>NC_133326.1:134352668-134978918 GCF_042186555.1 Aquarana catesbeiana
CTATAGTGGGCACTTGGCAGTGGGGGGAGGAGCCATGAGTGCTGGCAGAGGCGGATTGGGGCTGCCCTGTGCAAAGCCAGTGCCCAGCGCAAAGAAGTATGACATGTATGTTTTAAAAGAAAAGGGGGGAGGGGAGATTTACAATAATTTTACAATTGCATCTGATTTACAATCAGATGTATGTAGAGATAGGCCCAGGAGTTGCCATGCACCTCCTTGGACTTAACTCATAGTGTGCTTTCGCTTTTTACAAAAGGAGCTGAATTCACCCACAGTGATTGGTAAGTGTCACACTTATTGCTTTATAAAAATTCCCCTAAATGTATTGGAGGTTCCAGCGTAATCTGCATTTTTTTTAAAGCCCTATTGTGTGTAAAAAAAATGATGTAGTCAATATGTTTGCATCATGGGTTCCTAATGTATGCCATATCCCAATCCTTTCTAACGTTTCCAATATGCTTGACACCAGTTAAAACTGCTTTGTGCTGCATCTGATTCTTTGTGTATTTGACTTTTTTTTTTTACATGCACATTATATAGCAATGATTTCTGGCTCACAGGTCTTTCCAGTAATTTAAATAATTTTAATATTATCAGCATTATGCCAGACATAAATGTAGCTAACTTTTACATATATGCCAGAATTTATTAAGACTAATTATCTTCAATACTGGCTTGGTCACAAGGGAGCCTGTATATTTTTCTAGTGCAGGGCCTTACAATGAAGTATGCATGCTAGATGATGAAAAGCAAAGATAACTAGCTGGTAAAAGAAGAAAATGCAAATCAATAGAAAGGGGAGAGCGAATTTGGACAGTGTCAGCAGTGATCCAGCTTTATATAGAACCTGTATTTCTTCCAGAATACTGAATGGTGCTTTTATTGAGGGTGACTGAATAGAGAAGTGTGGGGTGTTTAGGCTTTTCAAATACGCTATTGCATTGGAACAGCAGCTGCACTGTGCCAGATTCTTTCTAAAGCACACCCAGAATCCTTCACTGTCCAATATTCTTGCACAATCTTAACCCTTTAACAAGTAGAATTTTTAAGCTGAAAGAAAAAATCTTTTGACAATTGACAGCTGTGGAATAACTGAAAGCCAGTAAATGCTTTGAAGCATATGGTGTTTTCTAGTGCATAGACTGTAACTTTAAACGTGGACACCAGTCAACATTAAATGTTCTTTCATATGCCCCAACCTAAATAGTAAGAGTTAATCATTTGTTTTGTGGCCATGTGGACTAGATGATTAACTCTCCTTTTGCTATTATGGGTGGGGTCTCTATGATCCACTCTCAACAAGTGGGTACACTAGACTCTCTTTGCGTACTGCTGGATTCTAAATTGTACGTGATGACATCAGCGTCCATGAATGGAAAAGTGGCCTCATTGGACACGGCCACATGGGGGAGAAGAATCTTGCAGGAAAAAAGTAAGCAATTTTCTGCCCTATGCACCCCATAGATAGACTCAACTAGCTAATAACCTTTACTGTTGGGGAAGGAGGAGGTGGTACACAGTAATGACTGGATTTATGCTGCGTTACGTGATATTTGTGTTTTTTGCATACCCCCCAATTTTAGAACTTGAAATGATACACATTCGTACAGAAAGAACATGCAAAAGGAAATGTCTGCTCTGGGTCATGGCTTAAAGTGGTTGTAAAGGTTGAAGGATTTACCATAATGCATTCTATGCATTAAGGTAAAAAAAAAAACTGTGTGCATCCCCCCTTATACTTATCTGAGCCCAAGAGCAGTGTGTCTCTGCGCTCTCTCTCTGCGACAGCAGTGGAAGCCATTGGCTACTGCTACCATCAATTACAGCCTGAGAGAAGGGAGCAGAGGGCGGAGCTAAGCTGTGCTTTGTGTGTCAATGGAAACACAGAGCGCACCCCGGGAGAAAACACGCATGAGTGCCTCCATAGCAAGCGTCTTGCTATGGGGACACTCAGCAAGGGAGAGGGACCAGGAGCGCCAGCATGGTAACCATGGAAGAGGAGGTTTGGGGCTGTTCTGTGCAAAAACGTTGCACGGAGCAGGTAAGTATATACTGTGTGTGTTGGTTTTTTCTGACCTTGTATCCATAAAATACTCTTTAAAGAGGAACTGAACTGTGGAAACTGTGCACAAAGTCAAGAGGGTAAACCAGTATATTTCCTTATGGATATAGTCCCATTTTATTTACCATGCAATAAGCCCACCTTAAATTAGAACCTCATTATAACCATTAGACCCCTTTCACACTGGGGCGATGCGGGCATTAGCACTAAAGCGACGCTAGATTTAGAGGAATTTTACCGCTGTTATAGTGGCACTTTTAACCCCCCAGAAGGGGTTAAAAACACCCGCTTAGCGCTGCTTTAAAAGTCCTTTTAAGGCACTTTGAAAGCGGTGCCCATTAATTTTAATGGGCAGAGGCCATGGGGGAGCGGTGTATACACTGCTCCCCCATCGCCCAACGTCATATTATCTGAATGTAAAGTTTAACTCTAGGGCAAAAAAAGATCATCCCTTGCAGTGGGGCTCCTCTTGCACTGCAGGGGTTTAAATAGAGTACCAGTTAAAAGGACTTTTACCCTTTTCCTTTCTACTGAAGACCCACTCTGCGACCAACACAGCTTCTTCTCTGTGGCGATCTGGTGTTTGTAGGCACTCTGCCATTAAGTACAATGCAGGACGCTCAGCTCTTAGTTATGAGGACGCCAAGGGACTTAGCCACAAGCCAGAGCATAAAAGAGAAGAGGAGTGAGCTGACTGCCAGGGTTACAAGGAATTGGGTATGTAAAAATAATTGTTACTGGTACCCTAGGCGTAAACAGGCATGTATCCCTTGCAGTGCTGGGGAGCTCCACTGTAAGGAAGTATTTTTCTTTTACCAGGGGTTCATGCTTCATATTTTTAAATGTGTTTTTTTTTTTTTTTTTTGTTAAATAAATTTATACGTAAACTAACCACTAGAAGGAGCTCTGTATCTGTCTCATTAAATGTTTTTCTTAACCTCTGTTTTTTTTTTATTGAAATGCATGCTTCTGCTATGGAGATTTTCCTTTACTTCCTGTCCTAGAGAGACAGCAGGAAATCTTCCCAAAAAAAGGTGTTATTGCACCTTTTGACAGTTTTGATTAAATAGACATTATTTTTTTTTTTTTTTGGTGACATCTGTAAATATTTTAGTTTTTCCTTTGCTATTTTTTTTTTTTTTTTTTTGCAGAGCATTCCAAACAGATTGCTACCATTTAATTCAATGTTTTCTGGCTTTGCACACTTTTTCTATTTTACTGTAAATTTAAAAATATATCACTAGCTATATGTGAACTGATGTTTCCGAAATCTCCACAAACGTTCTGGTGATTGTTTGGTTCCAATTTTTTATGCACTTAGAAAAATATGGTGCTGCCATGGGGCACTTCCCAAGTTTACTAGTTTCCTGACTGTTGTAGAATTGAGTACTTTCACCAACCCAGAATATGCTATAAAATCATGAAAGTGGGTATGTTGTCCGAGTGCATTATCTGCATCCTTCCAAGTCCATGCCACAGAACTGCAGCCAGTTGATTAGTATGATACCCAGGAAAACAAGCATTTTCATTTTAAAATCGTCCACAATTTCATGCATACTGTATTCTCTCAGTACACATGAACGCTCCACTAAGTACTAGTGTATATTAAGCCATTCTGCTTAAGAAATGGGGCTTGGGAAGTGCTTGTGTCTTTTTTTTTACATACTTGTGTATGGGTTAGATATATTAAAATTGGTTGTATTTTGTTTCTTCAGACCTCTTAAGTGACATTGACCAGGTACTAACATATGTAGAGACATCTAGAGCAGAGAACTACCTGTTTGAATAGAAATTGATTGTTTAATTACATTGTTTGATATAACTGTTGGGCTTCATGTACACTAAACCTTTTTACAGCTGCTTTTAGGGGCAACTTTGCCTTTTTGTTTTTCTTGCCTCTAAATGCCCATTTTTAGCCATGTTAGCCTATTATTCAGGATTTATATGGGACCGACAGCCTGTGTGTTCATGCACACATAGGCTTTTAGCAGTGTTTAGTGGCAGGGGCTTTTAGTGGCAGGAAAACAAAACCCATTGTGTCCTGGAGCAGCAGAGTTTGAGCAGAAAAACACACTTCAAATGCTAGTGCTTGAGCATGAATTAATTTCAATAGCCAGAATAATTCTGGCCAATGAAATTAATGTCCAAGAGCTTGCCGCCTTTAAAAGCTCTTAAAAGCTTTAGACACTTTTCCAAAGTCAGGCTTTTTTTCTGCAAAAACACTACTGGTTTCTAGGAGAGTTGAAAAAAAAATGTCCTGTGTGCATGAGGCCTTTATGGGAGATTCTACAAAGATTGTACTATTTGATTGTAACTTTAATTGATTTTAACCTTTTTAAGGGCAAAGCAACAGATTTGCTTTATTAGTAACATATTCTTACCTTTTGTTTGCTCCCTAACTGATAAGTGGAGCCAACAGAAATAACGGATACTATCAGATATGGAAGAACATGGGACTTCTAGTCAGTGGTGGCTGGTGGTATATTTTTTGGGGGCGGAGGCAAACAATGCACCAACAGCCACCACCTTGGTCTCTCAGGTCACCGACAACCCCACCCCCCCACCCCCCGTCGGTCAGTTGGGTCCCACCCGAGCCCACCCTTTTTTTTTAAGTCTATTAGAGCCTCTGGCTCTAATCACGTGCTTTAAAAAAACAAAGCAAAAAAAAAAATATATGCCCGGTGCCCTGCATGTAGTTTAGGGGGCCAGACGCATGTTTAAGAGGGGCGGCCTGCATTACGGATTGCCACTGCTCATAGTCCTGTGTAGACCACAACTCTGGCAACTTTGATCCTAGAACAGAGTGGTTGGGCAGCAAAATGAAAGCTAGTGTGTGTCAGTGGAGGTTTGCATTAAAATAAACTTGTTTCTGTGACTTGCATGGGCAAAGCACAGATGCACTGTAAGAAAAAAATGTATTCATGCGTTTTCATTTTGTTAGCGCTTTTTTCCTTCCCTTTTTGGCAAGTCTGACTTGAGTAATTGGAAGTCAAATTCTCCCAGTAATCAAAATATCACATCTTATGAATAAAGCAAAAACGTAGTTCACATTCATTGGAAACGAGCGATCTTGATGGACTCCCCCCACCCCACCCCCCGTCACCAACACCTTTTCAGTTTTCTAGAAAATATCTTTCTCTGGCTATTATGTGTGTGATTGAAGTAGATGCTGCATACAGATCACGACTGAAGTGTGTTGTTTTTGTGTCAGAAATCTAGCATCTCCACAGGGAATCTCCTTCCTGTTCAATCTGTAATCCCCATTTCAGAACCTCAGCCTTGTTTGTCAGTACTGCGCTAAGTATCAACTCTGCTGAGGTTACAGCCCTATGCTGATTTGCAGCAACTCACTTTGGGGTTCTCTTGCTACCTGCCATTTTAAACTTGTTTGGGGTAAAATAGAGTACATCAAAGTGACTGTGTATGTACCCTTTTCGCACTGATTAATTACAGTATGTACTCCAAGAAGTTATGACTGCAAAGATGTTTTTAGGAAAAAAAATCTGTGTGATATATATTTGTTGCCAGCAGCTCAAACATGCAAGCTTATCATTATGCACTGGGGAGGATTGTAAAGTGGTTATATTACCAATATAAGCTACAGCTGCTCTTGAGGGAACTGTGAATAGGTAGCATTAGACAGGTTAAATTTAATTGCCCAAGGCTGACAGCATGCCAGATAGGTCCAAAAAGATTTTGCCATGTCATAATATGGTGCCAAACCATGGGGGTCAGAGCCATCTGTCCACCACATTTCGAAGAGGCAGTAATTGAGGGCTTATTTTCCATGTTCCAGATTTTGTTTAGAACATCACTATAAGGCTGGGTTCACACTGGTGCGACACGACAGCCGTCCTACTTTGGATCCGACTTTGCCCTGCGACATGAAGCCGGCATGTGTCCGACTTTCAATGAACGGGGATCCGACTTGGATCCCCGCCAATGCCGGCACTGTGTTTGGTATGAATCTTTAGGGGGGAACTCCGCGCCAAATTTTAAATAAAAAACCGGCATGGGTTCCCCCTCCAGAGGCATACCAGGCCCTTGGGTCTGGTATGGACCTTGAGGGGAACCCCCTACGCCGAAAAAACGGCGTGGGGGGTCACCCCCAATCCATACCAGACCCTTATCCGAGCACGCAGCCCGGCCGGACAGGAATGGGGGTGGGGACGAGCGAGCGCCCCCCCCCTCCTGAACCGTACCAGGCCGCATGCCCTCAACATGGGGGGTGGTGCCTTGGGGGAGGGGGTCGCGCTGCGGCCCCCCCACCCCAAAGCACCTTGTCCCCATGTCGATGAGGACAAGGGCCTCTTCCCGACAACCCTGGCCGTTGGTTGTCGGGGTCTGCGGGCGGGGGCTTATCGGAATCCGGGAGCCCCCTTTAATAAGGGAGCCCCCAGATCCCGGCCCCCCACCCTATGTGAATGAGTATGGGGTACAGCGTACCCCTACCCATTCACCTAGGAAAAAAGTGTCAATTTAAAAAAAAAACACTACACAGATTTTTAAAGCATTTTATTAGACAGCTCCGGGGGTCTTCTTCCGACTTCGGGGGTCTCTCCGGTTCTTCTCCACGCTCTCCGGATCTTCTGCCGGGCTCCTCCGCTCTCTTCTGCTCTTTTGCCGCTCTTTTGCTAAAGCGGAGGAGCCCGGTCTTCGGTCTTCAATCTTCTGCCTTCTGCCTTCTGCCTTCTGCCCTCTTCTCCTGATGTTGACACGACGCTCTCTGGGGCTAGAATGCTCTCTGTGCGCTCTGCTCTGACTTATATAGGCGGTGACCCCGCCCCCTTATGCCGTCACAGTCCCTGGGCATGCTGGGACTGTGACGTTTTAGGGGGCGTGGTCATCACCCGATGACCACGCCCCCTAAAACGTCACAGTCCCAGCATGCCCAGGGACTGTGACGGCATAAGGGGGCGGGGTCACCGCCTATATAAGTCAGAGCAGAGCGCACAGAGAGCATTCTAGCCCCAGAGAGCGTCGTGTCAACATCAGGAGAAGAGGGCAGAAGGCAGAAGGCAGAAGATTGAAGACCGAAGACCGGGCTCCTCCGCTTTAGCAAAAGAGCGGCAAAAGAGCAGAAGAGAGCGGAGGAGCCCGGCAGAAGATCCGGAGAGCGTGGAGAAGAACCGGAGAGACCCCCGAAGTCGGAAGAAGACCCCCGGAGCTGTCTAATAAAATGCTTTAAAAATCTGTGTAGTGTTTTTTTTTTAAATTGACACTTTTTTCCTAGGTGAATGGGTAGGGGTACGCTGTACCCCATACTCATTCACATAGGGTGGGGGGCCGGGATCTGGGGGCTCCCTTATTAAAGGGGGCTCCCGGATTCCGATAAGCCCCCCGCCCGCAGACCCCGACAACCAACGGCCAGGGTTGTCGGGAAGAGGCCCTTGTCCTCATCAACATGGGGACAAGGTGCTTTGGGGTGGGGGGCCGCAGCGCGCCCCCTCCCCCAAAGCACCAACCCCCCATGTTGAGGGCATGCGGCCTGGTACGGCTCAGGAGGGGGGGGGGGCGCTCGCTCGTCCCCACCCCCATTCCTGTCCGGCCGGGCTGCGTGCTCGGATAAGGGTCTGGTATGGATTGGGGGGGACCCCCACGCCGTTTTTATCGGCGTAGGGGGTTCCCCTCAAGGTCCATACCAGACCCAAGGGCCTGGTATGCTCTTGGAGGGGGAACCCATGCCGGTTTTTTATTTAAAATTTGGCGCGGAGTTCCCCCTCAAGAACATCTGAGCACAAGTCGCGTGCCAAAGTCGGATCATGCAAGACGGCAATCCGACTTTGATCCGACTTCAATGATAGTCAATAGACTGAAGTAGGATCAAAGTCGGACCAAAGTAGTACAGGGAGCATTTCTAAAGTCGGAACGACTTGTGTCGGACCAGTTAGGACGGCTCCCATAGGGAAACATTAAATTTCACACGTCATGCGACATGAGCTCCCAATGTCGGAGCGTTTGTCGGACCAGTGTGAACCCAGCCTAAAGAAAAGCCATCAGTAAGCGCACACCTCTTTGTACACTTGGGTATATCACTATCCACACTGTTTCTATGACACAATCAAGTTTAGAATGAAATGACAGCTTGCTGTAGAAGTCCAGCTGACACATGATGTATTATAGTGGATGCTGTTCAGATTACTGTTTTATTGGAAATGTGCTCATGATACAGTGGGAGAAGGTATAGTCTAATGTAACTTACCTTTAACTCCTAGGGACTTGAGGTTCCACTCTTGCCCATAGGTATTTTATCATCTGCTTTTGAGATTTTCTGGTCTTTATCATTACCAGTTTCAGAATCTGCAGTTTGTACTGTAAAAATGGGTACTGCATATTAAACTTTTGTAGTACAGACTATGGGTTAAAAGAATCCTAAAGTGTTTAGGTCAGGGGTCTCAAACTGGCGGCCCTCCAGCTGTTGTGAAACTGCAAGTCCCATGAGGCATTGCAAGACTCAGTTACAAGCATGACTCCCACAGGCAGAGGCATGATGGGACTTGTAGCTTTTCAACAGCTGGAGGGCCGCCAGTTTGAGACCCCTGGTTTAGGTCCAGACTGATGACTTATCTCTTGGTTGTCTTGGCATTGATAAGGTGTACAGGATGCCAACATTCAGTCTGAGATGGCTAGCTTTGTGGAGTTTGGCATTGCCAGCCATTTATTCCTTCACAGCTAGAAGTATTTAAATAAAATATCTGCTTACCTGCAAAATATATGGCTACAACTCTGACCTCCGAGATAACATTGGCAGATAAAAATGCATGCACACAAAGCTCAGCTCAGCTTTAAAGGATAAGTTCACCTTTGGGAACATGTTACATGTTCCACGCGTTAAGTTAGAACATGTACATATTGCTCCCACTCCTGCTAGAGCTTGCTGATTTTCCTTTATTAGGGGCTGGGGATCTTCTTTCCTGTGAAGGAACTACAAGTATTGACAGACATTACAGCTGATGGCTTGTAGTTGTCAATTAAATACCAGGGCATTAGTGAGTGCTCTAGGTAGTTCGTTGAGTCTTCTGTCGTCCCATAAGGCTCGATTCACACCTATGCATGTTGCTTTTGAGCGTTTTTGGAGGTTTTTTTTTCATGCTTGGCACGTTTTTGAGCAGCGTTTTTGTAGCGTTTTTGCCGCGTTTTTGCCGAGATTTGCGTTTTGCGTTTTTTTTTTTTTTTTTTTTTTTCTTTTTTTTTTACAGTCTTAAAAAAAAATTACAAAAAAAAAAAATAAAAAAAAAAACGGCAAAAACACTGCAAAAACGGTGCACTTGCGTTTTTGATGCTTGTCCATTGAAATCCATTACATGCAAAACGCTGCTTTTTGCATGAAAAAAAGTCCCCGACCCTTTCCAAAAAACGCAGAGATACAAAAAAGCATTGATGTGAACATGTTCCATAGGAACCCATGTTAAAAAATTCCCATGCATTTCTGCAAAATGCAAAATGCATCAAAAAACGCGCTAGTGTGAATGGAGCCTAACTGCCTGCCTGTACGTGTAGACCGATACACTGACAGTCTGCAGGAGCCTGAGGTTGCACCTGTAATCTGATCGCGGGTGCAATGCTTTACAGGTTCCTAAACAAAAAAATAAATACATTTTTTTTACCTGCATTATGGTTTGTTTTTTATTTTTTGAAAGGTGAACTAATTCTTTAAGCAGTAAGTGGAATTTAAAGCTGATTTCAGCTCCTTTAAAAGATATGAAGGTACACAATGAGTTAAATCCAGCGAGGTGCATGACACCACCCACCTGGGCATAGTTCTGTTATTTATCTCAGACAGCTTTATAGCACTCACTATTGCTGTAGTTCCAGGGGAGGGACACTCAGATCTACATCTTAAACAGTAGGGTCGCTGCAGCTGCTATGCCTGCCCCTCTCCTCCCCAATCACAGAAGCCTTGGTATTACACGAACACATTCACAAAATACAAAGGCTTCTGTGAATGGGGAGTAGAGGGGGAGGCGGGCGTAACTGCTCTGTGTGTCTCTCCTCTCAGATCCCACAGAGTCTTTCTGACAGAGTAATTAACCTGTTCAAAAAAGTTTTGACTTAGTGATTAAGGCTCATTTTTTTTTTTTTTTTAAACAAACATGTTATACTTGTTTCCTCTGTGCAGTTGGTTTTGCACAGAGCAGCCCGGATCCTCCTCTTCTTGGGTCCCTCTTCGCTGCTCCTAGTCCCTCCCTCCTTTTGAGTGCCCCTCAGCCAGAACTGAACTTTCATCTTAACGATCAGCTTCACTTATATTGCATAACTCCCATGGTAATGGAGTTACATTTATAGAAAGTGGTTACGCTGTATAGGAAGATGCTAATCGGGACACCAAACATGCCTATACCACCAGGTCCAGTAGGCTAATCACATACACTAAACCCTGCTAAGGTATACAAAATATATATATATATATATATATATATATAATTTTTTTTTTTTTTTTTTTATTTGCTCCCTTACAAATCATAATGACCTTTTTAAAAGTAGATTGTGAAACCTTGTCAGATAAAAATATGTATGATGTATTTTAAAATATTTGTAATATGCTGAAGCATAATAAGAAAGTCTCCAGCCCCTTTGGTTCAAGCATAATAAAATACTGATGCATAATCAAACTTTCTAGTCCCTTTAGCTTACCCTGTAGATCCTTTAGTTGCGTTAAAGTGATTGTAAAGTCTCATATATTTTTTTTTTTTTCTATAAAAATAACTAACATGTTCTACTTACCTGCTCTGTTGCAGTGGATTTGCACAGCCCAGCCCCGATCCTCCTCTCCTCAGGTACCTCTTCTTTTCCCTCCCTCCTGTTGAGTGCCCCCACAGCCAATGCTGTGAATTGTGCATGTTTCCATTATAACATGTAGCAGCAGCTACTGTGTGTGATGGGTAGGGATGGGTGAATGGTTTGGGCCGAGCATACTTTTGGGCATACATCGCCTGTTCACATGTTCGCCAAACATCTACATTTTCTGTCGTCCACTGAGCGCACAGTCAAAAGGTTGTTAAGGAGCGGGGCCAGGAAGCTGGCTGCCGCATCCTTAATGGATCAGCTGTCAGCGGGCTTTCCTGCTGACAGCGTGGGGGGGTCCCCTGCCCAATCCATCCAGGTATGGATTTTAAGGGGAACCCCACGTTTTCTTTAATTTTGAAATTTAAAATAAAATGTAAAAAAAAGTGGGGTCCCCCCTTATATCCATCCCCCCTCCTGGACCATACTAGGCCAAATGCCCTCAACATGAGGGGGGTGCTTTTGGGGGGGCTCAGCCCTCCCTCCCCCCCTCAGCCCTCCCTCCCCCAAGCACCTTGTCCCCTTGTTGATGGTGACAAGGGCTTCCTGCGACAGCCCTGGGCAGTGGTTGTGGGGGTCTGCAGGCAAGTAGGCTTAACGAAATCTGGAAGCCCCCTTTAATAAGGGGGCCCCCAGATCCAGTCTCCCCATGTGAATGAGTACTCATTCACCCCCCAAAAAATGTCATAAATAGAAGCCAGTTTTTGCAGTTCCTTTATTAAAACTTTTTTTTTTTTTTGAAAAACTGTTGTTCCTCGATGTAGATCCATCAATCACTATGCCCGCCGGTCCCAAAAAATAAAAAAATAAAAAAACACCCGCAGCAAAGACTTACCGCCAAATACCTGCACCTCCATCTGGCAGTTATTAAATATGTAAGGGGTGTGGCTCCACCTGGTGACACCACCCCCTTGTGACATCACTGACCCAGCATGCACTGGCTGGTGACGTCACAAGGGTGCAGTGCAACCAGGTGACATTACCAGGTGGCCCCTGCTCTTTATCTATTTAAGAAATGTTAGACAAAAGAAGCAGGCATGTGGTTGGCCTTCATCACGGGCAGAGTTTTTTTTTTTTTTTTTTTCTTTTTCTTTCCATGGGTGCAGCAGGTGTCGTGGTTGATGGATCTATGTTGGGGGACATTATCTTATTTATTTATTTTTAATCAAGGAATTGTCAAAAATTGCCTCCTGTCTAATTATTTTTGACACTTTTTTTTTTTTTTGGTGAATGAGTAGGGTTTATTTGTTACAAATGTCAGTTTAGCTATAGCAGGTTCTATACACAGCACAGATGCTCCACTTTACAGGCAGACTAATGGGACCCTCCAGGCACTATATTTAATTTTTCATTTCACTTTAAGCATCATTAAAATCTGTGCTCCTTTAAAAACTCTTTTAAAAAAAAATTGTTACGTGTCCCCCAGGGCAGTACCCAGGCCCCTTCACTCCTTTTTATGGCCAATAACTTGCATTTAGGCCTTCAAAGTAGGGACTTTTGATTTTTCATGTTCGGGTCCCATACTCTTTAATAGAGTTTACGGCTTGGGTCTCTCTGTTCGGGAGTTCTGGTGCGAACCGAAGCAGGGGTGTTCGGCCCATTACTAGTGATGGGTTAACCACTCCATTAACCTGCTCCAGTGATAATCATTGTCAATCTGCTAGCACTTGGATTGTTGTCCATGAGCTGGAAAATCTCTAAACTGGGTAGTCTAAGGCTCGGTTCACACTAGGACGACTTGTCAGGCGACCTAGGTCGCCTGACAAGTAGCGTCCCGTTCAGTACAATGGAACCGTTCTAATCGCTCCGACTTAGAAAAAGATTCCTGTACGACTTTGGGGGCGACTTGGGGCGACTTGCATAGACTTCTATACAGAAGTCATTTTGCAAGTCGCCCGGGCAGTCGTGTGCAGCTCGGTGAGGCGACCTGCAAGTCGTGCCGCCTCTGGTGTGAACCGAGGCTAAGAGTGTAATGGTCACAGATGGTGTATACTTTTATTTAGAGATTTGCAGAGGAGGACAGAAGGTACATATATTCTGCTGTTAATCGTCTCTTTACCCTGTAAAAACAGCATGAATTTGTCTTTAGAGAGACCTTTGAAAACATTAAGGGTGCCGTCTCTTGTAAAAGAGGGCTGCCATTGTCTGTTCAAAACACGTTTGTCCAAAGTGAGGTTTGATGGGAATGTTCCTGTGTAGGTGTAAATCTGTAACAAATTAGCGGATAACCGTGTAGGGCAATAGCATGTAGCTCTTCTAACATTTTACCATTTTTGATTTGTCCTTAGATCAAACAAATGTCCTGAATTGTATGGGCTTCCTCTCTGTATATTCAGAGTGGTGCACATGCAATTACACTTTTTCAGTTGTGTGCACAAACTCTGCCAAGCTGTGGGCTGCAGCTCCCAATTAACACCACTTAACAGCTGTTAAATAGCAGAGTTGTCTCATGTAACATCAATTAAAATGCTAATTCCACTCGATTTGCTGCCCACCACCAGGTAGACTCTGCTTATGATGGATTACAAAGCAAAACTGAAATAAATGACTCACAAAATATAATTAAATGTAATCACCTAATTGAATTAAAATATGTATGCATCGGGAGTAAAACTTTGTAGCTTTGCAGGAGTGTCTTGTATGTTGTATTTTTTTTTTTTTTTTTTAAGTTATTGTAACGTGATGGCCTGACAGGATTTATCCCATTGTTTCTTAATCCTTATTTGGTTATTGTGTCAACCTATAGCTGAATTATTTCATGATGGTGTGGCTCAAAAGAAATACCCAGTCTGTGTTGGAATCAAAGTAATAAACAGGCTAAAAGCTACTAGATTGTTGCTTTGACCTGGACTGCTGGGTAGCAAAAGGGCAAGGCTTAATCCTGAGAATAAGGATGGAAGGCAACATTTACTGCACTTTAGGTGACATAATGAAGGGGAATATTTCTGTATGTTTATGCTTGTATCATAACAAGATTTTCTCTTATCACTGCTGATAGAAAATTTCTTTGATCTAAGTACTGTTTTTTGGAGTTGCTCGGCATCCATACAATATCAGAGAAGCTCTAATGATACTTGAATCTGCTGCATTCCTAGCAAAAATAGTAACATTTTCAGTAGTGGATTTTTTTTTCAGATTCTTTAAACAAAAAAATATCCAATAAACTGCAATAGAAGGGGAAAAAGTAATAGTGTCACAACAATCTAAAATAGATATGACAATGCATAAGGGTAGAAAGTACAAATCAGAAGGGTTTGAATCGAGAGCACCCCTCCACATTGAGCAGGGGCCATTGTAATGGTACAATTGCCCTAAGTATAAACTGCTGGTGACATAGGTCCTCTGGATAAAAGGCAAGATGGAAACTGTTGAATATAGTAGAAAACGTCCTCATCCCTACTGCTTTTCCCAGAGTAAGGTTGAGAGCCAGGTCAGTCGGGACACATTTATATAGAGTAGGAGAGCGGAATAGAAATAGAGTGAGAATAAAGAGTGTAACTAACATACCAGGCTACACCAAGCTCCTGCCTCTCAAAGTACATAACTAGTCCACTCCATGGAATACCCCAACTAAAGTGGAGGCTGTGTGGAAATGCCCAGGTTCTTAAACCAAAAAAAAGTCTTTCAGTTCTATCCATGCAGAGTAATTTTTAGTATTGTTTACCTGGGAAAACAGGCTTTAGTGGGAATTAATTGATCCTAGCTTTCTGTTCTAAACCTGTACTTGAATGTGTGGCCTGATTTTATTATTTAAATCAAACTTTCTTTCGTTGATAAAGCCGACCATGCACTAGTAGATTTTTGAGCTAACGTTTGTGTGAACATTTGAAATGAGTATTGTTCGAAAAGCACTTTAAACTTTAATTTGCATTTAACACTTGATTTTGGAATGAATGAACTTTCCTGACCAAAAAGCACATACACTGTTAGAATTGTGTTTGGGAGGGTCTCCCTTATTGTTTTTTTTTCTTTTTTTTTGCATTAACCTGTTAATGTTATTCAATCTTGCCATTTTCTCAAAGACAATCCTGATTGTTAACTTGTTGGCCCGACAGCACACAAATATGTCACCTCTCGATGGGTGGCGCTGCTTGCGATCAGGAGCTTTTTGATCATGTGAAAGCCAATCACGGCACATAGCCACAAACCCCTTAAAGGGCCAGGAGGCACTGGCATTAAAAGGATAAAAAAAAAAAAAAAATTCCCATCCTGCTCCTTTGGGTTTTCTCAGCACTGGGGTCAGAAACTAACATGGTTTTGAACCCACTGATGGTTAGAAAATCAAATGAGCGTTTTTAACCACTTCCTGCCCACCCTATAGCAGAATGACGGCCGGGTGGTGGTTCCACACAGCCAGGTGGTGGTTGTCCAGTCACAGCTGATCACAATGTAAACGGGAAGAGCTATGTATCGGCTTTTCCTCACTCGCGTCTGACAGACGCGAGTAGAGGAGAGCCAATGGGCTGTTCTGATGGGGGGGTCTGTGCTGATTGCTTATCAGCGCAGCCCCCCCCCCCCCCCCCGTCCCCCCTACAGGATGCCCACTTCAGACCACCAGGGGTACCACCAGTGATGCCAATCGGTGCCCACAAATGGTGCCGCTCAGTAATGCCTGCCAGTGCCCCTTATCAGTGCTGCCTATGAGTGCCCATCAGTTCTGCATACCAGTGCCACCTATCAGTGCTTCATATTAGTGCCTATCGGTGCAGCCTTATCAATGCTCGTCAGTGCTGCCTCATCAGTGAAGAAGAAAACGTACTTATTTACAAAATTTTATAACAAACACAAACTTTTTTCTTTTTTTTTTATTGCGCAAAAATTAAAAACCCCAGCAGTGATTAAATACCACCAAAAGAAAGCTCTGTGGGAACAAGAGAATAAAAAAAAATAGTCTGAGTATAGTGTAGCATGACCGCACAATTGTCATTCAAAGTGTGATAGCGCTGAAAATTGACTTGGGCAGGAAGGGAGGAAAGTGCCTGGTATTGAAGTGGTTAAAGCAAAAGTTTTCAGATGAATTTCTACTAGGGCTTTGTTTAAAAAGTGTTCTGTTTTGTAGGTTCTTTGCATATATCTGAGCTATCTGTGATAGGGGAAAAGATTGATAATTCACCTTTCACTGCCCTGCAATCCCTGCTTTTCGGCATTAGATTATAGTCTTCTGCAGGCAACATTTATTTTGTTGTGGCATTTTCTTTACCATAGTAAAAATCTGTAGTGAATTACAATATATACTGAAATAGCAAATTAGTGGGAGGGAAAAAGGCTTTTTCCATAGTAACAGTGGGTTGATTTACTAAAGGCAAACAGACTGTGCATTTTGCAAATGCAGCTTAGTGAACGTGGGGAAGCTCTTCCAGTTTCCATCATCCATGTTCAAGCAAAAATGCTTTTAGTATTGATAGTATGATTTAGTATTTTATTTTCCTTGCAACTGATTGGGTATTCTCAAAACAGTGGGTCTACTCTGGTGCATACCACTTGCCTAATATATCAAATTACCAAACATGTTCCCCATATAGGACTTTTAAGGCAAAATATTGCACAAGGTGCTTAAGACATGTAGTCAATCTTGATTATAATACAAATAAAGTATGACAACTGTAATATGGATCATTATTTCATAATTTGGTGTACAGTTGACATTGTGAAGCACCATGTTTTGATGCACTCCAATTCCATCCAACAGGTTTCAATCATATAGCGCTTTCAGGGGTGTTGTATACATCACTACAATGCAATCAAAATCTAGTTAAATAACAGATCTCATTGTATCTAAATCATTGCATCCTCATATACTTATGTTGAGCCATACTGTTATTGTGCTGGAAGCCACTGACAGAAGCAGGTTCTGGCGCTGACACTACCACAGGTTAAGGAACGGGGAATCTCCCCCAGAAATATGTTGTTACCGGCACACACCATCAGAATTAGAAATCCCACAGAGCCAGAACCAGCTTCTGTCAGCAGCTTCCAGCAGAAGAACAGTTCGGCTCACTCCGCAGCCTGGCCAGGCACTACACCATTTGATCAGCTGGATAACATGAGCGGTCCAGGTGGTACAGCGGCACAGAGTCTCATTATACTTGTAGCCTCTGCAACTGTCTTTTTGTGAGCGCATCTGCTTTTTATAAAGGGCGCAAAGAAAATGTTTGCCTTGGGTCCAATCAATATTAAAGACGGCCCTGATTTGTTCAGTGGTGAAACAAAAACATTCTAGAAAAGTTGTTTTTTTTTTTTTTTTTTTTCCTCTGTACAGTTTTATTACATTTTGTTATTGGTTTCATGAAACGCATAAGCTACTGAATGTACGTGGTGAAAGCCAAGGATTCAAATTTCCTTGTGTAACCACTCTACCCTCATGTACACATATGGGCTGGTATTAGAGAGTGTAAAGAGTAGGCAACCTTGTTCTAAAATACATGGTTAGTATTTGTACATTCCTCATTCTTGGGAAACTAGTCTTTACTAATTTGGGTTGTGATGCTTTTGTGCTTTTTACTGCTTTACTGTGACGTTGATACATTGGTGCGACACCTGAGAAAAGAGCATTTTCATTTGCATCCCTCCATTAAATGTAATTCAGTTTATATTTAACCAAATTCTCTTTAGCATAAATGCGTGTAAGTGTTTGCTTTTAAAGGATTGTTCTCATTAATTTTCTTTACGAAACCTGTTCTCCACACTGTGTATGATTCTATTGTGCTGGTAATATTGTATTCAACTCAAATGTAAGCTTTGGTACAGTTATGAAAAATCCAATTCTTTTCTGTTAAGGTAATGCTAACACACAACTAGATGAGAACAGCACAACTCATGACATGCTCTTTGCCTGGAGCACGCAAAAAAGTTTACCTTCCCATTAACACTACCATCATGATATTTGTTTGCTGGTTATAAAAGTGTGGACAAATGTATTGAAAAAAGGCTTTCAATTGTTTTGGATGGTGTGGGTAAGGTTGGAGCCTTTGTCGTGTTTTTTTCTTTTACAATATTCTTTTTGCATTGTTACATTATGGAAAATAGTGTTGTCTTTCAGGCACAGGATTATAGAAAATCAGTGTGCAGTATTGCATACAGTTGGAAATAGTTATGTAAGATTTGAGAAAATGGCAAAATGACAGTCATTCTTAATTTACAGGAGTTATATATTGCCAACAGTTTGCACAGTGCTTTACATTTGTGACATTATCAGTATTTTTTAAGTCTGGTGCCAGGAATTGGGCGGGTCCCCTACAAAAGTTATATATGGATATGAGAGGATAGGATGATCTGTTTAGCTTTTGGTTATCTGCTCCTCATGGGAACTAATTTTAAATGTTCATCAGTAATCATATAGCACAAAAGCTTTAGGGGCTTTTGGGGTTTGTGAAAACGAGATACAATTATATACCCTGTGTGACAGACATTTGTGGTTGGTGAGCTAGTATATGCTGTAAAACACCCATATTTGAAAGTTGACCAGAAATTATCTGTAAGTTAAACACGTTTGATCTTTTTATATAGTTCTTTCTCTGCAAAGCCATTTTATCCTGCTCCTTAAGAGTTCAAATCTAATAAGTCAATTTTTTTTAAGAAAATCTGCATTTAAAGCACAGTTCCCATTCTTGCTTCCTATTCGGTGGAACAGTTTCTAGCCTGTAATAATGCAGATAAAATTCTGTTGTCTCTGTCTTAGCATGGTGAGGAAGGATACTTCCAAGGTAGTGGTTTTCAACTTATGAGCTAAAGGGGTCCCCAAATGCAGCCCAACATCACCACAGGGTTGCACATAATGTTTAATATTTGTAACGCTTTGGAGTACAGAAATGACAGACCTAATGATGGAAATGAAGGTCAAAGTGTGGGCAATGCTACATTTTTGCCTGGGGGTAGGCTGCAGAAGACCATATGAAACTGGGAATATGGTATATGAGGCTAGTAAAGATCAATGCTATTACCCTAATCAATGTTTCCAGTACAAACTGCTGATGTCTGAAGGCTGTACATCCTATTCTAAGGGGCTGCAGGTTGGGCACCAGTGTTTCAAGTAGAGCTGCACATTTAAACATGAAAAAATTGCAGTCTCGATTTAACCCCTCTCACGATCGTAATCCAGCATTTCCACGGTTCATTCATGCAGGTGCAGAGCCATTCCTGCTCACTCACAGCTGTCAAAAAAGAAAGGAAAAAAAGCTGATTTATTAACATGGTCAGTGCTGGGAGATAACTATAAACAATAATTCGGTTCTTTGGGCCCCTTTCACGTGGACGGACCGTTCAGGTCCACCTGTCAGTTTTTTAGGTGGACCTGAATGGATGCTCTATGCAGGTCTATGGAGCGACGGATGTCAGCGGTGACCATGTCCGCTGACATCCGATCTGTTAAAATGAGACGTATAGTGATACATACGTTTGCATCCCTTCTGGCGGATCGAATGAGATCTGATGAAAATGGGCATGCTGTCCGTTTTCGTCCGATCCCTCAATAGGAATCAGCGGTGCTCTGACAGGCCCCTCCCCGCTCAGTAAGCAGAGACGGACCTGTCATCCGCCAGCTCAGCGGGAGATCAATGGAGAGATCTCCTGCTGAGATGGCGGACCCGCCTCATGTGAATGAGGCCTTAAGGCTTCATGTACATGGGACATTGTTCAACCTCTCCTGAACTATTTAACTTGACAGCTAGTAACCGGCATCTAGCCGTGTTTGCGTCTAGAAGCGTTTGAAAAATTGTGTTTTTTTTTTTGTTTTTTTTTGTTTGTTTTTTCAAAATGGCCAAAAATGAAAAACACCTGTAAACGAAAAGCGGCTAAACGCGAGTTACCATGTTTAGCCACGTTTGGCATTTGAAATGCCTCTAAACACAGCTTCTGAACGCATTTTTTTTTGGGTTCCAAAAAAAAAGCCTCTAAACACAACTGCCTAGAAATGACTCTAAACGAACCTGTGTACATGTACTGATAAGATAACATAGAGGAGGGTTCAGGAGCAGTTGAAAAAAATGCCCAACTGCTCCTAAACGTCCGTTTACCAGCAGCAGTGTACATGAGGCCTTAGATCAAAGGAATGAACTTCGGTCTGTAAATGAGGTCAGTTTAACCACTTAAAGACTAAACCTTTTTCTGACACTTGTTGCTTACAAATTAAAATCAGTATTTTTTGCTAGAAAATTATTTGGGACCTCCAAACATATTATATATATTATATTTTAGCAGAGACCCTAGAGAATAAAATGGTGGTTGTTGCAATATTTTATGTCACGCTGTATTTGCGTAGCGGTCTTTCAAACTCAATTTTTTGGGGAAATAATACTCTTCAATGAATTAAAAAAAAATGAAACCGTAAAGTTAGCCTAATTTTTTTTTTTTTTTTTGTATAATGTGAAAGATGTTACCCTGACCATCATGATCTTTATTCTAAGGGAAAACAATTGTAATCCTCATTTTAGCCATAATCGTGCAGCTCTAGTTTCAATGTACCTCAACTTCGCCATACCTGGCAACTTGATATCCTGAATCTTACTACTGATTTCGGCCAGGGACAGAAACACCCAACTAAAATTCCTTCACCATGTCTACTATATATGCCTCAGAGATTGTTTTTTACCCTGGGATTGACAAACATTGCCCAAAATGCTACTCAGGTTGGGACCTTTATTCTGCCCCTATATACAACAAAGATATAAGATCTCAATGTGGTCGGGGGTCTAAACCTTAGTATGGACCCCTTTCTTCTGCTACTGGGTATTTGTGAGAATTTCTACCTCCCCTCATAGGAGGCCATTTCTTTTTTTTCTACTGCTTTCTACAAAGAAAAACTATCCTTCTAAATTGGAGTTGTCGAACACTTTCACTGTCCCTTCATAGAGTTCTATGGCAAATGCTATCTTTCCCATCTATAAGCTTATATACATGAGCAGAAATGGGATCTGGGACGCCTTGGTGGAAGCCTACCCTGGTACTTTATGCAGCATTTTATGGAGGCTGAAACTTGAATAGGGGTGTGCCTTTCTGCTGAGACAAGGGCCTGCTTTAGGAAACCTTAAAATCATGTTCAGCGGGGAGTTTAGATAAAAAAAAAAAAAAATTTAGCAGACATGGCATAACGTGCCATATTCAGTGTTTGCTTCTGTGTTTTGGGAAGCAGTCTGCTCCTACCCTGCTGTCCCTAGCGGTGTACCCACCTCACAATCACTGGCTGCCCCTGCACTTTCTGCCCTTCCCTTTTTGATGTTTCTGTGTTGTCCCTTAGAAGGCCCCTTGGCTATAGAAGCATGATGTCAGGAAGGTAGGTGGTCCAGGCTTTGTAATTGACAGCGTAGAGAGCTATGAAAAATTTCAGTGACTCCATGTGACAGCAAAAAAGGCAGGGCTTTTTTTCTCAGAGAAAGGATGCAGGAACTCACCCTCTCTGTCCAACTCTCCGCCCCAACCACGCCCAAACCCCACCCCCAGCCACACCAAACCCCGCCCCCAGCCACACCTTCCTTAGAGAGATTTACAGCTGCGTCAAATTTATCACATAAGGCAAATTCCCCAAAATCCCCCCCAGCTCTCCTCATCACATATCCCCTCCTAGCTCTCCTCTCATCACAAATCCCCCCAGCTCTCCTCTCTGCTGACCTCGCCCTCCACCTCCACACACATACTTTCTCAGCTCCCCTTTCATCACAAGTTCCCCCAAGCTCTCCTCTGTGTACAATACTCTCCCCTCTGCTAAACGCACACAAACTTTACCTCTCTGCACATATTACCTCTCCCCCACACACTTTCACAGTGCACTCCTCTCTGAATGAACTCTGCCGTCTCTGCAAAGCTCTACCTAAAAAAAAAAAAAAAAAAAAAAAAAAAAAAAAAAAAAAAAAATATCCCCCTTCCCAGCACAAATCTCCTTCCACCCCACAAATCCATATCCCAGCACAGCTCCTCATCCCAGCAAAAATACCCCACCCCAACATCCCCCAAGCATAAATCCTCCTCCCCAGTACAAATTCTTTCCCCCAAATCTCCCCTTCCAGCACAACATGCTCCCCATCCTAGAACAATTCCTCTCCCCTTGTCCTCATTCCTTCAAGCCCCTCTTACACAAGTCCCCTCCCCAGTTCCATCACATATCTTCCCACCTAAATCCCCCCCTGCCAGTACAAACTTTTCCCCCACAAACACAAATCCTTTCCCCCTTTCTAATCCAAATTCAAACCTTCATACTGTCCAAGTTTTAATGGGCCTTTCCTGAGATTTTAACAAAATCCCAGCGTCCCATGAATCCAGGCTGAGTCCTGGAGCCCAGTGCTGGAACAAGTTCTGGCACTAGGCTCCACTAACTTGTCAAGCAGGAGCTTGCGTGGGCCTCCAATGTCCTCCATCTCCCGGGGTCCCAGATTCCATGATGCCCTCTGGGAGGGAGAGGGCTAGTGCTGGAAGGGGGGGGGGGCTAGTGCTGAAAGGAGGGGGAGAGGGCTAGTGCTGAGAGGGCTAGAGCTGGAAGGGGGGAGAGGGCTAGTGCTGGAAGGAGGAGGGGGAGGGCTAGTGCTGGAAGGAGGGGGGGAGAGGGCTAGTGCTGGAAGGAGGGGGGGAGCGGGCTAGTGCTGGAGGGGGGTGGAGAGAGGGCTAGTGCTGGAGGAGGGGGGTGGAGAGAGGGCTAGTGCTGGAGGGGGGGGGGGGGGGAAGAGGGCTAGTGCTGGAAGGGGGGGGGGAGAGGGCTAGTGCTGGAAGGGGGGGGAGAGAGGGCTAGTGCTGGAAGGGGGGAGAGAGGGCTAGTGCTGGAAGGGGGGAGAGAGGGCTAGTGCTGGAAGGGGGGAGAGAGGGCTAGTGCTGGAAGGGGGGGGGTGGAGAGGGCTAGTGCTGGAAGGGGGGGAGGGCTAGTGCTGGAATGGGGGGGTTGGAAATGTGCTGGGGGAGAGGGGGGCTAGTGCTGGAAGGGGGAGGGCTAGTTCTGGAAGGGGGAGGGGGTTGGAAATGTGCTGGGGGGAGAGGGGAGCTAGTGCTGGAAGGGGCTGTCAGGTTTCAAATCAATCCCACACTGATTTCTGGCATATTTCCTTTCTCATACCAAAGCACATATCCTCCTAATCCCCCAATCACTCCACCAAGTGTACATCGTTTTCGTTTCCTCCTTCCCAATCCCGGCCACTCCCCCCCCCTCCCTCCTCCCTGTCTATCTATAAAGCATAGAAAAGTTAGTACAGCCCTGAAGTCAGCGCGTGTTCCTGCTCCCCCTCCTCTTGTGTATACAGAGCTGGAGGGGGAGGAGACAGCTTCGTTCTGCAGTGTGTGAGTGAGACAGGCTGCTGCAGGGACGGGAGACATGAATCTGATCGTGCAGACAGCAGACATGTCACTTCCAGGAGAGGAGAGGGCTGCCAGAGGTACCGGAACGCAGTTCCGGTGAGTTCCGGCTGAAAAAAAGCCCTGAAAAAAGGTATTGTGTACTGTGGTTTGCCAACCCCCTGTTTTATTTGGTGAATAATTCTAAACATTTTACTTTTGTAAAATGTTGTTTTTTTTTTGTTTTGTTTTTTTTGTATAGTAAATGCTTTATTCTCATAGAATGTGTTTTATCTTTTTTTATAGTTTTGGTAAAATTCCTGCATATCTCCTAGAAAAGGATACTCTTGGAATACAGAGATTCAGTCTCTGCATCGCTGCTTATAACACAGCTATGACATTGTGTAGTACTACTGTACATTCAGGAAACCTCTTGAGGGCATCTGTACCCTGTGACAACTCTATCTTTGTTTGTCACCATTTTAGCTTCTTTTTTATCACTCCAGATTTTCTGCTTTTATAATACAGCTGAGGTTAATATTTCTTGACAACAATGTGTACCTTGCTCTTGAAGAAAAATATATGTGGATTCTGTATAGTGTTGAATATCAAATATTTCAGACTCCTTGAGACCCAGATCACGGGAATCCTGATTGAGGAACTTTTCTGTTTAGCAGTTAAAGGTTGAGTATCTTAAAACCGATATCCAGTCTTGTAGGATTGTCATTTTTAAGCCAACCTTGCACATCTAATTTCACAGCTTCAATAATACTAGGGTGAGAGTATACTCTTATCAGTACAGTCTCATGTCGAAATTGCCAGTATCTGTGACATGCAATGTCTCTCATATTCTTACACACCAAATGCCTTGCGAACATTTTGAAGCCTTCTGTTAAAAAAAAAAAAAAAAAAAAAAGTCTTCAGTTCACGCCGCCCCCCCCCCCCCCCAAAAAAAAAAAAAAAAAAAAGAAAAGAAGTCGGCATCTACAAATACTGTAGCTGCTGACTTTTTAATTAGGGGGCACAAACCTGTCCAGGGATTCAGTGCTGTCTTTAGGCCACCATGTCTACTTTGGAGCCTACATTTTATGAATGTATAGTTGAAAGCTAGTGTTGATATTCACTCTCTTTTCTAATTGACCTCCTTAATATGCTTTTTGTATTTAGTTGCTTTTGTATTCAGTTGACCGTTTTGCTACATCAGGCTTTCCAATCCTTTTTACCAAAGGAGTAACCTTGACCCAATTTTCAGTTCTCTAGGAAGCTCTGCTAAAAATTATATCTAAAGCTCATGGTGTGTTGACATGATTATTAAAGAGAAACTGCAGTCTGCTCACATAATGTGTAATAAAAACATCTTTGCCATTCTGAAGCTTCCCTCCAACCACTTTTATGTATACTGTAAGGTGTACCTTTTTACCCATGAAAGCCGATGTAGTTCTCCCTTTATAATGGTAATAAAATCGTACACATGTCAATTTACACTGTTTGCAAATATTTAAGTGTCCCCTTTAAGGGCTGGCCAGAGGAAATAAAGCCCTTTGCATTGGCTGTCAGTGTAAAGAATGCCTTTTTACAGATGGTTCAAAAGATTGTTGGTGACAAAAGGAAAACCCCACTGGTCCCATGCGGTTGGCTCTGCTGAATGACTACTGTGCAGGAACTAAACGGCATTGACAGGCAAGAGCTCAGCCCATGACTGCCCAAGGAACCCATTGCAAGTTCATGAGGAATCGTATGGTTCCACAGAACTAGTGAAAAAGCTTCTTTAGATGGTGATCCTTTCATGCCATGCCATATAGAAGGCTACTGTATTTGTCAATGGCTTGTAATTTGGTTACATAGTGTAGCAAAACCTTATTCAAAGAGGTGTCTACTTCCAAGATATTGGTTATGTATTTATATCAACAATGATCTTCCGGTTAGTTATGCTTTGTGGCTTAATTGCTTTGTTTCTCATAGTAATATATAAATATATTATATTTTACTTTTTTTGGGGGGAGGGGGGGGGTCATAGGCATTTGACTTTCAACTGTGATCGGCTGTGATCGTTGTGATTAGCTCAGCATTTCTGGAGCATTTTAATCTCTGTAGTGCAACTGAAGCAAACAATCAACTATAGGTGGCAAGTCCTGTCAAAAGATTTCCAGGGTAAAGTTGTGGACAAGCACAAGTCAGGAGATTGATACAAAAAAGGGTGTACTTGAGTTGGGTTTTGAGGCACCTTGTATTTTTTTTTTTTTCCCCCCCAAAGAAGCTTAGATATATACCTTTTTGTTTAAGGATACCAATTTCCCCACTGAAGGCACTGGACTGACAAAAAGCAGTTATCTGCTGGATCTTCATAGCAAAGCTCTAAAGAATGTTACATTGAGGTTGTCCCCATCTCACTTCTTTAATTGTTACAGAATTTTTTTTAAATGATAGAAAGAAGACAAGTCTATTACACATAAGTCATTGAGGACAGACTTGTATCAAGTATAGTGTGAACTCCATCTCGGTAGTAGCATAATGTGATTTTGTACTGAATAAATGACCAACAGTGAGTATAAATTTGTACAGTGACTAAAAGATCTTTCTTGAAAATCTCTCATGGAAATAAACTTTCCCCTCAAACCCTCCCTCTTGTAGACAGAACATCATTCACAACTGTCATTAAATATGTAGGAAGTGCGAAATGAGTACATTGTCAAGGCCTTGTTTGCTCTTGCATGTATGTGATATTTTATTAATGCTTCAGACATAAATTAAAGTGCAGTGGCATCAGACTTTTACATGCCAACTGGGAATACTATTCACCCTTTTTGGTTCTGTTAGGAAATAGTTTGCTGTGGATCGTTTAATATTCCACACACTGCTGCTACTGAATTTGCACCCTTTAAGTGTGCTTTCACACTGAGGCGTTGGGGCCATCGGCGGCAATGCGCCGCTATTCGGCCGCTAGCAGGGCGCTTTTAACCCCCTGCTAGCGGACGGAAAAGGGTTAAAACCGACTGGAAAGTGCTGCTGCAGCGGCGCTTTGCCAGTGGTTCGGCGGCACTGCCCATTGCATTCAATGGGCATGGGCGCTTTAGGAGCGGAGTATGCACCGCTCCTACATCGCTGCAAAGATGCTGCTTGCAGGACTTTTTTTTTTACCGAGTGAGAGGAGAGACTATTTGCACTATAGCACCTGTAAAGCGCATCGGTGTGAATGCAACCTAAATGTTTTATACTGTTTTATACTGCATGAGATCTCTTTTGTGAAGGAAATTTTCAGTAAATGTTATATTCTCTTATTATTTGGTAAAGAGTTGCTCCAGAGATTTACTTCAACATTGTCCTGGACTGTGAAAGTTGGGTTTATTTTTGTAGTTTTTGATTTCGGTATGCATAGATAGTTTGTACCATGCAGTTTGTTCATTCTGATGTTTTAAAGAAAATGCACCTCCTTGTTTTATATATATATATATATATATATATATATATATATATATATATATATATATATATATATATATATATATATATATTTTGGCAGTTATGTCGGCACTTTGTGGAACTCTAACCAGATTTAAAGTGGTTGTAAACCTCAGACATGAAATGTGAGCAAAGCATATCCCTCTATAGTATACTTGTTTCAGCCCAGATCACTGAGTGTTATTTCTGTCTGCTGCTTTGTTCCTCTGCTATAAGCATGAGTCATTTTGGACAAGTTTTCATGACACTAAGAGAAAAAAATAACAGACTGGTGATTGACAGCCTCAGCTCTGTTCCTGTGTGCTGTCTGGGGGGGTGTTGTGTGTCCCATCCCCCTCCACTTGGCTCTCAGAGCTCCCCTTACTGAGATCTGCAGGAAGGAACTTCAAGTTATGTAGGAGGTTTTGTTTAATCTGTGTATCGCTTGAGGCTAGTCACTTCACTTCACTGAGTATATGTGAGGATTTACAACCACTTTAATTTTTCAAAAGACTGGTAAAAGTGTTAAGAGTTGTATGCTGTTTCCATATTGGGTAGACTTGCTCATTATTCTTGTGAAAATTGCCATTTTGCACTGAGAACTGCAAATGTCATGGCAGTTACTGGAAGATGAGGCAAGGAAAAATCTTGCAGTGGAGATGCATTTTGGTAATGCCTATCAAAATTGATTGGTTACACCTAAGCTGACCCCCTTGCAGAAATACAAAAAAGTAATTCTGCTGAAGGAATCCTAGAGAATGTCTAGTACTGCAAATCTCACATGAAAATGCAGCGTTGCCTTCTCAGACAGATTTATAGGTGCTGTTACAAAGGGAAGTATGTTAACTATTTTTTTTTCTTTACCTACATATGTTTATTTACTTTAATGCAACATTTCTATAAAGTAAGGGGGGCAGGGGGGAGAATACACATTTAACAAAAAAGACACTGAAGCCCTTGCAATTTTAGGTGCAATTCACTTTTAAAGAGTAACTGCACTTTTGCTGAGAAAAAAAAAAAACATTCCCCTTTGGGTGATCTATGTACATTGCAAGGATTTTAACAAACTTTGTTGCAAGTTCCTACCTTTTTTGTTATTCTGAAGAAATCACTGTTTGTTCCTCTGTGCCCATGTGCACAGTGAGTCTAATGGGAGTTGGTTCATAATTATCAACCGGCTGCTGCACCTGCAGGGCTCAAATAATGAAAATTGCGGGGTCTGCATCCCTTTAGATGTGATTTCCTATTGGGAGTATCTCTCCAAAAATTACATTTTTGTTGCTGGTATCTGATGCCTGATATCTGATTTGTATCTTAGTGCAGATTTCTGGGAAAATAAGCAAGCCAATCACACAAGAAGGAAATAGTTTTTTCAGGGCATTCTGTGTACAGAACACCTCCAGGTAGCCATATTGCATTGCATTTTACAGAAAATTACAGTGTTGCAGGTTGAAAAGGAAAGGCAATTTTTAATAACATTCAAATACCATATGACTTGTCACAATTGTATATGCTGTATTTTTTTTTTTTTTTTTTTATTTGGAAGTTTTTTGTTTTTTTTTTTCACACGAAAGTGGCGTTACCCTTTAAGTGATTTAACCAGTTCCTTCCTTTTCACAAATATAATAGTTGGAAGTGTTAATTTAGATTCCTGTAGGGAAGCTCAGTTGCTCTTTACTATTTGTGTATCCTTGTTAGAGGTTATACCAGATATCTAATGATTGGCTTACTACAGGTAATTTTTTTTTTTTTTGACTAGAAGTCATTTTTTAAAGACTTTGCATGAAAAAATATTCTGTAAACTTTCACTACCTAAAGCATGACGTTTCACTGCATTTTGTCTGCATTGCATGAGAGCAGTACTTTAAATGGTACATGTTCAGAGGTATGCCCCAAAGTTGCAGCAATTTTGTGAAAAAGCCTGCCATACTAGATCTGCATATGCATTGACCTTCTGGGTCTAGTAGTCAATTAATAATCTTAAATGGGACTCTTATAAATTTCAGAGCATTAAAAAGGCATGACCCACCAATTGTCAGTTATTGTCTTTACTTTTTAGCGAAATGCCTGAAAGACAAGAGCTTCATGACTATAAACCCAGTTATGTAGATGTAAATAAATATTGTGAAATTGTGCTCAGTGCTTTTAAATGAAACCTTGAATAAATAAGTGATAATGCCATCCTCTGGAAAGAACATGTTGGGTGGGAGCTTAAGCGGCTGACTTCATCGTGTTTGCCAGTGCTTGCAAACAGACTTTGAGCTTGTTTCGTTTGTCTTGTGAGCACCCTCTATACTGAGTAAATGCAGCAGTTTTATACAGTGCTGTACCATCAGGTCTGATTTGTTTATCTCCTCATGTCTCCTGCTGCCCTTGTTTCATTGTTGAGCTAATCACAGTCTGGGTTGTGGTCCATGCCAAGATGGCCATCTCCATCCTGTGGACACTTTCAGTATGTGTAAGAAAGCATGACCTTGGCTGGTAGGGGTCATGTATTTCTGGTTAAGAGGCGTCTGTCTCTCAGTGGTGGTGCACTGGAGTTGGCAACTTTGGAATATTGATCTGCACATGCAGCTTTTTCACTGCATACATGCTTATTGGACTTTTTTCCTCACATGATTCTACTGTATATTTGTTTTTTGTTTTTTTTGTCTTTGCATTATTCACGGTGATGTTCGTTTTGAGCGCGTAAATGTGTCTTAGGTTGAAGCTTCTGTTGCTGGTGGGGTTAGCCTTTCACTGGGAAGATCACTGTACTGACTTTTTATTTCTATTTTAAAGAATTATATATGCTTTAAAAAACTTTGTAAATAAGCATTTTATCTAAATGTCAGACTGTAATTTTGAAGAATGCTGTATAACACAACCATCTTGCTTACAGTCAGGTCCATAAATATTGAGACATTGGCACAATGCTTATCTTTTTGTCTCTATACACCACCACAATGGATTTGAAATTAAACGAAGAAGATGTGCTTTAACTGCAGACTTTCAGCTTTAATCTGAAGGTATTCACATCTAAATCAGGTGAACGGTGTAGGAATTACAACAGTTTGTATATGTGCCTCCCACTTTTTAAAGGATCAAAAGTAATGGGACAGATTAACAATCATCCATTAAACTTTCACTTTTTAATACTTGGGTGCAAATCCTTTGCAGTCAATTACAGTCTGGAACTCATAGACATCACCAGACGCTGGGTTTCATCCCTGGTGATGCGCTGCCAGGCCTCTACTGCAACTGTCTTCCGTTCCTGCTTGTTCTTGGGGCATTTTCCCTTCCGTTTTGTCTTCAGCAAGTGAAATGCATGCTTATCCGGATTCAGGTCAGGTGATTGACTTGACCATTGCATAACATTCCACTTCTTTCCCTTAAACTCTTTGGTTGCTTTCGCAGTATGCTGCGAGTCATTGTCCATCTGCACTGTGACGCGCCGTCCAATGAGTTCTGGAGCATTTTTTCTGGATATGAGCAAATATTGCCCGAAACACTTCAGAATTCATCCTGCAAGAGAACCAGTTCCATTGGCAGCCATACATGCTCACGCCATGACACTACCACCACCATGCTTCACTGATGAGGTGGTATGCTTTGGATCATGAGCAGTTCCTTTCCTTCTCCATACTCTTCTCTTCCCCATCACTCCTTGTACAAGTTGATCTTGGTCTCCTCTGTCCATATTATGTTCCAGAACTGTGAAGGCTTTTTTAGATGTTGTTTGGCAAACTCTAATCTGGCCTTCCTGTTTTTGAGGCTCACCAATGGTTTACATCTTGTGGTGAACCCTCTGTATTGCCTCTGGTGAAGTCTTCTCTTGATTGTTGACTTTGACATGCATACATCTACCTCCTGGAGAGTGTTCTTGATCTGGCCAACTGTTGTGAAGTGTGTTTTCTTCACCAGGGGAAGAATTCTTCGGTCATCCACCAGAGTTGTTTTCTGTGGTCTTCGGGGTCTTTTGGTGTTGCTGAGCTCACCGGTGCGTTCTTTCTTTTTAAGGATGTTCCAAACAGTTGATTTGGCCACACCTAATGTTTTTGCTATCTCTCTGATGGGTTTGTTTTGTTTTTTCAGCCTAATGATGGCTTGCTTCACTGATAGTGACAGCTCTTTGGATCTCATATTGAGAGTTGACAGCAACAGCACCGCCATCCTAAGTAAGGGAAACAGTTTCCTACTGCGCACGCGCGCTCTGTAAATGGTTCCCAGAAGGCAACGGGGCCGCTCACCGAGGAGCAGAACACGCTGTGGAATAGGAAGAGGCAGATTAGGAAGACTGCCTAGCAACAAGGGTTTAGGTAAGTTTTTAAAACCTTTTTTTTTTTTTTTTCAAATGTTTTTTTTTTTTTAATTTTTTTTAGGATTTTTAATGCAATTTATTTTTTTTATATTATTTTAGGGTGGCCCTCCACTTTAAGTTTTCCAAGACTGTTGTACTCCAAAGTATTGTAGTTATGATAAATCTGCATCATTGTTGCAGCATATCTTATTCCCTTGTTTGCCATTTTAACTCAAATTGTATTAGAGTTTCTGGCACGTATTTAAAAATACTTTTTTTTTATTGGATCTTGAAAGTGTACTAATTTAGGTGATTTCCTATTTATACCTGTAAATGGGTCTTTGGAATATTGCACTTTGGGTGTCATATAACCCTAATTAGAAAATGGTTATTGAATGCAGGTTCTTATGGACAAATTTGAAATCCAGACCTCACAATGCAGCAGCCTGTGATTTAGAGTGCTTTCACACCGGGGCATTGGGGGTGTCAGTGGTAAAGCCCCGCTATTTTTAGCAGCACTTTACCGTTGTTTTATTGGCACTGTTCGGCCGCTGGCAGGAAGCTTTTAACCCCCGCTAGCAGCCGAAAAAGGTCTAACCATTGATTTCAATGGGCAGGGGCACTTTAGAGCTGCAAAGATGCGGCTTGCAGGACTTTTTTTACCGTCCTGCAAGCGCACCGCTCCTGTGTGAAAGCTCTCGGGCTTTCACACTGGAGTGAGAGGAGAGGCTCTTTACAGGCACTATGCAGGTGCTCTTTTTAGCGATATAGCGCCTGTAATGCGCCTCAGTGTGAAAGCAGTCTTAATGTCTACGGTTTCAGCCTTTGAAACTTTCATTTTGTATTCATTAAAATGGCATCCTTAAATGCTAAATCAAACTGGACCTCATCTTGATTGTTGCATTCATTGCAAAACAAATAAGCATCTATTCTGAGGTGACCTGCATGTTACACTAAGTAGATCCTGCCATGTGTGACATCTCCTGGGATTATCAATGTCCTTGGCTAGAAGACAGCATTGCCAGAGGGTTTTCTACTGCCTGGGCCCATTTAATAGTCTGAAATGTGAAATTGCTACACTGTATCCATTTTCTGCTTTCCTTAGAAAAAACATTAACTGTTCCTAACTGGCTTTGACCCTTGGAGTACAACAGACCAGAGATTTAATACTGACCTTGCTTGATAAAAAAAAGGTCATTGTAACAGCCTAATCTGCTTTGCTCAATTAACTCTGGTAAAATGTGTGAAAACATTACCTTTGCTTTACATTCAGTTTTTCACCTCAGCCATTGCCGAGCACGTAACACCACTTTTATTTTAAAAGCTTCTTGGTTATTTATGCAATGTCAGCAGTTTTTGTTGTAAGCCCTGGCTGTGTGCATCTCGTGGGATTTCAGAGGCTGTTCTTGAAGGGGAAAATAGAGAGTATCCTTCCATAGAAGTGTGTTGCCAACTTTGTTTTTATTAGGAGTGGGTCATTATTTACAGATGGTGCCCCTACAGTTTTTTGTGTTAATGCTTCACCCAAGACGGTGTTTTAAAGCATATGCAAACCTTTTATTTATTGCAACTTACCAGTCTATTGATCTAGTGCCTGAAATGTTTGTTTTGTCCTTTCACCTGGTAATGTGGCAAATAACTTGATTTACTAAAACTGGAGAGAGCAAAATCTGGTGCAGTTGTGCATGGTAGCCAGTTCACTCCTAACTTCAGCTTGTGCAATTAAGCTTTTATTAAAAAAAAAAAAAATAAATTGGAAGCTGATTAGTTTTTATGCAGAGCTGCACTCAATTTTGCACTCTCCAGTTTTAGTAAATCAACCCATTTGTGTCTGCACACTTCCTATGGAAGAAGCTACTGTTGTCACACAGGTTTGACTGCAAACATTATATGGCAGATTGATGGGTTTTAAGCGCTTTTTTGTGTGGTCTTTTCAGCACATAGGCTTCCTATGAAAGTGAAAGGAAACACCGAGGTTGATTTACTAAAATCTGGTGCAGTTGTGCATGGTAGCCACTCAGTTTCAGCTTGTTCATTTGAGCTTGGACAAAAAAAAAACTTTGGGATCTGATTAGTTTCTTTGCACAGCTGCACCAGATTTTGCACACTCCAGTTTTAGTAAATCAGCTCCACTGTTTTTCTAGCAAGTTCAGCAGGATTTTTTTCTGTACTTGTAAAAGTGTTCTTAGCCTGAAAAGGGAACCTAATGGAACCACCACATCTAAGGACTTGTAGACTGCAATATATTACATTTTTGTTTTGGGTTTAAAGGATAACTTTTTCCAAACACTTTAGCTTGGTCCAAACAAACTATCCCTCACTAACCTGTGAGGCCGCTGGATGTGTGGTATAAACGGTATGTCGCTGCAGTGACATACAGCATCCTGCACTGTGTTCCAGGTGAGCTGACACTTTGTCATACCCGGAACACAGAAGTGTACCGCAGCGGCGCTCAGAGCAAGCAATGTATTCTATCAATGAATACAAACCTTCCTCTGACTGAGTCAGAGGTTGTGACATCATCAGCCCCCCTCTCTGACTCAGTCAATCAGAGGAAGGTTTTCTATTCATTGCTAAAATAGACTCCCGTGTTCTGGACCGGAAGTTTCGTCTCAAACCCAGAACACAGTGCGCTATGCTGTATTTAGCTGCAGCTACATACAGTTTATACTGCAAATCCAGTGGCCTCACATGTTAGTAAAGGACATAGTTCGTTTGGGCCAGCCTGACCCAAACAGACTATGTAACGTGTGTGGAAAATTGGAGTTCTTTTTTAGATGTATACTAAATAACACTGGTTGGCTTTGAGATTAAATAAACAGGGGACCAGTGCCAGCAATTTAATTAAACTCAGAATTTCAAACAATGCAGTAGTGTGGTTTCAGCAGATGATTCACAAATATAGTTGTGTATAGGACAGATATGCTAGGTGGGAATTTGGTTTTCTGAAGCTAAACCAACTCTCTTCAAATACCATTTTTTTTTTTTTTTTTTTTAGAAAGCTGGCGCGTTCTGAGAGCTAGACTGTCCAGTGTTTGGACAGTGTTAGGTCATTAGGGCCTATCTAGTTATGTTCCTGTAAAATATCTACATGCCTGAAGAGCTGAGGATATGAACATTTACTGTTTTTATATAACGTTTTCTGTGAGATATTGTCAAATCACAGTTACATGTCTGATCTTCGGTAAAGTCAAGATCCAGTGGATTATGACAATGTACATGCTCTGCTGTAGCAAAATAAAGGAAGGAGACAGTTCACATTTTTAAATTTCTTTTAAGGAAAGTATTCCCATGATATATAGAAGAATTCTATTACAAATGTTTTGTTCCCCATGAGTTCTTTCAAATAGGAACGAGCTTACAGATAGAATGTGTACAATTAAATGTATTGTGTGGTGATCTTGGAAGTACAGGTTTCTTTGTAAAAGATGTGTTCGGCTCCATTAGGCTCACTAGAATGTGTTGTAATGCTGAACTTTCCAAACTACAGAGGACTTTTCAAATGCAGTTTTCAAACCTTGGCAGTCTTGGAAAACTCATTTGCTGGAATGTTGATCTATTACAATGCATCAAAAAAGGGGGAAAAAATGTTGGGTGCTTTGAATTCAGCATGTAATTTGAAAGAGGAGGATTCGCATTCCTTTCAAACATAGGCGAGAGCTGCTCATGACTGCTCTTATTCGGATGCTGTGATGTGGTAACTGTGAGGAGTGCCTCGGTGGTACTCTCAGTTCAGAGCATCAGGTGGAAAACAGGCCTCTAACTGTACTGATGTATGAGTGTCAGACATTCCAGGCAATCAAAATGCAAGGAAGGGCTTTAGATCACTTGCGAGTATACACACACACACACACACACACACACACACACACACACAGGAAGCTTGGTGTTTGCATGTATTTGCACGTATACACGCAAAAATATTAACTGGTAACTCAGTTTTTGTGTGTTGTGTTTTTCTTTATGCTCAATATGCAGCACATTTTTACACACCTGAGTACAGGCACAATAAAAACAACGGACTGCATTAAGATCAGTAAAAAAAATTAAAAAAATCTGAAAACTGAGCATATTCAGGCAGCAGTGTGCAAGAGGCCAAACTTGCAGATGTGATAACATCCTCTTATTAGCCAAGTTATCATTTGCTTTGGGGCTCAGCGTGAAAAGAAAAATCTGTACATATTAGGAAACCTAATGTGACAAATATCTATGCTGCCATTGCTGACCTTTGCTTTGAGGAATGCACATTATCTAGGCAAGCGACAGAAAATCCACCCTATACTGACACCAAGGGTTCAGTCATACCGCCTGCATTCACTGCATTGCTTCAAATGTAGAAACAATTCATACCAATGGGCCTACGTTGATTTGCAGTAAAAAAGACAGGTTGCATGTTATTGCATGTCAGCATTCTGCAACACACTGCCACACATTAGAGGAAACGAAACAATTCGAAAAAAAGATGAAAAAAAACCCCAGTAATTTGGGTAGAAATCAACACCTCATGTTGCGTAAGCCTGAGCCGAAGATCCAAGGAGGTTCCACAGGGATGCATATAAAGGCGAACACAAACATCACAAGTTGTCACTACTTCAGCACTCCTGCTACCTTGGACTAGTTTTAGGTCACTTATGTTTCTGACCATTTCTGTGGCTGCTTTAATCACAGATTTTTTTGGTGCTAAACTGCTTTGCATTTTTTGTTGCTAAAACAGTGTGCCATATTTTAAGCTCCAAAATTTTCTTTGACTGCAAGGCATTCACTTGAAAGTGCACCTACATCAGCATGACCTTAATTTAGCAAAATACATTGATCTTTTTCTGCGTTAAGTAGTGATGTGCTCTTAGAGATTTTTGTTTAAGTTTTGTTAGTCATGCCATAGCTATAACTAGCTAGCTGTATTGTAACTCTGGGCAGTGCATAGAAATGTGCTGGCTTTTAGTAGGTTAATTTGTTTCCCTAGCGGAGGTAAGCAGATCCTGCAGTTATTTTGTTTTAAGTCGTATCAGAATAGCCAGTGATGCATTTTTTTCCTTCTTTCTCAGCTTATTTCCTTCAGGGCACCTCATCTTTCTCGTCCCGTCTCCTCCACCCCTCCCAAAACACACACATTAAGCAATTTTTGCTCTGAATGGCTGAGATTAAATAGGATTTGCTTCAAAGTTTCACTGAATCCCAGCACTGGGCAAAATTGATGTGAACTAAAAAGCCTCAATTAAGTGTGATCCTATTCCGCTCAGACTTAGATGGAGGTAATGAACGCACAGAAAAATAACACTCCTGCCTTTTTTCTTCCAAATATGTCTTTTGTGAAAAATAAGCATCACAAATGTTAGATTTCCCATGGGCTTCTGTGGAAAGGCACAAATAACTTTTATTTTATTTTTTTTCTTGTGCAGCAAGGTTTGCATTTTTTTTGGAAGACATTCTTATACTGACAGCAATTCAGCAGAGTACAATCTTAAGTGTACATAATTTGTGGATGTACATAAGTTCATTGGAGATAAAGAGAAAAAAAAATGTATACACACGTTATGGTTTGCTAGGAGACCAATTTGAACCCTTTCACCTGGTTATCAGTTCAATGATGTAAGAGGGTTTAGCTGGTCAGCCTTTCAATATATTCAATGATAATGAGGACAGATTACTTAATGGGTAATTAGCACCACATTGCAACCCTGTCCTCTTGATTAATGTTGGGGACACTGATTGCACCTCTCTAATTAGTCCTATAGTAAAGTGCCTGCTGTGTGACTATAAAGCAGTTACCAGGCTTGCGATCAGTTATTTTGCTTTGTGGACTCTATGTTCTGTGTATATTTTTTAAGTTATCATTAAAGAAGATATGTTGGCTAATATGGACTCTAACAGTCATGGGAGCAGCAAGAATTCCCTTGAGCTGTGACAAGAACTCATTCTTCAGAAATGGAGGACTTTACGTTTTTGCTAGCTCTCTCCAGACAATCGTTCCTCCTGTGCCACATCTTGCTGCTCTTACCTAATTTCTTTTAACAAGAAGACATCCTCCAAGGCTTCCGTAATGTACAAAAGGTCAAGTGCATATTGTCCATATAACACATTGTTTTGATCTAATATCTCAAGCAGGCTGGCAATAACATTCTATTTTTTTTCTGCTAATGATGTGACAAATTTGTGGAATAGTAGCCATAATCATGTAGTATAGTCGTATACAGAGGAGACGACAAGTCAGTAACAAAGGTGCTGTTGGTTGTCAAGGTTTTCTAGCATGCTGGGAGAATGTCTGCAACTTTTTAAAAGGTACGCTCCCTTACCTGTAGAAGAGAAAGCCGTCCTTTTAGTATGTTTATGTATACATTGGAAAAGAGTATTGCTTGATTCAGGAGTAAGTCGCAGAGGCTTCTCGTGCTTTGCATTCACAATGAGGATAGGCAGATCTCTTATCAAAACCTGAGAGCTGCCCATCCTAGCCAGTCACTGAATGTATTTTTCCCCGTCGAGAACAAATGCAAATATACAAACTCAGCATGCTACACTTGATGTGCTTGACCTGAAAAGAAGCCTCACACTTCTTGTGATGTCACATGAATTAGGAGTTTCCAGGAGTCAGTTTTTCCTAGATTTTTCTTTGAAATAACATAAATTGTTGCCAGTGTTGGCCGTGAACTGCTTCATGGTGGTCTGAGCTCACCCCAGTTGGTTCCTCTAGGGATCCCATTGTCCCCATGCCATTGCTTAGACAGATGTTCTCTACGGGGACTTATTCATGCTACATCTCCAACCTGTGTCTGGCCGCACCAGTTGTCATGGATACGCTATGGATTAACCCAGTGAGTCTGGAATCTTTCTGCTTGAGTTGCATTCTTATATATGCTGAGAGGGTGTAAAGACCCTCCCTCTATTTAGTCTCCTTGAAATGCCCGCAACCACAAAGGATGAGAAATGCCTCTACAGCAGACAGTCCTTCCCCACCATTCTCTGTATTCTCATCCCACACTTATTGTGCGGAAAACACATCCAGGAGGCTGAGGAAGTAACTGGATTACAAAGGGTGTTCATGCTCACAATTTGCATTTTCAAATGGGAAATCCTTTGTGCTCTTTTCTGGCTAGGTTAATCAAGTTGCATTTTGGGATTGATTTTAGTGGTGTTGTGTTTCGTAGTGGTCTTGTCTGTGTGCCTACTTAACACCGTATGCTGGCTTAATTCGAGACCAAGATGTATGTCGAGCTTTCTGTAAAATTAGTCAGAACTATACTGGCCATTTATCATAGACCAGACTTGTCTGTTGTATCCCCTTCTATATATATATATATATATATATATATATATATATATATATATATATATATATATATATATATATATATATACACACACACACACAAAGCCAATCATTCATTCTTCTCCTCTGCTGGGCTGCAGCGCTCCTTGGGAACTAGTGCGGAGGCTGAGAATAACATACGCTCACATTTGACACATCTTATGAAAACCTGTTTGCTCCTTGACATGGCTACCTACAGTCACAGGGAGTTTTGTTTGTAATTGAAATTGAGTTTTTGTGTAGGCATTAAAACTAAAACAGATTTTAGACTCCTAAATTCTAGCATTAGCTTGATGCTTTGAATCCGATCAAAGAGCCAATAAATGGTCTTTTGATTACACAAGTAACCAAAGCCCTAATAGCTATCCCCAGTTTCCAGGTGGTAATGGTGTGTAAACAGTCATCAGATTATTTGGGGGGACATATGCAGGTATATGTGGTATCTTCTGTTATTTTAGTATGTAAATAAGTTCATGGTGGCAATAGCAGCCTTGAGCATGTTTACAAATTTGAAAGCCAGCTCTGCTAATTCTTGTAGGAAGTGTGCTGCTCTCCTCTCTGGACCCAACTCCCCCTCGGTTCTTTTTTTTTTTTTCCTTGTGAAAGATGATTTTTGTATCTCTATGCATTCTATGCATTAGGATTAAAAGCCTTCTATGTGCAGCAGGCCCCCTAATACTGAGCCCCATCTCGATTCAGCGATGTTGAACGAGAGACTCGGCTGTCCGGGGCTCTCCCTCCTGATTGGCTGAGAAACGCAGCGGGCGCCATTGGCTCCCGCTGCTGTCAAGTCAGTGAGCCAATGAGGAGAGAGAGGGGTGGGGCCGAGCCGTAGCTCCATGTCTGAATGGACACTCACAGCAGTGACTCGGCTCCGGTGCCCCATAGCAAGCTGCTTGCTGTGGGAGCACTTGGCAGGAGGGAGGGGCCAGGAGTGCTGGCGAGGGACCCAAGAAGGAGGATCTGGGCTGCTGTGTGCAAAACCACTGCACAGAGCAGGTAAGTATAACACGTTTGTTATTTTTAAGCAAAAAAAAAAGACTTTCCCCAGTTGTCTTCCAGGACAGCCCTTGAGAGATGGAGTCCCTCCCATCGACCCAGGAAACACATTGCCAAAACAGTTCAAAAGGCGGTCCCTCAGGTCCCTGGCCAGTCATTTGTATTTCCTCCTTCGGAGGAACATGTTGCCAGGAACCAGGTCAGAAGGACTCCATCTCTCAGGGGCTGCCTGAGGGGAGCGGAGCCGCACAGGGGGACCGGGTCCTATTAAGCAGCTCCAGATTAGTCCTACCTCTTTTTTCTGGGCTTGGGTACCGTCCGGCTGGCAGGAGCAGACCCGCTACCCCCTCTTTCCGGTGCCGAGGTGGCCAGTGGCAGGTTGATGCTTGTTCCCCCCCAGGAGTGGTGTAGATGGTTTCTTCCATCTCAGCTCCGTGCTGTAAGGGCGGTGGTGGTCGGAGACGCCGAGTGTCATTTCCGGTGGAACCGCGTCATCGCTGTGTGCCGAGACTTCCGGTTCCGGGTCTCTGGAGGCACAAAGAGGAAGGGAAAAGCCCACGGTGGGCCTACAAATCCCGACCAGCGTCCAGCCATACCGGACTAGCGGCGGGATCCGGAGCTAGAGAGGGGGACCATGGAGGCTAATCCCCAGGACACTCCGGTGGATGCAGGCACCAGCCAAACACAGGTAGGCTGCTGGGCAAGCCCTTACTGTGTTTATTTCTGGGGTTTTGTTGTAAGGCTGGGATTGGTAGTACCCCATGGTGGTGTGGTTATCTCACAGTCCCGGGTTTATGCAGCAGTGGTGGCAGCACGGGGGTTTTCTACTGAAAGTTAGAGGGATTTTGATGCTAAAGATCGTTTATTCTTTATTGCAGGCTAAGGAGGCCCCAAGGGAAGACAAGTCAGGCCTCAAAAAGGGCCCTAATTGTGGAAATAAGTTGTCCTCAGGCTCTAACAAAGCCTTATGCAAGCAGTGTATTGCAGGCTCACTTAAAACAGAGGCAGACTCTCCCTTGGCGAAATTCCTTGGCTCCTTTGGGGAGATGGCATCAACCTTTAAATCTCTCCACGAGTTAATCGCAGATGTAAGCACGTCTGCTTCCACCAGTAAAGCAGCTGCGATTCCCTCCTCACCATGCCTTACAACACCCAGTTCTGGGGAGCCCTGTACAGTCAGGGAGCATAGCCCCATGTTGGTTAGCCCTGAATCCTCTGACGCAGACTCAGATCAGGAGGAGGATCAGATTGTAGCTAACAAAGCAGCAAAATACAAGCTGTCTCTTGCGGAGGTAGATGAGCTGTTGAGCGCTATTTATGATACGCTGGAAATTGATGAGGAAGAAACTCAATTGAGTAGACATGATAAAATGTATGAGGCTCTGGGGAAAAAGAATGCTAAGGTATTCCCTATACATAAAGTGCTTTCTGACCTTGTCCGCAGGGAGTGGGCCGAGCCAGATAAAAAGGTCTTCTTTCCAAATTCCCTTAAAAGGAGATTCCCCTTTTGATGAGAGCCCAGAGGCGATCTGGAATAAAAATCCTAAACTAGACGCCCCTCTGTCCAAAGTCTCAAAACAGTCTGACCTTGCTTTTGAGGATATGGGTCACTTAAAGGACCCAATGGACAGGAAAACAGACATAGTCTTAAAGAGGACCTGGAATGCTTCTATGGCAGGCTTAAAACCAGCTCTAGCCACTTCTTGTGTTGCCAGGAATCTGGAGTTCTGGTTATCCCAACTAGAAGAACACTTAAAGGCAGGCACGCCTAGGGGGGAGCTCTTGAAAACCTTCCTTATGCTTTTTAAGGCGACAAGTTTCATCTCTGACGCTTCCACTGATGCCATAAAATTTACGGCTAAAACCGCTGCGCTTTCTGACGCAGCCAGGAGGTCAGTATGGATGAAAACTTGGTGGGGGAGACACGGTGTCTAAAACACGCCTGTGCAGTGTCCCCTTTACAGGAGACTTAGTCTGCGGGCCTGAACTAGATACCGCCTTGGAAAGAACGGCGGATAAAAAGAAAACCTTTCCCATTAAAAAGAAAAAGAAAAATTTTCAAAGAAAATGTTTTCATCCCTCAAAGGAACCCTCCAAGTCAGTGAAGGAGTTCAAACCCAAAAAGCACTGGACAGGACAAAAAGGGAAAGGGGGCATACTTTTTAACCGCTCCAATTCAAACCCTAAACCCCAGTGACATCAGGGTTCTGGTGGGAGGAAGGCTAGTGAATTTTCTCCCACAGTGGGAAAAGATAACCTCAAACGAGTTTGTCTTAAACATTATAAAAAGAGGGTATGCGCTGGAATTTCTCAGCGATCCACCCTCAAAGTTTCTTGTGACAAAGCTTCCAAGACACTCAGAGAAGGCCAAGGCCTTACCTCTCTTAATAGGGGAAATGGTGGATAAAGAGGTATTGACACCAGTCCCTATTCAGGAACAGGGGGACGGTTTTTACTCGCACATTTTTGTGGTAAAAAAGCCTTCTGGAAAGTTCAGACTAATCATGAACCTCCGACCTCTGAACCGCTCCATCCGGAATTTTTTGTATCGGATGGAGTCCATTTACTCGATAAAGAATCTTCTCCAAAAAGAGGTGTTCATGGCTACCCTGGATTTAAGGGACGCCTATCTGCATATCCCAATAAGGAAGGAATGCCAGAAATTTCTTCAGATGGCGATCCAGATAGACACCAAAATTTATCATTTCCAGTGCAGAGCACTTCCCTTTGGACTGTCGTCCTCCCCGAGAATCTTTACCAAGGTTCTCGGGGAGGCATTAGTTCCGTTAAGACTACAGTCAGTCTCGATTATTCCATATCTAGACGACTTACTGCTCACGACCCATTCGGAGAAACAACTTAGTCGGGACCTAGAGTTGACACAGCTCAGTCTGAGTCGGTTGGGGTGGATAATCAGTCTGGAAAAGTCCAAGACTACTCCAACACAGAAAATTCTGTACTTAGGGTACAAGATCCTGTCAGTAGAGCAGAGAATAGTCCTGCCAGAAGAAAAGATATTGAATCTGCGCCAGAGAATGTCTTTTCTTCAAAGCAGTGGCAAGTGTACAGTGAGGGAGGTGATGTCGGTCTTAGGACTTATGACAGCAGCCGTTCCAGCTGTACAATGGGCCAGGTTCCACCAAAGAGACCTTCAGAGGTTCCTGTTGGAACAATTAAAAGACAAGGATCTGGAAGAAGAGATTTCAATCCCCACCAGAGTAAAGCACTCCCTCTGGTGGTGGAAGGAGACAGAGAATTTAAACAAAGGGGTTCCCTGGATCTCTCCTGTCACATCCATACTAACTATGGATGCGGGCGGCTGGGGAGCCCACCTCAACTCAGACTGGTCACAAGACAGGTGGACGTCAGAGGAGAAACTTCTCTCGTCCAATTGGAAGGAGCTAACAGCTGTCCTCAGGGCTCTGTTATTCTTTCAGAATACAATACAAGGTAATCATCTACAGGTCCGTTCAGACAATATGATGGCTGTAGCTTATATAAACAAGCAAGGAGGCACCAGAAGTCATCGACTAATGCTGGTGGCCAGTCGCATTTTTCAGTGGGCAGAATCCAATCTAGCATCCATCTCTGCAATTCACCTGAAAGGGGAGCTGAACAACACTGCAAACGAGTGTCGAATCAAGAATGGTCTCTACACCCAGAAGTGTTCAACTACATAGCAGCTTACTGGGGAAAACCAGTAGTGGACCTGTTTGCAAACAAGGAGAATGCAAAAGTTCCAAATTTTTGCTCGCTACACCCAGGAGATCAGCCCTGGGCCATAGACGCCTTACAGACCCCATGGACCTTCAGCTTAGCGTATGCGTTTCCTCCGCTTCACCTCATCCCGAGGGTTTTAGCGAAGTTTCTAGTGGAGGAAACGTGTTTAATCTTAGTGGCACCATTTTGGCCCAAGAGACCATGGTTCACAACGTTGCTACGGTTGACAGACCAACCTCCTCTGAGGCTTCCCTGCAGACCAGACCAGACCTGTCTCAGGGACCTCTCTTTCATCCACGAGTATCCATGCTGAACCTCTCAGCGTGGTTACTGAGGAGGAAATATTGAGGAGCAAGGGCCTGACTGAGTGATTCAGACCCTGCTACAATGTAGAAAACCTGTCACTCAAGCCATTTACAGGAAGGTATGGAGAAAATTTAACAGCTGGTTGAACAGCCGCGGTGAGGTAAACATGGATACAGTAAATATCTTAGTTTCTCCAGGAGGGGATAGACAAAGGGCTAACTCCTAGTACTATTAAGGTCCAGATAGCGTTAGAGAAAAGGTTGCAAGAAGACCCTTTCATTGCTAGGTTCTGTAAAGCAATCTCCAGACGCAAACCAGTTAGAGTTAACATCGCCCCATCCTGGGATCTATCAGTCGTTCTAAAGGCATTTTTGGGGTCACCTTTTGAACCTATCTCAGAGGCCTCTCTAAGACTGGTCACTTTCAAGACAGTACTACTTGTGGCAATCACTTCAGCATGCAGAGTTAGTGAAATCCAAGCTCTCTCTGTCAGAGAGCCTTTCCTCCAAATTCTAGAAGACAGAGTCATCCTAAAGACAGACCCTGGGTTCTTACCAAAGGTGGCATCTAATTTCCATAGGTCACAGGATATTGTCCTCCCTTCTTTCTGTCAGAAGGCTTCAAATGAGAAAGAAAAGCGTTTTCATTTATTAGATGTGAGGAGGTGTATCCTAGAGTATCTTAGGGTAACCAATCCATTCAGAATCTCAGATTCACTTTTTGTTCTTTTTTCCGGACAACGTAAGGGGCAAAAAGCTTCTAAAGTCACCATAGATAGGTGGATTAGGCTAGCTATAGCAGAGGGTTATAAGACGGTAAACAAAGATCCTCCTGGGGGTATTAAAGCCCACTCCACAAGGGCATTATCAGCATCCTGGGCAGAAAAAGCTGGTGCCACCCCGGAGCAAATATGTAAAGCAGCCACGTGGTCAAGCTTTTCCACCTTTACAAGGCATTATCGACTAGACTTAATGTCCAGTCAGGATCAGGCTTTTGGGAAAAAAGTTCTCCAAGCCGTGGTCCCCCCCATATCTGGTGAATACTTGGGGATCCTCTCAAAGGCTGTCCTGGAAGACAACTGGGGAAAACTGGAGTTAGACTTACCGGTAACTCCTTTTCCAGTGGTCTTCCAGGACAGCACGATCCCACCCTTTTTTGATTGTGTTAATGTACTAACATTATTTGCAGTATGTTTTTGCAGTTCCATCCTTCGGTTCTTGGTAAATGACTTGCCAGGGACCTGAGGGACCGCCTTTTGAACTGTTTTGGCAATGTGTTTCCTGGGTCGATGGGAGGGACTCCATCTCTCAAGGGCTGTCCTGGAAAACCACTGGAAAAGGAGTTACCGTAAGTCTAAATCCAGTTTTAGTATTACTTTAAGCAGTAGGAGATTAAGGATATCTTGTTCTATGATCTTTTTTTGTTCAGTATGAACCTGGAAGTACTCTGCTGGCAAAACACATTTTAATTAAGAACTCTGGGCCTTACCCCAGATGTCTCCATAAGAGGAATAATAGATGAAAATAAAAAATAGCCCGTACACATATAGGCACTTTGGATGCTCAGTCGGCAGTGCACAACATCCTCATGCGTGCCAGAATTAAAGCAATTTGTAAAATTAAAGAGTAAAAAAAAAATAGAACTATAATTACCTGTTAAAATATAAATAAATATATATATATTTATATATATCTCCTTCAGCCGGGGAGGTAAGGGGACAGTACTGTAAATCAATCTGGCTTTACTGCTTTCCACATTACAGGGAATATAACAAATGGGGCTTGCTTGTTGGAAGAGAGAGCACAGGGACAACATCTGTGAACTGTTCTTTCACTATTAAGTCACAACTCACCATGGTCTATTGATTTTGACAGCAGTGATGAAATAAAAAGGTCACTCTGTATATATTGAGGCCTTTTGCGTGACTGTTTACGTCAGTTATGCAATCATGTGAAAAACAAATTCCTGTTTACTTATTTTATCTGCATGTGATTGGATAATCTAAATTATTGTTCATACAATTTATTGTGTGAAGAGTTTCAACTCCTTTAGTAAATCTTCCTGATTGTGTCTGGCCAGCATGTCTAGATTAGAAAATGGGCTGAATATTACAATTTTCTTCGCAGGTAAGACCATTTTGCCTACCTTTTTTATTATTTAAGGTGCAATAAAATCTAATGCATAATCTGTTTAGACTTTATTAAAAAATAAAAACAACAAAGCATTGTATGTACATATTTTAAAGTGATTGTAAAGTCTTGCTTTTTAAAAACTAAAAAAAAAGTTATACTTACCTGCTCTGTGAAGTTGGTTTTGCAGAGAGCAGCCCTGATCCTCCTCTTCGCTACTCCTGGCCCCTCCCTCTTGACGAGTGCCCCCATAAACCAGCAGCTTGATATGGGGGCACCCGAGTCAGAGCTCTGTGTATCCATTCAGACATTGAGCCCTGCCCCCTCTCTCCCCTGATTGGCTAACTGAATTTGACAGCCGCAGGCGCCAATGGCGCCGCGGCTGCGCCCCAGTTAAAGGGGTTGTAAAGGTAAAATTTTTTTTTTTTAAAAAATAACAAACATGTTACACTTACCTTCACTGTGCAGTTCGTTTTGCACAGAGTGGCCCCGAACCTGGTCTTCTGGGGTCCCTCGGCGGCTGTTTCAGCTCCTCCCCGCAAGCATTAACCACCTTAATGCGAGCTCCCTCGCATGGTGATGAGTGCTTGCGGGCGCACTCCCGTGATCCAGCCGGCGGCTATAGCCGCTCGCTGTATCACTCGGCCCCGCCCCCCAGCGCGCCGCATCATCGGATGTGATTGACAGCAGCGCGAGCCAATGGCTGCGCTGCTTTCAATCCATCCACTGCAGCCAATCAGCGACCAGGTTGAGCTGCAATGGAGATGACGAGAACGAGCAGCGGAGATTCAAGGCGTCAGGTAAGTAAAACAGGGGGGCTGGGGGCGGCGGTATTGTCAAAAGTTTTTTCACCTTAATGCATATAATGCATTAAGGTGAAAAAATTTTTACCTTTACAACCCCTTTAATTTAGGAGGAGAGTCCCGGACTGCTGAGGGAATCGTGGACATCGCTGGATAGAGAAGAGGCTCAGGGTAAGTAGGTCCATACTTCTATGATGATTTGTCAGTATATCTATACCCTAACAATTAACTTCCCTTATTTGCATCGTTTTTGATCTGCTAAATATACAACTGAAAATGTTTTCTCTGTTATGAAGTACAAAAAAAATCCTGTTTAGCCAGAAATTTTGTGATTTCTGAAAGCGGAATTTAACCCACTGTTTTCCAAAGCAGGTATAGGCAATATGGATCACAGTTGGTAGTGTGCTTATGTTCGCTCTCAACCAAACTTTCAAGCCCTCATAGTCCTGGTGTCTTAGTTGATCATGTGTGCAGGGCCATGGAAAATGCAGATCAAACAGAAGCGGTAAAAAATAGAAGGGTTTAGTTCCGGAGGAAGATAGTTGTGTTCTTTGTAATGCATCAGAAATGAAGTAGGTAGGACTGATGTGCTTTGAAATTTGGAGTCAAATATACAGTTTTGAGTTGTTGAGAGAAGGTAGGAGCATATTATTTTTCTAGCACATCCGTGTGCATGCATTGGAGAGAGGTTTTTTTTTTTGTTTTTTTGTATTTTTGGGAACAAAAGTTGTAAAGGGAAGACAGGGAAAAATGATACGTTGCATACATTCTGGTTTTCAGAGAGAACCTGCAAAATGGGTGTTGCCAGTCGCAGCTGCCAGTCACAAGGACCTATAAACACTTGCAGTTAGCCATCGTTCACAATATGAACTGCATATGAAACGCACAGAAACCACATTGCATTCCTGTTAAGTCTTACATGTGATTCAGTGTGGTGCAATTTGAGCCCATTCATTTTGAATGGGCTCAAATCGAACTACATTGCACCAGATTCATACATGCAACAATTTTGGAACCATGCTGCAACTGGATCGCATGGTACTTTTGTACCATTCAGTGCAAGCAAACTTAAAATGGCAGTGACACCGACTGCAGATGGCGGGGTTTCCCTCATCAAATCGGTGTGAATCTAGGCTTAAGGCTATAGTGCTAATTCCAACAGCACAAATCGGAGTCTTCCTGCAGCCAGAATGACAGGTGTTTGCAAATGGCTGCAGCTGCACAGCCCATGTAAAGCAACGACAGGCTGATGGCGGCTGCTTGATCTTGCAGGCAGCTGCCCGCTGACTCTGTTAAGGAAGGAACATCTTTCCCTCACATCAGACAGTCAATATGTGTTAATTACATACCATGGACCACCCAGCTGTTGTCAGCCTGTCATCATTTTGTATAGGCTCTGCGTCCACAGCTTCTATGCAAACACCTGTCATTCTGACCACAGGAAGCCTCTGATTCCTACTGCTGGGATTTGCATTATAGCTGAAGTGTGAATGGAGCCTTACTGGCCAACACTCGATGGAGCAATTGCCAGACTCTGGGTGCTAGTTCATGACAGAGTCATATTTGTCTGTTGAAGTCTGACCTTGTTGCAGGCAAAATTTCAGTTCAGTGTTGGATGCAGCCAATCTACATCGAGCGGTTTTGGAAAAGAAAAACGGTTAGGATGACTTGACCATTTGCCACCCATGTAATATATGTGGTGGCAAGAGGGTGGACTTTAGCACCCAAAATATGCACTTTAATGTCACAGAACAGCCAATGTTTCTGTGCTGAGGGCATGCTCCCAGCGCAGAGGTTGAGCTGTCAGGCACCCCTCTGTCCAGACTAATGATTGGTAGGCGGTGGTGACCGTCTCCTGATCATGTGACTACTGTCACAGTCAATCAAATTGGTCACATGATTACCAGTCTTTCCCGCCGCAGGTGTTCATAACTTTTTAAAGGGATGCCAGAGCCAACGGGAAGGGATTAACCTATGAAAAAAATACCTACTTTGTCCCGTGCAATGCTGGTCGTCTGTTTTAAGAACAGCAAGTCAGCAATTTTGTGGGAAGATTTCCTCTTTGAGCTTTTTGCCTGTGTTTTCGGTCATAGCTCATGCTCTGCTTCTCCTTTTAGTGAGTTGTTTTTGAGAGTATTTGAGAGTATGCAGTTCCTTCCCCCTTTAATTTGATTGAAAACCAAACCAGGGATGAAACAAATCTCCCTACATAAGTTTTACATGTTTATCGGCTGTCTTCAGCATGCTATAACCTTTAGAATTCTTACATCGGGTTAGAATTTTCACTTCCTCATTCTGCAGTGGTGGCTGGACACAACCCCCCTCCCCTTCTGCCGTCGGTCAGTCACCAGCCCCGCACTTGACTCATCTAGGTCGCATTCAGTGCTTCCTCCAGGCAGCGTCTCCTCCTCAGCTTCACGGCGGCTTCCCCTGCGTCTCCTCTACCTCTTCTCCTCCAACACAAGTGCTTCTCCTCTCGGCCAATCATGTCTCAGGACCTGCTTCCTGATTGGCTGGGAGGTGAATACGGAAGACAATAGTGAATATTCGTTATTGTCTCAACTGGGTGGGCTCAGGTGAATCCGGAAGACAATAGACAGGCAGCACTTCCTCTGGGAGGCGTCTCCGCCTCCTTGTCTTCACGGCACCTTCTCTACCACTTCTCCCCTGCGTCTCCTCCTCTGCCCCTTCTCCTCCAACACGAGTGCTTCTCCTCTCACCCAATTGGGTCTCGAGCTGCTTCCTGATTGGCCAGGAGGTGAATCTGGAGGACAATACCTGGGTGGGCTCAGGGTGCATTCATCTGTGCCACAAGCCCACCCTTTTTTGCTGCCAATTAGAGCCTCAGGCTCTAATCACGTGCTTCTAAAAAAAAATAAAACCCCATTGGAATCCATGTGTCTGGGGTCGGGTGCATTGATTAGGGAGGCGGCGCCCCATATGGACGGGCCGCCACTGAGTAGCAGTGGAGTCTTGGCTTACACTGGGAAGACGGCTGATTGGAGGATAGGCAGAAGAACGAAGATACTTTCAGAGCTGTGCTGTGACAAGACAAGCTCTCTGCTAATCTATTTATAGCAACCTCCCACCATACAAATTTTCACCTGCCTTAATCTCCCGTCTCAGAACTTGTCAGAAGTTATCATGCTGATAACAGAGGAACAAAACAGCAGAAACACATGGGACTTGGTGCTTTGGAGCGAGATAAGAAAAAAAAATAATGAATCGGGTTTACATACACTTTAATGACCATATTTTAGTGTACTTTGTATTTGGGAAAAGCACAGTCCCCATAGATATATCTTGACCTATTTTTTCTCATCTTGCATTGCCAATTTAAATATACCATATTTATCTTGAATTTGTCAATGTGGTCAGTTCTGCCTTTTGGTAACCACACTGTTATGTCTACAAGACTAAGGTGTTAATTTGTAAATTTCTGAAATGTTACACAGTTAATGCGTGGCATATGCTTTTAGAATGTGTTTTCACACCTCATAGTGTATGAACGTATTCCCTTTGTTAACAGATATATTAAAAATTCTATTTATTTTATCTGAGTTTAAACAAAAAATAAAGCAAATCATTTTTTTTTTTTTTTTATTGTTGTCAGTCCTTAGAGAAAGCAGCCTGCTGTCTGCTAACAGCGTTCCTCAGATTGCTACAAAGCAATGAGTTTATCGGTTTGATTTTATAATAAAAACATGAAGACGTCTTGATGTGTACATAGAAAAACAAATTGCTATTTTTTTTTCTACTGGCTTGTGTTTTGCTGCTTTTTTAAATACAGAATAAAGCTTTTATTGGCTTGCAATTTAATTACACATGGAAATAGGTGATTTAAAGTGTCTGATCACCTAGTGAGGCTCCTTTCACATTAGCGCGTCTCAAAAATTGCACAATTTCCAGTGCGACTTATTTGCAGTTTTTGCTGCAATTTTGATTCGACTTTACATTCTGTGGATCAAAGTTGCACCAAAGTAGTGCAGGCACCTTTTCAAATTCGATGTGACTTTACGTTGCAGTAATTTAAATGGTTGCCATTGAAAAGAATGGTATGTGATTTGTCATGTGACTTTGATGTCCGAAGTCGCATGACAAATCACACACATGTGAATGGACTCATTTTATTTGTTATTCCGAACATCAGACTTTCAGAGGTAAGTTCCAGAAATGTAATTGCAGGTCTTGCTTCCCATGTAAAATATACTTATGCTTTGTTCACAATGGATCCAACCTTATTGTGTGCGGAACAGTTTTTTCTTTTTTGAAAGTTGATACTTCAGGAGTCACAACCCTGTGAGATTGGCCTCTGTATAGCTAATGGTAAGCTGCATCATAGTAATTGTTCTTATAAGCTCAAGAAATGCTAGAAAAAAAATGCTGGATGAAAAATGCTATTAACGGTTTGTGGTAGCGTTTTAGGAGCGTTCGGGTTTTTTTAAGTACCTGAAGAAGAAAAAAAAAAATTTTTAGTAGGGGATTTTAGTAGCATTTAGTGTTTTTTTTTTTTTTTCTACCGGGAAAAATCTCCCAAAAACTCTATAAAACATATTTTCTGCTCCTAAACACTAAAGCTTAAAAGATTCTTCTAGCATAAAATAGTGTGCATGGACACATAGGATAACACTTATCTTCTTGGAGTAGAAAAAAAAAATGCTCATAATAGCTTTTAGGAGCTTAAACAATGCTAATGTGCATGGAGTCTAAACTGTGCATCTAGAATTTATTTTGCGTATCACTGATTTAGCTGCTGGATGACATACACAGGAGCTGAGGAATCGTGCAATTAGGAAACCTTTCTAGTTCCCAAAAGCAACCAGTCAGAATCCTTAAATCATTTTAAACCTGGACTGTAGCGATGCTGATTAGCTGCTTTCAGTAACCAGAAATTTTCCATGTAGCACACTTCATGTATTGGCTCTTTTTTAATGTATCTGTTTTACACGCTGCATCTATTTGCATATTTAGGTCAGGTGATATTCCAAACTGTATCCTGCATTAAAAGCTCCCTTTCTTCCCGACTGCTGATGAGCTGTGGATGTATCCATTCCCAGTGTGTCTTCTTTAAGCTGAGAATAGCTTATGTCTCCCCCTCCCTAAACTTCAGGTGATAGTGAACCACTGACATTTATTGTGGAAAGCGTTCTATATGTATGTAGAGCGCCAATGGGAGGGGGGATAGGAAATGAGCCACTGCAAGCATTTTTATCACATTTCACCTCTTTAAAGTGCTCTTATGCGCATTCACTTGCACAGTATGTTGAGAACCCATTTTTTAAATAAGCTGCAAGATCTTGGCAAGGAAATATGAATAAAACCCCTAAAAAGCATTGTATGTATGATGCAGTGATAAAGGTACAAATGCTCCTTATTTCAGCAAAGCAGTTACAGATCCCAATGTACACAGAGAAACCCCTTAGGTCTGTTGCTATACATTTTTGTCAGCTCCTAAAGGTGTCTGCATGTATAGATACTAAGCGAACATTATATATTGTCTATTAACCAAAATGCCACCGTGTGCATGCACATTTAAAGTCTTCAGCGATGCTACAAGTTTACAGAGGAATGGGGTAACCTCCGGGTAAGCTGACTCTGAATTTATTCTTTGCTTTCTGTTTTTTCAATGTGTGTGCCCCTGTAGAGTGAATCTGCAGTACACATGATGCAGAGGCATTTTGATAATATTTTTTGAATTGTCGGGGCTTTTAGGTGGTAGAGAATTATATAATCCCTTCCAATACTTGCTAGCTTCACTTTTTTGCGAATCTCCTTGGTTGATGGATCTCTTCTCTCTATGGAGCTGTCCCTCTTTTTCTCCCTGATATCACGCCAAAAAAATTTTTTTTTTTTTTTTTTTAATTTCAAAATATTTTATTGATTTTTAGCAAGAAAAGGTATACAAATCACGATCAGTAAAGTTAGTATAGATACATGAAACAAGGTCGGGCCCCATTAGGGGCAACAAAGCTAACTGACAACAGTTGTATTTTATATAACTCCGGACTGTTACCATACAGGAATACCATTGTAAGACTGGACCCTTTCAATAATAGGGGATAACCCCTAATCTTAAGAAGACTGGGTTAAGGGGGAGGAAGAGAGACCGCTGGCACCCCAATAGGGAACACACTGTAACCGACCGAAACCCTTCATGCCCCCCCTTACTCCCCCAGTAGTTATCGCTGTCATTCTCTGGCATCCATTAAGTAAGTAAATACCTACGTCATATTCTTCCCCTGGGATAATTACCCCTCTGGGGACCCAACTGCTTTGGAATCAAAAAACACTCAACATCTTGTGAAAAAAAATAAAATAACATAACATATAATAAAATAACAAATGAGAGAGAGAGTAAAGTTGAAAAGAGGGGGAGAAAAGGATGAGAAGGCAGAGTAGTCGGAAGCCGATCCACGGGAGGAGTCCCCGCAAACCCAGAGACCGCCTGTCGTATTATGGTTGAACACCTGGAATCAAAGAGACACCCATGTACTTCGCCCAAGGTTCCCAGATAGCTTCGAATTGCTCTTTGGTGTTGTTCAGGGTGCTGGCGAGCTTCTCTTGGGTCATGATCCAAAAAATGTTTTATTTTTAAGATCCCTGCTTCAACTTAGCCACAATTGCTCCTAATGCAGCTTCTGGATCAATTGACTCCTTGGCAGAGCCTTTTGGGACTGTACTTGGACCTCGCTGAATGGAAGATTTCAGACTGGCTGGTAATGTTGCTGCCATGCGCTGGATCCTCCTGTAGGTGCTCCCCTTTGCAGCTAATGCAAAGCATGGAGTTAGCTTCAGAATGCTTTACAGGTCCAGACCTGCGGTATGCCAGTGACAGAGCCCTTTCCCTGGAGATCCCTGTAGGGTATGCCAGTTATCGGGGGCAAAGCGGGGATGTGCCCGTTTACTCCTGCTTCTATGGTGAGTACAAGGCAGAAGCCCTTAAAACATTCAGCCCGTGGCTTCCCTTTATTCTCTAGATGCACTTTGAGTCATGGGTATAATTGCCAGCTACACTTACGGCACTTGTGGCTGAGAGAGCCACAGTTGCTTTAAATTTGACACCATTTTTGCCGTAATGATGCACTTCTGTGTGACACCTAATGCACCTGCATGAACCAAGGGCTTACTGCAGCTGCATGCTTTTTCAGAGCCTTTTTTTATGTATAAACAAAAACAGGAAGCACTTCCAAAGGTAGCTGTAACAATCCAATCAAAATTGGGTATCCTAACCTTGTGTGGTGCCTATTAGATCACCTACATTTAAAACCGCATAAGCTTTTTAAGTGAGCAGTGACTCCGTTGACTTAAGACTGCCTGTTTACAGTTCCATTACAGGTTCACCAGTGTTGCTTCTTGGTGAGGTACAAAAGCATGTCCAGCGAGTTTTAAATACACAGATATTCGCATTAACAAGCGCTTATATGGAACTGGTCATCTTCCTTTATTTCAACGTGTTTTGGAATCATGTACAGTTTCTTCATCGGGAAAAATACATGGAAAATGAAGTCCAAACCACCTATGCCAAGATAGCTCATATATTTATCTAAAGTGCACGTGTTCCTTTTGTAACTAAAGCACACATACAGTTCTGTGAAAAAATTATTTGTCCCCTAACTTTTTTTTTTTTTTTGCATATTTGTCATGCTTAAATCAGATCATTAAACTAATTTTATTATTACGCAAAGATAACCCGAGTAAATACAAAATGCAGTTTTTAAATGATTTAATTTATGAAGAGAAAATAGCCGTCTGGTGTGAAAAAGTAATTGCCCCCTAAACCTAATAACTGGTTGAGCCACCCTTGGCGACCTTAAAAAATGAAATCATCATTTAAAAACGTCATTTCGTACTAACTCGGGTTATCTTTGTGTAATATTAAAATTTGTCTGTGTAATATTAAAATTTGTCTGATCTGAATCATTTAAGTGTGACCAAAATAAAAATCAGCAAGTGGGCAAATGCTTTCTCACAGCACTGTAAGAGAGATGGCATGGTCTGATCACTCACTGGAATCTGAGTGCTTTCAATTAAATGTCTGTTGACAGCCTATGTGTTTTGGGCATTAGTGCTTAGTCATGACTAAGGACTAACGTCTGAAATGAGTAGGCTGTTTTACAGCTTTGTACATGTACTTAGGATGACATCCAAAATAGGATTTCTTTATTGAGTGCTGACCACCCCTTTCCTTACTCTGGTATGTTGGAAGTGTCAGCAGCCTCAAGGTCTGAGCATCGGGCGGAGCTTTTATGTGGGAAGGTTGCAGCTCCTATACACCTGTTTTACTTGAATGCCATGGCCTACATCACTCATCAAGGAGTCCTCAGAAATTGCACTGTTCAAAAGGAAGCGGAGTTGATGCTTTCTCGGCAGAACGTCACAAATGGGCCCTGTCTTCTCATCCACATCCCAGGAAAATTGACAGGCAGACTTTCTCAGGCAGCATCTGGATCTGGAAAAATGGCCTCATCGTCTGAAGTTCACCTTTAGGACCATGTTATACCCATGTTTAGGCTATAATGTGTAGCATGCTCCTATGCATCCACCTCCCACTGCCAGCACTCCCTGCTCTGACAGCTGGCAGGAAATCTCCCTGCACCCGCTCTCACTTTTTGAAACCATTCCTGTGAATTAATAAACTACCAGTACCATCGGCCATTGCGGCAGATGGCTTGTAGTTCTCAATGAACTACAAGTGTGCTGGTGAGCAGACTCTTAGTTCAGTGATTCTTCCTGCGGTTCAGTAACTGTCTGCCTGTATGAGAGGTGCTCTGCAGGCTCCTGAAAAAGATAATAAACCTTTAACTGCATAAATATGTGGATTTATTTATTTATTGAAATGTTAATTAATCCTTTAAGTCCTTTGCCACAGGTGTAGAATGCTGGGTGTGATCTGCTAGCATCCAGGCTCAGCAACAATCTGGAAACTGTAGGCCTTCTGGTTTTCCTTTACTTATTATGCATTGGTAAAGTTCTGGAACTTTTATTCTAGAAAGTACTCCATGGGTACATAACCCCTCCAGTCCAGCCTGGATCAGCTTCTGGCTTTGAGTCTTGGCCTTGGTCATTCTCTTTTTGAGACTTTTGGCTTTGTACTCCTTGGCCTTCAGAGCATAGCTCATGTTTCTGCCTTTGTATACCATTGTGTCCTTAGTTTAAAGGAGAAAAACTATTTTGAGCATGTGGCATCTGTTTCTCAAATTTGTAAAGCTGCCACCTGTACTTCCATTCTTATGTGTACAGGGGTTCTTCACCCTATGATGTGTCCCATAAAGATGGAGGTTAGAAGGATAACCCCCTGGAGGAATTGCATAGGCGATCTGACTGGAAGTTGGAGTGAGTACCTGTCATAACCAGATACCTCCTGCCCCCCCCCCCCCCCCCCAAAAAAAAAATACAAAAGAAGGGGGGCATAAACAAAAAGTGCTCTCTGAATCTGTCAGGGCTTCAGGACACATTATGTGGGCCATTGGCATTATCTGTGTTGCCCATCCCACTCAATTGGACTGGCTTTGGATGTCTCAGTTGTAATAGTAAAAGAGCCTGTGTACCTTCCTGAACAACTTTGAAAATAGGATTTTTGACTTGCCAAAAAAATCAATTTCATAGAGTATATTATAAAACAGAGGTCCCTCCCCTGTGTTCTTATGAGGGGTCAAATAGGGGGGTGTTCCTTCTGCCAGTGCAGTCACCTGAGAGTTTTTATATTAGTGTCTAGGTCATGGTGGTGAAAAAGCTAAAGTTTGGGGTTGCTTTGCTGCTTCAAGGCCTGGGCAGCTTGCAACAATCAAGATAACTATACATTCTGTATCATATGAAACTGCTAGAGAATTTTTCTGTGATAAGTGCATATATATGTGTGGGTATAATAATAAGTTAAAAAAAAAAAAAAATATATATATATATCTATATCTATCCACACACATTTGTGCATTCTTAAATTGTAGCTGAGCATTCCCTTGCTGTGTATTTCATTGAGGTGACATTGCATCCAATCTCATATAACTGCACCTCCTTGCTGAGCCTATTAGGTAATAAAATGGACTCCCTCTCCTTCACCATAACCCACTTATCCTTAAACCTGCTGCTCATCGCATGATTGCTAAGTGGCAAGTCAACAAATTGTGTCTCTGACAATGTCCAGAGCTGCTTAGCTGGCTGACAACTTCATGTGACTTGCTCTGCAAGAGATGGAAGGGAAAAGCCTTTTATTATATTTATTCCACCAAGTCTTAGTCAGCCAAATTCTTGGTTTCCCTAATGGAAATGTGGTGGCTGTGAGCCAGCTCGTGTGCCCCATCAGAGGGTCATTGTCTTACTGTAGTGAAAAACTTTTTTTTTCTTGCCAGATTTGTTGTTTTTAAGCTGTTTTATTTCCCTTTTTTTTTTCTTTCAGAAAGTGGTAGTAACCTCTATATCAGGGATAGGCAACCCCCAGCACACAAAGCCTCTTTTGCTGGCACTCTACTCCCTCCCCATTAGCAGAGCAGGGAAGTGTCAGTAAGACATTAATGCATTACAATTTCAGAATTCCCCACACCGCACTTGCACTGAGGGGGAGGCTTTGTGCCCCCACACTTTGTAAAAGATGGGAAATATTGGTTCTCTAACTTTGCTGTAGCTGCGATTGTCAGCTTTTGTGATGGGGAAGAGATTGGGTGCAGTACTGCTGGGGTGGGTTCAGTCCCTGTTTCCAAGAGGAGGATTGTCTTGGCCACTGCTAAAGCCAGTCACAGTCCTGCTAGCCCTGTCCACTATCTGGAGAAAGATGACTCACTTGGTTGCCACTGCCAATCAGAAAAAATGGATTTCACTGTGATTGAGAACCACAATCGGGTGACAGTTTGTGGAATTACTGTTGAGCTTCTGGGAAGTTTGTTGAAATTATTCCTGAACCTTTGCGTCACTACTGAACCCCTGCACTCTGTGTCCCTTTAAGCCACAGCCAGTATTCAGCGCAATGAAAATCACACCCAACCACTTTTCCTCAGGGGCCCAACTTATGATCCTGCACACAGGCCCACTGCTTTCACAAAATGCCCCTGACCTGTGCTCATCATTGCGCATCCATTCCATATGCTTGTATTTGACATTGCATACAAGCACGTGGGCTGGATACGAAAGGTTGAACAGCAAGATGAGAATGCCAGGACAGGTAGATGTCTGATTTTTGCTTCCTTTCACCACTCTGCATATCATAGATGAAAAGAAGCTACAGCAGATGAGCAGGAGGGTACATCAGTGGGGAAAATGAGCAGGTGTGGTGGGGCAGATGTGAAGTGGGTTACAGTGGTGGGGTAGATAGCAGGGGGGGACAGTGATCTGAGGTGTGAAGGTGCAGGAATTGGGGCTGATCTGAGGCGTGAGAGTGCAGGATGTTAATTTCTCACTACTAAAGTAGTTTACAGCATTTACTTTATTAAAAAAAATCCTTTTCGTGATTGAGAGTGTGAAGTTGACATTTTTTTTGTGTTAAAATTGGTATGTTCAATTTCCTTGAAAACATTTTTCGGCACACTGTGCTCAAAAGGTTGCCTACCCCTGCTCTATATGCTCAAAACACTGGCCATTATATGGCTTATTTGATTTAAAATGTTGCAATGCTGTTTTGTCTATGTAGTGAATTTGTGGTAATAGCCAAGTTTAAATTGATACTAAACACACACTGTTTAATATACATTCTCCCTTCTATTTCTGTATGTTGATGATGGCACTGTGATGTTTGGCTTTATAATTAAAGTACCTTTTTCCTAATTGTTGATCTACAGCTGTTACATGACCCAGCTTGTTCTCAGCCTGTCTGCACAGAAACATAAGCAGGAGTAGCTTTTAGTATGCTACTGCTGGTCATATGTAAAAAAAAAAAAAAAAAAAAAAAAAAACTCCTTTTGGAATACAGAGTAAAAGATACATATTAAATCGGGGGAGGGAGTGGGCGGTCATCTACCACTGTGTATATGCCCACATGTATGACACTATAGTCACATGAACTGCTCAGATGTGATGGGGAGTATTTGCTCCGCATAGAAACTCACTGAAAACGAAGCATGTGCAGAGTTGCCACCACAGCTGCAAAATCCCTAGCTGCATTGGGGACATTGAGAGAAGTTTGAGATATAAAGCAGCAGGATCAACCAGGTTTTTTGCAGAATACAGAAAACAAATCTCATAGTGACTAAGTATGAACAGCATGCAATACACCATTTGTTGATACTTTTTTAATGATGGGGTTTAGTGACACTTTAAGGTTAGATGTTATTCAAACCTATAAAATGTTGCACTAAATAGCTTCAGTAAGGTTACTTTCACACTGAGGCGCTATAGCGCCTGTAAAGAGCCTCTCCTCTCACTCAGTGTGAAAGCCCGGGCTTTCACACTGGAGCGGTGCGCTGGCAGGACGCCAAAAAAAGTCCTGTAAGCCGCATCTTTGCAGCGCTGTAGGAGCATGTATACACCACTCCTAAAGCACCCCTGCCCATTGAGATCAATGGGCAGCAGCGCCAAACTGTCGGCATAGCGCTGCCCTTTTTCGCCCCCTAGCGGGGCGAAAACCTTCCTCAAAAAGACTGTAAATCGCCGCCTAAAATAGCGACGCTTTACCGCCCACGCCCCAGTGTGAAAGTAGCCTTAGGCATAAAACCTATAACATTATGAATATCTTCATAGTAAAGTTTAAATAAACTCTTTAGGTAAAACTACTACTGATGATAAAATGAAGCCAAGCACATGTTGTTCATTTAACATGTGGTGTTAACAACCTTTTGAAAATGCTTTCCCTACTTTAGACCCTTTTCACACTGGGGCATTTTTCCAGCGCTTTTGGGCTAAAAAATAGCGCCTGTAAAGAGCCTGAAAAACACCTTCCCTGCAGTCTCCGTGTGAAAGCCCGAGTTCTTTCACACTGAGGCAATACGCTGTCAGGACATAAAAAAAAAAGTCCTGCAAGCAGCATCTTTGGAGTACACTGCTCCTCCACCGCTTCTGCCCATTGAAATGAATGGACACCGCTGCTGAAGCGCCTGCAAAGCTTTGTCCCTACACGGGGCATGGAACCCCTTCATCGGCCGCTAGCGGGGGTTAAATGCGCCCCGCTAGCGGCCGAATAGCACCGCTAAAATGACGGTAAATCGCAGCTCAAACTAGCCGCGATTTACCGTCAAAGCCGCCCACTCCAGTGTAAAAGCAGCCTTACTAATAAAAGATTATTGGAACTAAAATGAAGCCAAGTATACGGTAAATGTTGTGCTCCAATAAGGCACACACATATTTTTGGGGCTTTTTTTTTTTTTTTATGTTCAGTTCAACGTCAGAACTCCCATATGTACAGGACCTGGGTTTGCAAATAATGGTTCTGAACTGTGTCATTTGGGTGCACATGCCCTAAATGTTATGTTCATGGTTATAGGTACTTGTGAGTAGATGTACCTGCCCAGGTGATTGTATGTAAAAGGTGTGTGTGTGTATATATATATATATGTGTGTGTGTGTGTGTGTATATATATATATATATATATATATCTATCTATATCTCAGAAGCTTTGTGTTGTAATCATTTTAGCATATGCTTATTATATACTACCTCTTAGTAAATACATTTGCTGCTTCATTTAAATAATTTCCTCTAAACTGTTTCAGTGGGCCTGTACTTTGGTAATATGTTGGCCTATGAATGAGCGCATAGAATTTTGATGGTGGCAAGTGTGGTCAAGTTGTTTTGCCTGTTTACTATAAAGAACCAGATATTTTTCATCATTATTTTGCCTGAGCTAATCTCCATGTATAAGCTTTAACTGAGATGCATTGTGGTTTCCTGAAGTAGGAGGAGATCCTACTCTTCTGGCTATTGCCATTTTCATTAGGATCATACTAATAACTGTCCATAGACTAGCATGAGGTAGTGTGCCCTGCTCTGTAAAGTCCAGCCGATGCCACAGGGGTTGAAACAGAAAATAACTAAATGGCTTCTATGTCACTGCATTTGCGGCTCATTAGTGCATAATGATCATTTATTCTCTGTGTACAGCAAACAACAATTCTCCTCTGTACAATAATAATAAGCATAAGCCATATCTCTAGCAGTTAAGTTGTTTGTAAAAGAGTAGAAATTAAATTTTCTTGATTGCAGCATCTCTGTGGTTAATTTTGCCTGTTGATGTGATTGGTCACTTTTTTTTTTTTTTTTCCTGTAATAATCCAGGGCCATGAAAGGCGTGTTAGTGACTGTCATGCGTTCCCCATCTCCACCTGCATTATTGAGGGGCAGACCTAAGAACCTTTGTCTCTGAACAGATTTCTGGTTATATTTGGACAGTGCCGTCTGTGTCTTTCTGAAAGAATTTTTAGGTCTGTACAGTACTAACTTTGTGTCTGAGCTGCACATCTTCACTGGTCTCTCAGTTCGATCCGATTCCATGATGCAGTGCGTTTACTGACCATGGTTTTAATCAAAAACACATGAAATGCAGCCTTACCAGTGCCTGGATCACACAGAGCAATCTCCCGCTGTGTCGGAGTTTGGATTTGTATTGCCCGGCGGCTGCTGTCATCAAAGTCCCGCCTTTTAGACTGGCTCCTATAATGGACATCACACTGATTCAATTTCCTAGCATTGGATCAGTGTGCCATCTATCATATGTTACATCGTCCACTGAACATTTCAGATCCAAGCTCCGTTACACAAGCGGGAGATTGCCGCTCTGTGTGACCTACACAAGGAGGGGAGGAAGGAGGGGAGGGCTCTTACAAAGGTGCGCCGTGATGATGTCATTAATGCAATTGCGATTCAGCCATTTTCTGTCTCGATGCAGAATTGTTTAAGGATGAATCGTGATGCATCAATTATACGATTATTTCCAACACCCCTAGTGTCTGAGGGACACTTGTTTCAGTCTATCTATAAATGCACTTCTGGTTGTGTTAATATTACACTGATTGTTTCTGTATACATTTCTGGTTGTGTCAGTATATTACTAAATGTGTCTATAGATGCATTTTTGGTTGTGTTAATATTACAGTTGTCTCTGTGGACATGTTTCTGGTTGTGTTAGTATAGTATAAGGCCTCATGCACACTGGTTTATTTTTTAAACTGAAAGTAAAAAGAAAATGGTATAGTTTTCCAGTCGGAACGTTGTGCGATTTTGCTGCAATTTTTGCCACAATTTTGTACAGGACAAAAGGCCACCAATGTAAAAAGCAGAAAAACACCTGGAATCTGCCTAAAAAGAAGCTCATGTACTTGTTTGAGCTTCAGGTGACAGAACGCTCAGATGTGAACAGGGGCCATTTAAATTAATAGGATTTTGCTTGTTGGGCGTTTTGTAACTTTTGAGATGAGCGTTTTACGAGCTGAAAATGCCCAGGTGTGAATAGGTCCTAAGGGTTTTTTTTTTTTTTTTTTTTTTAAACGCTGTTTCTCTTGACCGTTTTCAAACCAGTTTAGAAGTTTAGCAGTGTTTGGAGTTTGTGCATTTATTTAATTGGCCAAAATTTGTTTATGCTGACCATTGAAATAAATGCTGAAGTGCTAAACGCGCCTAGTGTTTAGGTGGTGCATGTTTGGCACTTTTCTGTCAAAACACTTCTATCCTGAATGCGCTTCCTCTGCCTTCAGGAGACTGCCTCTAAACTCTCCTGCTTCTAAACTCTAGTCAAACTTATGTGTGCATGGACACACAGGCTGTTGAGTTGAGTTGTGTTCAGGAGCATTGGAAAAAAAAGCCAAAAGCTGCTAAACATGAGTTTAGGCGTAGCAGTGTGCATGAGGCCTAAATTGTGTGTCTATAGATGCATTTCCGGTTGTGTTACTATTATACAGATTGCCTCTGTGGACATTTTTGATTGTGTCAGTATGGTAAAAATTGTGTTTCTGTGGACAAACGTACGAATTCGTTTTTAGAGAGGTTTTTTTCTTGTGTGTTTGTGCTTGGGCCATCTTCTTTTTTTTTTTTTTTACTACTGTAAAATGTTCAGCCCCACTGGCCTAAGGAAGAAATGAGTATAATTTCAGCCCTGCTAGGAAAAAGTTATGCTGGCACAGCAGCATATGTATTCTTCTACTTCAGCCCCGGAAGATTTGGCTGCTCAATGACCAGGCCATTTTTTGCGATTCGGTACTGCGTTGCTTTAACTCACAATTGCGCGGTCGTCCAACGTTGTACCCAAACAAAATTGACATCCTTTTTTTCCCCACAAATAGAGCTTTCTTTTGGTGGTATTTGATTATCTCTGTGGTTTTTTATTTTTTGCACTATAAACAAGAAAAGAACGTCAATTTTGAAAAAAAACACAATATTTTGTACTTTTTGCTATAATATCCCCATTTTTTTGTTTTTGGTTTTTTTTTTTCAAAAAAAGCTAATTTTTTCCTCGGTTTAGGCCGATATGTAGTCTTAATATTTTTGGTAATAAAAATCGCACTAAGCGTATATAGATTGGGTTGCTAAAAAGTTATAGCATCTACAAAATAGGGGAAAGATTTATGGCATTTTTAATATTATATATAGTTTTTTTTTTTTTCTTTTTTTTTTACTAGTAATGGCAGGGACCATCGATTTTTATCGGGACTGCGACATTATGGCGGACAGATCGGACACTTTTTACACACTTTTTTTGACCATTGGCATTTATACAGTGATCAGTGCTATAAAAATGCACTGATTACTGTGTAAATGTCACTGGCAGGAGGTTAACTGTGTTCCCTGGGGAGTGATTCTAACTGTGGGGGAGAGGACTGACTGGGTGAGGAGACAGTTCCTTGTTCAAACTTAGTATGAACAAAAGATTGCTCTCCGCATCCCTGATAGCACGGAGATCTGTCTGTTTACATTGACAGACCTCCCTTCTCTGTGTGGAGTGATCGCAGGTGCACACACATTGGATCCTGCGCCGTGGGTGCATGAGCGCACCTCCGGCAGTGCACACGTGCCCCCTAGTGGTCAAAAGGCAAACCAACGTACAGTTACATCGGTTCGCCCAGGGGAGCCAACCTGCCGCAGTACAACGGCGGCTGGTTGGGAAGGGGTTAATGGGATTGATTTGAAGCCCCTATTTGCTGTTTTACCCAGTTTAATCCAGATTCTAATTGAAATTGCAATCCCTTTCAATAAATGGTCATTTCATACTTTTTTTTTTTTTTTAAATTCACCGAACGAAAAAGTGTCCGGTTATGAGATGCAGTACATACTATAAACTCAAAAGCAGACATTTAAAAATTTAAAGCATCGACACCATTAGGGAATTGGAGGACAAGAAACATCCTGTTTAATTTAATATGCTTACAGCAGTGACATGAAAAAGCATCATTTCTGTCACTTAGTGGTTAGGCATGTTCAGGTAATTAGAACATGGATTCCTTTTACCCATGCGTTGTACTGTGTATACAACATTCTTTCCCATAATCTTCTCCGTATCATCAGTGTGTTGGCTGAGTTTTGCAAGCTTTTTGCTTCCCATTGCAGATAAATACGGAATTCCGAAAGCTTGTGCGGCAGCTTTAGCAAGTTCTTGTGATAAACTTTGTGTGATATGAATAACACTATACATTTTTCAAAATTCCATAATTTTTTTTAACCAAAATCTTTGTTTTACTAACTTTTTCACATGAAAGTCTCGCAAGGTGGTTTTTTTTTTGTTTTTTTTTTTTTGTTTTTTTATCATCTGTTGGTAGTATTGATTTCCTTTTATTCATATTTTGCTTCCATTTGAAATGCATTATTACATTTTGCTTATATCTGTTACAAGAGAAGCTAAAAACCAGGAAGAAAATCGCACAGCGAAGACATTAAATAAATCACTTTAGTTCTTTAGTTTGAGTGGCTTTATTTTTTTCTCTGCCCAAAAGGTGCGCAAAAGAAAAATGAAATGCCGTTTTAGCCAATAGCCATCGAACTGGGAAAGAATCTGGAGAGCGGACACACAAAGGGTTGCGTTCACGATAAATCAGACACAGATTTCACTGAGGCAAATTGTATGTAACAAATAACGTGTTGGGAGAAGGGAATTTATCTTTAAAGAATGTATCTAGCATGCCAAAAGGAATAGTTTGCTTTCGGCCATTAAATTTATTATCTGTTTCTAGTTTTTAATGCAACGTGTGCCAGTTTATGGGGCAGGTTAATAACTGTATATTCTAGATTGCAGTTGATTAAGAAAGCTGTGTCTTTATTCTCACTTTGTGTGATAAGTGTAACATAATGCTTAGTGGACATGAGCAGCTGAACATTTTGAACTTTAGTAGACCCAGGCAGTTTTGAGCATTACATTCCTCACTTATAAAGTAGCTGTAATGGGGTAATGCTATGCAATCATCCTTAATGTGACAAATCTTTGTGCCTTCCAGGATAGGCAGTCTGATTTACCAGTGAACGACATTCTGCCAGAACGATGTAATCTCTATGCCTTATGCTGCATTCACATATGAGTGATCCATTGTGAACGCCCAACAGCCCATTGATTTGTATAGACTACCTGTCATGCGCCAAAGAAGCTCGAGCACCGATTTATGCTACTAAGCCAAACGTGTTTGGCAACATGCATTTTTGCACGTTTTGTTTCACAAGGGAACACCACACAGCTACTCGCGTTTGGGGTGCCATTAAGAAATAATGGCACCACTGTGTTGGTGCTTTTTTTCACGCGTTCTGGAAAATCAGGCAGAAATGTGTGCTTTCCCCTGCGATTCTCTTGCTCAGGTGCAAATGCAGCCCAAGAGCTAATATTAGGGGAAGGAAAAATGGCTTGATTGTACATTTACGTGGTGTGTTAATGCACAATATGTAGCACATTAATGTGGATTGCATTAAAGGAACTCATTGAAATTCACTAACAAAGCACTAAATCATCAACGCACATGCACCACACAATTTTGATGGAACACAACATGCTATGGTGCATTGCAGCATGCTTAGTGGTTGGGCCATTTAAAATGAATGAAACACAATCGGCCTCCTATTCTCTAAAGATAAGGCATTACATAGAAAATTGTTTTCTCTTGGTTAAAAATAGGTCCAGTGTTTCACTGATGTCTAAAAAAAAAAAATCTGCAAAGCTATAGATGACACCTTCTTACTAAATATGGTCAAATGTATGGAGATATGGGACTTTATGGGTGCATTTCAACGTAAAAATACTCAAGTGTATGTAAAAATATATACAAAATTTATTATAAAATGAACAATGTCATAAAACCAATTCATACAATCATAGCCATAGGTAAATCATGGTCAATGATAGGATGCTTGCACACACCTATGGCTATGATTGTATGCATCGGTTTTATGACATTGTTCAGTTTATAATAAATTTTGTATATATTTTTACATACACTCTTGAGTAAGCTCCTTGAGGGTAGGGACTGATGTGAATGTACAATGTATATGTACAATGTATATGTAAAGTGCTGCGTAAATTGACGGCACTATATAAGTAACTGAAATAAAGATGTTGGGTCTTTCATTAGGGGTTCTGCAACCATATAACTGTACAACACCACATTTATAAGGTCACTAAACTCCTAGGTGAATCTAATGTCTATAGTTTGTGCATCACTTACTCTAAAACAGCCGTTCTCAACCAGGGTTCTGCAGAACTTTAGGATTCCTCCAGAAGTTGCTAGGGATTCCTTGAAATTTGGCTAATTGACTTTTTATTTGATGATGTCTGTATAGTGCCAGAGCCAATGCCACTTGGCAGTAGAAGCTGCATGACACCAATGATTATTTTTTTATCCATTTGTAAGGGGGTAATTCTACCCACTAGCTACCAATGTATTGAGCATTTTTTTGCCATTGACCCCAATGAATTGGTTTTAGCAGGGTTTCCCAGAGACCGGAAAATAAGCTCAATGGTTTTTCAGGGGTAAAAGCCTGGTAAAGATTGTCCTAAAATAAAGCAAAATGGACAGATTTTGATTTGTCAGTAAGCAAGTCAGATTGTAGCATGCCTGAACCCATCTTTTATGCGGATATGTTTCAGAGAAAGTGCCATAGGATTTTCTGGGTAAGAATTCCAATCATCTCATCCATATAAGTAATTTACCCACACTGTAAATATGTTTAAACTATGAGAATAAAACCCAGGTGAAGGGATTTGTGTTTGAGGAAAACGGGCAGCAAAAGCAATGAAGTGGTTATAGAAAAGTGAGTGAATTTATTTCCAAACACCTTCAAAATCAAATAAAGTGCTTCTCTCCTGGAGAGCAAGTACAGTCAGACACTTTTAAAGCTAATCCAATATTTATAAGAATTTGGCCTATTCTATTTTGATGGAATCGAAGGCAATTCAGGTCAAATATTCATAGACCATTTTTAAAGAATGCATTGCTTTTTCACATTCAAATTTGTGCAGTTGTGGTAAATACTTAATTTGCTTCTATGTAATGCAAGCAAGTTGAAGCTCTTGAGTTTTTTTTTTGTTTGTTTTTTTTTTACATTCATGTCAGACCTTTCTGTGGTTTCCTCATTGTTTATGCCTTTTGTTATCTCATTGACATCGGCACAATGTGTCTCAGAACACCCTCTGACCTTCTCCAAAGAGTGTGGATCTTTTATTTCCAGCAATCTCTGTGCATACAGTAGATGTGGAATTAATACATGTATTGCATGTTCACACCCCTATCTGACCTTTAAATTATCTGTCGTTTTCCAGAGGGCTAAAATATAAATCTGTTACAATTCAACAGTTCTTATAAAAATACCATGTAAAATATAAGTTAATATCTTGCTAATGTGTTCTAAAATGCATTAATACCTTGCTATTGTCTCTGAGCTGGTGCATGTTATGCTGACATACAGAATAAGCCAGGGGTAGGCAACCTTTTGAGCACAGTGTGCCGAAAAATATTTTCAAATAAATTACGCGTGCCGATTTTATAACAGAAAAATGCCAACTTCACATTCTCAATCACGAAAAGGATTTTTTATAAAGTAAATGCTGTAAACAACATAAGTAATAGTGAGAAATTAACATCCTGTACTCTCGTGCCTTAGATCAGCCCCAATTCCTGCAACTCCACACCTCAGATCACTGTCCCCCCTGCAAATCTGTTTCCCAACTATACTACCCTGCACATCTGCCCCACCACTGTACTACCCTGCACATCTGCCCCACCACTGTACTACCCTGCACATCTGCCCCACCACTGTACTACCCTGCACATCTGCCCCACCACTGTACTACCCTGCACATCTGCCCCACCACTGTACTACCCTGCACATCTGCCCCACCACTGTACTACCCTGCACTTCTGCCCCACCACTGTACTACCTTGCACTTCTGCCCCACCACTGTACTACCCTGCACTTCTGCCCCACCACTGTACTACCCTGCACATCTGCCCCACCACTGTACTACCCTGCACATCTGCCCCACCACTGTACTACCCTGCACATCTGCCCCACCACTGTACTACCCTGCACATCTGCCCCACCACTGTACTACCCTGCACATCTGCCCCACCACTGTACTACCCTACACATCTTCCCCACCACTGTACTACCCTGCACATCTGCCCCACCACTGTAACTCCCCCTGCACATCTGCCCCAGCACTGTACTACCCTGCACATCTGCCCCAGCACTGTAACTCCCCCTGCACATCTGCCCCACCACTGTAACTCCCCCTGCACATCTGCCCCACCACTGTAACTCCCCCTGCACATCTGCCCCACCACTGTAACTCCCCCTGCACATCTGCCCCACCACTGTAACTCCCCCTGCACATCTGCCCCACCACTGTAACTCCCCCTGCACATCTGCCCCAGTACCGTACCCCCTTGCTCTTCTGTCTGACCGCTGAACCATCTTCTCATCTGTCCTAACACTGAACTTATCTGCTCATCTGCTCCACCACTGTACCTCCTTTCTCCTCTGCCCCGCCGCTGTACTCCCCTGTACATCTGCCCCACCACTGCACGTTCTCATCTGCCCCACCTCTGTTCCCCCGGCTCTTCTGCCCCACTGCTGAACCCCCTTGTCATCTCTCCCACAACTGTACCCTCTTATCTATGATATGTGTGATATGCAGAGAGATGAAAGGAAGCAGAGATGAGCTAGAATATAAAAAAAAATATATATATATATATATATATTCTATCTATCTATCTCTAATACCTGTCCTGGCACACTCACACTTGGTAGTGGCAACCAAGCGAATCATTTTCCTCCTGCTGGTGGGCGAGGCTAGCAGGACTGTGATTGGCTTTAGCAGTGGCCAATGACAGTTGTTGTCCTAGAAACAGGGAACCCCCCGTAGCAGAACTGCACCCAATTTCTTCCCCCGTCACAAGAGCTGAGGATTGCAGCTACAGTTTAGAGAACCAAACAATGTTTCCCATCTTTTACAATGTGTGGGGGCACAGAGTCTCCCCCTCAGTGCAGCATGCAGAATTCTGAAATTGGAATGCATTAGTGTTTTACTGACACTTCCCTGCGCTACTCTGCTGATGGGGAGGGAGCCGTGTGGCGGCAAAAGAGGCTTTGTGTGCCGGGGGTTGCCTACCCCTGGAATAAGCCATTGTTTTTAGATTTTACAGGGAATAAAAAAAGGAAGTGAAATATTTAGCTAATACTGATGACACATTGATATTCTTGTCTACTAAAATTTGAATATACGGTATTTTCGATAGACACATCAATATTGTTAATGTCTTTTATAAACGGCTCTTAACTTTTTAACTGTTGTGTTTTATTTTTAAAAAAGAGCGTGCTGTTTGAGAGATTGCATAGTACTGAAGTATTCCTTTCACCCTCCTTTGCTGCATTTAATATATAGGTAGTTGATTTGACAGGTTACCTGACATGGGTCATTTGCTCAGTTATAGGTCAGTGACTTCATTTTTTTTTTTTTCAGTTTTTTTTTTTCAGTTTTTTTTTTTTTTTACATGAGTGCTGCTTATAGTTTTATGCTTTAATGTAAAATGGTATTTAATCCTTTGTTTTGAAATAAAAAAATAAATAATTTTATGCATTGTGTTTGAGTGGTAAAAACCCAAGTGTGTCATTAACCACTTCAGCCCTGGAAGATTTGGCTGCTCAATGACCTGGCCATTTTTTGTGATACGGCACTGCATTGTTTTAATTGACAATTGCGCAGTCAGGCGACGCTGGACCCAAACAAAATTGACATCCTTTTTTTTCCCACAAATAGAGCTTTCTTTTGGTGGCTTTTGATTGCCTCTGCAGTTTTTATTTTTTGCACTATAAACAAAAGCGCGACAATTTTGAAAAAAAACACCATCTTTTACTTTTTGCTATAATAAATACTGTATCCCACATTTTTTTATCAAAACAAACATTCATGTTGTGGGCGTGGTAATGCTTAAAGTGTGGCACACACAAAAATCGGCTAAATTTACTCTGAATATTGGACATGGCTTACAGGGGGTGTGGTTAAATAGTCTGTTTACATCTGCCTGTCCATAGGGGCGCATGGACCTTCCCATCAGATCCGCCTGAAAAACTGACCGGTAGACTTAATATGGGACCCGCCTTGTAAAAGGGGCCTTAGTGATGGTGTCAGCAAGGGGAGACTGAGAAACTGGGTTTAAAGTTGCACTGCCAGTCAGAACAGTGCTACATGAAAACAGGAGATACCATCTTTGTCAGCTAACAACATTTTTTTGCTTCTATCTAAAAGATAGAAGTAAGAGTGCTGTTAGCTGACACATAGCACACTCATGACTGTGAGAAATTGGCCAGTGCAGTTTTAAACCCAATTTCTCACAGTCGAGTGACTGCTGGATATAAAAATAACCTTTATAGTCCCCCTTTACCATCAGAGCCCCCCTTTATTAATGCAGTCTTATCAGTGCCCAGGTCAGGGTTTCTCTACTACCCTGCCCTAGTGAGAGGAACCTTACCTGGTCCTGGCCAGACGAGCTGCGCTCACTAATGCTTCCGGCTCCCACTCTGACATTAGCTGCCTCTCCAAGTGTGATTTCCTCTAGTGATCTGAGTTCCTAGCTGGCGTGATAAAAGTCGGCTAGCCATGCCCCTGCTTGCTATTATTGACCAATCGGAGAAGGTAGGAGGATCATCATCTGAAAGCTCAACACGGCCATTGGCAAAAGTCACAATGTCAGTGATGGAGCCTGATTTTCAGGGCTTTACCCTGGCAATTTAATTAGATTAAAGAACACACAAACACACACTTGAGGACTGTACTCAGGAAAATACACATGGTAGGGTTGAATGTTTTCAGAGTGACACACTTCTATGTGTATTATGTGTACATATGTGTATTATTTCCCTCTTTGTATATTATCTGCCAACGAGATAAACCGGCCAAGTGTGGGAACGCCTAAAGTGTGTGGCATTTCATTTTTATAGCTGTTTATGATCTATGTTTAGGCAAACTTTGGACAGGGTGAAGAGGGATTAAAACAGCTGTCAGCTTTTTTGCTGTATGTGCCATCATTAGGGAGATTCACCCTCTTTGTCCTGTTTACTTTTATCATTGGAAATAAAAGTAAAAGAAAATCCCAAGATTTGGATTGATATAAGCACAGTAATAGAGGGAAATCTTCCAATGGGGACACTAGTTCCATTGACACTCCTGGAGTTCCCTCACTTTAGAGGGATTTCCTTTCACTTCCTGGTTTGACTATGGGACAGGAAGAGAAGCAAAATCTCCTCTGAGACACAGGTGGTAAAAAGTGTTTTTAGTTACACTTTAAATGTATTACTTCACTACCAAAATGAAAACTTATGGTCAAAATATAAATTCATATATTCATTTCCAAACTGCATTTTAGTTTTTTGTAGCCTATGTCTATTAATCTAAATCATTTTGGAGCTTGTGAACTTAATTTTTGAACAATTCTACACATTTACTTTCTTGAATTTAAATATTCACTATGCCCTGGAGTATGCATGCTGTGTCACAAAATTCACAGAGCCTGCCTTCTGAATAATGCCGTGAGAGGAGTTTCATGAGGCAGCGTTAGTACAGAAATCAATGCTTGCAGGCAGCAAGGTAACTTGAAGGTATGTAGTCCTTTAGAAAGTGAAAGTAAACTGCAGAGACGTAGTGGCATAGCATGAAGGCAGTCCAGGAAGTTCTGGAAAGAGATTTTTTATTGGATTGTCAAGAATAACTATTTTGTATTGGTATGAGAATGCTGATGTTACAAAACAGGCATCGCTAAATGGTGGACCACTGTCTGTATACAGACTTAGTCACTGTCCCTTCTGGACTATGCCATTTTAGGAGCTGAATCTTTCCCCCAGTCGCCGCTGATGTCATTCTTACAGTGAAGCAGAGAGCAGGCGGCACAGCCGCACTGGACAGTGAGCTAGAGCTGCTCAAGTTAACTTTTTAAGTTAACCAGCAGGTGATTGGTTGCTAGGATGCAAGGTGCTCCTAGCAACCAATCACCAGCTTGCCAATATGAAAATTTTATGCCGTCAGCTCCCACTCCTGCCCTCCATCCAGTGCTGCTGTGCCTCCTGCTCTCTGCTCCCCTGTAAGGTTGGAGAGTCAAGGGGCTAGGACACAGCTGTGAAGGTAGAGGGGCAAAGGGGGGAATCTGAATCATCACACACATATGTGAAATTGGACCTCTGCTATAAGGCCTGGTTCACACCTATGCATTTTTTTTTTTATTTGTACATTTTCAGTTTTGCAGAAACACACTACAGTCCATTTAACATGGTTTCCTATGGGTCAAGTTCACATCTGTGCATTTTATGAAAAGGACCAGGGACCTTTTTCTTGTTTTTGATGCTATAGACTTCAATATATCAAAAACGTGTATTGAAAAATGCAAAATGCATATGCAACCTGCATAGGTGTGAACCAGGCCGAAGAAAATGTTTGACTTGACCACCATGAATTTTAATTTCAATTCAATATCCCTGCTATGAAATGAAAGAGTATGCTGTAGTTAGGGATGTACCAATACCAGTTTTTTAGGATGGAGTATGAGTAAAGATACTTTTTCGCAAGTACTTGCCAATATCCATTTTTGGCCAGGTTCACATATATGCGAGAAGTAGCTGCAGATGCAGGTGTGAACCCAGGCTTCGTGTCATGGTGACTTGAAGGTATCAGTTTTAGTATCAGAACATTTGCACAAGTGCTTAATATCAGCACCGATACCTGTATACGTAGATCTTTTAATCGTGTTAGTGTAATTTAAAGAGTTATTTTCAGTCTATTTAAATCTGTATCTTTCATTACAATAATACCTGGTGATCCTGCAATGAAGGTTCTTGTTCAGGTGGTACTTGTTACAGGGTGACAACTATCTTCTAGTAGTGCATCTGTGTAGTCACTATAAGTAAACTAGTTCTGTTCAATGATATGCAGCTTAATTTGGACTAAGTGCATGTACACTGGAAGTGACTGAAAGAGCCCAGAGGAAATCAGCATCACAGATGATAAAAGGTGAAAACAATATTTTATAGAAAAAAAGATTGCTTGCTACACTGTGCAAACAAACCCAGCTGGGTTTTGTTATAAAGCTGGTTGAAGCTGATCTTTAAGCTGTGTATTTTTTTAACAGTAAATTTTCTGCAGTGAATATATGTAACCTGTGAATTGTTCTTTTTCCATTAGGCATTGAATGTCCAAGAGGTGCCAGGAATGCCCCTGGTGGAGTGCAGGAAGGTGAGCCGTTCAGTGAGGAAGCTACAATGTACACCAAGGAACTAGTATTGCAGCGAGAGGTAGGACAATCATCCACTCCAGTCTTTCTTTATTTTTCAGTCATTCTTTGGAAGGTTTCCAACTTGCCATATGTTGTATATGTGTTGCACAGCCCTATGACATCCACAATTTCCTAATTTGGTGTTATGAGGTGCAAGCAGTTCTGTAAAAGCTCCTTTGAAATAAGGGCTGTAAAAGTTACTCAAGCTCCATGCAGTGCTGCAAGTTTAAGAAGCTTGTGCAAGCAAAAGCAAATCTATATTTCAAGAACACACAGTAGACCGTTTTAGGTAGAAAGTAGGCTAATTGTGCAGTACTTTTGGTTCTTGCTGTTGCTTCTTTCCTATTCTGTGAAAAACACATGTGTACATATGTGCACATATCTGCACTGCAACCGCATGACACATAATCAGAATGCTATCCGTTATAGTGGCAGTGAGAAACTTGGAAAAATTGTGTGATATCTACATTTGTGATATCGAAAAAGTGTGCCTCTAAGTGAATATATGCCGCCTGTGACTTTACTTCCTCACTCTGTTTCACAAGCGCAGTTACACATAACTGAGTAAGGAGAGCTGATGATTGCTCAGAAAAAGAATTCTAAACCCAAATTCAAGGAGGGACCGTCGGGTGCCCCTACCATAGATGTGTACTTTCAGGTCATTAGTTTTGTGGTAGTTTCTGATGGTGATGGACCTTTTCTCCTTCATGGAGAAATCAGACTCGCTAGTTTTTAGTATTTTTTTTTCAAATTTGTCAATGAACATCTTACTTTCTTCTGATACTTATACAGAAGCAGTGTATCTGGATCGGTGCAGCCTTGGTAGAACCTTGGGATCCGTACCTGGACCCCACTTTGTGGGAGTGACCTGCAATGTTGCTTCAGGCACTAAAGCTTGCATGGCAGCTCAACTTGGCACTTGGTGCAAAACGATGAGTAAGCCACAGGGAGATATACAGGCTCAGGACCATGGCCCATCACTATGTAACCCAGTCCCTAAAGTCCCCTTTGGGGGGTATGCCCACTTTGATGGGCGAAGCCTCGACTTTTATGCATAGGTAAGACAGGGTTACCCTTTGACCTTTACTGTATGAACAAGGCTAGGTTTGGAATGTATTCACTTCAAAGTGTAAACTTTTCAGACTTGACATTGACATTAAACCACTTAGAGCTCAGTTCCAGTGGTTGGTTGCATCATACCACTGGTCACATACTTTAATGCTACTTCGACCTTAGAGGTTGGTTAGATGGGGAGGATCAGGCGAAAGGGAATAATTTCAAACCACAGGTAAACATTCGTTCTGCTTAAAGCCCCCATAAAATTTTATCTTAGCATGACAATGCACCAAAACAGGAACTGGACTTGACACCAGCCTTAGCATTCGATTCTAGCTCTGTTTCACGCATGCACAAAGTGGCCTAATTGACTAAAGTAGAATTTTCTGCATCTATGTCACATTTCCTCTAACAGGTTATAGGCTTTCTACAGCCATTTTTGTCTATGGCTCAGAAACTTCCCACCTCTTCTATACCTGTTTCTTAACCGAAGTCTGATCTTGATATGCTGGTTGACACAGAGGTGAATGAATAGGATATGGAGACCATACTGGAGAATTCTGCGGAGGCTTTCTCTCCCCCGGCTTGACACTATTGAAGAGGAAGCCACACGCAATATGATTGCCAACGTTGAAAAACTCTTCACTGTCTCGACCTGCCACTATGGGTACAAATAAGCCCGCAAAACATTTCCTGTTCATGAACAGATTGTGCAGTCTGACGATTGGGTCACAACCGAAAGGATTTTCACTCCCCCTAAGGTCTTTTCAGAACTCGGTAGAAAAATAGTTTACAGAGGAGGGGACATCTGGACAGTCTGCTTCTCTGGGTCACAGACCTGTGGGTTTAATCGGTTTCCAAAAGAGTACAAGATACCACCCCCTCACTGCTTTGTTCTTTTAAATCAGCCAAAGACTGCCCAAAGACAGATTTGCAGAATGCCATGAACCACCTCCCAGTGGTGGTATTCATCCTATTCTGCACTTGATTTCCCTAAAAAAAAAAAAGAAAAAAAAATCTTTTAAATTTTAAAGTTTCACATGTAAGCTGCAAGGTCAGTAATTGTCTCTGAGGCAATGGGCAAGCATGATATTAGCTGACCTTGATTTTGGCACCCTTGCTTGCTCTTTTTAGAACTCAAAAAAATGTCAACAAGACAATTCAACTTTTCCAGGCTATAGACCGGGTGATAAATTTCAACAAGTCTGCTCACCAGCCTTCCCTTTGCCTAGAATACTTGTGTCTGATTCTAGACACAACCCAAAATAAGTTCTCCTTCCAGAAAATCATTTTTACGACCTTGACAACTGAGATCCAAGAGGAATCCCACAAACATTTGTAGTAAGAGTTTTAGGCATCCTTCAAGGCAGTACTTTTTGCCCAATTCCTTTCAGGAGCTCTCCAACAAAACATTTTTTTGGCGTGGAAAAGCTCTTTCCCTCAACTTACCCATGTATCTATCCAGCCAAGCAAGAGCTTCCCTTGGTGGATCATCACTCCAGCTCAAACACTGGGGATGTCCTTCATGTTTCCTGTACTGTGCTCCAGGGTTTAACAGGTAAGTCGACATTCCATTTTCTGAAAATGCAATACAGATTCATATACCATGAAATATAGCTTTAATGGTGTTTCTGGCTTTCTGTGAGAAATAAAATGTATCTAGTGGGAACATTCAAGGTAGCTTTATATTGTTGATGAGCTGTGGACACATTGTGTGAAGTATGGCACAGGGTATGAGGTTGAAATGGTTATTGCAATGCAGTCAATAGCATTGATTTGTCTGAAGGTTAGAAATAACTGCATCCTACGTATGCTTTCAGAATGTTCATAAGCGTTCGTGTTTTAAAAATGGCAGGCTTAGATGGCAGGAGTTCAGCATATTATATACTGTTTGTACATACATTCTCAAGGTTGTTTTTGAAGTGCCAAAATCTTATTCTCAGTGTTTCAGGAATGTATGGCCATTAGCTTTTTGTTCCTTAATGTTCAGTAAAATATATCTTTATGAAAATGGTAAAGGAAGATTTTCATGCAGGTTTTTCTAATCCGTATTTAGCTGCCCTTCATTTTTACCTTTTCATTTTTTTTCTTCCTTAATCCCAGCTCTTTTCTTTGTTTTATAAATTCCTTCTCCTATTTGAATTTTCCTTGCTGCCTTCTGTGTTTCTCTCCCGTGAGTACTCACACTAAGCCTGTACAGATATCCTGATCTGACAGTTCTTTTAAGGTTTGGAGGTGTTACGGGAGGAGTCAATAGAGAATCTCGCTGTTTAGGCAGAAGCTAATTAGTCACAAGCTAATTTTGTAGGCTGCCTAATGCCAGAGAATTGCCCAACACTTTTTTTTTCCTACTGCTCACATCAGCAAGAGTTCTAGAGACAACAAATAATCAGCCCTTATTTCCTGGACTGTGCAATATGTGAGTTTAGTCGTAATAGAGGACAATAGTGCTTTATGAACACTTCACATTTACGCAATTTTTTTGTATATTTTTTATCTTTATGCTGTGGACCAAAACGTAAGTGAAACATGTTTTATGGACTCATTCACTTTTCAACAAAAAATGCTTTTTGTTGTACCTTGCACTGCCTTACCTTGCCCAGGACTTTTTTTCTGTGAATTGTGTGTGTGTGTGTGTGTGTGTGTATGTGTCTATCTCTACACTTTTTTTTTTTTTTTTTTTTCTTTTCAGTTGAACAAGTTTTAAAATACAGCAGGGTACATATAAAATGGGTTCAATGGGCACTGAACAGTTCTCTGTGTTTTTTAGGATATTTTTTCCGGGTTAAAATAAGGGACAATCTAAGCAAGGCTATTTGCTGAAATGCACAATAAACCTTGTTTGATTTGGAGTGTTTCAGTCCTCTGTAAGCCAGTGAGGGAAGTTGTACTGTGGCAAAGAAGTTCACTAGTGTTCAGTTATATGAGGTAGGGCGTGGGATGTAGTCAGGTAGGAGGAATGGTAAGGGGCTTGGAGTGAGGTAGGGGGGATGGGAAAAAGGGGAATGGATGCCACTGTTCAGTTAGGTCTGCTTAATTTTTGGAAGGTTTTTAACCACTTCCCGCCCGCCATATAACAGAATGACGTGCGCAAAGTGGTTAAGTTATCCTGACTGGACGTCGTATGACGTCCAACAGGATAAGCCACGATTGCGTGCAGCGCGCCGATCGGTGGTGTCAGTCTGACATACTGCAACTCCGATCGTGGTAAAGAGCCTATGACGTAGGCTCTTTACCACGTGATCAGCTGTGACTAATCACAGCTGATCACAGCGTGCAACTAGGAAGTACTGGGAAACGACTTTTTATTTGTTTTAATTTATTTTTGGGTCTTTTTTAGTTTAGAAAAAAATAAAAAACCCCAGTGGAGATCAAATACCACCAAAAGAAAGCTCTATTTGTGGGAAGAAAAATGATAAAAATGTAGTCTGAGTACAGTGTTGCATGACCGCGCAATTGTCATTCACAGTGACAGCGATGAAAATTGTCCTGGGCAGGAAGGGGGCAAAGTGCCCTGTATTGAAGTGGTTAAACATGTCTTTTGTTGCAAAATTGAGATCTAAATCTTTTCATGCTAACAAGCAGATAAAGGTGAAAATAACTGTAAGCGCTTATACGGAAGATGCATACAATCCTGGGGGTATATAAAGTTAGCCAGGCATAAAGTCCATGGCCATAGTAGTGGCAGTCCAGGGGTTAATATAGTCTCTGATCGTTCAAGATGTGAAGGGCTGGCTAGTGGGATGGTTGGTCCTAAAGGCGGCTGCTGTCCTCAGAGAGCTGGCTCTGTGGTATTGCAAGAGGGGGTGGAGAAAAGGAAGCGCCACCTGAGTGCAGTATTAATATAAGAATTTAATGACCTAAAAAATGAACACTTACAAGAAAGACAAATTAAAAAGGCTCATCTGTGAGTAGGCAGTGTATATCTTCCTCGATTTTCAGTCCGGAAGTTGTATCAACGTTGTAGGGCTGCAGATGGGGGCTTGTAGCTTGTATCTCTTCCTGTGGCCGTCAGGGAGAAGCTGAGACCGGCGTGGAACGCACAGAGGAGGTGCGTGACGTCACAGGTCATCCAAGGACTTCCGGGTACACTCCAGGGGGAGGGCTAACATCAAGGGAGGGTTCTGGAGGCTGGGTGTGCAAGCACACCCAGCCTCCAGAACCCTCCCTTGATGTTAGCCCTCCCCCTGGAGTGTACCCGGAAGTCCTTGGATGACCTGTGACGTCACGCACCTCCTCTGTGCGTTCCACGCCGGTCTCAGCTTCTCCCTGACGGCCACAGGAAGAGATACAAGCCCCCATCTGCAGCCCTACAACGCTGATACAACTTCCGGACTGAAAATCGAGGAAGATATACACTGCCTACTCACAGATGAGCCTTTTTAATTTGTCTTTCTTGTAAGTGTTCATTTTTTATGTCATTAAATTCTTATATTAATACTACACTCAGGTGGCGCTTCCTTTTCTCCACCCCCTCTTTTCATGCTAACGCATGCTGAAGGCATGGGGCCTAGTCCAACACTTTCTAATGAAACCTGTACCAATTCAAGAGCTTGGAGGCAGCTATTGCTGAACTTTTGAAGACATTGGTTGAATGGCTACTTCCTCCCCTTCAATTTTTGTCACAGGTTAGAAAGTGAAGTTGAGACTTCTGATCTGCATATTACTAATTTCAAAGCCATCGAATAAAATAATAAATCAATTAAAAAAAAAAAAAAGACAGTTTTGGGAAAAAAAAAACAATTTTGTCATAAAAAAGCCAATAAAAAAATGTGAAAATGTCTTCAGCAATTTAGGCCAATATGTATTCTGCTACATGTTTTTGTTAAAAAAAAAAGAATCCCAATAAGCGTATATTGATTGGTTTGTGCAAAAGTTATCGCGTCTACAAACTTTAATTTTTTTAAAAAATTTTTTACTAGTAATGGTGATAAGTGATTTTTAGCGGGACTCTGCGACATTCCGGTGGACAAATCTGACACTAAATCCCCATACACACTATCAGATTTTCTGCTAATGTTTTTTTTTTTCCTTCAGATTTACCAAAACCATGTAATATGAGGTCAAACCTTAGGAGTTTCAATTTGTATGCAATCAGACAGGCCCTTGCACTACATGGTTTTGCTAACTCTGAAGACAAAAATCAGCAGAAAATCTGATAGTGTGTATGGGGCTTAAGCGACACTTTATGGGGACTAGTGACACCAATACAGTGATCAGTGCTAAAAAAAAAAACACGATCACTGTATAAGTGACACTAGCAGGGCAGGGGTTAACATCAGGGGCAATTAAAGGGTTAAGCTTGCGCCTATGGGGTGCTTGCTAACTGTGTGCAGGATGGTTTGACTGGAGGAAGAGAGATCTGTGTTTCTTTTTAGCAGGAACACAAGATCTCCCTCTTCCTCACTGACAGAACGGCTATCTGCCTTGTTTACATAGGCCAGGGGTGTCCAAACTACGGCCCTCCAGCTGTTGCGGAACTACACTTCCCATGAGGCATTGTAAAACTCTGACATTCACAGACATGACTAGGCATGATGGGAGTTGTAGTTCCTTAACAACTGGAGGGCCATAGTTTGGACATCACTGACATAGGCAGACTGCTGGTGTCCAATCAATCACAGCGGGAGTGGATCCACCCCCAGAAACATAATCTCCTACTTGTGTGTTTGGTTTACCAATTTTCCCAGAAGTCTGCCTAAGATACAAGTCAGATTTCAGGCATTCCCTGCAACAAATATGTAATCAGGAAATCACGTCTAAAGGGATACAGGCCCAGCAGCTTTCCTCATTTGAGCTCTGCTGCTGTACAGCTGACTGATAATTTGATAATTATGAAACCACTCCTATTAGACCCACTCGGCACAGAGAAACAGTGATTTCTTCAAAATAACAAAAGGTAGGAATCTGCAACAAAGGTTGTTGTAATCCTTGCAATGTACATAGATCACCCAGAGAAGAATGTGTTTTTTTTTTTCTCAACAAAAGTGGAGTTACGCTTTAATAAAAAGATTAATACAAAGCCCTATTGAATGTCCTTTAGAATCATAGCAAGGAGAGATCACACCAATAGCAGCCTCCATGTTCCTCTCCTAACTTGTACCCTTTTTAACACTAACACTTCTGACTCCTTGGGATATTTCTAGACCTAACCTTTAGCTATCACTTTAACCAAGTTTTGGGGAATCTACTATATGCTCTGACCTTTTCATTGTGCCCGAGAGATGAAAATGAACAGTCTTTAAGATCATTGCTTTTTGTCTAAAAATGTATGAATTGCTCCTCCAGAAACTTGACACATCTTGGTTGTTGAGTGGACCAGAATTTTAAAGTATATGTAAATCCTAACAGTAAACCCCATATTTGATTGTTTTTGGTTGGTTAAATATACATTGAAAGTGTATTCTATCTTATCTGAACTAAAAAAAATGTATTAGTGTGACAAACATGGCGCCAACAATAAAAAGTAATATAGTGAAACAAAATTGAACTGCTGCCCCTTTAAGTGGGAAAACCACTTTCAATGTGCAATAATAACAAAAGTAAAGCACTAATGTGCAACTACCATACAATACACTTATACTAAAAATCACATTGCAATGCCTATAAAAGTCAATGATCTAAAGAAATTTTGCAACAAGATAAAAAATCTTCAATGAGACGCACAATCTTCTTACAAAAGTCCTCCAAACTTGAAGGACAGGTGGATGATTGATAGGTCTACCCCCTCCATTCATAGATTGTGTTACATTCATAGAAGCTTTAGTACAGCTTGGGCAGATCTAGTTTGACCCTCTTGATGTGAGCCTGTTGGTTATAGTAACGCCTGCAACACCAGATTTAGTGTTTAGGGATGGGGGTAGGTTGTTTTTTACGCTAATGCAGAGAATGGATTAAGATCTAGAACCAGCTTTAAAGCAAAGCTTTTCCATTTAAATATTTTTGCACAGAATCACTTTTCAGTTGTTCTGTTCATTCTAATACTAACGATTGTGAAAATCATTCCATGTGCAATCTTGCCATTATTTATAAATTAATAGTTGCTTCAAACTTGTCGTGTTACAGAATCCTAGCCTGGGTAAACAGAGAATTGTCTCTCTGCTTCACTTAACATACTACTAGAAACTATGGGGGATGCTGGCTCAAGAAATCAATTTTAAGGATAGACATTCTTTACCCTGCTTGAATATTCTGGTATATTAGGAGTAAACGAAAAGCTGTCCTGTTCAGTTATATTAAAAGCACTGGTGTGTATTTGCAAGTGTAATATTGCCATTGCTGTTTTGTTAGTGGTTTATATTGGTCAAAATCACAATCTTCGTTCTAGACTGAGATGTTTTCAGCAACCAGCGAGATGAAAGGTTTTGCTCATCTTTCCTGTTTGAACACAAGTGCCAGTGCAAGTATTCTGTAATTTGTGTACCCCTCTCACAAGGTGTTTGAAGGATCAATAGCAATTCACCTTTTCCCTTATTGACTAAAGTGACAAGGAGAAAAATGATCACCTAGTCCAGGCCATTCATCATACCATATTTGGTTACTGATTTACCATGGTGCGCTTCAGTCTTGTTGATCACATGTTGTCACCTCTACCCTCTTGGATTTACCAGAAGCTCCTTTGCAGCCACACAATTTATTTAAATCATGAGATTGTTTTGTTCTAGTTGGCTTAATTGCGGCATTTTGAGCTTTTTTTCTGGAAAAGTATGCTTGTTTCTGTACAGCATTTATCAAAACGTAGATATTTTGCACATCGATCCTAAAATTAACTTTTCCTGTGTATTGATTTGACCTTTAAAGTGGTTGTAAACCCGTTTATAAAAAAAAAAAACCTGCAAGACAATGGCATAATGAGCTAGTATGCCTAGGATACTAGCTCATTATGAATTACTTACCTGAGATCTAAGCCCCCGCAGCGGTCCTCGTTCACCGCTCCATCGGCCGACATCTCCCGGGGGTTACTTCTGGGTATCGTGGCTCCAGCGCTGTGATTGGCTGGAGCCACGATGATGCCACTCCTGTGCATGCACGTGGGAGCCACCGGTAACGGCACAGTACAACTGAAGCAATGGCACGTACGTGCCATTGCTTCAGTTTGCTTAAGTGCGCATGTGCCGATGACGTCAGCATATGCAAATACAGGGCGCAGTTTAGGAGATATCCAGTGTAACTACAGGTAAGCCTAATTAAGGGCTTGCCTGTAGTGTAAGGTGGTTGTAAAGGGTTTACAACCACTTTAATTTCATAATGTATGTTTAAATCCAAATATTAGCTTTCTTCAAATGAAATCTATAGTCGGTGCTTATACTTTCATTTTATGATATAAGCATTGAAAAAGTAATACAAAGAGTACTTAGTTTTTGGCATTCCAGTATAAGCTCACTTGAAAAATCTCCTTTCATGACATGAGTTCTGCCTATCTGCTGGCCATCTCTTTTCATCAACTTCTTGGATTCCCTGCTCGCTTTGCAGCTTCCTCTCTACTGGTTACATTCAATGATTAAGAAATACATATCACACGGTACCTTGCTGCCTGTGAATTCTTGTACCGGCTCTGCCTGAAACTCCTCCTTACAGCAACTCTTTAAATTCAAAAGAGAGGCTATGTAGGTTATACGACACAGCAGTGCCCATCACTTTGGCATAGTGAATATGCGTCACAGATTTCAAGAAAGGAAATGTGTGGGAAGCTACACAAAGTTAGTTTACGAACTTCAAGAGCCAACATGAGTTGTCTAGAAATAATTGAAATTCAATGTGAGAATGAATATATGATTTTATATTTTGACTACTTTAAATTCAGTAGTGTTAGGAATAGTAGGGAAGTAATAAACTTAAGTCAATTGTTAACTGCAATTAAATCTACTCCCACCCCCATTTTAAGCCTATTCTATCTATCCTGTGAAAGGAAAGATCTTTATGCTTACCTATGCTGAGGCCGCTCCAGTCTGGTTACATAATCAGGTCCCAACGCTAGCTTCAGTGTAAAGGAGGGACAGCCAAAAACCGATACTGCACAGGAAGCCTATGGGTGACGTCACTGCCCAGGCTCTGCAGCACTTGTTGGCGATCTCTCTCTTCACTGAAGTTGGCGTTGGAACCTGATCATGTGCCTGGACTGGAGCACCCCCAGAATAGATAATAAGTATAGAGATCTTTCCTTTCACAAAGTAGAAATAGGCTTAGAACGGGGGAGTAGATTTTAGGTATAGTTGGTGTTTGAGCATCCACTTTAACGCTCCATTCACACCTAGGCGTTTGGAATCACAGGCAGATTCGCCACAATCCTGCCCGCTAGTACAAATTGTGTCAGAGCGCGTTTGCGATGCCATTACTTCCAAATGGCACTCCAATTGCGGTGCGATTTTGCAGCTATTGTCTGCAAAATCACGCTAACAAAATCACGGGACGAGTGTTCCCCTGAACTTCTTTTTGGCAACACGTGTCCTGCGATTTTGCCGCAATTTGTTTCACGACAATCATAGCAAATTCATGCTGTAATTGGGGTGCCATTAAGAAGTAATGGCATCGCAAATGCGTTCAGCAGCGATTTGGAATTGTGGGCAGAATTGTGGCTAGGTGTAATTGGAGCCTTGGATTGCTATGGAGGTCTGCCATCACCTATTTTTTTTTTTTTTTTTTGACCGTAAAATTTGCTCATTTCAAACGAATTTCAGTAGATGCTTTTAAGGCTATTTGCAGCCAAAATCACAAACTGAAAAATCAGCATAAGGCCCATAACCAGTGGTTTGTTGATTCTTCTGTTTGTGAAAACCTTCCTCCATCCTGTCCCTCCCCCCACCCTCTCTGCCATAATATTCCAATGTTGCAGGGAGTAATACAACTAATGGGTTATCACAGGCTCTCATCAAGAAAGCCTGACTATATCTGCCCTTTCTGCCCAGCTTCTCCATAGAAGCTATACTATAGTTTATATGAATTAAACTGGGTCTATTAAAGTGGTATTAAACCTAAAAAGCAAACATTTTATTATATTGCAGTCCAGCAGAATATATACATTTACATTGATGAAACACACCGCTTAACACTGGCAAGGTAATTAAGATTAACAGCTTTTATTAATGCAAAAATTAGTGATTTGTAAACTATCACCTTGTAAAACCCAATCAGTATAAAATCGAAATGAGAAGCAAAGCATTTGTGTATAGATATAAAAAAAAAAAAAAAATTATACCCCCCTTTTTCTTTTCTTTTAATATCACATTCCCTCTGTTCTCAGCTGCATAAGAGCTGGGGGAGGAGAAACAGCAGAACACCGATCTTCACAGTGAATGGCAACAGGGACGTGCCAGGAGAAGTCTGATCATTGGAGGAGAGCACACTGAGTTCCCAGCATAGCTAAAGAGCTGACCCCAGTGTGCTCTCCTGCTTAGTGTGGGCAGTTCTTAATTGGAAAGCAAGGGGACTGGCAAGAACACCAGGGATTTCACATAAAGGAAGCAATACAAAGAGAACAGGATACTTTCTCATACAAGTACATGGTACAGCAGGCACATAGCAGGAATATGAAGTGTTGGGGTAACAAACTCTTTAAATCCCAAAAGGAAAAAAAGTTTTTTTGTAACAGATTCTAAAGTGTGAGCTAGAGTTTGGCCTTGTTAGTGGTTCTAAAACTGCTAATACTTTTAACATTCCCCTCCCTCCCAGCCTGACAAAGCTGCTGTGCCTCCTCTGTTCATTCCCCCATAGTTGTGTCATTAATGCAGGAGGTGTGTTGTTGGCTAGATCATCAGGTGAAAACAAAGGAAAAAGCCAAAGAAAAGAAAATGGACGCCGCCACCACATCTAATGACTGGTAATCTGCAATAATTTAGTTTTGAGTTTAATACCGCTTTAATGAGGGACAGGTGGATGATTGATAGGTCCACCCCCTCCATGCATAGATTGTGTTCCATTCATAGAAGCTGTAGTATGGCTTCTATGAATGTTAGAGCTGGGTAAAAGGGCAGGTATAGTCTGGCCTTCTTGATGAGAGCCTGTTATGTTTACCCCTGCAACACCAGAAGATTTACAATGTGGGTGGGGACAGGATGGAGGAAAAGGAATCGGCACAAGGGGCACATCCTACGGACTGTAATATGTCCCTTGTGCTGATTTTTCTGTTCGTGATTTTGGCTGCACATAGGCTTTAAAGATTGAACACACAATTCTATTTGTGTTGCTTATTTCAGTATTCAGCTTAACAATCAGATCTGGCAGAAAGATGAATATTTCTAGAGTTTGTGATCATTTTGGAAATTTGAGCAGAAATTAATTTGCTAAAGCTTACTAGACTTTTGATATTGTGGCTGTGGCACACTTCCTGTTTAAGTCATAATGTTCGCTGTCTGTACTGTATTTATGAAGTTGGCATCCTAGGAGAGGAAGCGTTTGGTGTACAGAACAACTCCCTGCCCCCTCCCCACACACACACCCACACACCCCCACACCTCTATATTATAGTAGAATGATGTTCTGTAGTCCACAAAAATAACCTGAAAGGTTAATCCTGCAGAATCTTTTGGAAATTTCATATTTTCTGGATTTGGACCAATATGTATTTTTCACTTATTAACAATTATAACAATCTCAAAGGTGCATTTAGCAGACCAAAAGGGTTCTAATAACAGAAATGAATTGTGGTTTACATACACTTTTTGTAATCTGCCATATCTATATATAGATATATATCTATAGAGAGAGAATTTATTTTCTCACATTTTTAGTTTTAGAATGTCTCATTTTAGTGGTGATTGGTGTGGCATCTAAGTGATGTCATTACTGCCAATCCTGTGATTCCTGCCAACAAGGTGTGAGCTGTAATAGGTGTTTATCCTCAAGTCAACAACTGGAAGCAAATTTCCTTTCAGTCATAAGTATACAAATTAAAAGCTGCTTTTCTGCATTTGTTTGGCTTTTTTTTTTTTTCTTCATTTTGTTTTAAAATCCTTTATATGGGTGGAGACAAGCATTAGGTCTAGTGGTTCTAGACAACCAACTAGTTGTTATATACAATGCACATCCATCCAGCTGTAACACTTCTTCATCAGCAATTGAAAATGTTATATTCAAATTGTAAAAAGATTGGGGTACAACAAACTGTTCTAGGCCGATAAACCTGCCTTTCCTGTCACTACAGCACTGCAACTGGCAATGCTGCTTTCCTTATATAGCCTGATTTTTTTTTTTTTTTTAAGCATATTCCACAGCAACAAAAAAGCCCTTGCCCAGTTAAAATCTTTAGGAAATCCGTTTAATTGGTTAATATAAAATATTGCTCCAGACAATTCAGTCTGAGTAAATTAGAAGTGAATGCCAAAAGCAGAAACGATGAAACAACTGTCAGGTTGGCACGTGTGACTCCTGTCACACCTGCCATTTGTTAGAGGATTTAAAAGAATTTACCTCTTTGTGATTGTGTACTGCAGAGTGAGGGGCTGCTTACTTTGATTAAATGCTGGATGATCTGTAGAAATAAAATGCCACCAACCTCTGGTTAGATTCTATCTTTCATTCTCGTGAAGCAATCAATTAAGAAATAGTCTGAAGAGCAATTCTCTGTAACACAGTGTGAAAATTGCCATCTGGAGCTGGTATGGAGGAAATTTGTCTTGTTTCAGTCCATACTGTCCTTAGACTACCTTCCAAAAGAAGAAACACATGTCAGTAAATGAGATTTTCTCCGCTGGTTGATACGTGCAAGCTGCCTCTCGCCTCCAGGCACCAGCTGTGGCTTCATTCTGATTTTTGGGGAAACCTTAAAATCACACTTTTTTCTTCTGTAGAGAATACAAGCTGAAAAGCCCTGTAGCACAAAATAATCTTTAGCTGCATTGCTCCTTATTTTTTTTAATAATTCTGACAGTGTAGTTTGAAGAACATGGATATGACCATGGATAAATTATTTTCCTTGAGCTTTTATTTCACTGGAAGTTTTGCTTACCCACTGGAATATGTGCCCTCTGGGTTTTTTTTTTCTATCCATACTATTTTTGAAGGGAGTGTGTAAAGCCGTTGTGCTTGGAATTCATTTTATTTTATTTTTGTAAAGCACATGAGTACCATATTTGCAGTCTCTTGACACATATAGCACCATTTCACATTGTTGGTGTTATATCAAGGAGAGTCCTCAATTTTCTTCCTCTATAGGCAAAACTGGTGCAAATTTTTTCTGTAGACTCTAAGTTGTTAACAGCTATGGATAAGTGATATGTTAGTAAAAACTGTGAACTATATTTAAAGTACTGAGCTGGACATCTTTTTACAGAAAAACCAAGAATAAATAGGTAATAAAAGAATAGTCGCTAAACTTGCCTTGCATAGTGTGTATGATTCCAGTTGTAGCTAAATTAGTCTCATTAGCTTGATGCCATTGGGTGTGCTTAGCTGACCCCTCCTTGCCTCCTGAAGACTCCTGTGATGTATGATGACATTTACCTAGGTCTGGAAACCGGGAAGCAATTGAAGAGATGTGTGTAATAGACAAAACAAAAAAAAAACAAACTTCAAAACAAGTATATATGATGCTTTCCTATACTTGCCTATCTATTTCCTAGTGCTAGCAGCATAAGGATTGAAAATGATCAGTGTTGATTGAGAGAATGAAGTTCTGTTTTAATCTGACATTACTTAATTACTTATTAGCTCCATTATATCTCAAAATATAGCCACTTTTCTGCATACTGTACTGTGCTACATACTTATGAGTGCTTTCTGGATACTTTATTTGCACTAACATTCACATTTTCAGACAAGCTTTCAGGGGGTTTACCCCCTTCTAAGGTCCAAGAAGTACTAATAAAATACTAATGTATTGGTACTGCTCGGACCTTAGAAGAAGGGGGTTACACCCCAAACGTGTCCTAAAAATGTGAATTTTAGTGCATTTAAAAAAAAAATGTTTAATGGACAGTTATTTGTTTTTGTTACAAGTGCACTATCACTGCTACAATTGTTTCAAGCACTGCTCTGCAAAGAAATCTTTTGTGTTGGGAATTTGTTAAAAAAGGAGTACTTAGTATTTGCCGGCATTTTTGGTTCATGTATTCAACACCACATGTTCTCTAATAACTAGCTCTTTTGGGCAAGTAAATATATGTAATTGGGTAGCTAAACAAAGAATTAGATCTATTTTTTTGTGTTGTGTAACCCTAAGGACACCCATAATACCTTGTGTGCAACTTGCATAATATACAGGTCAAAATTTGTTCTTATCACGTATGTCAAAACATAGGGCTTATTAGACTGATAGTGCGTTTTATATAAAGGTTTCCCTGCCAGTGCATGTTGCCATAATAAAGTGGAAGCATTGTCAAATACTAACAAGCCTAAACACTCTCACCCCCTAAGCCTATTCTATCTACCCTGTAAAGGAAAGAAGTCTATACTTGCCAATCCTGGGGGCATTTTGGTCCAGTCACATGATCTCTGTAGCGGTCGACTTCAGTCACCCATAGACTTAGTATGGGGCATCTGTTGTCTGCTTTCCCTCCTCTACACTGAAGCTGTCACTGGAAGCCTATCATGTGACCAGACTGGAGCGGCCTCAGAATAGGAAAGAAATACAGATCTTTCCTTTCACAGAGTGAATGGAATACGCCTAAAATTGGGGTGAGAGTAGGTTTAGGCTTAGTATTTGACTGAAATTCCACTTTACTATCTCCCCCTATTCCAGCTCACATCTTCATCCTTCACCTTTCCATCTGACTGGTGACCATCCAACAAAGGCAAACACTGAGACTATCCAGCACCCACAGCTAGCTTAAAAATGATGCTGCATATAAAGCCCAAGATTCCAAGACCTAGCAAAACTAAGAATGTACAGCTTGGTATCTCACATTCAAACATACTCAGGTTATGGGCATTATAGGATTACTTTTCGCATTGCAGATCACAGGGTGACTCTTCTATGACCTTTGGTTCGTTCATTTGTATTCAATGGTAGAAATATAAAATGGAAAAATGTTTTAAGAGTATGCTTAACAATTTATGTATGTAATAAATATTTTGAAACCTAGTCTGTTAAATGCTGTGCATTTTGTAAGGGTTTGGTTTAATTTCACAGTAGAGTTTCTACATGTTGTCCACTGTATATAAACTCTCATTGTGTATAACACTAAGCAAAAATAAATGAAGCCAGTAAATGATTTCTTTATAAGGCTGACTTGTAACCAGCTTTCTGCTCCTTCATTTCAGCAGCCATTGTTTTTTTTCCCCTTTTTCCCTTTCCTGGAAATATAGCATGACCAGTCGCAGAATCAATGAGCCTTTTTGAAAGGTTCAAACCTGCCTACTGACCTTTCTGTCCCATGCTAGCAAAGCTTTGTACTTCATGCCTGTATTCCAAACCAAGATGGTGGAGATCCACAGACACAGTGGCAGGCTAATGGTTGTTTCTAGCTGCCAGCCAGATTATCTGCATGCCAGTATTGTCCCTCTTCAGAGCTTGGGCATCTTCCATCTGCCACACTTTACAGCCAAGTCCATTCTCCATGAACCTAGAACCTTCTAATCGGTATACAGTTTGTGAAGCTGCTCTACACAGAGAAGGCCTTTTATCACGACCCAGGCACTAGACCAAAAAAACAAAAATGTAATATAATGCAGTTTATCAGTCATTAGCTGTATTACTTTTCTTGTTTTCATCTCAAGAACCTATTTTTAGCAAGTACAGAAAATACCTGTTGCCCGAAATGCAGTTTCCTTGTCACCTCCTGTTAGCTGAACTAAAATAATTCAAGAACATTATCTTCTGTTAAAGTGGGAGTCCAGCCACCAATTTTTTTTTTTTCTTCTTAGGTCATTGAGACACTTTGCTAATCCCAAAATAATACTCAGTTTGTAAAATTTCCGCCTCTGTCTGTTTTCATACTGAAGAATAACAGAATAACTTTAAAAATGTGATGCTGGCTGTTTCCATCTTGCTTGTGGGCATGTGAAGCCCACAAGCATTGATTTCCTGGATGCGGTGAATGCTGTTCATTCACAGCTTGTTCACAAGCATGATCATTGTTCCCGCACTGAATCTTGGGAAGCCTGACACTAAGCTCCCAGGAGACAGTGCGGCGCCGGGGAAAGGCAATAAATACGCCTACTCCCATGGGAAGAGAGACAGGAAGTGCCACAATAAAGTACAATATAAAGGTAATTACAGCGATAAAAAAAAAATTTGTGCGGCATTTGCACATCTATGCAATTAACTGAAGGGGGTAAGATTAAGTTAAAAATTTGAGTGGAACCCCGCTTTAAATACTAATCCCCCATGTAGAAGAGATTAACAAAAGGGAGACCTGTTTACTGTAAAGCCTCTGTGATGACATTAAAGCAGACCAGTATGGCATCCTCCATAGAAAAAGTGGAAGCGTGAGCATAGCCTTCCTAGGAGAGGAAGTGTAACCATGATTACTAGGTAAAAATAAAGGCAATAAAGCCTTCAAAAAGAAAATTAAAAGGCCACATAATCTAAGGATTGATAAATTCCAAAGATTTAAAAATAATGTACCCCCCATGGTGTGACCAGGAAAACAGCAGATCGAACACTATGGGGGTTATTTATGAAAGGCAAATCCACTTTGCACTGCAAGTGCACTTGAAAGTGCAGTCACTCTCAATCTAAGGGGAAGCTCTGCTGATTTTATCATCCAATCATGTACAAACTAAAATGCTGTTTATTTCCCTTGCATGACCCCCTCGGATCTACAGCGACTTTACTTTCAATGGCACTTGCAGTGCAAAGTGGATTTTCCTTTAGTAAATAACCCCCATTGTGTGTCCAATCTGCATGTGCAGAGGGCACAGGACTCATAATTTCTTATTCATTAGAGCCCTACTTTATCACTTGCCAACCAGGCTTTTTCTGGCACTTGATACAAGATGGTACAAGTTGAAATGAGTATTTTTTTGCTTGAAAATTACTTGGAACCCCCAAACATTTATACATTTTTGTTTTTAGCAGAGACCCTAGGTAATGGCAATCATTAAAATGTGTTATGTCACACAGTATTTTCACAGCGTTTTTTCAAAAACGCAGTTTTTGGGGAAAAAAAAAATTTTTAATGAAGAAAAAAAAAAACGCATATACCCCCAATTTTTTTAGTAAAATGTGAAAGATGATGTTACACCAAGTAAATAGATATCTAAAATGTCATGCTTTAAAATTGCGCACACTTGTGGAATGGTGACAAACTACGGCACGTAAAAATCTCCTTGGGCAATGTTTTAAACGCCTTTACAGGTTACTTGTTTAGAGTTAGAGGAGGTCTAGTGCTAGAATTATTGCTCTCGCTTGAAGGTTCGCCGGGATGCCTTACATGTGTGGTTTTATCACCATTTTTTAATCACTTGTTTTCCTGTTACAAGGAATGTAAACATCCCTTGTATTAGAAATAAGGATGACAGGTACTCCTTATGGAAAGATCTGGGGTCAGAAAGATCCCAAATATCTTCTTTACCTGTAAAAGCAAAAAAAACAAAAAAAAAAAACTTCCAGTCTGGACTGGAAGTGATGTCATGATGTCCGTTTCTCCAAGGCCATAGAGGTGATCAAAGAGGATCTACTCTTTGATCACCTATGGGGGAAGCCAGTCGCAGCATCAGATTGTTTCTCAGGCGAACCGGTGGAAACGGTAAGCCTGAGAAACACTAGCAGTTCCAGTGCCAGCCGCCGGCTGCAAAAGACAATACCGGGGTTTTCTAAACATTAGAGGTATTCCCCTTTGTCTACTGATGCCTAACGACACTGGATCACCTGATGGCGTTCTAATCACAAGGACTTTTGAACTTGTGTATTCTGAGGACCTTTGCTTCCGTGTTATGCATACTCACATCTAAAACCATTTGTTCCACTGCATCCTAGTACTATTTTGTTTATACTCATTCTTACAGTTGTGAGATTAGTTGCCATTCTATGTTTTTGTGTTACTACCTGGACTAATTCCGCTGTTACCGTTATATATATATATATATTTTATAATATAATTAAAAAAAATATTGAACCAAAAATTATACCCCATGTAGCTTTAGTGGTGCTTCAAAGCGTATTTAAAGCCCCCATAGAAGTCTATGGCAAAGCCCGCTTGAAGCACCTAAAGCTTTTGAGAGGCTTTAAGTCAGCTTTGGCATTGCTTAGTTTTGGAGAAATTGCAGGTATGAGATACCCACACACAGTGTGCACCTGCCAAGCTTCAACAAAGCATCAAAAGAGCATCACCAAAGCTTCAGCAAAGCCTCACCGAAGCATCAATAAAGCTTAATCAAAGCATCAAATACGCATCATAAAAGCATGTTGAAGCGGTAGGCGCTTTAATGTGTGTTGAAGCCGAAGCAAGTCTAAATGAGCCCTTACAGATGTTTAAAACAAGCAATCGCTGGCCTCTTTAGGTGCTTGTAATTTGAAACAATTTATCCTGAAAGATCACAAAGTTTGTAATAATGGCGGCAATCTGCAAAATGTATTTATTTTTTTTTCTTATTAGGATTGCGACATCGCGGCAGACAGATCAGACACTTTTGACACATTTTTGGGACCATTGACATTTATACAGCGATCAGGGCTATAAATGGCCATTGATTACTGTATAAATGTCACTGGCAGGGAATGGGTTAACACTAGGGGCAATCAAGGGGTTAAATGTGTTCCCTCGTTAGTGTTTCTAATTGTATGGGGATAGGACTGACTGGGGGAGACATATCGCTGTTCCTACTTAGTAAGGATAAACAATGTCTCCTCTTCCTTGACAGAACAGGGATTTGTGTGTTTACACACACACACACACATCCCCGTGCTGGCGCTCGTGCGCACAATCGCGGGTAGCCGGTGACGATCGCGCCCGCAGGCCATGCGCACCGGGACCCCCGCCCTGCTGCACGCGCACCCCATAGCGGCTCCTGAAGGGTACGAAGTACCCATAAAGGGTTTCACCCAGCGGTGCCATTCTGCCGCAGTATATAGATGTGAGGCAGTCGGGAACTGATTAAACCATGATTGAAACAAAGGGTTTGTCTCCATAATAGCCACTTTCACAGAATACAAGAGATTGCCCTGCCATCATTCTGTACAAATCCCTAAATAATTGATATCTCATTATAGATGTGTAAAGTATTGTTATAAAGCTTTCCTCCAGGCCCGCCCTTTGCATATGACTAAGTTGCTGGTAAGTTGGTTGAGTACTTCACACTGGTTTGGGGGCCATGGCAGGTAGTTTACCATGCCACATATTTTTTTTTAATTTTAGAGCTCATTCTATCAAGGCAGGTGTCTGCCTACTGAGCAGAAAGAATCTCTATTTCTTTGGAGCATATCTGCCAGGCCACAGCCATTACATTCATAGGGGCATCTGCTAAGGGTTTGAGGTCCAGGCAAACCAGTGAATAGGTTCAGTCTGAAAGTCCCTTCAACCTTTTGATATTTATATCTCAAGGTAGTACTTTCTAGATATAATAGAGGAAATATTAACCCCTGTTTGCTTGGATATCACCCACTGATATCATAGTGTCAACACTAACTTATAAACAAAATACATTTTAAAATAAAACTAAAGCTTAACTGCCACGCCTCTGCAAATTGATCCACATTCAGATTGCTTTTCAGAGGTATTTTACACATGATGAGGAGGCGATGTTGTGAGATGGTTAGAACCACTGTTTTTATTGCTCTTTGTGTGCCCATTTGGGAGATTTGCTTTCTCGAATGGTCTTGATCACTAATGGGGACACTTCCTGTGACAACTAAAAGGCCTTCAACTTGGGGGAAAAAAATCCTCTCACTTCCTGTTTTGTCTACATGACAAAGTGAAGGGAAATCTTTCTGACACGCAGATGGGGAAAAAAATGACGGATAGTAGCTTTAACCACTCAATGACCAGGCCATTTTTTGCGATATGGCACTGCGTCGCTTTAAATGACAATTACGCGGTTGTGCAACATACCCAAATAGAATTGACATCCTTTTTTTCCCACAAATAGAGCTTTCTTTTGGTGGTATTTGATCGCCTCTGCAGTTTTTATTTTTTGTGCTATAAACAAAAGAGCGGCAACTTTGTAAAAAAAACACTACTTTTTGCTATAATAAATATCACATGTTTTCTATCAAACAATTATTTTCCTCAGTTTAAGCCGATATGTATTCTTCTACATATTTTTGGTAAAAAAATTTGCAATAAGCGTATGTTGATTGGTTTGCGCAAAAGTTATAGTGTCTACAAAATAGGGGATAGATTTCTGGAGTTTTTATAATTTTTTTTTTACTAGTAATGGCGATCTGTGTCTTTTATCGAGACTGCGATATTGCGGCGGATAGATCAGACATTTTTGGGACCATTGGCAATTATACAGCGATCAGTGCTATAAAAATACACTGATTACTGTATAAATGTCACTGGCAGGGAAGGGGTTAACACTAGGGAGCGATCAAAGGGGGTTAACTGTGTCCCCTAGGTGTGTTCTAACTGTAGGGGTGGTGGGACTGTCTAGGAGGAGAGAGAGATCAGTGTTCATACATAGTATGAACACACAATTTGTCTCTATGCCCCTGAGAGAACCGGGATGTGTGTGTTTACACACACACACATCCTGGTTCTTGCTCTGTCACAAGTGATTGCGGGAGCCTGACTGTCATCGCGCCCCCCGGGCACTCGCATCGGCTGTGGGCGCCCCTAGTGGCCAAAAGGCAAAGCAACGTAAGGTAACATCGTTTCACCCAGCCGTGCCATTCTTCTCTAGTAAAACTGCGGTGGCTGGTCGGCAAGTGGTTAATTGCAACATGGCAATATTTTGACTAAACCATTTTTATTGCTGAAGACCTTTGTACAGCAATGGATCATGTAATTGTTACTGGAACTAAATAAGCTGAAGAGTGAGATGCAGGCTAACATTATGTATGTATTTACTGTATATAATGTTTGGAAAGCGTAATAAAAACAAGGGATATTGATAGAAGTAAGTTTACTCTTTTAAATGTTCAGTTTTATAAGTGTTATATTTATAATTAGATGTTTTGTGATGGTTTAGTTTTTTTTTCGCTAATGGTCTGCTTTCAGCCATACCTTAAGCACAGTAAGGACTTGTTTACACTGCAAAACATAGTGCCTGCCCGCAAAGTACTGTGGGCGAGCGGCGGCTCTTAAAGTGACTTACCTGTACGTTGCTGCCTACTCCTGGGTTTAGGGTGCACTCATGCGCAGCACCCCCCCAACCCCACCCCTGCCTGGCTCCCACTGTGATTGTACACAGCAGGAGCCTGTCGGCAAGTCCCAGCCAATGATTCACGACCTGAAAGGCTGTGTGCGGTCACTGCCCAGAGCTCTGTGTTGGTAAAAAAAAAGGGGAGGGAGGCATTTATTACCTAATGCACATAATTCCAAATTGTTGCCTTGTCTACTAAGCTGGAATGCATGTTTGATGGTAATATACAGCACTGTTAATAAATAAAATTATAAATATTTGTGCCACAAACTGCATTTGGTTTTCAAGTTGGTAGTAGGACAATACTTTTACATAGAAACTCGGATAGAAGAAAAAGTGGCACTCCTTGTTATGGTCTTTGTGACTGACACATCCATGCATGTTCCTGATATCACCGGTTTCAATTTGTCATTTGCTTTCTTCATTGCTTGTCACTGACCCGGCAGTACTATCGTCATGCACACTTTCCAGACTCTTTTCTTTGGTGGCTAAGCTCACAGATGTCAGAAATGCTGATGAGTTCTGACAAACATTCTACTTAAAACCATCACACATCTTTACACCTTGCCACAAGAGACAAATATTAACTGTTGACTTTTTTACCTTCTCGCTGTAAAATATGCATTCATTAAGGCTTTTCTGACCATTTAGTATATGATGTCCCTGTAGTGAAAAGCAGCTACAGCAACAACTATTCAAATTATATCTGTTAAGTATTCCCAGTGGTGGCTTCTTTAACTCTGTGGTATGTGTAAATAGCCGAATCTGGTGAAAAGTGAGAACAATCAGCCACATGCACCCTTCCCGTACAGCTTGTATGCTGTAAAATCTCACAGCCCATTTCAAAGCTTATCGCTCACAATGGCTCAATAACTGTCTCAAAATGTACATCTGCCTTTTAGCACAGTTGCACAGAGGTTATTCGCAGAGGTTATTCTATCACAACTCTATCTGATGATATAACTACATATTACAAGAGCCTGAAGTCTTTGATCACCCTGCGATGCACTAACTTTTTTCTGCGTTATACTTAGATGAGAGCAATGCACTTGCATTTCTTTTTTAACCATACAAGTTTGTATTATCTGTTGAGCATACTTTGCAGATAAGATGTCCTTATAAACACATGATTTTAGCAAATATACAGTATATAAAATATAAACATTTTTGTTTTGTGGTCCCACATTTGCACGTATATTGGTAGTGTAGGTGTGAAAAAAAATCCTTGCCTATCATAATGTAATGCTTTACCAACCCTTTTACCCATGTTAGTAGGGGAGATAGGTACGGATACTGTGATTTATGACAACTGGGTTAAAAGAAAATAACTGTAGTTTGTAGCAATTTAACACGCTTAATTTTTTTTTTTCTTTTTTTAGTTGGTTACACAGGGAACCTGTTTGCTATAAGTAACCGTTCCTTCTCTAGTTTTGTTTTCTCCAACAGTTTGTGTCGGTGTTTGGACTACAGAACAGTTTTGTGATTAGAGGATTATGATTTGTTTTTAAAAATTCCTCTGGTTGTATGATCTGCATTCTTATAAATATTAGATTCTAGCAAATAATTGTTTTATATTGTCTGATTTTACCTTTGAATGATGGACAGGTATGCACTGCAGATTTGCTGAGAGGTTTCTACTGCTGCAAAAAACGCTTTAAATTGGAGAGGAAAAGTATGTTATTTTGTTTAATAGAATATAAGAGAGAATCAGTGTTCCATGGAGACATCAGAAATTCAAGCGTCCTGCACATTTTTTTTTCTTCTTTAAAATGATAATTTGTGTCTTGAAAAATGTGTGGAAGTGGGCAGGGGGGCTCAGTCTGGCAGCTCACAAGATAGGCCGTCTGAGCCTGCGGTAACACTGGGTATTGGGTATAACGATGCCAAGAGCATGCACTTGTAATCAGACAGAATCCTGGCTGCCTTTTTAACATAACCTTTGTATACAGATCACATAAACAGAGATGCTCTGCAGCAGCTCAACCGTGAACGATTTAGAAAAGGGGTATAGCTGTTGAATTAATGCTTCCATATTTAAAAAAAAAAAAAAAAAAGAATGAAAAGGTTTAAAACTATTCTGGGCAGCTTGTAACCCCTTCTTGTCATTGGAAGGTTTTTAACCTATGCCAGCTATGTGTATGTGCTGCATGTATTCTATTGTTTCCAAATGTGGTATTTCTTTTTGGGCATTAACAGGTTTCATAACTAAAATTTGCTAAAATTTGTCTGACTACACAAGCTTTGCATATCATTACTTAACTGTGATTACACATCCTTCACACTAATTTGCTAAGTATATAGTCATTTTATGTTTTGTATTTTTATTAGGATAAGCTGGATACATGCAGGTATTTTCTATGGTCTTTCTACAGTGGTAGGATTCTGTGCAACTTCAATCTGTGGATACACACTTTGACAAGCTCGCAATAAACACAATGCAGTAGTGTACCTATAGTTTAGACTGGTCTGTTTGGATGCCATTATGCAATCCTTTTCGCAGTTGATGATTTTTCCTTGTTGTTCATCGTACAGCACCGATGGATTTCATGGCAGACTAAAAGGGTCCATCTGTCATCAACCCTGCTCCTAACTCAGTTGTATGCATATATTTGGATGGATCAAAGCCAATTATAGTGTGTCTATCATTACAAAGGAGACAGTGTAATGTGTAACAATTATAGAGAGAGACTGATTAGGGGTGCAGCATTTTCAGAAAATAACTTTATAGAGGATCTTTGTTGGGGGGGGGGGGGGGGGGGAAAAAGGTTTGTGCTCAAGAAATGCTATATAATTGCATATACTACAAGTTGCATAAATAAAGCTGCTAATGTTGACACTATATGGAGATAAAGTCCACATATAATATATATATATCTATATAGATATCTATATAGATACATATTATGTGCACTGTTGGACTTTATCTCCATATTGTGTCAACATTAGCAGCTTTATTTATGCAACTTGTAGTTTATGCGATTATGTAATGTTTCTATACGTTTTTATGCAATTTTGCACATGCAATGTCACTTTATATAGCACTTTATTTAATTCAGCTCTTTGTTATTGTGTCACTTTTCATTAGAGCACACCACCACATATTGATTTTTATACATTTATTGTTGGTACAGATTGACCAATTTGGTGTCTACTGCAACTAGTGTTCCGTTTGTTATACTGGTTGGGTGGAGATATTTTTTCTTATTTATAAAGCTGAACAAATGCATGCTGAGTGATAAATAAAACCTTTTATATCTACCAAGAAGCTCTAAAATGTTTTCTTCGCTTCCAGTACCGAAAATGTCATCAGTATGATGAAAGGTTATGGCCAATCTGCTTAGACCAGTAGCTGTTCTCTCAATAAGCAAATTGTCTGGCTTCCTTTAGATTGCCATGTTACTGACATTGACAGGGTGGCAAGCTTTGGTGCAGGGTGAGCATATAAAGTAAACCTGTCACAAACCTGGAGGTGTCAAACCCAGAAAATTATGAAAAGACGCATAAGAAATAAAAGCATGTATCAAAAGTTATCCAAAGGGTAGGCTTTCTAGAAGATTTTGAGTGTGCCTTTGTGAATCTGTAACCATTCAGCCAAAAGAGCATTTATGAGATCAGATACTGATGTTTGACATGAAGGGCTGGCTCATAATCTGCATTCCAGTTGATTCCAGGTCCTGAGTAGTGTTAAAGATGGGACTCTTTGCAGACCTCAAATTATCCACACCGAATTCAACAAATCTTATTATGGACCTGGCCGTTTTGAAGGGGTGTCCAAATGTTTACAATGAAAAGAAAAAGTATGTAAACCCTTGGAATTATCTCGTTTTCTGTGGACATTTGCCATAAAATGTGATCTGATCCTCAAGTCATAACAATAGACAAATCCAATGTGCTTAAGCTGATAACAAATGGTTCTAATTTTTCATATCTTTATTGAACACACCCATTAAACATAGTCCTGGAGGAAAAAGTAAATTAACCCTTGGCGTTATTAGGTGGCTTTTTGACAGCAATGACTTCAAGAAAGCACTTTCGTAGCTCTGGATCAGACCTGCACAAAGTTCAGGAGGAATTTTTTGACCATTCCTTTAAAAAACTGCTTCCGCTCAGACAGATTTGTAGGATGTCTGGTGTGAATGGCTCTTGAGGAATTTCCACATCATCTCTCTGGGGTTATGGTCTGGGCTCTGAGTGGGCCACTCCAAAAGACTCATGTTCTTTTTCTAAAGCCTAGGGTGGATTTATTGGGATGCTTATGGCCATTGTCCTGCTGCATCCCCCAACTTCTACTAAGCTTCAGCTGGTGGACAGCCACCATGACATCCAGTAGGGCATTTTGTTAAACCCCATCGATGATGGCAAGCAGTTCAGGCACTGAGGCAGCGAAGCAAGCCCAAATCACGATATTCTTTCCACCATACTTTACCGTTGGAATGATGTTTTGATGTTGGTAAGCTGTGCCCTTTTTGTGTTCCATACATAGTGCTGAGTATTCTACCTGAACAATTCAGCTTTTGTTTCATCGGGTCACAAACCATTTTCCCCAGTAGCATTACAGTTTGCCAAGGTGTTTTTTGGCCACCTAAAGTAGCAGCTTCCTCCGTAGTGGTCTACTATGAACAAACTGCCTATTTAAAGACTTGCCTATAGTAGACTCGTGAACAGGGGTGTTTTTCCAGTTACAGTGATGTCTTTGAGCATTTAGCTGTTACTCCTGGGTTGTTCTTTACTTCCTTGAGGATTCTGCGTTGTGCCTTGGGGAGTCCTCTTGGCTGGGCACTGACTTACATACTGGAGGCATTTTTTAGGCGCTTTAGTGGTATAAATAGCGCCAAAAAAATGCCTCATCTGCAGTCTCAGTGTGAAAGCCCAAGTGCTTTCACACTGGGGCACCGTGCTGACAGGACGTTAAAAAAAGTAATCAATGGCCAGCTCCTGCAAAGTGCCTCAGCAGCGGCGCTTTGCGGGTGCTTTTAACTCTTTTGCCGGCCGCTAGCATGGGCTATAAATGCGCCCTGCTAGCGGCCGAGAAGCACCTCTAAAACGACGTTAAATGCGGCCACGCTCGTGGTGTGAAAGGGCTCTTACTGTTGAATGATGTATGCCTAAACTGCTCTGTAGCCTGTTCCAGCCTTATGCAGATCAACTACTCTTGATTGTCTTCAGAGCGCTCTTTTTTGTAAGGCATGGTTCACATCAGCTGATGCTTATTTTGGACAGCAATCTGAATGTTTGTGCGTCCTTAATCAAAGTAGCTCTAAACCACACCTCCTTTCACTGTGGACACAGGTCAGCATGGGCAGCGCCATATGCAGGAAAAAGTGATGTCAATTTTTGTTCTGCTTTCAACACTCCTATCTATTTTAAACCATTTCTAAAGACAAACATGTTTGCAATAATGGCTGCTTCGATGAAGCAGCAGTGTGCGATCGTTTCAGCGATGCTACATCTCTTTAATTTTTACTTTTATTTTACACAGGAAAAAGCTTTCCATATTTAACAGGTAGCTGGTTCAAGAAACTTCTTGACAGTGAAACCTATGTACAATTCTGGTACATGGGAGAAATTGAGCAAGACGTTGCTAAATATCACAGGGTCCAAAGGATCGTAAGAGGTCTAATGGTGGGATTGACATGACCCTAGCTGATGGATTGCTAAGTTGTAACTAAATTGTTTTCATTGAACTATAAATTGGAGATTTATTGCAAATTATGTATATTGCATCGTTTTATGGGTATTGTATGCATCCTGCGTTGTGGCGGATCAAGTGGAGCCTGCTTGGTGTGTGCACTGATTTTGAGATTTAGGCTGATACAGCAGTGTTGTGCATGCAGCCGGGTAAGTCCCCACAACCACCAACGTCGACCAAAAATTGTGAGGTGCTGCAGCACAAAAAAGAGCTTTGTTTTATTGCTCACAAATAGAGACACGCATATATAATTTTCTGAAATCTTTTTCATTCTCCTCCTCTTCTCTACATATGGTCTGTGTATAATGCTCACAATGTACGGCATACAGATACTCTTGGATTAAACTAGTGGCTATTGATAATTAAAAAAAAAACATAATACATTGCACAGGACAAAGCACCATTGGCCTGTGTAAGGATGCTGGTGTATTTTAAAATGGTCTTCATTATTGTGGGTTTTGATTTGGCTTATTAAATGCTTCAGGGTCGATTTTACTATTCATAAATGTGTTTTCAACCTAGAAAATAACTGTAGCTGCCGAGGAACTATGATCTTTTGTCCTTCCATTTAATGGTACACTTGAAGATTTTTCATATATGGGGTTTGCAACCTTATGCATCATATGTAGAAACATGTATCCTAACATCTTGCTGCTCTGTCTTGTTCCTAGGTCAAGGCTGCTGAGGAGCATAGGGTTTTCTATTGAGTCATACTAAATAATCACCTTATTTATTGGTGTATAATGCGCACCTTCATTTTAAGAGGGAAGTTTCAGGAAAAAAAAAAAACTTGCGTTTTAAGTAAATAACTTTAAAGCAAAATTAGGGTCACAGCTCATCAATGCAGCCTCACTAGTGCCCATCTGCAGCCACTAAATTGCCCAACAATGCACCCTGCTCAGTGCCCATCTGCAGCCATTAAATTGCCCAAAAATGCACCCTGCTAAGTGCCCATCTGCAGCCTCACCTTTCCCATCATTGCAGCCTCGCCACTGTTGGATTGGACAGTGTTGGATTGGACAGTGTTGGATTGGACAGTGTTGGATTGGACAGTGTTGGATTGGACAGTGTTGGATTGGACAGTGTTGGATTGGACAGTGTTGGATTGGACAGTGTTGGATTGGACAGTGTTGGATTGGACAGTGTTGGATTATCCCTGCTGTCTGTGAGGTAAGAGGAGGAGCGAGCGCTGCTGAATTACACCAGAGCCGCAATCTCCTGTGTACCCGGCGCTCCATCACTCACAGCCACTCCACCTGGCCCTGCTCATATGATAGAACAGTGGCCCAATGCGGGGCCAGGAGGCGTGGTTGTGCATGACGGAGCGCTGGGTACACAGGAGATTGTGGCTCTGTGTAATTCAGCGGCGCACGCTACCCCTCCCTTAGACAGCAGGGATCAGTGTATAAACACGCACATATGATTTCTCCCTAATTTTCAGGGGTGGAATGGTGCGTGTTATACGCCAATAAATACAATATTTACTACATACACTACTTACTACTTTACATACAATAGACAGTGGTACATAATGGATTGAAAAGTAATTCTCCTGTTGCTCACATTGATTAGAAATAATTCAACATCTAGCGCCGCCCCCCCCCCCCCCCCCCCCCCCCCCCCAATAGTTCTCACAGATCACATGAGCTTATTCTTAATATATAATTGCATCATGGCTCTTCTGCTTTCTGCCATATTTTCATTTTCCTACATAATGGCAATTAAATATTTTCTAGACTGCTGAAGTTTTAGAACAATTCTAGCATCTCTAAAATCAATACATATTCTGTGAAGTTGTCGGTTCTTTTGCCATCAGTCATTCCGATTAAGTTATTGAATACAGTCATCATATTATAGCAAACATTTTGTGACTGTACAGTATTCTTAGAGCTGCAAATCTATAGTCTTTAAGGTTCACTACTATGTTTCACACGAAAGCAATTTCATCTGTTAGAATTAATTAATTCTACTTTTTGTCTTTTAAAGATAATTCATTTGCATTTATTTTCATTTCCAAACCCGCACTGTTCATATTGTTCTCCATTTAGTTAGCAAGCTTATTTATTCCCATGCTCATGTCCATCAATTTACAGTGTTTTTTTTTTTTTTTAACCTCTTTTATCGCAGCAAATATCTTTTAGAGAACAACATATAACTGCAATGCTATTTCTAATTCTGGTTTTAGCTGTAATTTTATCTTATGCTAATGCCTTGTTTTATAGAACATGGAGTAAAGTGTAGTAAAGAGGTGAAAACCTTCCCTCAATCTTCTGGTCCTCTTTAACCTGACACTGTTGAATACTGTTGGTTCTTCACCCAGCCTACACTTAAAGCAGTATTAAACCCAAAAACAAAGATTTACTATATTGCAGCTTATCAATCACAGGATGTGGTGGCTATATTTACTCATTTAGGCATTTTCTTTTACTTTTATTTCACCTAGTTATCAACCCAGTAACATTTCCACATCCTTTCTCAGCCCTGGTTCACACTGCCGCTACTTGTCATGTCACACTTGTCATGTGACTTGAGAGTTCAAAGTCGCATGACAAGTCACGCCCTTTTAACAGCAATGGAACTGTTCTAATCAGTGCGACTCAAGACGCTCCGACTTAGAAAAAGGTTCCTTCTACTTTTGGTGCAACTTCAATACGACTTACATTGGCTTCAGTTGAAGCCATATGCAAGACGTGATAAAGTCACGCAGGAATGTTGGATTTAAAGTCACGGCAGTGTGAACCCAGGCTTAGGGTGTTTGCATTCTGGATGAAGTAGTAAAGCAGATACCTTTTTCGACTCTGGGAAAAGGGTAGTTTTAGAATAGTAGATTTAGATGGACTTGACTAACAAATTGAAATTAGTGATACTAAAGTCTCATTTTTATAACAAACATGTTATACTTGCCTGCTCTATGTAATGGTTTTGCACAGAGCAGCCTGGATCCTCCTCTTCTTGGGTCCCTCTTCGGTGCTCCTGGCCTCTCCCTCCTGTTGAATGCCCCCACAGCAAGCAGCTTGCTATGGGGGCACCCGAGGCGGGTCACCACTCCCTGTGTCCATTCAGACACAGAGCCACGGCCCGGCCCCCCTTTTCTTCTCATTGGCTGACTGACTTTGACAGCAGTGGGAGCCAATGGCGCAGCTGCTGTCAGCCAATGAGGAGGGGAGTCCTGGGCAGCCGAGACACTCCTGCAACATCACTAGATCTAGATGGACCTCAGGTAAGGATTTGGGGTGCGGGGGGGGGGGGGCTGCTGCACACAGAAGACTTTTAATCTTACAATGCATAGAATGCATTAAGATTAAAAAAAAAAAAAACCTTCAGCCTTTACAACAACTTAAAACTCCAGCTAGCACTTTAAAAGTGGTTAAAGCAAAGTTGTTTATTCCTTTTGTGATAAAGGTTTTTCATAGAATAAGGCTTCATGCACATTGAGTGTTAAGCTCCCCTGAACACCTTTTCTCCTGGCAGGAGAAAAGCTGCTTAAAAAAAATGCCTAAAGCCACGTATTGCACACTTGTTTAGGCACAGCAAGCATTTGAGTGTTAATGGATTCCATTGGCCAGAATATTAGATTATTCTGGCCATTGAAATGAATAACGCTCAAGCACTAAATGTTTCTAACGTTTAAGTGTGTGAACTTTTTTTTTCTGCCCAAAAGCTCCTCTCCTGAATGCTCCAGTGATGCACTTTTTTTTTTTGTGCCTTTAATCACTTGCTGACCTGCTCACACAGATATACTGCAGCAGGTCGGCTCTCATGCGTGAATTGATGTACCTGTACATCAGTCCGTACAAAAGGATAGCAGGTGCACGCGCCGCGGGAGTGTGCCAGCCGGTCCCGCCAACTCTATGTCCGCCGATGGCCTGCAATCGCCTTGTACACAACCAGAACGGGGAACTGCCCATAAACAAGGCATTTTCCTGTTCTGCCTAGTGACATGACAGAGATCTACTGTCTCCAGTGATAGTATTTGTAGCGGAAAGTCAAAAAATTTTAATTTTTTTTTCAAAATTGTCGCTCTTTTTTTGTTTATAGCGTAAAAAAGAAAGACCATAGAGGTGATCAAATACCACCAAAGAAAGCTCTATTTGTGTGTAAAAAATTACGTCAATTTTGTTTGGGTAAAGCGTCGCGCAATTGTCAGTTAAAGCTACACAGTGCCGTATCACAAAAAAATGGCCTGCTCGTTAAGGGGGAAAATCGTTCCGGTGCTGAATCCTGTAACTGCCACTTTGCCTGGACAGTTTGTCCTGTTAAAGTATAAAAATAAATACAGACTTACTGGCCGAAAAAACACCAGGTTGAAAATAAAAGGGAAAAAATGACCACCATATCGAAAAAAATGGTAAGCTTAAATTCAATATGTTTAGTGGTTTTAAAATAAGTTAAATTCATGGTATGCTGGAAATGCTAACTGATGCATTTGGTTGTGCTCACAATCAAACTGTCAAACCATCAAATGACTGGTGTCATAACTGATCATGTGTAGCACCATTGCAGTTGCAAAGCAAACCGAGACTAAAATGGCAACTTCTATGGCTAAAAAAGAGGGTTTAGTTCCACTTTAATATTCCGAAAACTTCCATATTTCACTTTAAGCGAATATTTGCTTGTCAGGGGGAAAAAAAAGTTTGGAGTCTGTTCCTTTATAACGGTTAACACATTTATGACTATCTTTAGGGCTTTGGTACTTTAAAGTGGTGTTCTGGCCAAAATGTATACTTTTTAAATAAAAATACCCCTATAATACACAAGCTTAATGTATTCTAGTAAAGTTAGTCTGTAAACTAAGGTCTGTTTTGTTTATAGCAGTAGTTTGGTATTTTATAAACTTACAGTAGGCCGTGGCCATCTTAAGTGTGGGCATCTGAAGCCAGACTATTTCTTCCTGGATCTCATCCTTGCAGATCTCGCACATGCTCAGTGCAGCACAAGCAGTGTAATTGGTTTCAGGTCAGGTTTCCATAACGACAGTGTCAGAGGAAGTTGCCGCCCCTTCCCAGAAGGCATTGCAAACAGGAAATGATGCGATGGGCCACGGCCAGGGAGGAGGAAGTGAAAAATGAATACAGCAGATATACAGTAGGTGCTGAGAATTTTTTTTTTAGATATCCAATTCCTTTACAGTGCACAGTTTAGTGAGGGATGCTGAAGAGTTGTAAAAGTGGGTGGAACTCCACTTTAAATAAAAAAAATTTGGACGACTTTGCAGTTTGCTGTAATTAATGTGGCCTCATACTATGGTAAATGAGTCCTACACTAATTTGCAAATAGCCTCCACACCCCTTTTGCATATTTAATAAAGTGCAGATTGCATAACTGATTGTAAATGGGTCTTCAAGTCATGTTTTGCTTTTTCTTCTTTTGTTTTACTCAACCACTTTAATGCAGGGTACCCACTTCCTGCCCAAGGCTCATTTTCAGCTTTCAGCGCTGTGGCATTTTGAATGACAATTGTGCGGTCATGCAACACTATACTCAAACAAAATGTTTATCATTTTTCCCCCACAAATTGAGCTTTCTTTTGGTGGTATTTGATCACAACTGGGTTTTTTATTTGTTGGTATACAAAATTTTGAAAAAAAAGTTTTTTTTTTGTTATAAAACTTTGTAAATAAGTTTTCACCTTCAACGACAGGCACTGATGAGGCTGCACTGATAGGCACTTATAGGCGGCACTCGGTGGCCACTGATGGGTGCCACTGATGGGGAGGTGGCACTGATGGGGCAACACTGGTGAGGAGGCACGGGTTTGCATCCCTGGTGGGCTCTAGTGGGCATCCTTGATGGGTGTGCACTGATAATCAATGTGCTGATTATCAGCGCAGAACAACCCCCGACCCATCAGGAGAGTCGCTGATCGGCTCTCCTCTGCTCGCACCTTGTTCGCATGAATAGAGGAAAAGCTGATAGATGGCACTTCCTGGTTACGATGTGACCAGCTGTGATTGGACACAGCTAATCACGTGGTAAAAGGCCTACATCGTAGGCTCTTTACTGGGATCAGAGATGCGGTGTGTCAGAGCGACGCTCCACACTTCCGTGCTGCGCACCCTTGTGGCTTGTCCTGCTTGACGTCATATGATGCCCAGTCAGGATAACAGAGCCACTCTGTGGCCATCATTCTGCATACGGAGGGTGGGAAATGGTTAAGGGTTGCAGGTTTTTTTGGGGTTTTTTTGCAACTCAGATGCTACCTTGATGTTATTTTGAAGTGGTTTGCATATTCTATTGGGTCAAAATCATGCTGGAATCGCTCCAAAGTAATGCAGGAACTTTTCCAAAATCGTACCGTGCTGAGATCAATTGATGTGAATGGGCACCATTGAAAACAGTGTGATTTCCATTGTCATGTGATTGTGTGCGACTCAAGTTGAGCAGAGTCTATTGCTCCTTGTTTCTTGGTTGAAGAGTCTTCCCTACCCTTCCTGTGTGGTCACTAACTCAATAAGTGAGTAGAATCTCCGCAGGGACAAAGGCATCAGAAGGTTTTAGGACTGCCATGGTTATACTACCTGATTCCACTCTGTCCCCTTACTTCCTGTGTGGTTTTTGGGGACAGAATTATGTAAAAAACTCCCCAACAGGAAGCCAGACAATAAAAATGACAGACGTATCTGAAAATTGACCAAAAAGATTTCCTAATTTTGCTGATGCTTAATTCAATAGTTCTGATTACAAGCTTGGTATTTGCTTTTTGGAAATGCTACCCCAGGATACGCCTAGATATAAGGATGACTTTGGCGATAAACGACTAAAGATGATGCATGTAAGACAGAAGAGATGATAAATATCTTGAGTGAAGTGACAAGAACATCACATAAATTGTCAGCGCACTAAGGCTCGGTTCACACTGGGGCGACTTGTCAGGCGACCTAGTCGCCTGACAAGTCGCCTCCCGTTCTGTGCTATGGAACCGTTCTAATTGGAGCGACGCAAGTCGCTCCGACTTAGAAAAAGGTTCCTGTATTACTTTGGGGGCGACTTGGGGCGACTTGCATAGACTTCTATGCAGAAGTCGTCTCGCAAGTCGCCCCGCAGTCGTTTGCAGGTCGCCTCGCTGAGGCGACCTGCAAGTCGTGCCGCCCATGTGTGAACCGAGCCTTAGTCTAAAATTCAGGGTTGTTTTTTTTTTTTTTTTATTGTGCTATAAACAACCCGGTAGGAATCAACCGTAAAAACAGATTGCATTTTTAAACATTTTTGTTTCTGATGCATTTCAGCCTGCCTTCGGTAAAATGTATTTCATGCAGTTCATGTGCTGCGTATATCAGCAGATGTGCTAGCAGACTGGAGAAACGGTTTTCTTGGATTCTTATTGCTGTGGCACCCAGACCACTGTAAATATTTCTACCTGATGGCACTGCAACATTTGGAAGTACAGGGAGCTCTACATAAAACCTCCCTGATATTTGAGCAGACAAACGTCTTGAATGGTGTTTTAGCATGTATGTGCTATTTTAATTGCTTTATGTTCACTGTAAATTACCCCCCCCCCCACTAAATTGGCATGTATACTTTTTAAATGAAATCCTAATTCTGGCATTCCTATAAGCACTGGGCTGAACATACTCTGAGTATTTAGATTGTGTTCCAGCAGCCATTTGATAACCAAAAACTTAAATATGTTTTAAGTTTGTTTTTTTGTTTTTCAAATCTGAAGCTTTAATTAAAAAAAAAAATTTTAAAAACTTGATCCTGCCATGAATTTCCTTGTTGAGGCACTTCCTGTCTATTTTCGCCTAATTATGCCCCTGTGTTGTCCCACACACGATCCTGATAGAGGCTACAAGCAGGTGTGCCATCATGCATTGTGGAGGCATGTTCTGCCAGTCTCCTTTAGGAAACCTGCCCTTAACAATGTTTGAGCAGCAAATTCTGGAGTGCATCCCTGTAGGAAGGAAGTTGCTACAAAGATACTGGAGGAGACCAGCACTGAGATTCATAAAGTGATAAAAGAGAAAAAGCACACTTTATAATCTGAAATGCACATTGTAAAGTGCTGCACAATTGTTGGTGCTATATAAATTCTGTGTAATACTATGAAATGGAAGTTTATTGTACACAGTGCATTAGCAGACAAAGGGAGATTGAACGTCTCTATCTTCTCTGCATGATTACGCAGCGCTGCACCTGCATTTTGAGGCATATTTTATTTTCTAAACTCCCATTTATGTTAATAGTATTCTGCTTGCTTTGGAGTTCCAAAGTCAGCAGATCTCTAAATGCCTTTGTAAACCATATTGCTGTGCTTTATAAATGCGTGGAATATCTATTTTCTTTAAAATTTGTGTGTGGTTGTTGTAAGGCTGTACCACTGCTTTATAAATTACCCATTAGTGGTGTTCAGTTAGGGATTGCGTCTGCTTTAGAGCATTTCTAAACCAAAAATCTAAATTTTAAATGCAGCCAGCCAGTCCTTAAATATGATGGCTGAATTGCTTTTCCTTTTTCAGGCTTTTGTTCGTTTATTACCTGGCGATTCTGCCATTAGCACATATCTTAGCTTACAACAAAATATTTTTATTAGCATACTTAACCACTTGCCGAACATGCTATCATATCATATATGACTGCATCTGAAAGTGTTTGTGATCGCTGGGTCCGTGGGACCCAACACATCACGGATTAGGGTAAAGGGCCAATCACCGTGGCCCTTTACCATGTGATCGATCCGTCCAATGACTGGAGCGATCAGTTTGTCAACAAACTGGGGTCATGCTCAGCTCTCTTCTTATACTGATACAGCATGTGAGGAGAGAGAAATCTGGCAGCAGCATGAGTTTGATTTGGTTCTTTGTGCCTACAGTGCTCACCAGTGCCCTATGGTACCACTACAGTCCTCACCAGTGCCACTACAAATCAAATGGACAACTTTGTGTAAAAAAATGTGTTTTCATTTTCTTTCCACATTTTCCAAAAACTTGTGGATGTTCAAAAGGCTCATTATGACTCATAGAATATATGTTGGGGTGTTTGCTTTCCAAAATTAGGTCATTTTGTGGGTGTATTAGATGTATAATTTAAGTCCATAGAACATCTGGTGCTCCCTGCATGTTGGGCTTCTCTGTGGCCAGACCAGTGAAAAAGTCTCACATGTGGTATCGCTATACTCAGGAGGAGTAGTAGAAAGTGTTTTCGGGTGAAGTTAGAAGTATGCATATGCCATGTGAGAGAAATAAACCAGTTAATATGACAATTTTGTGGAAAAAAACATTCTTAATCTTCATTTTGCACAGAATTGTGGGAAAAAATTATAACTTCAAAAAACTCACCATGCCTCATACAAAATAGCTTGGAATGTCTACTTTCTAAAAAGGGGTCATTTGGGGAATATTTGTACTTTCCTGGCTTGTTGGTGTCTCAAGAAAAGGCTGTCGGTACATCAGGTGTGATAAATTTTCAATAATTGGCACCAAAGCTTGTAGACACTCTAGCCTTCACAAAGACCAAATAATATACACTGATTTGGGTTACTTTTATCAAAGATATGTATAGAGATAAAGATATGAAGATAGCTTACTAATTTGCAATTTTTTATACCCAAAACAGAGGCTTTTTTTTTTTTTTTTTTTTTTTTTTTTTTTTTTTTTTTACAAAAACTGCACTGAAAGCTAAAAATTGGCCTGGTCAGGAAGGGGGTGTAAGTGCCCAATAGGCAAGTGGTTAACCAGGCAAAAGGGAGCAAGTAAGAGACCACTGTAGTTAGAGCTTTCATACATATTAAAGTGTGGGCTTTTTGAAAAAAAAAAACCTACACACTCGCCTCAATGCTGCAGTATTTGTGTGATGCTTCAGGACCTGCCAACTTTAATACCAAGTACTGAGCAATTACATGACCACTGATTGCTTAGTTCTCAATCTATTCAAAGCAGAGAGCAGTAACTGTTCCTCCAGTGCTCACTGGAGCACCAGGCTGGGGAGAGGCGGCACAGCTTACTCTGGCTCTCAGCAGAGTCAGCTGTCAATCTGGTAGCTGAGTAGATTCCGACAAACAGCTGGTAAAGGGCAGTAGCTGGCTATAAGCTGACTCTGGGTCACAGGAGTGCAAAAGTAACTGTACTCTGAAACTATTAGAAGTATGATTCTGCTTGCCCATCTGCGGCACCAGTCCGGCATAGCTGGTGCTGCTAAATAGTGAAGCGCGGGGGGAGGGAATAGAGCTGACACACATTTGCTCTCCTCCCCTTCTAGTTGTTGACCCGGAATTAACGCATGCCGTCATTTTCACGTCCCCATTGACAGAATGTAATGCAGTGCGATATGCATTGTATTACATTCAGTGGCGCACAGGGGAGGCAAGTTACACACAAGCACATAAAATCCCCCCCCCCCCAAAAAAAAAAATATAAAATTGAGGCCCCCCACTCCCACATATACGCACGTACAAACATAAATGCCTGGGGTGCTTACACCTGAAGACGTTGATTGCAATACATTTTACATATCGCCACACACGCCGGAATGAGAGCAATAATTCTAACACCAGACCTCCTTCATAATGCTAAACTGATGACCTATAAGGGGCTTTTAAAGCATCCATGGGAAATATAGGATACTGACATGTGTATCTCTTTGGTGCAACCTCTGCTTTTTATATTTTACCAAAAAATTGGTTAATTGATTGCGTTTTTGTGCCCCCCAAAATTAACTTGTAATGTGTGTTTTTTACTAAAATGTTGTGTCTGACCTTTGCAGTAATATCGTGTGACATAAAAAAAATTGCAACTACTGCTATTTTATTCTCTAGGGTGTCTACATAAAACCCCAAACCTATATTTTCTGAAAGCAATCTTCAGGCCTAAATTTTTTTTGTAAACGTGTCAAAAAATGGCTCTGGCTGTGATAGGGTTAAAATAAAAGATCGCATGTTAAATCCGTAAGATTTGTTAACCCTTTCACGCGGACATAATGCAAATATCCGACCTTCAGCTTGAAGGGGTTGTATTGGGGTGATGCGTGTAGCTGCACGCATCACCCTGGTACAATTTTTTTTTTTTTTTTTTAGAGCTGAGGGTCGGCTTTCTTGTGATAACAACCGATGCGGCTAAGCAGCCTGGCTGTTATCCCAAGCAGCAGGAGGGGACGCCACCTGCCACCACCTTCGGCTGGCCTGGGGCCTCCCATCCCACCTGGCCGGAGACATGAAGGAAGCCGGAATCGGCTTAGATCAGGTCTCGGATCTAGTAACCCGCCATTACATCACTTCTGGTTTACTAAAGACTTAAAGACGCCTAATTTAAAGAAATGACAGCATTCAAAACAGCCAAACTTGGCGTTTTGAATGCTTTTAAGTGCAAAGGAGGAATTTTGGGTCTTGACCCCAGATCTCCCCACAAAGAGTACCTGTCACTGCCTAGTACTGTCACAAGAAGGGATGTTTACATTCCTTGTGATAGCAATAAAAGTTTGTTTTTTGTTAAAGGGACAGTGTGAAAAAAATAATTTAAAGCACCCCATTCCTCTGTGCCTACAAATGTAAAAGTTGTTTAAACCACACATGAGAGATATCGCTGTGATTGTTGGAGCGAGAACAATACTACTAGCACAAGACCTCCTCTGTAACTCTAAACAGGTAACCTTTAGAAATGTTTAAATCGGTGCCTATGGAGATTTTAAAGTACCGTAGTTTGTCACCATTTCACAAGTGTGCGCAATTTTAAAACATGACATGTTGGGTATCTATTTACTCAACGTAACATCATCTTTTACATTATACAAAAAATTGGGCTAACTTTACTGTTTTTTTTTTTTTTTGTTCATTGCATTTTAAGAGGCCGCTACGCAAATACAGTGTGACATAAAATATTGCAACAATCACTATTTTATTCCCTAGGGTCTCTGCTAAAAAAAATATATGTAATGTTTGGGGGTTCTAGGTAATCTAGCAAAAAAATGGATTTTAACTTGTAAGCAACAAGTATCGGAAAAAGGCTTGGGCATGAAGAGGTTAAAAAAAACATGGCTCCTAACTTTTTTTTTAGCAAACTCCTAGTTTCAAAGCAAACTTGTCAAGCGCTGGTGTAATAGTTGCATGCTCTATCTGTTGAGGGTAGTTCTTATTTGAGGGGGGGGGGGGGAATCACATATATATAAAGTCAGCAGCTACAGTGAATATGGATTCACTGTAGCTGCTGACTTTAAATAAGTACTTACCTGTCCTGGGTGGTGCCCGCGATGTCGGCCGACCCGGCTCTCAGGTCCCGGCACCGCCATCCTAAGTAAGGGATATAGGCAGTAGAGCCTTGCGGCTTCACTGCCAGTTTCCTACTGCGCACGTGCGAGCGGCGCTCTGTGAATGGCCCCGTGGTGTTCTGGGAACAAACACAGTTCCCAGAAGACAACGGGGCCGCTCACCGAGGAGCAGAACACGCCGCGGAATAGGAGGCAGATTAGGAAGACTGCCTAGCAACAAGGGTTTAGGCAAGTTTAAATTTTTTTTTTTTTTCAAATTTTTTTTTTTTATTTATTTTTTTAGGATTTTTCATGCAATTTTTTTTTTCTTAGGGTTGCCCTCCACTTTAATATATATTTATTATGTGCAACCTTAGCACTTCAGCTTTCCTAGCACTACAGATCCATGACATTGCAAAACTGACAAACCACAGGAATATCTCTGAGACATGATGAGATTTGTAGTTTCACCACAACTGGATGTGGTGTGAAGACATGCTGTAAAGTAAGAATGCTTTCAAAAATATATATTTTAATTGTTTATTTTATCAATTTTCAAAATGCAAAATTAGTGAACAGAAGAAAAATCTAAATCAAAGCAATATTTAGTGTGACTACCCTTTAGCTTTAAACCCGCATCAATTCTTAAACATGTACACTTGCACAGTCACATTTTGTAGGATTAACTAATTACACCAACTAGGTGCTAATGATTATCAATTCCATATGTAGGTTGCAATACAGTGATTAACTGAAACAGCTGTGTAGGAGGCTTTAAATTGGGTGAGGAACAGTCAATGTCACAGGTCATACACCATGGCAAGAGTGAGTACAGCAACAAGACACAAGGTAGTTATACTGAATCAGCCAAGTCTCTCCCAGGCAAAGATTTCAAAGCAGACTGTAGTTTCCAGATGTGCTGTTCAAGCTCTTTTGAAGAAGCACAAAGAAACTGGCAACACTGAAAACTGTAGATGCAGTGGTCGGCCAAGGAAACTTCATGCAGCAGAGAAGGCACATCACGCTTACTTCCCTTCGACATCCAAAGATATCCAGCAGTGCCATGAGCACAGAACTAACAGAAACAAGTGGGACCCAGGTACACGCATCTACTTTCTGGAGAAGTCTAGCCAGAAGTGGTCTTCTTGAAAGACTTGCGGTCAAAGAGCCATACCTTCGACATGGAATCGAGGCTAAGCGCCTTAACTGTGCATGAAAACATAAAAGCTGAGATGCAGAAAAATGGCAGCAGGTGTTATTGACTGGTGAGTAAAATTTATGAAATATTTGGCTGTAGCAGGAGGCAGTTTGTTTGTCAAAGGGCTGGATGAATATCTACAGGCAAACAGTGAAGCATGGTGGAGGTTCCTTTCAAGCTTGGGGTTGCATTTCTGCAAATGTAGTTGGAGGTTTGGTCAGAATCTGTGGTGTCCTCAGTGCTAAGAGATGCAGGCAGATGTCTACCCATCATGCCATACCATCAGGGAGGTGTGCAATTGGCTCCAAATGTATTCTTCAGCAGGACAATACCCCAAACATACAGCCAATGTCATTTGTAACTATCTTCAGGGTATGGAACAACAAAGATGATGGTTTGGCCCCCCACAGGGCCCTGGTTTCAGTATAATTGAGTCTGTCTGGAATTACATGAAGAGACAGAAGTATTTGAGGCAGCCTACATCCACAGAAGATCTGTGGTTCCAAAATGATTGGAATAACCCACCTGCCGAGTTCCTTCAAAAACCTTTGTACCTAGAAGAATTGATGCTGTTTTTAAGGCAAAGGGTGGTCACACCAAATATTGATATGCTTTGGATTTCTCTTCTGTTCATTTTTTTTTTTCACTTTTTTTTTTTTTTTTTTTACTCCTTTTGTTGATTAAAAAAAAGGAAAACAAAACTGTTAACATTTCTGTTTCTGAAAGCATTCTTAATTTACAGCATCTCATCTGCCTAAAACTTTGCACAGTACTATAAATTAAGGCCATATTTTGACATTTGTTTCACCCCAGTGGCTCACTTGTCTTTTACTGTGACATTCAACCATAAAGGGGTAGTTAATAAAACAGTAAGCCTAGGTGCCCACCACACCAATTGATGCTGTTTTTAAGGCAAAGGGTGGTCACACCAAATTTTGATTTTGATTTCTTCTGTTTACTTTTCTTTTTGCTAATCGATAATCACTTCTATTTCTGAAAGCATTCTTAAGTTAAAGCATTTTTCCCACCTGCCTAAAACGTGTGTGTGTGTGTAAATAAAAAAAAAAAAAAAAAATATATATATATATATATATATATATATATATATATATCGTGCGTTTGATAAAACAAGCTAAAGCCCTTCCGCCTTTTCTCTTTGCTTTAAGCCTTAGGCATTGTTTCACTTGGCTGCTGGTGTCATGTTGAATATCCTGTGACATATCATGTAAGTCATTCGGTGTCATTCATAGGGACCCATGATGATATATGGCAGCTGCCTCTGCTGACTTATTTTTAAAGGTGTATTATCTGGGATTGTCATTCATTCACTAGCCTGTAACCAGCATGTAGCCAGTGAAGTCTCTTTACCTTATGGCACCAATACGGATGCTACATTCACCGATAAATAGCTTCACCTACAGTACTGAAGCACACTAACAGATGCATGAGCTTTTCATGCCATTTTAAGTTAGATGGCATTGAATTAAATATCTTGAATAATGCTCAAATACTGATAGAGGTCAAATGTTTTCTGTGTCTAACAGATGCTAAGTTCATAGCTTACATTCTGTATACAATTCTGTATTATCTACCGATCACCTGAATCTCATGAGAAATCTGAGCCCTTATAATCAGAAAGCCTTCCATGCTTCATGTATACAGTAGGTCATAAGAAACATTGTGGCATAAAACCTGCCTATGCTTACTGCCTGCAAGATTAGTATTACTATGCCCCAGCCTAGTACAGGACATGCTGAAAGATTTGACCATAAATGATGGCCAGGTGATCCTATCCTGGGCTTTGACATGTGCAATCTTCAATAATGAGACTTTGAAGCCTTCACTATAAATGGTAGTGTCATTATAGGGCAGGCTTCTTAGCATTTTATCTGTACCAGGATTCATTTATCAGCCCCCGCTTCACACTGCAAATAAGAAAAACGTATTTTTGGCATGTTGCTGGCAAAGGATAAGAATTGGTGTATGTAAAATGAGCTGAGCAGTTTTCAGAAGTCAGTTTTTAGTTTCAAACATTTTGCAACTGCCTGCCAATCAGTTCTTAATAATATTCAACAATCATTACATCTGGTTTTGCCAGTAGCAAATTAATGTCAATCTAGTTACTAATGTTTTTTAGTCATCTTTATTTGGTAAATTAGTTAAGGTTTTAAGTTTTATATTAAAAGGTTTATTGGGCAGCCATTTAAATCCCATTTAGCATCATCTTAAAGTTTAATACACAAAAATTTCACTTTTTGGTTTGGATCATTACAACTAGGGCTTGATTTACCAATACAGACCTATACCTTTAGGTGGCAGAAGCAGAGAGGTAGCTTTTCACTGGATAATTGCCCACTTTTTTTTTTTTTTTTACTTATGGACATTTCATATAGGCTTATTTATACATTATCACAACATTCTTAGCTATGGTAGGACCAGAAAAAACAAATTAACATTTTGTGTCAAAGCAATGTTCCCAGCAGAGGGAGTGCTACTTAATGTGTCATATGTTGGTTGCCTACAGGCTTCAATGAAGAAAATCTGCTAATGGCAGATTTTATCACGTAAACCACTTCCGGACAGCCCTATAGCAGATTTACTGCTACTCGGCGGCCCTCCTCTGCAGGATCACATGTGTTTTATTTATATATATATATATATATATATATATATATATATATATATATATATATATATATGTGTGTATATATATATATATATATATATATATATATATATATATATTTCTGCACTTCTGCCTACAGGGGGCGCATGGCTTCTGCTGTGATTAATCACAACAGAATCAGATCTGCGGGTGCAGGGCACAATGTCTGCTGGCACCCGCCAATCATCTGTAAAACACACAGAATGGAGATCTGCCTATGTAAACAAGGCAAATAGCCGTTCTGACATAATGCCCGATGTACTTTGTACTTTATGCTACTGGTACTCAGTCATAATTATTGTCAGATCTGTGCAGTCACACTTGCACCCAATTGCTCTGTAATTTTAAGAGACAGAATTCATCAGTCTGGTGTGATCTTTTTTTCTTTTTTATCCCTATTAGCATTGATATCTGTTGCCAGTGGTTTCTGCAGTGTATACGCAATTGGGCTTGGCTTATTTCTGAAGAGCAGTTGTATGCTCAGATCTTGAAATCACTAGCTAATGTATGTAGACTTTTTTTATTGCAGTTTTAATTGTTGTAGCTGTGATCAGTGGCTATTCGGGCCACGGATCATCTGAAATATTCATAGAATGTCTGTCGTAGACCTTTAAAAGTAGATGAAACTGATGTCCGAGAAGATTCAACATAGAAGTATGTTTTAAGTCTCTGCTTCTGCAACCAGGTTTTCCTATAATATAGGCAGATACATTTTTTTTCCTTTTTATGGATATTCTTGACAATATAAAAGCACAAAGGATTCTCAGTTGTGTTCAAAGATCCCTGTTTGCTACTGCAAAAATTGTACAGTCTGCTTTGAAGCTCAAATGGTTACAGGAAGTTCTATTTCTTTGTTTAAGGCTAACATAATTCATTGAGCTTTACATAGTACTAGAGCTAGTTACATCAGTAGTTTGTAGTGGTTGATTTGCGGAGCTAAAAACTGAATTTCAGGTGTGTTTTTTTATTTTTAGTTCTGTAAGATTTGTGGTGGCGTTCTGTTTAGTGGGTACTTCAGAAAGCCATCATTTGTTTTTGTTCAAGTATCATTACGTGGAATCGACACATCCTTTTTGCATCTGAAGTAGTCTGATGTAGTAAGCAAACTCTGGTGCAGTTTCAGAAAACACACTTTCTATGTATGGGGAGACTTGAGCTAAGGGCCTAATGTCCATGTCTCTAGTAGTCATTATACAGGTCAATTTAAAATGAGCGTTTTTGTCGTCCTGCTGTTCAGCATTAAACACCTGCCTGGCAATGATGTGAATAGTCTAAGCATGCCTCCCACAGACTCAATGAGATCTTAAACCAGGATGTCCCTTAAGCCTGGTACACACTAAAATATTACTATACCCAAGACTCTGCATTCACTGTATCTTGTCTCACACAGTACACAGAACATGGAAATGCAATTATTTTAGTAAATATATAGTGGTAAATACCTTTTCTCATTCTCATCAGCAGTATATGGCAGTCTTGTGACATGATCAGTGTCTAGCCAAGCCCTGGTTAAAGCTTTTAGGAGGAGTTTTCATTCTCCTCTTAATGTCTTTTTGAGGCTGCTTGACTCCTGACCCTCTGTCTGGACAGTGCTGATTGGCCCTGTGTTGATTACATCCACCCTCCCAAAAAAAAAAAAAAAAAAACTCTCTAGCAATACACACCAAACTGAGCATCTGGAGAGTGTCCCCAAGGCTCTGTACTTTGAGATGGATTGGGGTCTGTTAAAGTGGAGGATCAGAGAAGACAGGATAAAACAACCTTTTTACACACAGAGCAGAATTAACCCCTTAGGTTCCACTGTGAGTATAACAAGCATGCTAGATCACTGCATATACTGCATATACAGACTGATTTTACTGTTGTGAGTTTGAAGGGTTTTTGTTTTTTGTTTTTTTCATTCAACCCAGTGGGCTCAAAAAAAGAATGCGCTCAGGAGGAGCTTGCTGAACTAACTATGCTATGTTAGTACAGCGATCTCCCCGCTAAGATATTGTCAGGACGGGGGGGACTGCTCCTCAACAAAACATACCAGTCAACGCTCACAGCTGTTGGCTGCCACTGCCAGGGCTGATCAGATGCTGGTTTTCCAGCATGTCCATTCGACACAAGCGAGACAGGCTGTTGTACACACTGGCCAGTGTGTACCAGGCTTAACACTTTAGTTTACAGAGTATATTACAATCATCCAAGCTTCTGAAACAATGCTTTCTGAATCTTTACAACTGTCTTTTTTTTCCAAGCATTAGAAAAGATTGACCATCAATGCTTCTTCTGTGGTATCATCCCAAATCTTTTTTTTTTTTCATGTTACCCATAGCTAATGTATAGGACCATACCACTTGAACAAGCCAACAAAAGAAAAGTAATTAGAAGTTTGGGGCACAAGAAATAATGTGAAATGCTTACAAACTTTTATGTACATGTCTGATCAAATTTTTTTTATTTTTTTATTTTTTTTAGGTTTTAATAGATTAGAATGGTTAAAACCCCTGTCCATATTTTGCTGTCTGTATTGGGGAGATTTGTTTTATTTCCAGTCATGGAGATGTAACAGGAAGTGGGAAGAAATATATCTTTAGCCCTTGTAGATCTGGACTTTAGTATACTGTAGGAACACTATATACAACAAGCATTTACAAAACTTTCAGGACACTGTGTTGCACTGTGTTGCTTTGATGACAATTTTGCAGACAATGTGCTGACTGTTTAACCACTTCCTTACCAGGCCAATTCTGACATTTATCTCCTACATGTAAAAAATCATCATTTTTTTGCTAGAAAATTACATAGAACCCCCAAACATTACATATGTTTTTGTAGCAAAGACCCTAAAGAATACAATGGCGGTTGTTACAACTTTTTATCTCACACAGTATTTGCGCAGGAATTTTTCGAACGCGTTTTTTTTGGGAAAAAAACAGTTTTGTGTGTTAAAAAAAACAAAACAGTAAAGTTAGCCCAATGTTTTTGCATATTGTGAAAGAAGAAGTTACGCCGAGTAAATAGATACCTAACATGTCACACTTCAAAATTGCACACGCTCGTAGAATGGCGCCAATGTAAGGTACTTAAAAATCCCCATAGGCGACGCTTGAAATTTTTTTACTGGTTACATGTTTTGAGTTAGAGGAGGTCTAGTGACAAAATGATTGCTCTCGCTCCAACGTTCGCGGCGATACCTCACATGTATGGTTTGAACACCGTTTTCATATGGGGGCGGGACTTACGTATGCGTTCGCTTCTGCGTGCGAGCACACGGGGACAGCGGCGCTTTAAATTTTTTTTTTTTTTTTATTGATAATTATATTTTGTTTTCTTTATTTTGACACTTTTTTGAAAAAAAAATTTTGATCACTTTTATTCCTATTACAAGGAATGTAAACATCCCTTGTAATAGGAATATAACATGACAGGTCCTCTTAATAGTGAGATATGGGGTCAATAAGACCCCATATCTCACCACTAGGCTGGGAAGCCTGAAATAAAAAATAAAAATAAAACGATCACCGCTTCCCAGACGAAGTGGCGCCGTTTTTTTGAATGGAGAGGCCGGGCGTGACGTCATAACATCGCGCCCGGCCTCCGATGATCATAGAGACTCCGGCGACCATCTGGTCCGCCGGAAATCTCTATGATCTACATCCGGCGCAGGCGGATCCGCTCTCCGCCTCATGGATCGTAACGGTGAGTCAGAGCAAGCACCGGAGGGCGGTGGGAGGGGGGGTCATCCCCTCTCGCCTCCCATAGGAACGATCAAGCGGCGGAATGGCCACTATGATCATTCCTATGGTGTAGAGATTCGCCGGCTGAAACCAGCAATATCTGAATGATGTCTGTAACTACAGGCATCATTCAGATATACCCACCCAAAGCCCAGGACGTCATATGATGTGTGCAGGTGGGAAGTGGTTAAACAAGCTGCTAGCTACCTTCAGTAAGCTTCAGCACTACTTGAGACTTGTTAAAGGCACGTAGAAGCCTGCTAGCAGCTTGTTAAACACCTTTACTCCCACAGTCTGTATATTAAAGCTCTGTGGCATGATGCCCTGTGCAAAAATTACATTAATATATGTTCTTACTTTTGAGAACCAGCAGCCAACACTTTATCTGGCTGCTAGTTTTCAATTCCAGGTGTTCACATTGACAATTGGGAATCTGTCAATAGTTTCCAATCATGTGATATGCAACTTACTGGCTGGATCACTAGATAAAAATACAAGAAAGAAAGCCTAAACAAGTAAACAAATCCAGCTGTCATATCTTAGAATTAGTAAGCTGCAATATGTTTGCTTTTATGTTTAATACTGCTTTAAAGGAGAAGTACAGCTAAATGCTCATTTGGCTTTAGTTCTACTGTGGATCACAGGAATGCAGTTTGTTCTGCACTTCTGTGACCCGTTTTCTGCCAACAGCAAGACAAAGCCCGCTGCAAGCTGACATCACAGGGCCGGTCCAGGCTGGGAGTAAAGATCATGACAATATGGTTGGAATCCACCGAGGAGCCTGGATCGGCACCTGGCTCAGCCTCTCAGTGAGCCACTCAGAGGCTGAGCCAGCTGCTGCCAGCTCCCCCCACGGCCCTGCACTGGAGGGGAGAACAGAGACAATGACTGACAGTCGGATCTCTCTGCTTAGTGGCAGGGAGAACTGAGTGATCAGTGATGTTTGATCTCTCAGCCTTAGAGCTGGCAGGGGACAGATGCAGCATTGCATTGATGCTGCAGCCACCTAGGTAAGTAGTATTTAAAAAAAAAAAATCCCTTCTTTTTGAAAATTATCAGTCAATACACTTTACCAAGACTTTGATAGATATTGGTCTGCAGCAGGACACTTTTGCACCAGTGAGAATATAAACAGATTAAGCGAACCAATAGCCGACATCTGTTGTTCAAAGCAGTTCTACTACTGGTTGATGAAAAAGGTAATTTTTTTTTTTAACCGAAATTAATTAGATTAGGGTGCTGCTACTTTATTTAAGCCAATCTAATTGTAAAAGGAAATAAATAAAATCCACAGCCAAATATGCGCTGAAACTACACTGTAGCGGAGGCTGTCAGCTTTAAAAAAAAAAAACTGCTTCAGAACACCTCATAGCTTTGGGGCATCCCTCAAGCATGTTTAAAGGATATGTTTTTATTTTCAATGTCACCCTTAACCACTTAAGGACCGAACCTGTTTTTCAGACTCGGTGTTTACAAGATAAAAACTATTTTTTTGCTAGAAAATTACTTAGAACCCCCAAACATTATACTTTTTTTTTCCAACACCCTAGAGAATAAAATGGCGTTCATTGCAATACTTTTTGTCACACCGTATTTGCGCAGTGGTCTTACAAGCACACTTTTTTTGGAAAAATGTCACTTTTTTGAATTAAAAAATAAGACACCAGTAAAGTTAGCCCAATTTTTTTTTATAGTGTGAAAGATAATGTTACGCCGAGTAAATTGATACCCAACATGTCACGCTTCAAAATTGCGCCCGCTCATGGAATGGCATCAAACTTTTACACTTAAAAATCTCCATAGGCGATGTTTAAAAAAATTCTACAAGTTGCACGTTTTGAGTTACAGAAGAGGTCTAGGGCTAGAATTATTGCTCTCGCTCTACCGATCGCGGAGATACCTCACGTGTGGTTTGAACACCGTTTTCATATGCAGGCGCTGCTCACTTATGTGTTCGCTTCTGCACGTGACCTTGTCGGGACGGGGCACTTTAAAAATATTTTTTTTACTTTTATTGATTTTAAAACTTTTTTTTTTTTAAATTTGGGTCACTTTTATTCCTATTACAAGGAATGTTAACATCCCTTGTAATAGAAAAAAAGCCTGACAGGTCCTCTTAAATATGAGATCTGAGGTTGAAAAGACCTCAGATCTCATATTTGGACTTAAATGCAATACAAAAAAAAAAAAATGTCATTTGAAAAAGTGACAACAAAAAAAAAATGGCCCTTTTAAGAGGTATGGGCGGAAGTGACCTTTTGACGTCGCTTCCGCCCTGCTATGGTATGGAGACGGGTGGGGGCCATCTTACCCTCAGTCGTATCCATACCAAGGAAGGAGAAGGACCCGATCACCTCCGCCGCTACAGACGGCTCCGGTAAGTGGCAAAGGGCGTGGGAGAGTGGCTCTCCCGCTGCTGATAATGGTGATTTTGCAGTGAATCCGCCGCAGAGATCAACATTATCAAAAACAGAACCGTCTGCTGAAAAGATGGATACCTCGGTTGTGCAGCTGCTGCCATTACTGAGATATCCATCTTTAAAATGCCGACATTACATATACAGTGTGCGGTCGTTAAGTGGTTAAAGCTGCATAAAAGACTATCCCTCTCCCATTTTTAATTTTCTTTTGTACATGTCGCATATGGCAGTCCCCAGCTTCGTGTTTTTTTTTTTTTTTTTTTGGGGGGGGGGGGTGTATATTAGCCAAAAAAAATAGACAATTTGTTTTTAGGGCCAGTTCACACCAGATGCAGTTCCGTTTTTTTCTGCACCAATACAGTCAGTTCCGGTCAGTTTCTGCACCGGAAACTGACTGCATGATGTGAACTAGAGCCATTGGAATACATGGAAAACATTCTGCATGCGTTTTTAGTGCAGAAAAAAAGAGCACGGAACTGCTTCTGGTGTGAACTGGCCCTTAAGCAGGATTTGCCCACCCGTAGACTTCAGTAGGATTTTCTGCTAAATTTCGATTTTGCTATATTTCAAACTGGACTCCTGGAACCCTTGATTGAATCCCAGGCAGATTTGTGCATCATTATTTTTCTCTCCGAGTGTTCTATGCAGCATTATGCACAGAACTCTCAGAAGAGCACCACAAACTGTACATTATTCCCTGCTCTTAACACTAAAACCTGAGGACCTGTAGAATAAAATGTTTGTTGCAATGTTTATATGTCAGATGACATTTGCACATCGAATTATTACATCTAAATTTTAAGTAAAACATACACTTCTATGTACCCTTTCAGATTAAAGACAGAAAGTCCATGATCTTCTGTATCCCCAGCTACAGTGGTTTGACAGCTCTGAACCTGAAAGTACGCAGAGCTGATCTTCTGGGCCCATTTTTTGTGTGTCCCAGAATACAGCTGGGGGGGGGGGAAGAGTAGGCGCTGGAAGTGTCGTAGGTCACCGCGAACACCGCAGTGATCTATGCCAGGAAGTGGGAGCAAATACCTGTATTAGACAGGTATCTGCTCCCTCCTCCCCCCTGAAAGGTGCCAAATGTGACACCGGAGGGGGGGAGGATTCCAAAAAGTGAAAGTTCCATTTTTGGGTGGAACTCCACTTTAAAGACTAAAATGTAGTGTTGATTTAAACACTGTTGTAGCAGTGTCCCCCAGCATTTTTAACAGGCCCCTTTAAAAATCACAAAATGTTTTGTGATCCGTTGGTGCCATAATTGATTTAGGAATTTGACCAACCAAGCTTTCAATTTCACCTCGTGTTGCTACAGAAAAGAAAATTTGTGGCCAGCAATCTTCTCTTCTTTCCAGGGCACAGCCCATGAGCATTTCTTTTTCGGTTATATTTCTCGCACAATTCTCTCATCATTGATTTAAAAAAAGTTGATTTTCCAAAAAAAAATTACAAAATTCCTGATCACTCACATCCGATGGCCGTACGAAAATCGGCCATTGCTGCCGCCCACCAATTCTGTGAAATTCAAAGAATTCTTAGTTGTGATTTTCTAACTAAAATTCTTTTGCAAATCGCCCCGTGTATGGTCAGGTAAATTCTGAACATAATGCAGGCTAAATGAAAATAATCTAACGGATTCCTCAATCCTTGCCATACAGCACAGATGGACGAATCCCCTCGCTGTATTCTGTATATCCAAAAAGTGTCCTCATCTGATTGTACACTTCCACTGTTTGACCTACATTTTTTCCTTCTGGATCCTTCAAAGGATGTTGGGTACTAGGGTGAGGACAGAACCACCCATACAGCTAATTAAAATTTGCTAGCTTAAAGCAATAATTACTGTGGCCACAGTAATATGTCCTTTCATTTTGCTGTTGCACTGTAGTAGTTGTGTGATATATCATGTTAGCCATCCAATAATTCAAAAAGTTTGGAGTTTAAGTGATAGCTTTTTATTTTCCAACTTAAAGTATAACTAAAGACAAAACCTACTTTTAGTTTTGGATAGAGTGGAGAGGATTTGGAACAGATTTATTGCGGTCTGTACTCCCATTTAGGGAGATTCACCTTCTCCATTAGTCTTGTTTACTGTTCTCACCGTAAGATGAAAATGCCAACATTTGGGTAATCCGCAGAACAGTAATAAAGAGGAAATCTTCCACAGTGACAACCAAGAAATACTTACTTCGAGGCATTTTGTATTCATGTTTTTAGCTAAATCTCCCCAATGGGACACAGGTGGCTAAAAAAAACTCCCTCACTCAATGCAAAATGGGGGAAAAAAAGGGTTTGCATTTAGTTCTACATTAAGGTAAGCAAGTTAAAATATGTCTAACTTCTCAAATAAAGGGTATCACTTAACTTCAACTTGCTACAGCAATGTAAAAGGATATGATTGGTTGTTTCTTTAGGCAGCAAGAACAGTTTGTTTTTGTTTTGTTTTTTTCATACAGTGTTAAATAAGGCCCTCTATTAGCTGCTCTGATCCCATAACAAAAAAACTATTTTCCTAGGCATTTCTTGGGAAGCATTATTTGTAAAATATTTGTTCTAATGTAACTGTGGATTGTTCAGTAAGGCAGCAATATATTAACATTTAACTAGTTTTTATGCATCCAATATCTAGTTTCAGTTCTGTAACATTTAACTTTCAGTAATACGAGAATGTTAATGGACAGGTTTATGGATTGGTCCCACAACTGTGACACCTGTATAAACAACCATGATGCATTTTATGATACATTATGATCCCTTACTGCCAAGTAAAATTAAAGACATAACTACAATCTCTTTCCCGTATTTTAAAAAGTAATTCTGCATCATTTTAACGAAGAAATGCTGTATCATTCAGTTCTGTAACCACTTAAGGACCGCCCCACCTACATATACTGTGGCAGGGCGGCCCTTAAGCGCAAAATCACGTACCTATACGTGATTTTGTCTATCGGCTCTGGGGTATGTGCATGAGCCGCCGGAGCCGCGCTCCCGCTGTGATTGGATACAGCGGGAGCCGATCAGCAGTCTGTAAACAAGGCAGACCGTCGTTCTGTCAGACAAGAAGAGAGAGATCTATGATTCCTGCTAATCAGGAACACAGATGTCTTTTCCTCGAGTCAGTCCATCCCCCACACAGTAATAAAGCACACAGTTAACCCTTTGATTGCCCCTAAAGTTAACCCCTTCCCTGCCAGTGTCATTTATACACTGACAGTGCTTTTTTTTTTTTTTTTTTTTTTTTTTAGCACTGATCACTCTATTGGTGTCACTGGTCCCCAAAAAGTGTCACTTAGTCTAGGTTTATACCTATGCAGCTGCATTTGATGCATTTTTCAGTGCATTTTGTGGTTTTATGCGTTTTTGCATGCAGTTTTCGTGCATTTTACATTTTTTTTCTCTTTAAATTCACTGTAAAACACACTGTATAAAGCTGGTTGCTAAGGGGGGGGGGGGGGGGGGGCGGGAAGCCAGCTGCCACATCCCTTAGAGCCCTTTCACACTGGGGCGGTTTGCAGGCGCTATTGCGCTAATAATAGCGCCTGCAAACCGACCCGAAAGTGCCGCTGCTGTGTATCCAGTGTGAAAGCCCCGAGGGCTTTCACACTGGAGCGATGCACTGGCAGGATGGTAAAAAAAGTCCTGCCAGCAGCATCTTCGGAGCGGTGAAGGAGCGGTGTGTATACCGCTCCTTTACCGCTCCTGCCCATTGAAATCAATGGGACGGCGCGGCTATACCGCCGGCAAAGCGCCTCTGCAGAGGCGCTTTGCGGTGGTATTTAACCCTTTCTCGGCCGCTAGCGGGGGAAAAACCGCCCCGCTAGCGGCCGCATACCGACGGTAAAACGCCGCTAATAATAGCGGCGTTTTAACGCCGACGCCGCCCCAGTGTGAAAGGGCTCTAACAAACAAGTCAGCTGAAAGCTAAAGAAAAAAAAAATTGGCGGAAAAAAAAATTGCAAAAAAACGGCGTGGGGTCCCCCCCCTGCTCATACCAGGCCCTTCGGGTCTAGTATGGATATGGAGGGGACCCCCCCCACACCAAAATTAAATATGAAAAAAAAACTGTGAGGGTCCCCTTCAAAATCCCCATCAGACCCTTATCTGAGCATACCGCCCGGCAGGTCAGGAAAGGGGAGGGGACGACCGGGTGCTTTGGGCCAGGGGGGCTCTAAAAAACAAATAAGTGTGAATGTAGGGCAAGTGTCAGATTTGTCCACCGCAATGATGCAGTCCCACTAAAAATGGCTGATCGCTGCCATTATTAGTAAAAACAATTAAAAAAAGAAAGTCCATAAATCTATCCCATAGTTTTGTAGAAGCTATAACTTTTGCGCAAACCAATCAATATACACTTATTGGAATATTTTTAAATAAAAATATGTAGCAGAATACAAACTGTTGAATTTGATTTTTTAAATTTTTTTATTGGATTTGTTTTATAGCAGAAAGTAAAAAAATATACTTTTATTTTCAAAATTGTTGGTCTTTTTTTTGTTTATAGCAAAAAAATTAAAACCACAGAGGTGATCAAATACCAACAAAAGAAAGCTCTATTTGTGGGGGAAAAAATGACATCAATTTTCTTTGGGTACAGGGTTGCATGACCGTGCAATTGTCAGTTAAAGTGACGCAGTTCTGTGGCCTGGTCGGGAAGGGGGTAAAGCCTTCCAGAGCTGAAGTAGTAATAGCATATTAGGCCTTGTGCAAGCTGGACATTTGGCCATCTCTTCTAGACGTCTTTCCTCCTGGCAGCAGCGTTTTGGCAGAAAAAAACACGAGGCTTATGAATGCGTGTAATGCTTTTAGGCGCGTCGAGTGCTTGGGCGTTCATTTGAAATGAATTGATGCTCAAGGGCTTAACTAGCAGTTAGATGCGTTTACATGTGTCAAGCATTGTTTCTGCCGAAATGGAGCTCCTGGACACGCTGGCAGTGTGTTTATTTATTTTCCCTGCTCCTAAACGCCCCTGTCTGTAAACTCCTCTAAATACCTATGAACACATAGGCTAACATGCAGGGACATGGATGAAGGAGCTCATGGGCATCCTTTAGACAGCAGCATTGTCAGTCTGTGAAGAGGGGGAGTGTTTAGATGTACTAGCAAACTTAGATACACCAACAAATTGATTCCAAACTCCAGCTCACTTCAGTTGCATATTTTTTTTTCCCTTTTGGTATAAAGGTTTTGCATGAATCAAATCTTACCGTTGTAAGTGCCCCTGTCAGTGGCAAATGGTTTGTCTCAACACTTTGCTACATTTGCAGGAGAGCTTGTTCTGTTTAACAATAGACTTACTGCCTGGATCACCAAATGAAAAAGGAAAGAAGTCTAAAAAAAGAAAACTATAGCAGCCATCACAGCTAAGAATTGGTAAGCTGCAATATAATGTATGCTTTTGGGTTTAATACTAAATTTCCAGGGCACCAAGTGCATATAGCACTAACTGGTGGCCCTGTTGTCCCCAAAACATAACTCTATATTTGTTAGTGCCACTCCATTTGAAGATCAAATTATGGGGTGTTCATTATGGGGTGTTCCTGTGGGGTGAGGTACAGCCAGTACAAAGCCCGGCCCCCCACAAGCTCAATGATATGTCACTATTATGAATGTTCTGTCACAATAGTAAAAGACTGCTCATACAGAAAGTTTTCAGCTCTGAATAAACAGCCACAGATACATTGCACAGAGCCACAACTCTGCATGATCTTTTACTATTATGAATGAAGAAGCAGTGTTGTGTGTTCATTCATAAGAGTAACAGAATCACTCAAAGCTGCACCTCTCTATGTATGTCAGGGCTGCTTGTGCATCCTTAGCCCTGGTCGATGGATCCCAGATTATTGCAGCTCTAAACCTGTCCAACCATGCTACTTAGAAATGAAGGAAAGGATTGAAACAAGGCCAAAGCCTATATGTACTTGGTCCCCAAAGGAGTCACCTGATCCTTGATGCCTGTGAGTAAATGTAGATTGACTTAGAGTGGTAGTAAAGCCCATATTGACTAATTAAAAAAAAAGTCCACCTGCAAGTTAATCTTATAATGTGCTAGTATGCACAGCATACTAGCACATTATGGCATACTTACCTTAAAACAAAGCCTTCCAACGGTGCACTGTCACTGCTAAAGGCTTCCATCTTCATCCAGTTTTCTTTGAGTTTGCATGCATCGGCTGTATGAATGGGCGAGTTGCGAATGCATGCAAATACAATGGTTCAGCAGAAGGGATTCCCCTGTCAACACTGTTTTGATGGGTGAATCAAGCAAATTTCTTTCCTGCAGCCTGTAGTTTCAGAAAAGAGATTTGCTCCGTGTATGGGCTGCTTAAGACTAAATTTGGTTTGTAACACTGCATTTTTGGTCAGTATTTTAGGTAGCATCTCATATACCATAAATGTCAGTGGCTCTTTCTGTAATAGTAACAAAAAGATTGTACAGGCACTGCCATTGACTGACCACCTTCTTAAAAAGTATCACTAGCAGCTCTTTTTTTGGTTAGTGGTGGAAGGTTTGGACCCTGTCAAGTTTTCTGTTTTCAAATTTTTTGCTGGAGTGATTCACCTTTTTTGTCCTGGTGACCATAAACATTGATGTGAAAAATGTTGTTCATCACCACAACATAAGGTGAGGATGGATTTTACGATTAAGGTGGGGGGGGCTGCACACCTTTACAAAAGCAATTTCCCCTCAGTTCCTGCCTATTTTTGTGGCTCAAGGTATTTACAGTGCCTTGAAAAAGTATTCATAAAATTTTCCACATTTTGTCATGTTACAACCAAATGTAATTGTCTTTTATTGGGATTTTATGTGATAGACCAACACAAAGTGGCACATATTTGTGAAGTGGAAAGAAAATGATAAATGGTTCTCAATTTTTTTTACAAATATCTGAGAAGTGTGGCGTGTATTTGTATTCTGTCAATACTTTGTAGAACCACCTTTCGCTTCAATTAATTTCAGCTGCAAGTCTTTTTGGGGATGTCTACCAGCTTTGCACATCTAGAGTGAAATTTTTGCCCATTCTTCTTTGCAACATAGTTCAAGCTTTGTCGGATTGGATGGAGAGCGTCTGTAAACAGCAATTTTCAAGTCTTGTCACAGATTCTCATTTGGATTTAGGTCAGGACTTTGGGCCATTCTAACACATGATTATGCTTTGATCTAAACCATTCTATTGTAGCTCTGGTTGTATGTTTAGGGTTGTTGTCCTGCTGGAAGGTGAACCTCCGCCCTAGTCTCAAGTCTTTTGCAGACTCTAACAGGTTTTCTTCTAAGATTGCCCTGTATTTGGCTTCTTCAATCTTCTCATCAATTCTGATCAGCTTCCCTGTCCCCGCTGAAGAAAAGAATCCCCACATGATGCTGCCACCACCATGTTTCACAGTGGGGATTGTGTGTTAAGGCTGATGTCAAGTGTTTTCTGCCACACATAGCATTTTGCTTTTAGGCCACAAAAGTTAAATTTTGGTCTCATCTGACCGACCGGAGAACCTTTTTTTTTTTAAACATGTTTGCTGTATCCCCCACATGGCTTCTCACAAACTGCAAACATGTTTTCTCCTGGCTTTCTTTCTACAATGGCTTTCTTCTTGCCACTCTTCCATAAAGGCCAGATTTGTGGAATGCTCGACTAATAGTTGTCCAGTGGACAGATTCTCCCACCTGAGCTGTGGTTACCATGGGCCTCTTGGCTGCTTCTCTGATTAATGCTCTCCTTGCCCAGCCTGTCAGTTTAGGTGGACGGCCAAGACTTGGTAGGTTTCAGTTGTGCCATACTCTTTCCATTTTCAGATGATAGATTGAACAGTGCTCTGAGAGATGTTCAAATCTTGGGATTTTTTTTATAACATAACCCTGCTTTAAACTTCTCCACAACTTTATCCCTGACCTATCAGGTGTTTTCCTTGGTCTTTATAATGCTGTTTGTTCACTAAGGTTCTCTTAAACCTCCTGAGGGCTTCACAGGACAACTGTTTTTATACTGAGATTAAATTACACACAGGTAGACTCTATTTACCATATAGGTGACTTCTGAAGGCAATTGGTTCCACTAGAATTTAGTTGGGGCAATCAAATTTTGAAAAACATTTATCATTTTTCTTCCACTTCACAATTATGTCCACTTTGCGTTGGTCTATCACATATAAATTTACGTTTTAGGTCGTAACATGACAAAATGTGGAAAATTTCAAGGGGTTAAATACTTTTTCAAGGCACTGTAAAGCTAGAGGGTTAGCATGACAGCCAGGGAATTTATATTTTTGGCCCCATTTGCAGGTTGGATGGCAAGCTCGTGGCAAGCTTTCTAATGGTTATCCACCAACCCTAGAGGTCAGTAAAAAATAAGCCACAGCAAACTTCAAACTTGTGTATCTAAACCATTAAAAATATAAAATATTGCAACCCACCAAACTTCAGATTTGGTAGCTGTATTTGTTTTCTTATTTCAGGCTTCTTTTCCCTCATCTTTTACCTGGTTATGCTTCAAATAAAAGTGCAAACACTTTTGTCCTGGGTGGCTACCCACTCCTGCACCTGTCTGCCTTTATGTTTGGAATGGGGAGATTAATAGTTGACACAAGAAAATAGTTCTTCTTTCAGTTCAACTCACAAGAAGTAAAAGACACTGAATTTTTGGCAAAATCAACAGGCATCATTTGTACTTGCTAAAAATGTTATGAAAAAAAATAAAATCTACTGCAGCCACCACATCTAAGAACTGAGAAGCTGTAATATACAATTTGTGGTTTTTGGTTATCCTTTAAGGCTATGTTTCCACTATTGCGTCCCCAAAGTCGCGCGATTTACACTGCCACTTTGCTATGCGATTTTTGATACAATGTCATGCGACTGGTGAAAACCATGTGAGAACAAGTCGCACCAAAGTCGGAACAAAGTAGTGCAAAAACCTTTTTTGGAGTCGCTGCGACTTGAGTCGCACCAATTAGAATGGAGACCATTGAAATACATGGGTTTTGACTTGTCATGCGACTTCACATGTGTCAAGTTGCACAACAACTTGCAGTAGTGGAAACAGAGCCTAAAGGGGATACATCAAATAGGTTACTGAAGGAATTGGGCATTGCACTATTCAGTCTCTCATTTAGCAAAGGTTTTGCAGCAGTTTGTTGTAACCTCTGCACCAACGTTTCCAGACAGCTGAGTGCAGCAGTTTAAGAGGGAAAAAAAAAGTAACTTGTTTCTTGGGTTAGTTTTTTACTTAAAGGGTAGCTCGTCTTCCCTGAAATACTGTAGCATAAACAATGCTAATCAAGTGACCTTTCCTATTCAGTCTGCATCAGCTGTAATTTTCAATACATTCAATGCAATATGGCAACCTGGAGGCGTTTTGTACAGAGTTGTCATTTCCTGCTCGTGTGAAGAACTCTGCACCAAGATATGTCAGGTTTTAGGCATCCTCTGCAACAGAAATTTAATTTTGATGAGATACTCTTGGGGTTAATAACTTGTAAAGGGATGCAGACACTGCAACCTTTCCCATCAGAACCCTGAAAGGGCATCAGCTGCTTGTAATTAGTCATGCTCATTCAGAATCAGTCCTGCACAAGAAATGATCATACAAAGGGCTATTTCTTCAGAGCAGAAACATGTAGGGATCTGCCAGAAAGTTGGTTAAAATCCTTGCAGGGTAGATTGATCACCCATATGGGATTTTTTTTTCTCATACAAAGATAGGTGTCAGAAATCCAATAAGCTTTCCAATTCCTGTACACTGAAATCTGCTGCACTAAAATCTAATGTAATGTTATCATCTCTGCCCAGTTCATATTTAACTGCAGAAGACCTCACCCCTCTGTATGGAGATGGTGGGCAGGGGGGTTCTTCCAATCCGGAAGGCAGTGCTGCTCCTCCACATATACAATACATTTAATCAGTGTTGTCTCTCTAGAACAAGCAGCGTTACTTGTTTACCAGATGTGAAAAAAAGATAAACAATTCAACCACCATGTTCAAGGATTGCTAAGATGCGGTGTATTACATTTTTAGTTTGCAGCTTTAGATGCACACACCAGGTGCAGTCCAGTGGAGTTTTTTTTTTCTGTGTGAAAAATGCATGCACAGTGTTTTCCATGTACTCCAATGGTTCAGATTGGCGCAGTCAGTTTCTGGTGGAGAAAAAAAATAAAACATGCTGCATTTTTTTTCTGCACAGAGCTGTACTCTAACAGCAAAACATATAACAATGCGCTGGAACTGCGTGCGGTGTGAACTAGGGCCATTGGAATACACAGAAAGGACTGTGCATGCATTTTCATGCAGAAAAAAACACACTGGACTGCATCTGGTTTGAACTAGCGCTAAGCCTCTGAGGCGCAGAGCTACTGGTGAACAGCAGAGCATGGCGTTTATTCATCAACCTTTCATATTTCAATAATAAATTGGTCTATTTGTCTTTCTGACCCAGTCTTAGTATTTCACTGCTACTATTTCAGCTGTTTTCCTTTGTGGCAAAGTTAATACATCTCACAAATAGTGTGACATTGTGCACAAAATAACTTTGTCCCATACACATTGGTATTTGAAAATGCCTTTATACCTATTAGTCTTACAGTTGTCAGACTGCAAGCAGGATGCCTCTCTATTGCAGAAGAGACATGCAATGTTTTTTTCTCTGCAAAAAAATATAGTCTATATAGTTCTATAGAGTATGGTCATCTGCAACAGCCAATGAAGACTGTCGAAGGGAACATTAAAGGAAAGGTAAGTTTGCCGCTCTTTTTTTTTTCTGCTGATGATTTAAAGTGATTGTAAAGGCAGAAGGTTTTTCATCTTAATGCATTCTGTGTGCAGTACCCCCCCCCCCCCCCAGCCCAGCCCCCAATTACTCACCTGCACCCCATCTCTATCCAGCTATATCCACAACAGACGCGGCCATCCGGGACTCTCACTCCTCATTGGCTGAGACACAGCAGCGGCACCATTGGCACCCACTGCTGTCAATCAAACTCAGCCAATCAGGAGTGAAAGGGGGTGGGGCCGAACCTACTTGCTGTGGGGGCACTTAACTGGAGGGACGGGCCAGGAGCTCCAGCCAGGGACCTGAGAAGTGGAGGATCTGGGCTGTCCTGTGCAAAACCAACTGCACAGAGCAGGTAAGTGTAAGATGTTTATTTAAATAGGAAAAAATAAAACTACACTTTAACCAAAAAGGGAGAGGCCATCCTTAACAGCAACACAGTAGTAGAATAGGGGAGCATAGAACCCTTGTCAGCTTTTTATTGCGCTTTCCTGTTTTACGTTTTCTTTTGACTTTTGCAGATTTAAAACTATGCTCACTGTGTCAGTTAAAAAAAAAAATCTCTCAGAGCAGTAAATCCCAGCAGGGGTTCTAATCCGTGCCAAACTATAAGAAACGTGTTATCGAGACATAAATATTGAATAATTATAGTTTAAATAGTTAGAAGTAGCAATCATTACCAGGATTTGCATACGAGTGCTAGCTTTGCAGAGTTTTTTTTTTCCTTAGAAGGTGCTTAAAGTAAACCTGTGCCCAAATAATAGAGCTACCTCTGTTACATTTGCACAATTAAGTTTTTACATATTCTATACAAGTAATAAAACCACAAAGCCAATTTTAACATGCAGCGGCCCCTCTGAAATGTTACCCACAATGGCTTGCTTTTTAGGGGGCTGTTGACAGGTGACTGGGAGGAAATGTGCCACCACCTCATTGCTTATTTTAACCCCAAAATTGGCTGAACCATTGCACTGCAAATGATGCATTGCAGGGGTTGCAGTGCGGGTGTGGCGTGGCCACTTTTACTTTAATGGGTCTGGTACAGCAGCGGTACTGCCCGCTAAATGCAACAGAGGGTTTGCAGTCTCCACATGTGTACAGCCCTCAGTGAATGCTTGTCTTTGCTTAACAATACAGATATGAATGAGTGCTTCTTTAAGGGCTCGTCCAGACGTGAGGCCAATAAGCAAGTGGCTGTGCCATGGTAAAATTGTGGCTCGATCACTTACTTATTGGCTGCATGTCTGAACGAGCCCTTAAAAAAAAGCACTCTGTCATATCTATATTGCTAGCATTTCAGAGAAATGAATGTTCAAAGTTCACAACACAGACATTGGAATTTTATTTATTTATTTATTTTGTGGGAGCAAAATCTTTGCAGCCTGCAAGCCCTCTATTGTAAACAACCAGCAGGTGTTTCTAAGCTGTTGGAAACAGACTGCAACCCAATTTAGAGTCTTGTGATCTTTGAGAATGAATACCATCACTTTAAAGTAATTCTAAATGTAATTTTTTTTTTCTCTTTCAATTAACCAACATGTTGTACTTGCCTGCTCTGTGCAATCGTTTGGCACAGAGCAGCCCTGATCCTCCTCTCCTCAGGTCCCCCACTGACGCTTCTGCCCCCCCTCCATCCACCCGCTGATGCCCCGATACCATTTGCTCCCGAGCCTCACTGTCTGCATCTATTTAGGGACTTGGCCCCTCCCTCTGCTCAGTTCATCACTAGCTGTGATTAAAGTAAGAGTGAGAGGTAAGGTGTACAATGCATTATTTAAACCTGACTCCTTGATTTTAAACTTTATTTTTTTTTGCCTAGTTGGGCTTTAACTGTCAGAATCATGATTGTGCCCTGGAAATGCCACATGTTGCCAGTTTCTTGCTCATGTCAGGCCATTACTTAGCGCAGAATTGCACTGTGTGGCACTACCATAGTTTACTTATTCTAATACAAAGTAGAACTCCAGGCTTGCAGCTACTGTTAAAATGCTGTCTGTTTTGCTTTCCAGTTAATTTATAATGCCAGTCTTGTTGTTCCGCCACTTATGCCACACACTGCACAGCCAATTAACTTGTCCTTTGTTTAATTTTCCAATTTTCTATGTCACCCCTATACCTTCAGGCTGCATAAAGCACACAAATCCACTGCTTTATCTCTGCTCAGTCTACAGAGGTGATTTGGAAAGCATTAGAGTTGAACCAGGAGCAGTGATCATCCTGGCTATACAATGTGACAGAGGTGCCTGAATAAAACAGAGTTAAGCTGGGTGTACACAATCTGAATATTGGCCCATTCAGCAGGAACCAGCCGACATTCCGGCAATGTGTACAGCTGCCTGTCTGACAGAAGCTGGTCTTATGATCGGCTTCTGTCGAATAGTCTTGCTGGAAGACCAGCAGCCAAATAGCGCTCACGGCCAATGGTTGCGAGCACTACTCTGTGTGTTCTGGAGGCAAGGGCAGTCCCTCTGTCAGTAACACAATACATCAGGGCAGATCGCCGCACCAACATCGCTTGTGTTGGTATGACAATCTGTCAGTTTTTCTTAAGTTTAGCCCACTGGGTTAAACAAAAAAAACTAGTGTGTACCCAGCCTTACAGATGAATCATTTGGCAGGTAAATTTGTACATACATTCCAGATGTGCATTGGTGAAAGTTCTGATTTTAGTTACAAATGCATGCTTTAATTTAATGAAACTTTTGATGTGATTCTAAAATATTGTCAAACAGGCCATTTCAGCACCTAAACAGGGAAACCTTTCTTGCAAATCTGCAGCATAAGTGAGAACTTGCAGTTAGCAGTGTAAATTGCTAACTTCTACTGTAATTTACCTTTCAGCCGGTACATGGGGTTAAAACAGATATTTTAAAAGTTGAAAATGCATCCTAACAAGAACTTTTTTTTTTGTTGTAGCTTTTAACACACATCTTCTGCCCCTTGGTGTTGTAAATAAACAGAAAAAGGCCCTGCTTTGATGCAGTGCACATGAGAAGGTAGAGTTCAGTTTTCCTAACTGAAAGTCTTTTGTACCCTCTTTGGCAAAGAATTCACATTTTCATGCAAGAAGTGATTGAGCTAAAACAGTGGCGTACAGTAGTAATGGTTGGTACCATACAGGACAGCTTATATTTTAACAAACTCCTCTAAGAACTGAACGACACAGGCTATTTTGTAGCGTACTAAGCTAAAAATAATGGTACATGTTACAAGCTATCCCTTGCTTTTCACATGAATATTTTGTTGAATGTTTCTACATTTTAAGGGTCACTCGGGCCTAATTGTCATATGTAAAGGTTTCTATACTTCATTAGGCTGAGCCATGCACGTATAGATTTTTAATTTAGTAGAAATTGGATACCTCCATCCCACTATGTGCACAGACAGAATACAGTAAGCTGGCAGGGGAAATGTGTCTGACAGCCAACACTGCCAGCCATCAGAATATCCAAACAGTGCCCGCATCTGATTTGATGCTGGAGCTGTTCTGATGCCAGTTTTCCAACAGGCTTCTTCGACAAATGTTGATCGAACAATCGACTTTTGGTGAAAGGCCTATGTACTACTGGGATTATGGCTGAGCCAGCAGGAATGGGCTGAAATTTGAGAAGTATGTAGCATGGTTCCAAAAAACTTAGGCATAGCAGAGATTTATCAATTTTTCTGCACAGGAAAGCTGTGCAATCAGGAACATGAAGACAAATGTACTGGAACATCTTGATTCATAAATTCCTTCCTCTACTGTTCGGTAACACCACACATGTCATTGACTGCTGCTTAGTTGGGTGTGTTTTTTAAGTGGGAAATTATTGCAGCAGCTTGATAAATCTGTGCAGTTTGTATAACTGTCCAGGATTAAAGTGTTAGGAATTTTAAACGCATATAAAAACTGATGCAAATCCTTTTCTAAATTTGATACTGCTGAAAATGCTCCACAACAGCTGATTCTGTTGGTAACTTGCTTTTGAAATCATTATCTCAGCGTATCTTTTCTGGTTGTCTGTTTGGACAGTCATGTGCCTATCAACATACTATTATGAACTTTTTTCAAAGCATTTTGTGCCCATAGTGTCCTGATCGATAAGGCACAGATGGTAAATCAATGCAGTAAAACCTTCTGAGACTATTATTACACAGTCCACAAGCTTAGATGTGCACAGACCAACATATGTAAACGCAGCATTCTGACTTTGACGCAGCAGCATTGAAAACAATACCAAGAAAAAGACTGACTGCAATGTAGTGACAGGGACAGAGATTTGCTGGGAGGTAACATCTGTTAATAGAAAGCAGGGCACCAGAGACTGATATTGTTGGTTGAGTAGAACTCCAGGTGACCTTGTAATCTAAGCTCTTACATTTTAAGGATGAGCCGAGACCATTTAATTTCTATTTACTCTGCAATTTATACTGCAGTATAATTCTATACTCTATTGTCTATAATGTATGTGCACACATAACTTCCCAATACACACAGAACTGTAATCTTCTTGGAATTCAACATTCTTGCATTAAGCATCACATTTAATATCTCTAAGATCTCAATAAAGATAACTGACATTTTTATCAATTCTGTAATTTAGCCCAGAACTTCTACGCTAACGTAGTGAGTGGCTCATCCATCACCAATGCCTTATTGTAGCATTACAATGAAGGAAACATTTCTCTCCATAGCAGCAAGTAGAGATGTTTTTTTATTCAATGCAGAAAGACAATGAGCAAAGGTATTTACTACCCCACATCTGGTTGCTAGGATTTTTATCTGCAAAGATCTCTGTATTACCCCTTACCACAAGAAGAGGCCTGCAGCACACACTACAGCACAGTAAATTACAGCCCTCTTTTGATAGGTATGGGAAACCACAATATATATTTCTTGCAAGATGTACACATACCATTCTCCAGTTACAATCTGTTAGACCAATCATGACACAATATTAACCCTTGCTTCATTTCCCTGTAATGAGATTTGTGTTCTATGGGTCAAAGACTTCTGGCTTATATGAACAAGCTGTTATTTACTACTTGTTAGCTCAGAGGATCTTTCACATTGTTGTCACTTTACTGCAGCAAAAGACAGATCAGCAGAAAAAACGTTACAAGGCATCTCCTTCCTTGATTCCTTCAGATCTTGCACACCCCGATGAGTTAACCTTAGGAGCATTTATTGACCCCTTCTGAGATTGTGGTTTTACACATCAAGGTACTGCAGACCTTTTAAAATAAAAAAGGATTTGGTCTCAGACCTAGCCAATCTAACTGCTCATGCTGTTATCACACATTTTCTCAACAAGAAACCTCATCAGCCTGAGGAAGGGTTAAATAGATCTGCAGGAGTTTGGTGCAGAGTGGAAAGATGCGCCAGCTCTTTAGCATCCTGGATCATGTTTTTGCTAGATGTGTATATCAGAGCAAAACATTTTTTTTTTTTCCTGATTTCTTAAAATTTTCTTACTATATTCTTTTTCTCTTAGTAGTGACTTGGGGATCCTAGATATTGCAAAGCAGACACCCTCAGCCACATAAGGTGCCTTCATACCCTGTATGAAAAATAATTTAGGAACGCTGTATTAAAATAACTGGTATAACAAATTATTTCCCTCAAAGTGTCCAAAAAATTCCTTTATTGCATTTCATTTTTTTGTTTGGCACAGTACAAATTTGTGGTGCTGTTTTCCCTTTTGTTTTTTGTTTTGTTGTTTGTTGCAAAGATTGATCTGGGACTTGATAAAATAATTTTCTTTAGAAATGGGGTGTTGCTCCTACATCAGAGCAGTATTTTTTTTTTTTTTTTTTTTTTTTAGACCGTGAAATGCATTCAAGGGTTACTTATTGTTTTGGCTTTCTAATTAAACAGGGCTAAACCTTGAATGTAGTCATTATGGCACATTTAACAGCATCCCTTTTATATAATTTTCTGCCTGTCCATTACACCTCTTTAAATAGAACTTACAAGTTAGAAAATAGTTTTAAATTTTAATATAATCTGTTTCTGTCATCAGCCCATAGATTTAATATATAAGCATTTACAAGAAAACAAAATTGTCTCTCTCTTTCTGTACAAAAGTTGCTGTCTTTTGTGCATTCTATTGCATTTTAATTTGAAAAAAGTCATATTTGAGTTTCCTGTACCTTCTCTTTTGTGTGGGTCTGAATTATATAAGGTTCAGAGATGGTTGTAATTGTGGAGTGTAGCGAATTACCCATACTGTTAGCCGTCCAATGGGCCCCATGATGTGCTGGCTTGTAGGTGTTAAAGTTCATATGGTCGTGAATGGTCGGCAACACAACCGCCCCCTCACCTGATATTCCAGTGGGACTCCCACTTGGGATGTCCTCGTCCACTTGGATTATCTCGACAGTTCGCGCAGCCGCCACAGTGCTCCTCTGTTGATGCCTTTTTCGTAGTTTGTAAAACACTATTAGCATGGCGGCTGCCAAAAGTGTGACTGCCACAAAGCAGCCAATAATAATCTTGGTGGTTTTCATTACCTCATCCAGGCTAGTTTGCATTTTATCTCCAGCATCTGAAGTTGGCACTGCCACCTGTTTGGGCATTTTGGTGGTCTGGACAAGCACGGTGGTAGTGGTAGTATATGCTGGCTGGTACCCCGTGGAAGTGGTTGGCACCGGTTTGATTATCATAGAGATTTCCTCAGGAGCCATGTCCGTGGTCTCCACAGTGACAGTAGTGAAGAAGCTGTAGTTTGAAGTGTTGAGCTCTGCGGTACTGACATTGAGATAGGCCGAAGCATTTGAGTTTCCTGCCACATTGGTTACCATGCATGTATAGACCCCTGTATCAGTGAGCAGTACATGAGAGAAGTTTAACGTCCCATCGTTGAGGATGGTAATTCGTGGATGATTGGATGCGTGGCTTAGCACAGTACCATTAGGTAGCAGCCACCTAACAGATGACATGGCTGAAGTTCTACACTTGAGTTCTGCCACTCTTCCTTCTGAGATATTTAAATCCCTTGGAGCGTCCATAATAAATGGGGCTGAGCACTGAAATGATGAGTGGTCCACCTCAACCACATACTTCCCCTTCATGTGCAGTGGGGAATGACAGCGACCACAGCACGTGGAGTTGGTAGGAATATATTCTCGCAGCCATGAGGCGAGCCAGAGAACATCACAATCACAGTCCCATGGGTTGTGGTGCAAATGTAACTCCACTAAGTACCTCAAATGAGCAAATAGGTCATGTGGCAGGGATGATAAGTTATTGTGGGCCAAGTTCAATTCTACTAAGGATGTCAGATCATCAAAAGCATTGCGCTCTATGGTGTTTATCTGGGAGTTCATAATCCACAACTTTTTTAGTGCTCTCAACCCATAAAAAGATCCAGGTTTGATTTCAGGAAAGTTGTTCCCAGAGATCTCTAATTCCTCTAGCCCTATCAAGGGTGTAAGGTTTGGCATGTCTCTGATATTACACATTCCAAGGTTGAGGTACTTTAGATTGTACAATCCCTCAAAAGCTCCCTCAGAAATATATTCCAACTTTTTAAGCTCTCCAAGGTCCAGGCGCATCAGTGATGGTACCCTATTGAAAGCGTAGGATGGAATGCTCTCAATAGGGTTATTCCTGAGCCACAGTTCTCTCAACTTAGAAAGATACTCAAATGCCCCGCTGGGGATTACAGTCAGTCTGTTGTCAAACAACTCCAGAGTGTTGAGACTGGCCAAACCATTAAAAGCCCCAACTTCTATTTGACGAATATTGTTCCTACCAAGTTGTAACACCTCCAAATGATGAAGATGCCGGAAAGTGTCCGCTTGGATCATGTGGATGTTATTCTCCATGAGATTGAGGTACCGTGTGTTAGATGGGATACCTTGTGGTACTTCAGAGAGGCCACGACGCGTACAGACCACTTTGCTAAACTGGTTACTGCAGGAGCAGACAGAAGGGCAGTTTTGCTGCCCTGAAAATGATTCACAGGGGATCCACATTTGCACCATGAGGTAGATTACAGAGAATAGGACGGCCTTCCAGGTATGGTGCACAGTTACCAGCCACAAGAAATTCATGATGTGGCACGTTCATAATTCACCATCGTCTGGGACTTGGCATGGAAACGAGAACTTGGCCCTACCCAGGCTTCAGGAGGCTGCAAATTCCCTTTTCCATCTATACACAGGTGGGAGTGGTGGTCAGTAGGAGGGATACTAGACAGTGAGACAACCAGCTTTTAAAAAAGATAAATGGCAAAATATATTTCATCATACATGTGTGTAAAAAAAAAAAAAAAAAAAAAAAAACCAAGGGTTTTAATTGCAATTACCTAGGAAAGGATCTTTTCATATTCCTCGTGCCAGTGCCTCTGTCCAGCACAACTGTGGGCTCTGTTTGTCCTTCCATATATTCTTCAATTTAATTACTAAATGAAATTACAGAAGGTAATAGGCATGTGATGGTGATGATGATGAGAGGCAAAATGGCTCCTTCAGTAGATCCCAAAGAAGAAGACGAAAAAGAAAAAAAAAAACAATTAAGAGTAATGTAACAAGGGAGTGAGGCCCACTTGGCTATGCAGGTGCATCATTCTGCTGCTCCCCCGGGACTGGTGCCTTTTGCAGTTGAGCTATTCGTCCTTGGATTCCACTGCTGTCTCCGACAGAAGACTGGAGATTATCCATTTCTAAAAGAATCAAAAATGCAGCTTTCAATAGATTTTTTTGAGATTGCAAACAAGATGCACAATTCCAAATCTTTCGAGCCCCTCTAATTCCCTTTGAAGGGCGCAGTGTTTCTCAGTCTCCTAATATTCCATGGGTATTCCTGCAATAGACAGACTGTCTGCAGGATTCTGGTTTGTACAAAGAGAAAGGCAGCACATTGCAGGCATTGACTGCTGTGTTTTTTTCCCCTCTCTCCTTGCTGCTTTTTTTTTTTTTTTTTTAAACTAGCTTTGCTTTCCAAGCCACGGATGCAGCAGCTGCAGCCTATCTCTTGCACACTTAGCAATAATCCACCAATATCTCAGAGGAGAGCAAGTAAAAGGGGGGTCAAATCTGGGGAAAGGAGAGCTGGTAGAAAGTACGCTGGAGAGGGAAACACACACACACACAGTCGCACACCTCAGTGCTGAGCCCTTGGTTAAGATTGGTCCGGAGAAGGGACAGATTTCACAGCCTTTTCTCTCCTGCCTTGTGGAAATCCCACTGTAGCTCCTTCTGTTGTGAGGTAGTGAGTTGAGTGCTTCTCCACGTTTTACCTTTAATTTCTTGTCCAGTTGTTCTAGCAGCAGGAGAGCAGGCAGCAGCACAGGCAGCGATATCAGAGCCCCGTAGCATTTTCCTCTGTTAACAGTCCTCCTCTCTCCCTGTTTGCTTGGTGTTGGAAGCAGCAGCCAACCAGCCAGGCTGCTCTCTCATCCTTTCGTCCTTCAGTCAGAACGTGGATGTACTGCTGACGCATACTGTTCTGTGCTGAACATTAGCGTGATGCAGTGCTCCTATGTATTCACACAGCTCCCCTCCCACTCCTCCTTTCCCTCTAGGGGTTAATGTTCAAAGCTTCCAGCTAAGTTGCATTGGCTGCTTCACATTCCCTTCCCCCCTTTATCTTTTTCTTCTATATCTGGGAGAGGAGTTAAACGGAGCAGGCAATGTGAGTTTTAAGAGTCCACAGCTTGCAGAGACTGATGCTCCTCTGGTTTTCTTTCAGTCAAATCAGTTAATGATGGCTTTCAAGTGCTGTACATTTTTTCCTCATCTCCTCTTCTATCGCATGTTCCATCCGTGTCTTAGCCTGCATTGGGATAAATGCAGAAATGAGGCTTCAGCTGCCAGGGGCAGGAAGGATGCGATTGGCTCTTCTGCCAGTGCAGCGTCATCAACGCCAATTGCTGACTTTGCTTCCCTTTTGACGGCAGGGGTAATCTGCACCCCCTGTCCAGCTCCCACCCTTCTACCCCTCTGTCAGCACACTATTCGCACGCCCCCAAGTAGAGAGAAACAGTCAGAAGCAGCACCAATCCACTGGAGTGGCTGTGAAGGAAGGGGAGGGGGGCTATTTGGGAGTAAAGAAGGGAAGCGTTAATGCCTGGTAAAGCTAGTGCTGTGCCATGTTCTATCTACACTCTGGTGTTTAACCCCCTGCACTACAAATTGGCTGTATCTTGGGTAAAAAATGTGACTGACATTCAGCATCTGCAGAAAAAACAGCTCAGGAGGCTGGGTTTCCATTCTATGACCTGTTCTCTGCACGCTCTCATCAAAGCAACCTGTGAATCACACTAGCTTATTGCTCTGGAGCAAGCCTTGAGAAGCTGTATCCTCATGTATATGCTGTCTCCCCCTATGTGCGCTCGCAAGGAAATGCCTGTTCTGTTCAACTAGCTTACCGTCAGGTGGAGGTGAATTCATTGCAGGAAGCAGAGAATCTCTTGTTACTGTTCACCTGCTGCTGGCTCTTGTGCAGCTTACCATGATCTCCTACTCCTCTTCAGACAGGTAAGTAATATGGTTTGCAAACTAGTTAGAAATGCAGTGAACACAAAAGCAAATGAATGATGGTTGTTTTTGATGTTCAGGTGAAGTTTTATGTGTCATAGTATTGGTAGTATTTGAATAACTGTGTGTGTTTTTCCTAAAAATACATAGATTTTTCTTCTTAAATCTGACCTTTTATATAGTAATCTCCAAAGGCTTTTTGTAGCAGTGCACATGACTATATAGTGCCGCTGAGCACTTTAAACTGCTTTCACCTCTTCATGCAGGAGTTGGGGAGCCAAAATGACATTTGTTAACCTCCTAGTGTTTATCTGTGGGAACTTGTACTTTGCATAGTTACTTTTATCCCTAAAGCATATTCCCATTACCCAGTATGCTAGATAGTCTTCTTTTATGGGGACCAATGTATCTTTATCATAATGTTAAATATCTTTACTGAACTATCTGATACAGAACAGAAAGCAAATTTATTTTTGAATAGTATAGATTTGCTGTTTTTTTTTTTTTTTTTTTAAGAGAGAATTGATTACGGAAGTTGACAACGTTTTTTACATTTTAGCTCATGGCTTTATGCAGAACAATACTGGAGTTTGGTTACAAATAGATATGAGGATCTGCAAAGCATAATAACCTATACCAAACACAGCAAAGTAGTTGAATTCTGATTGGTTGCTAGAGTAGGTGCATTGTTTTGCTGAGTGTGTATGTATACATGTATGTATATGAGTATGTGTGTGTATATATATATATATATATATATATATATATATATATATATATATATATATATATATATATATATATATATATATATATTTTTTTTTTTTTTTTTCTAAATAACATTTTCCACTATTTGTTGCCCAGTCCAGCAGTCACTTAGATTTCACTGGTACATAAATTGCTCATTTACAGACCTCTGATCTTTCATAAGGTCTGCCTTTGCAGATTTGAAGGAGGGTGTTATTATTTAAATGCTATTTTCGATTTTATATCTTGCAGTTCTGCTGAATTGATTTTAACACTTTCTCCACCAGAGGGACCTGCAGATTAGAATTGCTTTCATATTTGAATTTGATGGCTTTATTTGTAAAGGCTCAACCAGCAACTGATAATTGTGTTTATGCAGTCAAAGGTGAATCGGTAAAAATATGGATAGTTTTCAGCAACAATTTAGAAGGCCAAAGCTGCTTCTGACTAGAGTATGTCAGATTGCTGCTGCCTCTTTTGTCAACACTGACATTGATTAATTTAGTAACATAATGAATTAGCCAGTAGAGCAAGTACAATATTGATATTTTGAAGTGGCAGCATCTTATATATGCGACTCCTTAGGCAGTACCTGCTAAGAAGAAGCCACACGGAGGCAATGGTAGCGTCAAAAATACCAGGCGGTAGTAAGAAATGCAGTGCCTGTGTAGTGTACTACATATGTTGCTCATAAAATTGTCATAAATTCACATAAGCCAGCGAAGACAGTGCTGTGCTTATCGAAGCACCTCATGCTGCCTATAGGAATTAGAGCTACGATTATAATTCCATGTCTAACAAAAGCCTCTGTACAAACCACTGATAAATGTAATAATTAACCTCTAGCTATAGTGAGTTGGGCTTAGATTGAGGGACTTTTTAAGGATTTGATTACAGATAAAAATAAAATAAGTCTCAGAATAGGGCTAATGGGAGACATTTGTTGTGCAGTAATAGCTGAACGTTGTGAGGATTTCCTGCATCAAAACCATTGAATGCTCGCCTCATGTGGGCAGCAATCCTATTACTTCTAAAAGATGTAGAAGCCATGTTTACTGCTGGAAATAAAACAGCCAAAGCTTGGTTGCAGGATCAAATTTACTAAACTGTGCTATGTGCTATTTTTGACTAGCCATACAGTTTAATGATTAGTATTTGATAATGGCATATAGCTGCAGTGATGAGGAATTCTGTGGCGCTCTCAGTGCCTTTAAAAATCTCTTGATAGTGCAGATCACCCCTAAATGATGTTGGAGTCGTGCATTCTAAACTTGTGATGTGTGTCCTCCATGTATTAAAACCACATTTAATTAAAAACCCTATGACATGCACTAGGGAATAATGTTGCTTAATGAAATCCATTAAAATGAAGGTATTAAATGAAAACGAATCTAAATGCTTAATCAGAACATCTAACGCCTAGCCTTGATTTATTATAAAGTCTTATTCCATTGTAGTGGGGTTTTTTTGGGGGGGGGGGCTGTGTTCACAGGCTGTTTGATTCTCTTACAAGCATGTCTGTGGTTTCTTACACTTCCAAACAGACCTAATCTCCCATTTAGGACTCTTGTCAAAACTGCATTTTGTGGGTGTACTAAAGGGAAAATTCTTGATGCCTGTAATGGGCCACCCCCTTTAGCACAACTTATGTAGCTACAGGAGTTCTTGGAAAGCAAAGGTTCCTGGAGATAATTTACCCCTTTCAGAAATCTTTTTTCTCCCATCTGTTTATCTGAAAACTGGTTGGATTTATGCTTTTTTCGATAGTGTAATATAGCCATCATGCTGCAGCCTGATGTGTGGACTTGATCATAACCTGTGGAGAAATGTTTATCACCCAAGCTTTTTTCTTCTCGGATATAGAATTTATACCTTCATGTGGCATGTGTAGAAAATTATTTGTAATGCTGTATTTTCTTTCTTCGGTCTGTGTAGAATATGATCATATAATGTGAAATATCTTGCTTTACAGAAGTTGAACAGCCCTACTACATATTAGACCTTTGCACAGTGTGTGGGGTTTGCTGCATTTTAGTGTTTTTTTTTTTTTTTAAATATTATTTATCCCATGAAGGCTGATATACAGTGCTGAAATAAAGGGGGAGACCAGAGGCAAGAACAATGATAGTAGCTGGGAGACTGTGAGTTTGTCCACTAGCAGATTTTTACCTTCCACTTTTTATCTTTTCATTTTGGTCAGTTTTTAAAAAAAAATTCCATTATTCGCATTTTTTACCAAATGGATACTACTTTGCAGAGCCATTTCCTGTGTTTTCAATTAAATCTATAATTGCACGTTATCTTCAGCATAGTCTGGATTTGTTAGCAGTGACCTTGGTTAGTTCATAGATGTCCTTCAGTGGGGCTTTACAGTAGAAATGAGCACTGAATGCAATAGGTGATTTAAGTGAAACTGGGCTCTTGGTGTGTTCCCCAAAAAAAAAAAGGTTAGATTTAATTATACTAATCTGTTAAAACTGATATTTGGTTGTCAGCTATATTGATCTAAAATATATCTAAAGGAGATTAGAAGTAGCCTATCACTTAATTTTAGCTATATTTGCACCGTAATGTGACCTGCAGAAAACTTGTGATACCAGGGAGCTGCTAAATTATGGGTGCTCTTTGTAGCTCCAGTTCAGGTCATATTTTATGCTTTGACATATCACCCTTCCACTGTGCAATAATACCATTGACAGCTAGGGAATGCTTTCTGGATAACGCTGTATTGGGAAAAGGTAGGAGAACTTGTTGGATGCACAAAATGGCATTTCCCTGGAAGTAAAGGTTTCCGAAACAGTGTTGCCTGTTAGTCAAGTGAGCAAGGGGACATTCCATGCTCAGTTTAAATTAATTTATTTATAGTCCATACCTCTCAACTTAAGAACATGAGAACGAGGGACACCTTGGTTAGAGGGATTACATGTGGTTCATGCTGTGGCGAAATATGGGCATGGCTTAAAGGGTCTAAATGGCATGTAATGTTGACACCAGAACTGTGTACTGTTGGGCAGGAGGTAGTCTGCCTGACAGTGCTTGTATGCAGTTGGGAGTCATGGTGTGTCTAGGTAATGGCATACAGAGTTAAAGGGGTTGTAAATGCGCTGGAGACGCGCTGTCCCTCTCTGCACGGGTTCCCAACTCTTGATTAGATAGATGGCAGCGCAGCCATTGGCTCCCGCTGCTGTCAATCAAATCCAGTGACGTGGGCCCTGGGGGGCGGGGCCGAGTGTGGCATTCGTGTCTATGGACGCAAATGCTGAACTCGGGAGCGTGCCCGCAAGGTAACCCCCCAGGGGGTTATCTGAAGTGAGGAGGAGCCGCAAGAGCCTGGGGGACCCCAGAATTCGAGGATCGGGGCCACTCTGTGCAAAACGAGCTGCACATTGGAGGCAAGTATAATATGTTTATTTTTTTTTAAAAAAGCCTTTACAATCACTTTAGGGCGCTCCCCACAGTATGTGATGTACTGGATGGAGTACAGTTAAAGAATATGTAAACCCAACATTTCATATTCCTGATATGTGCCTGCTGTGCTATGTACTTGTATAAAAAAAAGTATCCTGTTCTCGTTGTATTGCTTCCTTTTGTGAAAACCCTGGTGTAACTGCCCATCCCTCTGCTTTTCTTTTAAAACCTGACCACACTAAGGAGAAAACAGCATGGTCAGTTCTCAAGTTATGCTGGGAACTCGGGGTACTTTCCTTTAATAATTAAGCTTGTCCTTCACTGGGAAGATCAGTGTGCTGCTGCTTCTCCTACCCTAGATTTTTGCAGCCGAGAACAGAGGGAATGTGATCGCCTATAAAAAAAAAAAAGGGGTGGAGGGGAACTATTTTATAATAGTTTTTTAATACCTATAACACACAATTGTTTTGCCTTTCATTTGTATTTTAAACTGAATGGGTTGGTTTACAAGGTGAGGGTTTACAACCACTTTAACAATTCGGCCACAGTATGGTAAAGAAAAGGATGGTGTACAGAGTTGGTGATTGTAAGTGATCACCTTGTAAAACAACCCATTAAGTTTAAATTAGAAATGAAAGGTAAAACATTTTTGTATAAATAAAACCTTTTATAAATACTTTTTTTCCCTTTTTAATTGATCACATTCCCTCTTTTCTCAGCTGTATAAGAGCTGGGGGGAGGAGAAGCAGCAGAACACTGAGATTCCCAGTGAATGGCTGTGCAGCAGGGGTGTGTTAGGGCAAGTCTTATCATTGGAGGAGAGTAAACTGAGCGCCCAGCATAGCTAAAGAACTGACCATGGTGTGCTCTCCTGCTTAATGTGGTCAGTTTTTAATAGGAAAGCAGGGGGACTGGCAGGAACACCAGGGATTTCATACAAAGGAAACAATACAAAGAGAACAGAATACTTTTTCATACAGTGCCTTGCAAAAGTATTCACCCCCCTTGGCTTTTTAACTATTTTGTTACATTACAGCCTTTAGTTCAATGTTTTTTTAATCAGAATTATATGTGATGGATCAGAACGCAATAGTCTAAGTTGGTGAAGTAAAATTAGAAAAATATATACATAAAACTATTTTTTAGAAATAAACTGATAATTGGCATGTGCATATGTATTCACCCCCTTTGTTATGAAGCCCATGAAAAGCTCTGATGCAACTAATTACCTTCATAAGTCACATAATTAGTGAAATGTCCACTTGTGTGCAATCTAAATGTCACATGATCTGTCATTGCATATACACACCTTTTTGAAAGGCCCCAGAGGCTACAACACCTAAGCAAGAGGAACCACTAACCAAACACTGCCATGAAGACCAAGGAAGTCTCCAAACAAAGAAGGGACAATGTTGTTGAGAAGTACAAGTCAGGGTTAGGTTATAAAAAAAAATATCCAAATCTTTGATGATCCCTAGGAGCGCCATCAAATCTATCATAACCAAATGGAAAGAACATGGCCCAACAGCAAACCTAGCAAGAGACGACTGCACACCAAAACTCACGGACTGGGCAAGGAGGGCATTCATCAGAAAGTCAGCACAGAGACCTAAGGTAACCCTGGAGGAGCTGCAGAGTTCCACAGCAGAGACTGGAGTATCTGTACATAGGACGACAATAAGCCGTACGCTCCATAGAGTTGGGCTTTATGGCAGAGTGGCCAGAAGAAAGCCATTCCTTTCAGCAAAAAGCAAAATGTCACGTTTTGAGTTTGCAAAAAGGCATGTGGGAGACTCCCAAAATATATGCAGGAAGGTGCTCTGGTCTGATGAGATTAAGATTGAACTTTTTTGGCCATCAAAGAAAACACTGTCTGGCGCAAACACAACACCTCACATCACCCAAAGAACACCATCTCCACTGTGAAACATGGTGGTGGCAGCATCATGCTGTGGGGATGTTTTTAAGTAATCGTGACTGGTAAACTGGTCAGGGTTGAGGGAAAGATGGATGGTGCTAAATACAGGGATATTCTTGAGCAAAATCTGTACCACTCTGTGTGTGATTTGAGGCTAGGACAGAGGTTCACCTTCCAGCAGGACAATGACCCCAAACACACTGCTAAAGCAATACTTGAGTGGTTTAAGGGAAAACATGTAAATGTGTTGGAATGGCCTAGTCAAAGCCCAGACCTCAATCCAATAGAAAATCTGTGGTCAGACTTAGATTGCTGTTCACAAGTGCAAACCATCCAACTTGAAGGAGCTGGAGCAGTTTTGCAAGGAGGAATGGGCAAACATCCCAGTGGTAAGATGTGGCAAGCTCATAGAGACTTATCCAAAGCGACTTGGAGCTGTGATAGCCGCAAAAAGGTGGCTCTACAAAGTATTGACTTTAGGAGGGTGAATAGTTACGCAAATTGACTTTTTCTGTTATTTTGTCCTATTTGTTTGCTTCACAATAAAAAATAAAAAAATCTTCAAAGTTGTGGGCATGTACTGTAAATTAAATGATGCAAATCCTCAAACAATCCATGTTAATTCCAGGTTGTGAGGCAACAAAACATGAAAAATGCCAAAGGGTTTGAATACTTTTGCAAGGCACTGTACATGGTACAGCAGGCACATACCAGGAATATGAAATGTTGCAGGGCACAGTATGTAACATAAAGGATGGCATACAGAATTGATAAACGGTCTACAGTATGTGACAAAAGGAATGGTGTAAAGAAGAGTAAAGTTACATTTTATTTACCCAATATTGGCTGTAAGCTGACTGTATTGTGCTGTGGGGTCTACTGGCTTGCTTAGACTACCAGAGGTCCTTTGCTCCTGCAGCGCACACTCACACTGGGAAAGCAGTTCAAGCACACGAAGCAGCACTGTAGAAGACATAATTGGAGTATTGGCTCCTCTTCCATTCATTAGGTCACCTAATGGCTCCAGGCTTCCACACTTCAATCCCCATGTCTGTATTGGTTTCTTGCAAGCTGCACATGTGCACGATTACGAGGCCATACACAGGTTTTATGCAGCACAGCTTGCAAGGAACAGAAACGTCTGCCTTTGATCATCTCCATTTCATAGTGATTTGATGGGACTAGTAGTTTGGACAATAAAGATAAGGTTCTGTGTGCTTTTGTTTAAGTTCACAGGATGTGACAAGGACACTGCATTTCTAGGAAAGTAAGTTGGTATTTTCAGTAATTGCTGAAAATGTTCTTGGCCTGAAAAGTTATTACTTATGCAACCACCACATCTGTCTGGTAAGCTGCAAAATATTGTTTTTTCGGGTTTAGATATGCTTTATTACTTTCAAGTCTTTGAACTTCACCCACCCTTCTTCAGGGATCTTTTTGAAATGCTGTATATAATTTCAGGCCATAATTCACAGCATTTTGTTGTGAAGCGTAATCATCCAAAACATTTTACTGTAATATGGAAGGGCAAGTCCAACAAAATTAACAGATGAGAAAAAGATTTAGCAATGTATATACTGTATATTTATAGTCTCTACCAAACTTTTCCAATTGCATAACGATTTTAAGAACTGTTGTGCCTTAATGCAATGAACTTTTAACACATGACTGAATGTGTATTAGAATTCATGAATGGCATTAAATATTTTTTAAGCTTTCCATGCAGATTTTTTGTTTTGTTTTTTTTAGGTTGAAAAGGTTTACCTATTGATTTGAAACTTAGGCTTTCGGAGGCTGTCATCCTCAAACAATCATACATTAGACCAGGGCTCAACAAATCCCAGGTTGCCATGGTGACTAGAAATTGCGTCCTGGTCACCTGATTTGCATCTTAATGAATTAAATAAGTATTTGATCCCCTATCGATCAGCAAGATTTCTGGCTCCTAGGTGTCTTCTATACAGGTAATGAGCTGAGATTAGGAGCGCACTCTTAAAAGGAGTGCTCCTAATCTCAGCGTGTTACCCGTATAAAAGACACCTGTTCATAGAAGCAAACAGATTGCAGTCTCTCCACCATGGCCAAAACACACAGCCAAGACAAGAAGTGGCTCAAGAAGAAGCACATTAAGAGCCTGGAGTGGCCTAGCCAGTCTCCAGATCTTAATCCCATAGAAAATATGTGGAGGGGGCTGAAGATTTGATTTACCAAAGGTCAGCCTTAAACCTTAATGACTTGGATCTACAAAGGGGAGTGGGACCAAATCCCTCCTGAGATGTGTGCAAACCTGGTGGCCAATTACAAGAAACGTCGGACCTCTGTGATTGCCAATAAGGGTTTTGCCACCAAGTACTAAGTCTTGTTTTGCGAAGGGGTCAAATACTTATTTCACTCATTAAAATGCGAATCAATTCATAACCTTTTTAAAATGCATGTTTTTGTTCTGTCTCACACTGCTAAAATAAACCTACCATTAACATGTTAGACCATTTCTTTGTCAGTGGGCAAACTATGAAATCAGCAGGAGATCAAATACTTTTTTCCCTCACTGTACATTACAAGGATTTTGACAAACTTTGTTGCAGTTTCCTACCTTTTGTTCTGAAGAAATCCCTGTGTGTTCCTCTGTTCCTATGTGCGAGTGAGTCTAATGTACATATATAATATTTTAGGTATGCTGTGTGAATTTGAACACATAGTGAGGAATTCTAGTGAGGAATTCTTATATTTGACTGTAAAATTGAATATTTACTTTTTTTTTTTTCTTGCCGTCTGTGTCCTGTAAGGTAAAGTCAGAAAGTGACTTTTTTTTTTCTTTTTACAGCTTTCATTGGAACAGGGAACAGTCTTGCAATAATGCACAATTTCTATTAATCGCTGTCGAACCGGAAACTATCCCTTACTTTGCCTAAATCTCTTCTCACTTTTTTTGGGACCCTGGAACACAGGCAGAAAAAAAAATCTTTCCTGTTACATTGAAAACTTAAAAAATGGCTAGCTATACACAAGCCTGTGTAATTTTGTTTGACTGCAGTTCACTCCTCCCTGAAAACTCAGGACAGTGCCAGCAATGGTTTGTCCATTCCTCACACCTCATTTTCTGCTAAGCACCAGTCATTGCTCTCTAAATGGATTTTTTTCTCTTGCAAATCCATTAGTGCTTTGGGTTTAGTCCAGATTAGGGGATTAGCAGATCTGGATTTTGCATGATTGTCCCCGCTGAGCTGGTTAGTTTAAGTATGCTAATGGTGAAAGCAGTGAAGTAGGAATTTCATCTGTTTGCTGCCAGACAAACTTTGCCAGTCTTCCTTTATGGGTTTATTTCCTCTTCACTTCATTGGACATTTCCATATCAAGAAGCACGTTGGTTTGACTGGTGATCTGTTTGGCAGGGTATGATTTAATAAACAATGATGGGATGTCTCCCTTTTGCTGTTAGCAGTGACTGAAGTGGTAATGAAAATTTCACAGAGAAAATGTTTCAGTAACTTATTGAATCTTATTGGTAAGTATTTTGATTTGATATGCAGAAGTTTAACTTGGTCTCGACTTGAAGTTCAATATACCAATCATGATGCTTATTTTGAAGCACTGCCATAACAGAAACGTAGTGATGCTTCCTCTAGCAATTGGTCAGATGTTGTACCTCAATGAAGTTTGGTTGCTTTGACCAAAAATTTATTTCATTGTGTATTTTTATGCATGTGTGTGTTTTTGTTTTGTGACTGTTTTAATGCAAAGCTGAGGGATTTTACTCCGTTTTTGTAATGAATAAGGTGTAATGCTACTAAAATATTTTCCTTCCAAGAAAGCCAGTTGGTTTGGTAGTAAGTTCTGTATACCATAGACTTGAATGAGGGTTGAGACATCTAAACTATACACTATGTGAGATATAACTGTTTTGTAAGGTTTGGCAATAGATGGCTTATTATCGCCAAAATGTAAGCACTGGTTGGCCTTGCAAGCACCATCCAGCTCGACAATAGTTGACGTAAAAATTGACTGAGATGGATGAAAAAAATTGGCCAGGCAGGGACTGCATCTGTTTAACAGCAACACTGTATTCAGAAAGCTGCAGGTGCCACTACTACAGACTTCAATAGCTAACAATGCAGATTCTCCCATGCCGCGCTGTTGGCATGGAATGTGGAATCTGTTGCTTTTCTCTTGTTCAGACTGTCGTTGTGAGTTTGGAATCATTAAGTTAATCTTATTTGCATGTGCTAATTTTTAATACTTTTTTAACTGGATACATTTTTTTTGTGGGAGCAACCTCCATGTACCTGGGCCACAGCAAGTTATTAAGATAGGATTCTGTATTGCTCCTCTGTCGACCTTATACTTGCCCTGCAGATGTTACTTGTGGTTGCTGCTTAAGGATTATTTAACAGCATAGAAGACCGCTTTGGCGAAAAGGTGATAGAATGCCAGAGGGGATTTCAACTGAATGCAAGTCATGGGTTTGTAAATCCAGCAGCATTCCAGGGTATGTTAACATCCAGCTGCTATATTACAGTACAGCAACTAGTGTGCATAGTGGTCCAGTCTGATCGGCACATTGCACTGCTCCATTTTTTTCCCCTTCATTAAATGAACTTTGAGATGTCACGTCTCATCAAGTTCAATTTCCGGCCATGCAGTGAAAAGTGATGGATTGCCTTGTATTGTGCTGCGCTGGAAAAAAGCAGTGGTGTAAACCGGGCAGATAAAGGAGACAAGACATTTTTGCCTTGTCCTGTAGTGGTACTGTACTGGAATGGCCACCCAACGCTGTCCTGCCGCATCTGGTGTGAATGTGCCCTCGTACATCTGTATGTGTGCTATCAAGTGAGAGTTTATCAGGCATGCTGGGGTCTACACAAATCGACAAATATAAAGCTTTGTTGCCTCTTGATGTACATTTATTTCTACACACCACAGTGCATACATAGACAACACCGAGTTTTGGGCGTAACCACATTGTTACTAGAGGGCACTTAGACCCCTTTCACACCGAGCCGCCTATAGCGTCGGCGGCAAAACGCCGCTATTTTTAGCGGCGTTTTACCATCGGATTTCGGCCGCTAGCGGGGCGCTTTTACCTCCGCTAGCGGCCGAGAAAGGGTTAAAACCGCCCGCAATGCGCCACAATATCGGTGTTTTGCCGGCGGTATCCCAGCGCTGCCCCATTGATTTCAATGGGGAGCAGCGGTAAACACACCGCTCCTTCACCGCTCCAAAGAAGCTGCTGGCAGAACTTTTCCTGACGTCCTGCCAGCGCACCGCTCCAGTGTGAAAGCCCTCAGGCTTTCACACTGGAAACAATGGAGCAGCTGTTTGAGGGCAGATTGCAGGCGCTATTTTTAATGCTCTAGCACCTGCAAAACGCCCTCGGTGTGAAAGGGGTCTTAAGGAAAAGGCCTTTATATGTCTAATATCTTGTGCTTCCATTTTCTTTGTACTTTTATGAAGGGTTTCAGCAAAGTTTTGTAAATGCAGTTGTATCCCGACTCATTACCATTTTTACCTGTGGCACCCTCCAGCCAAAACAATTTCTTGGCCTGATAATGGCTTTCAAAAATCCCTGCATGTCCTCAGGTTTTCATACAATGTTTCTCTATGCAGACAATCGTGTATGTGTGTAAACAGGTGTTGTCTTCAAGTAACATGTGCAGTTATGTCAGGATTGAATATGTTGACTTGCATCTCCATTTCAAAGCCCCACTGTATCATTGAGCTGCACCAGGTCATTTACATTTTCTCTTGTTACTCCCACTTCCTAATGGATTTTGGTTGTTTACTGTTCTGTATTCTTGTCTGTGCATAAAAGCTTAAGGTGGTTCTTAGTACGGTAAACGTCCCCTGAGCATTTCACTTGTATCGCTGGAAAGTGTCTTTCAAAACAGCCTACGCAGGTGAAAGTGTACGATATATAATGCAGTCTAAATATTGCTGAGAGTTGGGCATAGTTTAATAATCTATAGTGAATCCCTATGGTTTGTAGAAGCCTTTTAGATTTACATCAAAGGAATTGTATGCTTTCAAATGTTTTTTTTTTTTTTTTTTAACCAGGTATTATTGTGGTATGTGCTGTGTTGTTTACCTTACCTTGTTATGATGGGCTCATAAGTTATGTCTGCAGTTTGCAGTGTCGTGGCTGATCGATTCCACTATGTCCATGTATTCATTCACTTAGCTTGTCCCTATTCGCTAAAGGAACAGGTAACTGCTTTTAGGCCATGTAGCGTCCAGCCCAGGCCTTACCATTTCTTCTGTGCTGCATCACAAATGTCAGATTACTAATGTACTGAAAACATATCTCTTGCAGCATGGTAATCTCTCTGAATGTTCTGCATGTTTGTGGCTATGTCCGATCTAAATATTGCACCAGTGCTAGTCTGGGAGACCCAGGGATTGTGGGATACAGTTTCTTCACAGGGAATCCCACTGACAGCAGATGAGTGACAGTAGTTATGGACACGGTAGGCGCCAGCTCCTAAACCAGTTATTCACTGCTTGTTAAGGACACCGGGGGCTGCTGGCTCAATAACAATCAGCTATTTCCTGGTTGTTGGGGTGCCGGCTCCTTGACAACCAGCTGAAATGAACTACATTCTTTAACTATTGCATGCCTGGACCACTATATATTTAACACATGCGTTTTATTTTGTGAATAGATTTTAACACTGTTTTATGCAGTATTTACAGAGTGTTTTTGCTTTTTGAGGTAAATACAACATAAAGGGATAGTGAATTGATAGTTTCAGTATAGCATGCAATATTTTGGGGGAAATGTGTCATGTGACCCAAATACCGCATGTGATATCTTTTAGTGAGCCGAGTCCTATATGTGTACATTGAGGCTGTATATTGCTGTACAGTAATTCTCTTAATTCCATTCTGGTTTTTCTTAAACTAATTTAAATCAAGCAGTTGTTTTTCGTCCAATGTGTTAATCTGTGTATTGTCATGGTTGACTTTGTCACTGAAATCTTGCCTCCGTTGCCAATTTTGTCCATGTATTGCCATGATTGTCGCACATTGTTGGCCATATTTGTTAAGCATGTATCATCATAATTATCAATTTTGCCCACTTGTTGCCTATGTATTGTCCCAATTTCCATTATGTTGCCCATGCACAAGTCCATGTATTACCATAGTTTAGGTCTACATTTGGGACCATATTGCCACAAGGTATCAAGCCCTAAAAAAAAAAAAAAAAAAAAAAAACTCCTGTCATCATCAAACCATGTCCTTTTAACCCGCGGTATTCTTACCTTGCCCATAATTTTGCTTTCAAACTAATGCACTCTTCTCTTACACAGCCTCAAGCTCATGGGGTTTTTAAAAGTTGGCACGCATGGAATGGCATATTAGCAAGTATAGCCCATGCCAATAAATCCTGCAAATCCTAGAATGGTTAGTGGTAATTACAGCTCAATCCTCATCATTCCTCTATCTGTCATTCTACTCTACATTTTCCTCAACCCAAAATTGAAAGGTGGGTGGGGCGCAAACACATTTTTTGGCCAGAAGCGCTTACAGACCTTGATCCAGCCCTGCAGGAAGTGTTTGTGTATGTATTAGTTTGGAGACCCTCACAACATGGCTGTTGGGATGTGATATGCTGCTGAACCATTGAAGGCCCTGGCACATGAAAGCTGCTTAAGCAATCAAACCAGAATTGAATGCAAAATACTGAGCAAACCCGTTACTGCTTTATGAATGGTGCTAGGACTTTGCAAAGCCTTTTCTGTAAGTCTGTCTCGGAATGGGTCTTTCAGACTTTTTATATTTGTTCCACTGCCCAAAATGAAGTATAAATTGGCCTGCTGTAAGTTCTAAAAACCTTTAGTCATAAGTTGAGCATGCTAAGCTTTGAACATAAATCTAACTGATTTGTTTCTCTAACTCGACTTTCATATACTGCACAGGGCAACAGCCAGATCTTGAGCATTTGCATGGGAGCATTTATTTTGAAGTGTTATGACCTGAATGGTGCTTAATTTGTGTATTCGGATGTGTCCTAGACCAATAGCAGATACTCATGTCAACAGTTCAATTACAATGAACTGCTTGGGGTGCTCTGGGGTTCAAATTTTCTTTATTGTGACAATTTAGCAGAGTTTAAAAACAAAATCTAAAATCCATTGGCCACTAACCATTTCATATGCTATGGGAAAAGTTTGAATAATGTTACAAGGACTCATATGTTTGGAAAGGAAGCATAAGGGTCACAATCTTTAGACAGGCACTGACTGACTCAAAGGTCATGCTCTTTACCTCTCTATCTGACTTGCTTGGTTTACCTGCTTAGATGTACCCAAAAGCTTATAACCCTGTGACCTACCTTTGGGTTTTCAGTTGTAATGCATTGATTAGTTACCATATCAGGCCCCATTTAAATATCACATACATAGAAGTTCTAGTAGATGTTATCTTCCCTTTGTGAGGGGAACTGTGTAGTTTTCTTTCCCTTCATTGACCCTGATGAGAATGGTCATAAGGCTTCATAGACTATCTGCAAACTTTATAAAAGGTTTGCACTAGTATAAGCATTTTGTTGAAAATATCTGCCATTGCTAAGTAGAATACTGAAACGCACATATATTATAATCTATGTAATATATTATTTTTAAAAAATGCCTACATCAGATTTGTTAGTACAGTGGCTCCGATCTGAGCTGTCCTTCTTTTTTTTTTTTTTTTTTTTTTTTTTTTTTTCCGTTCAACCAAAAAATCGGTAGTGTATGTGAAGCTTGCACATTTATCTGTACTGAGTACACTGTAAACTGTACATATCACAACTACTTTGTGCATCTAGGTGGATTTTACCTTGTTTTCTTCAGGACAAATTGAGCTTTCTTTTGGTGGTAAATGGTAATGAATGTGTCCTGATAATTTTTTTTTTTTTTTAAGGAAAATTGGTCCAAAAGAGTGAAAAAAAAAAAAAACCTTTTTTTAAATTTTAGCTGTATATTTCTTGTTCCTACCATAACCTACCACCAAAGAACAGCCCAGAAATAAATCCAGACTATCGAAGCAATACTATTAGTTGTATGTACCCGTAGTACAGCCCAAAAACAATAGTGTGCTTTTTTGCTTCTTTTTTGCTTCTTCTTTTTTTTTTTTTTTTTTTTTATTCCTACTAAAACACATCGACACACATTTAAAAAAAAAAAAAAAATCCTGCCCAAAATACTTATGACCTTTGACCCTTACTTGATACAAACACTAACCCTGGAACTGACCTAAATCAAATCTTGATCTAGTGTTTTTTTTTTTTTTTTCATTTTTTTTTAAATTCCATTGTTTTGTGTTTTGTTTTTTTTACACACAGTTGATCTCTCATGCTGAGTTATTGTGTTCTGACAGGGGGGCACCCCCACCCCCCCTCCCCTCCCCCCACCAGAACACTCCAGTCTACAGGGGAACAGGTCGGCTGCTGGTTTTCCAGCATGCTCATCCAACAGAAGCCGGCCATTACATTCATAGTATAGACCTAAAATATGGTTTCTTAGAAACTGCATTTGACCTGAACTTTTCCCTTGAGCCTTTTGTTTTATTAGCCATTTGTTTTACTTGAAAGCACGGACTTGTTCACCATTGAAGTCAGTAACATGCTCCCATGGTACGGTACAAAGAATGGTGTCCTTTAGATCCTTTTCTGGAACTAATATTTATCTTGAGAAAGGTATCCCTCGCCATATTTCTGAGCACTTTTTGATCTGTATTTCAAAATACTACCTATTCTATAGGGGTTGCTCATCAAAGCTTGCTCTGTGTAGTTTACCTGACATGGCATTATAACACATATATTAGGTATAAGTTGGGAAAATTCTCTGTTTTTGCAGTTCTAGTGGTTAGAAAAAAATGTATGCGTTTTGTTTGTGTGTGTGTGTGTGTGTGTGTGTGTGTGTGTGTGTGTGTGTGTATATATCTGCAAAAGTTTTAGGTAGTTCTAAAGGATTGTCGCAAATTAGAATTAAATCAAAAAGATAGGTTGAAACAGTCATTAACTGAAACAGAAAAAGCTGTGTAGGAGGCTTAAAACTGGGTGAGGAACAGCTAAACTCTGTTACTAAGGTAAGGTTGTGGAAGACCATTAGATGTCACAGGTCATACACCATGGCAAGACTGAGAACAGCAACAAGATACAAGGAAGCTTTACTGTATCAGCAAGATCTTTCCCAGGCAAAGATTTCCAAAGCAGATTGGGGGTTTCAGATGTGCTGGTCAAGCTCTTTTTGAAGAAGCACAAAGAAATGGGGAACGTTGAGAACCGTAGACAGTGGTCGACGAACGAAACTTAAGGCACCAGATAAGACACATCATGCTTACTTTCCTTTGACATCAGAAGATGTCCAGCAATGCCATCAGCAAAGAACTGGCAGAAACCAGTGGAACCCATCTACTGTTTGGAGAGGTCCGGCCAGAAGTGGTCTTTAAAGAAAAATTGCGAGCAAAAACCATATCTCAGACTAAGCAACTCAACTATGCATGAAAACATAGGAACTGGTGTGCAGAAAATTGGCAGCAGGTGCTCTGGACTGATGAGTCAAAGTTTGAAATATTTGGTGTTAGTAGGAGGCAATTTGTTTGCAGAAGAGCTGGAGAGCGCTACAAAAATAAGTGTCTGCAGACAGCAGTGAAGTATGGTGGAAGTTCCTTGCAAGCTATGAGTTGCGTTTCTGCTAATGGAGATTTGGTCAGGATCAACGGTGTCCTCAATGCTGAGAAATACAGGCAGATACTGATCCATCATGCCATACCATCAGGGAGGTGTGTGATTGGCCCCAGATTTATTCTGCAGAAGGACAATGAACGACTCATGCAGCAAATGTCATTAAGAACTATCTTCAATGTAGAAAAGAACAAGGAGTTCTGGAATTAATGGTTTGGCCCCCGAAGAGCCTTGATCTCAACATTGCCTGTCTGGAAATACACGAAGAGCCAGAAGGATTTGAGGCAGCCTACATCCACAGAAGATCTGTGGTTAGTTTTCCAAGATGTTTGGAACAATCTACCTGCCGAGTTCCTTCAAAAACTGTGTGCAAGTGTACCTAGAAAAATTGATGCTAAACTGATAGACAAATTAGTGGGAAACCCTGTCAATCTTACATTCCACCATTGCATCCTATTTCAAGATGTGCCTGAGATCACCAAACCCCAGCTGCGGTTAGTCCACTCAATATGTATTGCTACGCTCTGGTGCATTGCTCTTCACTGGAAATCTCCCTCAATACCTTTTGCACAAATTATTGCCCGTATAGATTCTATTAAAGAAACTGAAAAGATCTTTCACACCCTTCATGATTCCATACCTATCTTCGATATTAAATGGAACCCTTGGTTCTTGTTCAGGCTGAATGACTGATAATGTAACATTATACATGACTAAGCTACGCTTTATTTCTGATCTCTCTATTTCTTTTTTTTTTTTTTTTTTTTTTTCTTCTTTGTATAATTTTATGTCGTTACCTTTTTCCCTTGAGTTTTTTCCTTTCTTCCCTTATAATTTGCTATTGGTCTCCTCCCCTCTGGTTTTATTATGTTTAATTAGCTAAATTTGACCTTTTACCGATACAGAATGTAACTCAACTTATTTTTGTTATGATATGTTCTTTATACTGATTTCACTGTGAATGTACATTCTGGATTTGACATTGTATGTTTTTCATATGTCATTGTAGGACATTGTTCCTAATGATACCTGATATGTACAGGTTTTCTTTTCAAAATCTCAATAAAAATCCTTTGAAAACAAAAAAAAGAAAAATTGATGCTGTTCTGAAGGAAAAGTGTGGCGACACCAGATATTGATTTGGATTTCTCTTCTGCTCATTTACTTTCTATTTTGTTACTTGTTACAAAATAAACTATTAATACCTCTATTTATGAAAGCATTCTTAATTTACAGCATTTTGTTCATACCTGCATAAAACTTTTGCACAGTAGAGTGTGCGTGTGTATATATTAGAAAGTGTGTTCAGATGGCAAGTGACAAAACTGATCCAAACAAACCAAAGGTTGCAGTGCTTGAAGATTTAGCACACAACCGCTATTAGTAATGCAGTCAAGTTCTCCGGCATGCTAGTCTCAAACTTGAGAGATTCACAACAGTTGCTTTTTAAGCCTGAGAGACAGCCACTGCTCCTCAATGGTGACTTGGACATCTAAAAGTACATCAGGTATGTGCTTTGCTATGACAGTTGTAAATTGGCCACACTCCGTTTGACTGTATTCACTTTGTTTTGCCCAAAATGAGGATATGAAAGATGTTGAAAATGCTCAGATGCGCAATTGTTTGTGTGCTTAGAATCTGTTATAATATTGATTTAATCTCCAGTAAGTACTGTTCCTTCAAAAGGAAAATATCTCCAGACTATATTGAAATATAAATCTTCTACAAGTTCAGATAAAATTAATAACAAGGTTTTCATTTAGTTTTGTAGCTTCCCAAACACAAAGATTTGTGTAGTAGGTGAGGGGCACTAGCACGTTCTGTTTAATGACCCTCCCAGATATTTAACACTTTTTGCTTAAAGGATAAGTTGACCTTTAGTAACATGTTACACCTGTATTTAGGGTGCAACATGTTACTAAAGAGCACTTGTCCGCACCCCCTGATCCCTTCCCCGCACTTGCTGTCACCAACAACAAAAAACGCAGCTCTGCAGGGCTCCCCCCATACAGCCGAGGCATTGATTCATAGCGTGGCAGACTGCTAGTAGTTCTCAGTGAACTGTAAGGGCACTGATGAAGGCTCTCATAGTTCATTGACACTTCTGCAGCTTTCACCATAAAGTCCATACAGCAGGCGCCTGAAAAGAAAAATGCACCTTTTTTTACCTGCAAAAATGTGTACATTTATTTTAAAAGGTGAATGTACTCTTTAAGAACAGTATACACAAACGCATGCTTGTTGAGCACCATTTAGAAATTTTAAATATTCATTTTAATTGACTTTCTTACCCATTTAGCGCATGATGGATGCATGGACAATTAGTATCTCTGGTGTCTTTGGTGATCAAAAATGCAAAATTGTAAAGGCTTTGACCTTTTGGCTTTCTAGCTCACACAGAAAACCTAGGCTCACGAAGTGGAAAATTGTCTCAAGAGCTTTGACACTATCCTCAGTTTCATGACTCCAGGTACTGTTCTGATGATCTCCCCTAAATCACTTGGTCCTCCAAATGACTAAATGTAGTGAGTCTCCTTTTCATATCTGCAAAGAAAATGGTAAGAACAGTACCTGCTCAGGTTGATGTAAAAAGTGAAAACAAGTAATGCATGGGAGCATCCATTATCACCCTTGAAGGAACTCTAAAATTGCCTGATTCTCTCCTGATCATGCTAAGCAGTGCAAAAATTCTGTTCTAGAAGTTGCCATGATCATGCCATCTATAATCTCAGGCTCTTGTTCTTGCTACACTGACATTGCATTTTAGCTTGAGCGACATGATTTTGTTTGGTGTTTTAGTGACATACTCAGCTGAACCTGTACATTCCAGACTAGTAATGATTGCACTATAATAATTTTAAAAGCAGTCCCAAGTATCTCACATTGTCACCCCCAAAGTAAAGAAGGACCCAGCACAGTGCTCAAAATATAGGCCATTTTCTATTCACTGTAGACCTGAAAAAATTTATGCCAGACTCGGCAAATCCTCTCAAGCCACACATTCCCTCCATGATACACCTAGATCACATAGGATTTGTCCCCTACAGAGGAGCATGTGACTAATAATTTCCTTCCCCTTTGCCTCCTTTTGATAGCTGTAGACAAAGCTTTCAACTGCCTATCCTGGAAATTCCTTTCTGCCTCCTTAACTCAAATTGTTTTACTGCTACTTCTATCAAAATTTATGGCCCTTTACGACTCATCTTTGGCACGTGAGGTTGAATGGTATCCTCTCGGGACCCATTTATATTCATAACTACGCCCGACAGGGGGTATCCCCTGTCATCCTATATTATTATACTGTATACTAGCAATTGAGGACCTAGCTACTGCTATTATATAAAAAAATACCCTCCATACAGGGCCTCTCTATTACCATTGAGACTATAAGCTGAGCCTGTACGCAGATTACCTGCTGCTCTATATTTTGAACCCTTATGTCGCATTCCCTGCTCTAATCCGTAAGGTTCAAATAATGGGTATACCTAACCACTTCAAAGTAAATACAGAAGCACTTATAAGGGTTGTTAAGGCAGTGCACACAATCACTGTCAGCCCCACTGCTAGTATAATCTGTAGTATATACTACATGCCGTTTTTAAAAATTAATTTTCTAAATACCTTTATTCTCCTGATCAGCGGTCATGTGACCACTCGTCGCTCTCTCCCTCTGATGTATACACTACAGAGGGAGGGGCCGAGATATCCCTCTGATGTCTGCCGGCAGGTCACGAGACCTCCCTCTGTAGTGTATACATCAGGGGAAGAGAGCGACGGGTGGTCACGTGACCGCTGATTGGGGAGAATCAATAATGCATTTAGAAGATGAATTTAAAAAAAAACGGCATGCAGCATATAATAGAGGTTATACTAGCAGTGTGGCTGGCAGAGATTGTGAGCAATAATGTTTGCACTGCTTGGAACGGTGCTACAAGGGGGGGGGGGGGGTGGCTCTCACACACAGCTGACAGACAGGGAGAGGAGGGGGGGAGAGGAGGACAGAGGAGAGACAAGAGACAGTGGATGACCGAGGCACGTAAACTGACCACGTTGTCAGGGCTCAGCAGCCATGATAAACCAAGGGCAGAAACTCAGGATCAGACAGGTTTTTTATGATACAGGGGGCCAAATTACAAAGCACTGCACTGTTATTCATGCTTTAAAGGAAGGGGATCTATTTTTTTTTAAGCTGGCTATACACTAGCACATTTTATTTTTTCAAACTTATACCTGTACAAAAATTATTTGTGCATTGGATGACAAATGTCATTTGAAAGTACTTCAACATTTTGTTTGCTTTTAACAATTTAAACTTTTTTGACAATTTTCTATCCTCTTGCCATTTTGAAGCATTCTTTAGATGAACATTTTTGAATGGAAAACTTGAATATCACACTACCTGATGTGAAGCTGGTTCAGGTACGCCAATTTTTCCACTGCTCCTGGCAAACTTTGGCGATTTAAATATCTCAGCACATCCCTCCCAGTGCACCTGGACTGGCTATTTAAACTACAAGCTCCATTTGGTACGATCAGTAAAAGTACGGCAATGGTCCAAGTTAACCCACACTTTGATAGAATGGTCCTTTACAAAATAGCTATCCTACCCCACATAAAAAAAAAAAAAACACTTCTGATGACCTTTGTGTTGTCCTTGCTTGGTCTTGTGCCGATTTGCCTTGTACTGCGGTGCTTAGCAGATAGGAAGCAAACACAGTAAGACCAATTAAATAATTGGCAATATAGTTACACTGAAATATTTCCTGCTTGAAGCCCATCATAAGGCATCCAAGTTTTAGTGATTTTTAACCTGAGAATGACAAAATAGTTCCACTTAGGCAAAATACACTCATGTCTATTATAACTTTTCCTGTCTGCTCTTTTTTTTTAGCAGACAAGTTTTTTTCATCTAAGGGGCTTTGAAAGGTCACTTCTATCTACAAACATTTATCTCTGTTAATCAGAGTATGCCCAGTGAATAATTTAGATCCCCGTTGCTGCTGTTAACCCTGTGTGGCAGCAGAGTAACACATCCTAAAATGATGTCTGATTATTGAAAAGAATCTCATGCAGGGAGTTTCTTTTTATTGGCCAGAAATTTGCACCCGAAATAAATGTCACTAAGCTGTCCGATTCTTACTAATCAAAATGTATTTTGTTACCCATAGATCTGCTCTTCTTGAATGCTGCTTATTATGTTTTTGTTTATACAGTGTTTATTATAGCAATGCTTAAAGCAGCCATTCAGGGGAAATTTTTTTAAAGCAGTATTAAACCCAAAACCAAAAATATTGCAGCATACTAGTTAGATGTGGTGGCTGCATCTGTTTGTTTTGGCTTTTTTCTTTTCTTTTTTTTTTCTTTTTTTTCTTATTTTTTTTTTTTTTTGAGGGGCTCAGTTTTCACTTTATTATTATACCAGATTTTATATAGCGCCAACAGTTTACGTAGTGCTTTACAATGTAAAGGGGGGACAGCACAATTACAGTACAGTTCAATACGGAAGGGACAGGAGGGCCCTGGTCGTAGAGCTTACATTCTAAAAAGGGGGTGGTGGTACAAAAGGTAATATATGCGGGGAATGATTTGATGGGGGTGATGACACTTGATGATAATCTGGCCAGTAACACACCTATATTGGTCAGACACAGCTCTGGATGAATGAGCATAGGAGACACAGCAGTATTGTCAGTCTGGGGGGGGGGGGGGGGGCTGGAGTGTTATATGTATTAGTTTTGGTACCACTAACACATTAAGGCCAAACTCCAGCTTACACTTTATAAGCTACTACAGAAAAGTTTTTTTTTTTTTGTTTTTTTTTTTCCTTTTGGGATAAAGATTTAGCTTGAATAAATGAAAGCTGACCATTGTTATCACCCCTGCCAGTGTTAAGTGTTTCTTCTCATCCATTTAAACTGATACATTCTGCTGGAAAGTTTGTGCTGTGAAAAACAGACTTCCTGGCTGGATTAGCAGGTGAAAATAGAAGAAACCCTGAAAAAGGAAACTAATTCAGCCATTGCATTTAAAAATTGGTAAGGTGTAATATAATAATGGTTTGCTTTTGGATTTAATAATGCTTTAAAAATAACTTTGCATGTTCTCCCTGTGCCTGCGTGGGTTTCCTCCGGGTACTCCGGTTTCCTCCTACACTCCAAAGACATGCTGGTAGGTTAATTGGATCCTGTCTAAATTGTCCCTAGTATGCATGAATGTGAGTTAGGGGTATAAGATTGTAAGCTCCTTGAGGGTAGGGACTGATGTGAATGTACAATGTATATGTAAAGCGCTGCGTAAATTGATGGCGCTATAGAAGTACCTTAAATAAAAAAATAAATAACTTATTCAGAGCTAATTTCAATGAAATGTACACCAAAGTGTCGTGAAGAGAGTTGGTGATACTAAATATCCTTATTCTCCAAAAAAGAATCCATTCACATTATCTATTTTTCATAAAATTATTATTGTGTTTTTCTGCCTTCCTTTTCCAACTTGCGTCATTTGTTTGGAACGAGCAGTGCACACTACCAGTAGTTGCAGTTGTGCTCACTCTATGCACAGTAAAGATATTGTACATAATCCCTAGTCCAAGGATACGCGAGTGTGGCTTTGTTCCTACATACAGTGGCACCATGGAGAGCAAACATAGCCACCCTTTAACAGGAAGTGAGATTACAACAGCACCAAAAAGAAAAAAAAATGGAGGCTGATGACCTATTTTTGGTAGAAAAACATACTTGAATAGATTGTTTAAACCATAGTCCTGTCACTTGAAGAGTAAAACCTTGCTTTAGTAATATAGATCAGTCTGCAAAGTTCAGTATCCCCTAGCAAATCAATCACATATCATCTTACTTTGATATGCATAAGGTAAAACAAAAATGTGACTGTCATGGGTATGGTACTATATTGATTTCAGTTTGTCTTATTAAAGTGAACCAGTGGTATTAACAGCTGTGCCCTTTATCCAGCATCTATGTCAACACTTTCTAAGGAACTGCCAAGTTACATTTCCAGGCATTCTAGCTTTATCCAGAATTAAGAAGAAAAAAAAATGGCTCCAGAGTATATGTGGCAGTTAAACTTTGGTAAATATGTGGGAGCTGTCATTGCTGACTTGTACTCAGAGGTCCATATTCTGAGCTTGTCATTTTATTTTGCTTTACTACTTAGTGGATCATTAAACAGGAACAACCATGCACCAATAAAATGCCAAAACACTGACTCATAAAGTAGAGTAGGAAGGACAAAGATGACAGCACCCCTTTTAAAAACAAGTCAGCAGTGACAGCTCACAAATTTGTATTCCCTGACAGGTTTCCTTTTAAGTAGCTCTGAAAGCATGTTTCAGGAATTTAAAGTAGTTGGAAAAGTGGCATTTTCCCTGGCACCTAAAACCTTAATCCCTATGAAACTAGTTTATTTGTTTGCAAGTACTGGTATTTAAAAGTCTAATACCAATTAACTGCCCAGTGTTTCATTGCACAGCAGAAGATCCATAAATGTAATTTCTTTGGGAAAAAAATGCCTACAGTTTACCAAAATTGAGATGCTTTTCTAGCTATTCTGTTAATGAAAACAACATTTAAATACCACCTCCAGGAAGATATGTGTCCAAAAGTACAAAGTCACAGCATACACTTTCATTTTAAAGTATCTCCACGGTAATAAGAATACAAACAATAGTTATTTTTGACTATCCAATATAAGCTTATTTGAAAACTTTCCTTTCATTTTGGGAATGCTGCTGTGTTATCCTTTCCACAATCCCTAGATTCCCTGTATGCTTGGCAACTTCTACTCTGGTTTCCTTTAAATTCTAAGCATTACATATCCTATGGTACCTTGCTTTCTGCATGCAGTGATGCTATGGTATATTTCATGTTCTGACTCTGCCTTCCGAAACGCGCTCACTAGGCAGGCACCTCTATATTTCAATAGGCAGCTCTATGAAATTGATGAAACAGCAGTGCATATTCACAGGGTATAGTAGTTGAGTGTCATAGATTCCAAGGAAGCAAGTGTGTGGGATTTTTTAAAAAGTAAAGCTTACAAATTTCAAGACCACTGCAGGTTAATAGGACTAGGGTAGATATAGTGAAAATAAATATATGGTTCTACATTTTAACCATAGATATTCTAATGTCTGGGGTAAATATTCTTCAACAATCTACTAGGCTTTATGCACCAAATGTGGCTAAGCTTTACAGTATCACTAGGGAACATGAAGGCTGCAGTAGTTTCCTACCTGCATTGATTGTATTTAACATATGTCCTGTGTTTTGCAGTCTTGCACTCCCCCCTACTCACCGTTTGAAATGACTTTGGTACTGTATCTATTACTGCATTGTGCTTTGTCTTCTCTACCAGTAATAATCTGTTCAGTTTTTTCCCAAAAACAGATGAAACATGCCATTTCTTTTTTTTGCTATGATTAAATAGAGCCAAGCTTACTTCCAGATGCAGCAGTCATGGTTCTTAGCTCAGCGAACATCTTGTCATTGTGCTCATCTTTCTGTCACTAGTCATAGATGATTTCAGAACTATCAACTGTTTGAAGACCTTTTATTGAGGGTGGGGATGAGCTCCTTTTTTGAAAGTCCATTAAATAAGTAGATCAATAAAACTGAATAAAAATAGGTTGCTTGTAAATAGGATTTAACATGTTCTAGAAAAGGGTTAGCGCATCACTTCACACAATGCGTCATCTCTGATTATTCTGTACATAGCTATAGAAAAATCAATACACATTACCTGTTTTTGAAGGTTCTGGATATAGTCATTTCTTTTTATTTACGGAAGCTCTTTATATAGGGCATTAATTCGGCAATGAAAAATATGAGCAGAGGAGTTATCACATTTAAATAGTAACCCCTTACATACTGTGCATTATAATGGAATTACGGGTATAGTGCCAGGAACAGCACATCATGTCGCTTGGGAATAGAATGTTTGCAGGGCATCCTGGGTCTTTTAGTACTCCTGGAAGGCTATGAACCATAACCTGGACATCTAGATTCGTTGATGTACTAAAATGGTGCTTGGGAGTGTTTTAAATTAAACATGAGACTAGGATTTCATATCCAAACTTGATGGCGTTTGTGCTTTCCCCAAAGTTTTTCTACCAAAGGCAGAGAGGTGTCCCATTTAGATTGGAGCTGTGAGAAAAGAGTTTGGCAAATTTATTACAAAGCTGCCTTGTTTCCCCTTACACATAGGCCAATAATAGACTGGTCTTAAGTAACTGAACTGAGATCTCCAAGAAAAAAAAGTGTCATGGTTAACACTAAAGCAGAGAGGAAAAGAAACTACACCAGAGAAGCATAGGAAAAGATGCCACATATAGAGCCACCAAGATAGTATCTGAAAAATTATACTAATTGTAACAAAATAGAAATGTATTGTATGAATACACAATGATCAATTATACAAATGAATAAAATCAATGAAACCTCCACCGTTAACCATCTAATGACAATGTTGTCAATGAACAGACAAATACAGACAGACAAACAAATAAGGTAATGTCTACACTACACGTGCATAAATATATGGGCCATAAGAATGCTGTGTATAAATATAAGCAGTGTAGCAACACCAGATGTGGGGCCAGGCAGTCCTATCATGAAATAATGTAAAAAAGCAGGAACCTGTATAACTCAGTCATAAAAAAACGTATGATTGAAAAATTGACAAGGTATGCTGTTGATGGCAGTTAGAGGTATACGGCAAAGAGGTATTGGCATACTGGATTAAAGCAAATTAATAACCCTTACAGCCATCAACGGCATACCTTGTCAATAATTTTTCAATCGTACAATTTTTTGTTATGACTTTTGTTATGGCTTTTTTTTACATCATTCCATAATAGGACTGCCTGGCCCCACATCTGGTGTTGCCACACTGCTTACATTTATACAGCATTCTTATGGCCCATATATTAATGCACGTGTAGTGAAGACGTTCCCTTATTTGGTTGTTAGTCTGTCTGTCCTTTGACGTTGTCATTAGATGGTGAACTGTGGATATTTCATTGATTTTATACTTTTGTGTAATTTATCATTGTGTATTAATACATTTCTATTTTGTTACAATTAGTTTAATTTTTCAGACATTATATCTCTGTGGCTCTGTATGTGGCATCTTTTTCTGCCTCTCTTTGGTGGTGGCCAGCCGCTGAGCCCCACCCAACTACAGAGTGAGTAGATGAGTATCTGGTTTCCTCTATTGTTTAGTTTGGCTTCCATACCTTTTTCTATCTTTAACACTAAAGCAGCCCATAGATTACTTTTTTTTTTTTTTTTCCTTTTAACCAAGGGGTTGAAGACACTAGATGTGGATGGGGGAAGCCTCCCAGTTATGTATTGTAATCCCCAGCCATCAAAGTACACTGATCAGCTCTGCTGGCTGTTGCAGGCAGCGCTAATCGAGTGGGGAAAATCCAACAGGTTAGTATTACAGAAGTCGATTGGTAGATTGACTTCTGTACAACTAGCCTACCCATACATAGATGGAAATTTTGATCCAGGTAGGGCCTGCTTAAGCAATCGTAAGTAGCAAAATTCTGTGGCAGCAGTCTAGGCATAGTCAAGTTTGTTTGTTTTTTTGTTGTTTTTTTCCTGACAGTGCTGACATTGACAATTGAAATGTTCTTTCTTTATTTTCTTTAGTTTCTTTATTAAAATCATTTTTCATTTTAACTCTGTGCTCTGTTTGTACCTTGAAACATTTTTGAATAAAAAGATATTTGCTAAAAGCATTTGCTAGGCTCACATAGATGGAAGCTTATAACTGGGGAATGATGCAAAATTGTGAGTGCCCTTCATGTTGCAGAACAACCTGATATTCCTACAATTGCAGTATGATTTGATGCACACTTTTTACAATAAAACCTTACAGAAAAGTGTCACTATAAATTGTTGGTGAAAAGTGGGAATTAAATTCATGTAAACACCTGGAAAGTCACATTATACTTTTTTTGTCCCGTAAGATATCAGGCAGAATCCTTTAGTACCTATAGAGCAAATAGATCACAAAATCAGCAGTTTTCTATATTTCAAATGCATTTGTTAAACTATTTCTGTTACCTTCACTTCTTGCACCTTGCATACCTTTTTGTTAACTTTGGGTACAAGGAATTTTGCCATATTTTATGGGTCTGCACATTTGTACAGTGCCTTCTTGGGCGTTCTTCCATCCTGTCTTATGTACCAGGAGTTGTGTTTCAGCAGCAGTAAATCACCTACCTTTCTACATGGAAATCTTTTGCAGTAAAATCTCTCCCCTCGATATGAATACTTAAGAGCTTCACGAGCAGGCACAGTTGTGACTCGCACATATTTTTTCCACTAAATTGTTTGCTATTCCTGCAATAGATTTTATGAAGTAAATTATTCATCTATGGGCTTTTATTTTAAACCACTAAACTGAAAAAAGGGTTTAGAGACACTGCTGCCCAGTGAAAGGATGATAACCACACTGACATAGATGAGACATGTACTTGTGTTTGCCTTTTCTATTTATTAGGTGATGTCTGGTAGAGGAGAGGTTTTGGCCTTTCAATGTCTATACAGTATAATTTGATGTACTTTAAGATGTACGGTATATGCCTAAAGTAAAGTGCATGCATTTGCAGGACTGAATTATGCGATCATCACTTATGACTCTCACCATGTTGAGCATTGTTTTTAACTGATGCAATACGTGTCAATTGAGGCCTGAAAATGTTACCTGTGACAATGTTCCTGGCCACAATGATTTTAAGATGGTACTAGGCAAAATAAGCACCTAATTGAGCACCTACCTACTTTAAGGCCCACTACACATAGGGCTGCCTTGGAGCACTGGGGATTATTTACTAAAACTGGAGCACTCAGAATCTGGGGCACCTGTGCATGGTAGCCAATCAGCTTCTAACCTCAGCTTGTTCAATTAAAGTGACACTAAAGCTTTTTTTTTTTAAGATAACAAACATATCACACTTACCTCCACTGTGCAGCTCCTTTTGCATAGAGTGGCCCCGAACCTGCTCTTCTGGGGTCCCTCGGCGGTTCCTCCCCGCATTATATAACCCCCTAGGAGATGTGCTCTCTCGAGGGGGTTACGTTGGGGGCGCGCTCCTGAGTCATTCATTCGGCGTCCATAGAAGCCGAATGTATGACTCGGCCCCGGCGCCCGGGTCATTGGATTTGATTGACAGCAGCGGGAGCCAATGTTTGCGCTGCTATCAATCCATCCAATCAGGACCCGAGACACCGGCTTTTGCTGGTGTGCTCGTCCCCGGGACAAGATGTAGGGGGTACAGGTAAGTAAAACAGGGGCTCAGGGGGGCTGCAGCAATACAGGAGGTTTTTCACCTCAATGCATAAAATGCATTGAGGTGAAAAACCTTGAAGGTTTATCACCTCAATGCATAAAATGCATTGAGGTGAAAAACCTTTAAGGTTTATAACCCCTTTTAAGCTTTGACAATAAAACCTGGAAGCTAATTGGTTACTATGCAGAGCCGCACTTGATTTTGCACACTCCAGTTTTAGTAAATCTCTCACACTGTGTCCCTCCAGATGTTTTAGGCACAATTTGATCCAGACCTTCATCCCTAAATGTGGGTACGACATTTAGTCTTGTCCAGCTGCAGCCTGCTATAGGCTTTGACAGGCTGCCTGCATCAGGTCTGGGTGCTGCACCTGACCGTCCCAAGCAGACTGCTTCTAAACGGCTCCATAGCCAAAGATTTCCCAGGGGTGTGGCAATACCATATTCATTTTGCCATTATTCTTAGGCCTTGCTTGTAATTATTTGGTCTGCATTCAGTTGTTTTTCCTTTCACAAGATGTGAAGATTTGCTGTTGAAATCTGTACATGGAGAGCATTTATGAACTAATAGAGGTTTTGGAAACCAGCATCCTATGGGGGGAAGGAAGTATATCCTGTGGGTAGTAAACTGGTGGCCATGTCATGTTTTGTTTCATGTTTGTCTGCTGACTCAGTAAGGTTACTCTTTACAGAACTGCTCTTCTTTAGGAATGTGCATAATGGAGGCAAGCAAAGATATTGTTTCCATTGTTTATGGTTGATTATATTGAAATATATGTAGAGGGATGTCAGTACTCTCATATCAGAGAACAGTCAGGATAAATATGAACATATCCCTAAGTTATTTTTTTCCTCCTTTGAACTCAAAGGGCATTTTTAGAAGTCTGTTCTAGCATGTACACTAGCTAATGGAGGTGTAGAGTGTCCTGGACAGATGTGAAGTGTTTCCTCTTTACACGGGGACTCCCAGGGCATAGCTTGTAGTAATGCGGTAAGTTTTTTTTTTTTTTATGCAAGTTGTTAAATGTTTCAAAGCCACTGGTGTTGATTTGTAGAAAGCTGATATAAAAAGAATTGTTATACATCCATATAATGAAGAAAGGTGTTTCCTTCCTCAGTCACCTGAATTCCATGTAGTGTCCTCTGCGTTAGAGAAATTATGTCCTTTTTGTTTTTCTAAAATTAAAGTGTATCTAAACCCAAAAAATAAGCCACAAAAATTCACGCAGACTTTGATGCACTTTTTTTTTTTTACCTCTGAGAAGTGCTATTTCTTATCCATTGCATACCTACATGTGCTGCTTTAGTTCACAGTCAAAAAACAACATATGCCTTTCTGTCATGAAAGCTTAGGATGGCCATAGACATGTTTGGAATCTTTTATCAAAGATTTTAGAAATTAGTCACAGAATATGTTATGAACACAACTGAAATTGCATCATTATAGTTGAATTGATTAGAATTGATGTCATACGTTAATTTTGTGCAAAAGAAATTTGCTACGGTTCAAACTGCAAATGGTCAGAAATAACTTCAATTTCCCTGGAAGTAGTATCCTGAAGTTGTATTACGTTCATAGGATTGCCAAATGCATTCCCGTTTGTCTACTGATAATGAAAAAAATAAAATACTTGTTTCATCATCAAATCCACCCAAAAATCATTAAAACTGTTGCCAGCCTTACTGGAGCTTTTCATTGTGGTTCTACTCTAGCCATTATAGGTATGATTCCTCTATAGTTGTAGTCATTTAATGGGAGGTCATGTCCTCCTTTATACTCAGAATCAAATGGAATGCGCATGGTGACCTTGCAATTCTGTCTCTGGTGCTGAATAGGTTAATACAGCCCAGGATACCTGTGGGACCCTCAAGCCTAATGACACAAAAACAAATAGCCTTTGCATTTCATCTTGAAAGTGTTCATCCCCCCTGAGTGCTCTGAACTCTTGGATCAATTGTTCCTTATACCACATCAATACTAACATTCCCTTTGAATTGCAGTCCCCAAAGTCCATTTTTGTGACTTTAGATTAACTGCAAAGGTTTTGCAGTACCAAGCACTGTAAATAACTTTATTTATTTGCATTCTAATGGTTTAAGGAGTGAAAAAGTGAAGCACAGAATCGATAATGGTTTTCCCCCCACCACTGTCACACTTAGAATGCAGGTCAGTAGGAAAAACCTTAGAAAATGTAACTTGTAAAATGAAGTTTTGTTTCCAATACACTTAACAGTTCTTCCTTTGTAATCGATCACATTACTTTTTAGGGAGAATCATATATCATATATAGTTTTGTAGTTTCACTGTTCTACTACATAGTGATGTGGTGCTGTTTGCTATAATCTGTGCTCTGTAACAAGTTCCCTGTTATTTTCAGAAGGGTTCTCAACACACAGAAGCACCTGAAAGGGTCTAAGCGAACATCCCAATCACATAGATGTACAGTATTTTCAGATCTGTGAGAATTTGCATTTGACAAGCTGGGTTACCATTATTGGGTAAAGTCATAATGCACAGGTTTGAATTGGAGGGGGCACTTTTCAGTTGAACTGAGAACACTGTCTGCTCTGTGCTGCTTGTAGTGCATATTTAAATGTATAGATAGCTGGGTTCTTTTATTGTGCCCTATTTTGATAAATATGCAGTTTTACAGGAATGGGTCCACAAGGTTGCTTACTTGAATTTGGACATTCACAAAACACGATGTGGTTGAGCTCTTGTTTGGCAGGCCAATCACAAAACGGATAACTTTGTTGCACTTTTTTTTTTTTTCAAATGTCTCTGTTAATTTAATACATTATTAATTAAAATTAACACTGATATAATATGAACGTCAATAACAGGATAACGCTTAACAATTTTCTCTTGCTAATATATTAATGTGATGTGTCTTGCTGGATTAGTGATCCTTCCCGCAGCTCCTTGCTGTACATTTCATGCCCTATTAATGGAAGAAGAGGTGTCACACAGCTGAAAGGAACCAGGGTAAGAGAAAATATAGAATGTCAGTGCTAGTCAGGTTGCAGAGCAATGCAACTGTTCTACAAATACTTCCACTATTTTAGTATATAGAAAATTAAAAATGTTCCAACTAACGGTTAAACTGACAGGGCCATTGAGGGTAGCTTATAATTTTACTTATGAAATTGAAATGTCACTATAGGCTGATAACCTTTCCTTGTATGTTTTGGTTTCTGCTGGCTCTCCATTTTATCAGTATGTTTATGCTACTTTTATAAAGCCCAAGTCATGCACCTTTTTCTTTGTAGCCCTGTATTTCTGTATGTTATGACTTTCAATTGGAAATCGCCAAAAACACCTTTTTCTCTTAGTGGAAATGCATTTGCAGCCCTCCCACTTCAGTACTCCATACAGAAGTAATGACCACACTGATTAAAAATAGTGGAGTTATTCCCGCGCTATCAAATATGGAAGATGGCTAAGAATGGAAAAGCTGCTTGCACCGATTTAGGTACAGACCTGACCTTCACAATGAATATGTATAAATGGGTGGTGCTGCGCTAATCCTCAAAACGTGCCATAAAGGTGAATAAAGGACTTATGGTCAAATCTTACATCACAAGGCAGATATAATAAAAATAATAAGAGTGAAGCAAATAACGTGATAAATGGCACTAGCCAACAAATATGTCTGATCGAAATAAAATATAGATACTAATAAATACAGAAAATATAAATCATATACGTGAGAACATGTTCATGATACCACATAAATATTTAGACCATATCCTCTTAGTAATTAAGTAAAGCTCACAATCAGTGGGAAGATATTCCTTCATAAGGTGCAAAATAGATATATGTAGAAAGCAATGGTTTAAACTATGTGCAAAAAATGTTCAAAAATTAGCAGTGTGCAATGGTGTATTCCAATCAGATGAGTCCATACACCATGCTATATATAAAGTGACAAATGTGCAAAAAAGCGTCCATCCAAATAAATACAACATATAAGTCCCAAACAATTGTGTACAAGTGTTTTCACAAGAAAAAAGTCCTTTATATAGATAAAATATGTGACAGCAACGTCCTAGCATGCAGCCGTTACAATTAAAGTGCTCAACGTGAGTGACATCAAATGTGTCGTGTGCATACACACAAGTGGGTAGTGGCCCCTTACCTTAGGGTAATAGGGCAAAAGCATAAGGTTTGAAAAGCCTTTGGGGTGTCCACCTAGGGTCTCCAGCGCGTCCCTCACGGTCCTAGATCCGAGATATGGTTCCCTCAGATGTAGTGCGGGGGGGGGGGGGGATGTGTATGTAAAAAAACAGGAAGGATCCCAATAGTGTAATACCGTTTGTTCAGATAGTAGATTTTATTAAGAAATAAAGGTACTCACATCAAAGATAAAAACAGCAACAATTGTATCCAACGAGCGGCGAGCTCGTAAGCCTCTATCAGTGTCTGCAGCCTGTCTCGTCCCTACGCGTGACTTCAACACCTGATGAAGTCACGTGAGGTGTGACGTCGCGCGTAGGGACGAGACAGGCTTCAGACACTGATAGAGGCTTACGAGCTCGCCGCTCGTTGGATACAATTGTTGCTGTTTTTATCTTTGATGTGAGTACCTTTTATTTCTTAATAAAATCTACTATCTGAACAAATGGTATTACACTATTGGGATCCTTCCTGTTTTTTTACATACCCCCCCCCCCCGCACTACATCTGAGGGAACCATATCTCGGATCTAGGACCGTGAGGGACGCGTTGGAGCCCTAGGTGGACACCCCAAAGGCTTTTCAAACCTTATGCTTTTGCCCTATTACCCTAAGGTAAGGGGCCACTTGTGTGTATGCACACGACACATTTGATGTCACTCACATTGAGCCCTTTAATTGCAACGGCTGCATGCTAGGACGTTGCTGTCACATATTTTATCTATATAAAGGACTTTTTTCTTGTGAAAACACTTGTACACAATTGTTTGAGACTTATATGTTGTATTTATTTGGATGGACGCTTTTTTGCACATTTGTCACTTTATATATAGCATGGTGTATGGACTCATCTGATTGGAATACACCATTGCACACTGCTAATTTTTGAACATTTTTTTGCACATAGTTTAAACCATTGCTTTCTACATATATCTTTTTTGCACCTTTATGAAGGAATATCTTCCCACTGATTGTGAGCTTTACTTCATTACTAAGAGGATATGGTCTAAATATTTATGTGGTATCATGAACATGTTCTCACGTATATGATTTATATTTTCTGTATTTATTAGTATCTATATTTTATTTCGATCAGACATATTTGTTGGCTAGTGCCATTTATCGCGTTATTTGCTTCACTCTTATTATTTTTATTATATCTGCCTTGTGATGTAAGATTTGACCATAGCCCTTTATTCACCTTTATGGCACATGTTTTGAGGATTAGCGCAGCACCACCCATTTATACACAATGACCACACTGCTCATAACAAATATATTCACACAGATTTGTGGTGCAGAGGAAGAGAGGGTGGTGTGTCTGACCATGTCTGTTAGAACCCTGGGCAGCATGGCCAAAGTCCAGTGCCTTTTGGACAGCGTACTTGTGTTTGTACACACAACCTCCATTTTCAGTTTGTCCAATGTCTGAATATATATTTCTGTGACTTCGAATGGGCTTTAATGGAAATGTTTGGGAGAAAAATAAGGGATCTGCCATTACTGTTTTTTTTTTTTTCTTTTTAAAGGCACAGTCTCTGGGTATTATTCATACTGCACTATATAGCATGTCACTGACCTTGAACAAGTATATAGAACAAGAATCAAAACTTCTTAGGACTTAAGTGCAACTAACGTCTTAAATTAAAAACTGTGAGGAGTCAAGCTCTTTATTGCAGAAGAGATGCACTATGCCTCTTCTGCACTAAAATAAACCTACCTCCCTTCTCGCAGTCTTCTTTAGAATGTACACGAAGCTGTGCATGCACAACGGATTACATCCCAGTGCATATCCTGTGCACTGGGATGACTGCATTCCTGTGCATGGACAAGAGTGACGTCGTTATGCACTGGCCAATGAAGAGGGCCCCATCCCGGCACCTGAAAGAAGCAGAGTAGAAGATCCTGGAGAGAGACCTTGGGCCGTTGAAAAAAAGCTAATTTTGAGGACTTTGGTTCCACTTCAAGCTGCATCATTTTGAGGACTTTGGTTCCACTTCAAGCTGCATCATTTTGTGCTAGGTCAGTGATTCAATAGGTAGTGGAGTCAAGAGCTGAATAAAACTCTGAAGTTTGCACTTTTTCAACATAAAATCCATATTGTTAGGTTCCCTTTAACCATTAAGTGACCATGGCTTAAGCAAAATGGCCAGACAACGGATAATCCTTTAAGATGACAGCCCAGCAGCGCTTTATCGTTCCTCTTGAACCTCATGGAATGTAGTTGTGAGTGAAGGTTAGCAATTTGCAATTTTAAGCCACTTTTTGTTACTGGTCTACAGAGTGCTTTTTGGTTTACTGCTTTTGATTTTGTCTGATAGTTTCCTAAACAGACAAGGTCTTGGGTATGCAACCTTATTTGTATATTGAATAACCTTTCAGGAACATTTAAATTTCAGTTAGCTGTGCTACTGAACATGCTCACCAATGCTCTGTTCCAAGACAGTCACAAATTCTGGCCTTGGGTATGGTTTGCCAAGTAATCAAAGCAAAAATGCAAGAAAATGAGGCGCATTAATTGATGTATCATTTTAAAACCCTTTTGTCTGTCCTTTTATAAAGGCATTCTATAAGATAGGACATTGGATCATGCAATACTTTTACCGTTACAAGACATTTAACGCATTTGTGTTTTACATTGGCTAGGTTTCATAGTGTAGGATGTTTCTATTGAAACAAAAGTGACTTATTTTATTCTTTGTATTAAAGCAATGTGCGTTGTAAACAAAAAAACTTGCACAAGCTTTATTGACGAATGCAAATGTTTAGTCATCTTGTCTTCTGTTTTTTTTGTCTTGCTGCCTGGTCTTGAACATAGTGTTTGTAGGAAAAGAGGGCTATTGGTACCTGGGGAATTGTGTACAAGACTGTGGTTGTTTCAGAAAGCTGTACCTTATCATGAACCGGTGTGTAATATCTGTATGCACTCTGTATTATGTGTTTCCCCTCTGGCTGTAAGTTTATATAATCTGTTTTTGTTCTTATGTATCTATGTTTGAAGAGGTGAAGCTAATAATAAAATGCTACAAAAAAAAAACTAGGGATTTTTAATATGGGAAAATGAAGCGCATATTTACCAAGTAAAAAAGGAGGAAGCCTGAAGATGTGGGTTTAAGTTCAGAAATGCACAATTAAAGCAGCACAAATAAAAATGGCCCAATAAAAGATAAAATAACAAGCTTTTGCTGCACCATTCCACTTATATCCAGAGTGCATCTCCTATCTCTGTGCTTTTTCTCATCAGCATACTGCATGTCAACACAAGAACTGATTGGTTCCTTTTGCTGCTGCTTCCCTTATACTTCAGCCCTGCTGTACAGGAACAGTAAGGGGCTGATTCCAGACCAAATCGGGTGCCTAGGGGTAGAGGAATGAGGTACAATCGCCTATTCCTCAATCCAACAGGCTTGTGGCATTTTCCACTTCTCTCTGACACTCCGACTTGTGGGCTGCCCCTTGCCATCCCCACAAACAGTGCAGGGCTATGTGCCCAGTGGGTACTTAATGATGTCAGGGTGCAAACCATCAGCCAGAGAAGAGGCATCAGGGGACAGCTTACAGAGATATAGGGAGCCTACTAAGGAGAAAATTTTCCAGAATACACTGATGATGAAGATCACAGGGGGGGTGATTCTTGATGTTTCCCAGAACAAGTCTGCTTTTTGACAAATATGGGAGGCTAAGTCATGCCCAAGACAGATTTTGTGGGAGACTGTAGGGGTTAAAAGTCAGCTGCATGCAGCCAGACCACCTCTACACACTGAGAATAAACAGAGTCTGAAGAAGCAGACTTGTTATGGGAAATACCTCAAGAAGCCACCACTCTTACTATATTCTGATCAACAGCTTATTCTGGAAGGACTGGTTAAAAAGGGGGAGGGGGGGCGTGGCCTGAGGAGCTATGGAGTAGGACGCTTGCAGTGAGAGCTCCGCTTGCCCACACTCCTGTAATAGCCATCCTGCTCTAATCCTACCAATCCTGCCAGAAAACTACACCCCAACAGGCTTATCCCGTCTCCTGCATGGCCCTTGGTGCTGCCTGGCCGCCTAGAGCGCTGCCCGAGGCCGCAAAGACCGGATCGTTCCGCCTTGGGGCTTGCCTGTAGGATAGTCCCCAGCTTCGGCCTAGTGCTTGGAGCGGTGGCCATTTTGCTCCACCTGGCGGCAGCTCCTATTCATCTCCCGGACACACCAAGCTCCCCCGAGACTGATCTCTGCCTGCCTCGGTCCCCGGATTGCCTGTGGCCCCCAGCGCTGAGCCTCTGCACCCTGCACCAGCTGGTAGGACAGCCCGTGGCTCCGGCCTGGTCCTCGGAGTGGCGGCCATCTTGCTACACCCAGCAACGGCCCTATTGGTCCTCCTGGCCTGCCTGGCTCCCTAAAAGACTGACCTTCACCTGCCTGGGGCTCCGGATCTCCTCTAAAAGTGCAGCACCTTATCCAGTGGCAGCCAGTGGGATGGCACGTGGCTCTGGCCTGGTTCCTAGATCGGCGGCCATCTTGCTTCACCCACAGTGGGCTTGTGCGAGTGCTGCTGCAGGTCTCCCTGATCACCTGAGCCCAGTTTCTCCCTTCCACAACCACTGCTCTCACAACTATCCGGCCACACCTTGTAACCTTTACTGGACAGCTCTGGAACTGTGGCAAGAAGAGATTCTTGAAGATTCGGCCTGGTAAGCGGCGGCCATACTTGTTTACCCCAGAGGCCCGCTGGTCATCTTTAGACCAGTTCTCCACCAAAAAAGACTTCCGAGGCTGCTGACAAGCTTGCCAAGTACTGCCGCCTTGAGGGAGAGCAACAGGCTAAGGATGACGCTGGTCCCTCTCTGGACACGGAACATTCTACGGTGGCCACAAACAAGGTACTCGATGCTATTGCCCTTTACCAGAGCACGCTTACCACCAAAATCAAGGAAGTCAAAATCGATGTGTCCCTTATCCGACAGGACCTTTCTACCCTGCGGGACCGCGTGGCAGAGACGGAGACACGCATTAGCAGAGCGGAAGACATCTTACACCCCCTACAACATACTACTGATGAGGTGCGCCGCCAGCTCCAACAGATTAGTGCAAAACAGGATGACATGGAAAATTGCCTCCGGAGATGTAATCTCCGTTTCATCGGCCTCCCTGAGACTGCTGAGGTCAACGACGCGGCAAGTTTCCTTGAAAACCTCCTGACATCCACCTTCGGCAGAGATGCATTTTCGGTAATGTTTGCGGTGGAAAGAGCTCATCGAATCCCTGCTCGTCCTCCTCCTTCAGGGGCTCCACCGCGTACCCTGATAGTGAAATTCCTCAACTTCAGGGACCGCGACAAGATCCTCCGCCTGACCAGAGAGAAGGGGAATATCCCCCACACCAACACACAGGTGGCTGTATTTCCTGACTTTTCCAATGAGGTACAACGTCAAAGATCCAAGTTCCAGGATGTTAAACGACGGCTCCGAGTACTACACCTCAAATACGCTATGCTATACCCTGCAAAGCTCCGTGTGGAATGTAAGGGCCGAACCCACTTCTTTGAAGACCCTGAGTTAGCATCCACTTGGATTGATCAGAGAGATCGCCGAGACTGCGTGCAACACCTTGCCTATAAGCTGTGAGTAATTTGCTTTTCTCCCCCCTCATCCCCCCCGTACCCGCAATATCATCCAATGCTGTACTGCTGAGCCCCTCAGTAGGCACATCATATGTACATATCCTTTGCTGGAACTGGGGGATGGATTTGCAAATCCTTTTCAGCCCTATACTGGATTTCACAGTGTACCTACCGTCTCCGGGTGACCTCATTGACTCATGATCCCCACTTCCCTTATACCTAAGAAATGCCTGTGGAGGACAGTGGATCGAATGCCACTAATAACTCTGTTACTTTATTTTATCACCCAGATGGCAAGCGGAGCTCCCCCCTACACGGCTGTAATGGCGCTGCACTTCTGTGGCTCCTACACCTCATGCGCTTCTCAGAGAAGAAGTCGCCCCCCTAGTGTTTATGTGAATTTTTTCATTCCCGTTTGTTTGACTGTTTTTTTTTTCCCCCTTGTTCTTTTTTTTTCTTTTTCATATGGGTATCTATGCTCCTCTGAAATTAAGTTTCTTGCCTCCAACGGGTCCTAAACGTTGGATGTCCCCTGTTGATACCTGGTTATGGGATGCTATGTCTGTGCCAAGTTTGGGTGGCATTGGACTGGGAGGGAAAATGTTGTGGTTATTATTTTTCTCACACCACCATGTTTACAACTGTTTACTTATGCTAACGGTACTATGTTATCATACATGCACTGTCGATACTATTTATCAACGTGTTTTATGCTATCTGATATGGCTGTGTCTGCTCTGCCGGTCCTGATCCAGCCGCGGTTCATCATATGCACCCTCTACCCGCCATGAGTTCTCTGAAGTTCCTTACGTGGAATGTTAGAGGCTTGCGCAATAAGATTAAACGCACAGCCGCCCTGACATTCCTTAAATCCCAGCATGCTGACATCATCACCCTAGTTGAGACCCACGTCACGGGCCACTTACAATCCTCTCTCAAAAAACCTTGGATTGGTTGGGCATACCATGCCACCCACACCTCTTACTCCAGGGGTGTATCGGTCCTGATTGCTAAAAGGGTTTCGTTCGACCTAATACTACTCCAGACGGACCGGCAGGGCAGATACGTGTTTATACACGCCGCTATTAACGGCTCCCCTATTCTGATACTTGCCTGCTATATCCCCCCTCCATACAACTCACTTGTGATTAAGGAGGGCCTTGCCTTTATGGCACAACACACCTCTGTACCGGCGGTGTGGATGGGGGACTTTAATATGACCCTCATCCCCACTCTAGACCGAATGGGCGCACCAGACCTCCCTCTAGACCCACCGGCCCATACCAGACTACACCGCATACTGACTGACTTTGCTCTTGTAGACACTTGGCGCCACAAGCACCCACATTCTAAAGTCTTTTCATGTTTCTCAGCCAGCCATAACACAATGTCACGAATCGATTTTATCATAATTTCAAAGACCCTGACACCTAAACTGGAAGACGTGGGCTTTGCTCCAAGAATACTCTCGGATCACGCCCCTTACTGGGTTACGATTCAGCTCCTGAAGGCCTCTCCTGCTCCTCTTTGGCGGTTAAACCCGTTTTGGCTGACTGCCCTGCAAGACCAGGATGACATCCCCACAGAACTGCAATACTATTTTTCAGCCAACAGGGAGTCAGCCACACCTAACATAGTGTGGGAGACGTTCAAGCTCCACGCCCGCTCCCTGCTCTCCACACGTATTAACAGACTTAAGCGATCATCGAAACTCATTGTCCAACAGGCTACAGAACACCTACAGGTGCTGAAGGAGGCCTTCCACCGAGACCCCTCGCCCAGCACGGCAAACAATCTTAAGATTCAGACGCGACAGGTCTCCCAGTTACATATTGAGAAGGCCAAACAGCGCATCTTTTTCTGTAGGCAAAAGGGTATTTGAGTATGGAGAAAGATCAGGCAAACTTCTTGCATACCTTGCTCACTTAGATTCACGTCCCCCTGTGGTGGTGTCGTTGACCGATCATCAGGGGAATGACATCACCGATCCGCAACAAGTAGCAGAGGAATTTGCGAGATTCTATCGCGCACTCTACACCTCTCGGGTCACTCCCCAAGATACCAAAGATTACTTAGCGAAAATTGAATTCCCTAGATTGACTGACGCCCAACGTGAACTCATAGAAGCTCCCATTACTAAAGAAGATATTTCTGAGGCTATTTCCTGTCTGGCTACATCTAAGGCCCTAGGATCGGATGGCTTACCACTTGAATTCTATGCCACCTACTCTGAAATTTTAACCCCTAAACTCCATGATCTATACAAATCCATATTTGATACCGGAATCCTACCCCCCTCTATGAGAGAAGCCCAAATTGTGGTAATCCCTAAGCCTGGTAAGGACCCCAAATACCCAGAATCATATAGACCCATTTCCTTACTACAGATTGACATTAAAATACTTGCCAAGATTCTGGCCTCCCGCCTTAACCAGGTTATTCTTTCCCTGATCCACCCCGATCAGACGGGCTTTATGCCAGGGAAGAACACTGCTATGAATATTCGCGGTCTATTTATGAACATCCAGGGGTCCCATGATGCAGTCGGCTCGAGGGTCGTGGTGGCTTTAGACGCCGCCAAGGCCTTCGATTCCGTGGAGTGGAATTATCTATGGGAGTGCCTTTTCGAGATTTGGACTTGGCCCCAACTTTATTCATCGGGTTCAGCTCCTGTATCAATTCCCGAAGGCCAAGGTGTTTGTAAATGGTTGGCTCTCCGATCAATGCCCGCTGGAGAGAGGGACCCGACAAGGCTGCCCCCTTTCTCCCATGCTGTACACATTGGCTGTGGAGCCATTGGCCATCATGGTTCGTGCGGACACCAATATTCAAGGCCTTAAGATAGGGAATCTGGAAGAAAAGATTGGGATGTACGCAGATGATACGCTTCTTTACTTGGCCGACTCGGGTCCCTCCCTCGTTGCAGCCCTCCACTCCATAGAGCATATGGGTAGCCACTCGGGCCTAAGCATAAATTGGTCTAAATCCCAGATCCTTCCGATTGACCATTTCCCTCCCTCACTCACATCCCCCCCTCTGACTCTCCCCAGGGTCTCTGTAATTAAGTACCTCGGCGTGCAAGTTACTAGATCGCTTACAGACTACATACTTTTGAACATTGAACCCCTGTACACCCTGATTAAGACTAAGACACAAAATTGGGCTCGACTACCCCTGGGTGTCATGGGACGCATCAGTCTAGTCAAAATTATACTTCTCCCAAAGATACTTTATTTGGTGTGGCATGCTCCCCTGTATATACCACAAACATTTTTCAAAACAATTGAATCTATTCTCAATTCGTTCATATGGGGATCCAGCAGACACAAATTATCTTGGAAAATACTTAAAAACACAGTGACATTGGGAGGAGTTGCTCTTCCAGACTTTCAGGACTATTATCTTGCCTCCCAACTATCCCACTTCTATCATTTTGACAAGAACGAGCTACCAAGATACCAGCTGCTACTCTGTGAACACCCTGATAACCCAGCTCATACCCCACTTCAATCAGTCCTAAGGGCCCCATTGACAGGACATACCCCCCAACATAAAGCAGGCATGTTGACACATCACCGGAGGGTGTGGCGGTTGGCACTACAAAAACTCGGGATTCCACAGATTCATTCCCACACCCCCCTTTGGTTCAACACATGCCTACCTGAGCTGTTGCCTATCCCAGACCCTGCGGTTTGGATACGTTGCGGGATCTTGTATATACACCAGATCATGACGACTACGGGACTTAAAACATTTCAAACATTAAAAGACGAATTCTCACTTCCCAATCACCTCCTTTTCAGGTACTTACAACTTCGCCATGCTATACAAACTCAGTTTGCTGGCTCCAACCCATCCCTGACAGTCCCCTCCATAGTAGACACGATCACAGGTGCTGAGCCAGCCAAACTAATCTCCACTCTTTATTCCGCCATCCGTCTTCCCAACTCCATATCCCTGGCCTATAGTGCTAAGACTAGATGGGAGGTGGAGGTTGAAATGATTGAAGATGAGGATTGGGATGAGATCTTGGAAGGCGTGAAAAAGGTTTCTCCTAAACTGTCGGACCGCCTAACACAGTTGTATATCATACATAGAACATATCTGACTCCTCAGAGGATAGCGCGTTTCAAACCCATGCATAATCCAGGATGCCGTCTATGCGACCACACCCCAGGCTCTTTCTATCACTTTATATGGTCCTGTCCAATTATCCAAACATACTGGATACAAGTGATACGCTTCCTCCACGATCAGATGGGCTCTCCTGCTACTCTAGACCCAAAGATGTGTCTGCTCGGTCTGCTACCTGACTAAGACGCTGACAAACCCCTCCGTACCTTTCTACATGAAACGCTATTCTTAGCGAGAAAAGCGATAGCCCGTAATTGGATGCAGGCCCTACCCCCTACAATCCAGTGTTGGAAAAAAGAAATTAATGACACTCTCCCATACAAGAAGCTGATTTATGTACATAGAGGATGCCCGCTTAAATATGAGCAGGTCTGGAACAGATGGCTGGAGGATGGTGAAACATGTACTTGAAATGTTGATATCTTCCTCTTTTTTTCTTCTCTCCTCCTCTCCCTTCTTCACTACTGTGTACTGGCTTCATGTTCAATGTGGATATTTCACCCGTTATCATGTAGATAACTTAATGTGCTCATGTATGTATTGCTGCTCTGGCCATGTTGGCTTATATTATTTTTTATGTACCAAGCATATATTTTCTTAATAAAGTTGGTTTTCCAATTAAAAAAAAAAGGGGGGGGGGGAAGCTTATTCTGGAAGGACTTTCTCATCTCCGAATATGACAACTGTATAATGAAGTGATCAAGGGTAGTACATATCGGGTGTCATTGTCTATTATGTTTTAACAGCGTCTATTGTTATTACTTTTATAACCCTATTTGTTATAATGTATTGAATTAACTGATCTTTTAAATATACTATTGTATGTGTGACATCAGAATGGGCTCATGGTGTTTAGAGGTATAGTGCATTACTTTACTAAGTTTTGGGGATGTCTTAAAGCATTTCCAAATTCAAGATCAATAATAAACTACATTGCAGCATACCACTCCTTATATAAACTATCTGTATTAGTTTTCTTTGAAAAATTAAGATGGATACATGTTAGAAATCAAGTGGGGGCGTGGCCGGACCTAGCAGGAAGATAGACGCTTCATCCCTGAGCTCCTGCCGCCACAGGGAAAAGCTGACTGGAACCGGAGGTAAAATTGCCCCTCAACACTTCCAAATCATGGGGACTGCATCGCAGAACTCTTCCGCCTCCCGTTCCCACCCCCCCGCAAACAAATAGGGGATGGGGGTCATAATATTCCTGAAATGCTTCGTACCGGCAGAGGGAACATGGCGCCTACCCGCCACAGACACTCACTCTCAGGCTGCCCTGACAGAACCGTCACACGCGAGATCTCCAAACCCTCACAGGGATAGAAATGGAAGTAAACTCTCACCACAGCCACACTTAAACATGCAGGACCTGCGGACCATAGCAGCGGTTATCAAAGACACCTTATCTGCCACCATTTCTGAGCTCAGGCTCGATATCCGTGCGCTCAGTGACACAGTTGAAAGAGTGAACGCCATGATGCGACTATCTGCAAAGCTGCGAATCGCATTGACTCCCACACATTACAAATGAGAGATATGCAGCGCCATCTGGAAGATGTCGACAACAGAGGCCATCGAGGGAGAACAAATAGCCCCCACCGTGACTGGAATCTTTAATGGTCTGCTCAATAGACCACCTCATACGCCCATTGACATGTTAAGGATCCACCAGGCTTACGTCCCAAGGGAAGGGAGACAGATCCCCCCCAGGGACATCATTTCCTGCATAATTGACTTCAAACTGAAGGAAGAAATTGTCAGACAAGCAAGAGGCAGACCTCAAATTCTCCATGATGGGAGAACACTTCAAATCTGTCAGGACCTCTCAGGAATCACTTTATAGCACCAACGTGATCTGAAGCCTCTGCTGGACACCCTTAGCACGAAAGATATTCAATATAAATGGAAATTCCTGTTTTGCCTTTCTGCCTCCACCCCGGGCTGCGTGGCTCTCCTGAGAGTACCAGAGGATCTCCCACACTTCTGCGAAACCCTGGGCATACCCCTGGTAGATGTCCCTAACTGGTATGTGGAGTTTCGCCGCTCAGTGACAAGCAAAGAATCACCTCAAGAAGAACCCATGGAGGCGCAAGATACCAGGTACCGTAGGAGAAGGTCTCCATCTGCCCCCAGACACCTTACCGGTACCCGCACTCACTATCGGGATGGCAGCCCCACACACTCCCCGAGGCTCAGGAGTGCTCGCCGAGACCATTTGCCGGCCTCAGATACACGTTACCATGCAATCTCAGTTTGCCCTGTTCGGCTTTAATCAGTTCTTTCACACTGTTAAACTTTAGTTCAATGTTTATGTGACTGACTTTCTTCAAGAGATGTTATTCTTCTTGTACTGGGTTCGGATTGTATCCCTGTCATAGACATTGCAAGTCTAGATAGAAAGCAGCAGCACTTGCCCATAGAAGGAACACCGCCCATATGTCTAGTGGAGTGTTCTAAAACTACACGACCCACAACACCCTTCTGTTTGGAACCGCCCCTGACCTAGCAGCAGTTCTGTGCAGTGTCACTATCGCCCACAAGCTCCCTGACACTAAGGAAAAGCCTCAAGAATATCCAAACACTGCGACTGTTACCCGGACAAAGCCTCACACAGAAAATCGCACTCAAGGCTGACCTCCAAAGCCGCATCTCACACAGTCACCTCTTCCACTCCATCGCTGGCTGCAACGACTCGTGCACTGAATGAGGAGCTTACACGGGCTATCCCCTCCTTCTACATGCCTCGTACAGGCACTCGCTGTGGCACCTACCTGCAGGCTTATGCAGAGTGCACTACCTCCATCTACTGGCCTGTATCTTTAACTCTACCCAATCACACTTTCTGGCATGTTAGACTGCATGACGAGGTATATGCCACACTCTATGGTAAATCTTTTAGTCTACAAGTTTAGTACTACTCAGACTTTCTAGTTGGAAATCTGTCACTGAATGCATGGTCAGCTTGCTGACCGATTTACTTGCTTATTTACTTGTTTCTCCAGTTAGTGTTCTATCCCTCTTGAGATTTTTGTTATGTTTTTAGGCCCTATATATGACCTCTGTTCAATTACCTCACACGTTCTGGGGCTGACACTTGACCCATGAGAGGGCACCCACCTTTAAAAATCCCAGATTTTGCTGGGTTAGTCTTCGGTGGCGATTTGGGTGCCTTCTGGTATGGGGGCTGGGTGGTGGTTTCAGAACTCCCAATATTTCTATTTGATGGTTCTTGTATACTATTTTTGTAATGATGCATTTATGCACCCAAATCCCACCACCCAGCACTCACGCTTCTTTGGGAGTATCCCCTTGCCCTATTATATATCCCCCAGAAAATACGTTCTCCAAAACCTCCACCCCCTTTAGCACCTGAAGACCCTGTGGCGGCGGACTATACCATTCTTTCCTTTACCTATAGTCCTCCTTCACTGCTCGGTGATTGCCAACCCCCACACAGTTGTGAGTCACGGTGCGGTTACACCCCTCAGGGGTGCACACATCGTACCCGCACTGTACTTTACCGGTACTGTACAGTTTAGAGGTAGGGGTGCAAGTCACCCCCAAACCTCATCGGTTTCACCCCAGTTATCTTAACATTACACTTGAGCATGCCAGACACTGAACAGACCCATATCCTGATCGCCTAGGTTATTCCCTCTCCCTTCACTCATACTTATGGCGGAGGTCACAGACCCCCGGGGCTCACCGTCTGACCGACATAAGCACTTAGACACACAAACTCTGCTCAATCAATATACAAGGCCTTAACATCCCAGAGAAAAGGTCTAAACTGTTCTATATCCTACAACGATCGAAAATACATGTAGCACTTATACAGGAAAAGGATAGCATCCCTAAACTGTATAATCACCAATTCCCACTGGTGCACCACGCTTCCAACACCGAGGTTAAATCCAAAGGAGTCTGAATCTTAATTTCTAAACACTGCCCCCTGCAGGTGACGGAAGTCCAAAGAGACTCCCAAGGGAGATTCCTATTCATTAAAGGCACTCTGCACCACAGACCTGTCACAATAACCAACATTTACGCCCATAACTCGCAACAAGTGGCCTTTTTTAGAGACACCTTCCAACAACTCAGCTTCCAATCGGGTACTCTGATAGTGGAAGGCGACTTCAACGTCGCTCTGAATCCCTCCCTTGACACATCCAACGGTGCTTCCTCCCTAACCTACAGAGCTCTACGAGCTATTAAATGGCAACTCAGCAACCTGTTACTTCATGATACCTGGCGCACATTGCACCCAAACACTAAGGACTTCACCACCTTTTCGGCACCTCATAACAAATACTCCAGAATAGACCACTTTTTCTTATCCCAAAATGATCTCGCACACCTCTCAAAAGCTACGATTCAACCCATGGTGCTTTCTGATCACAACCCCATATTTATAACTCTAACCCTCCCGACGACCCATGGCAGGTCCAACATATAGCGACTTGATAATTCTCTACTGACTGACCTAGACCATATACAACAAATTACCACGAGCCTCACCCACTTTGCAGAAAATACAACGGAAGACACCTCTCCCATCTTCGTTTGGGCAGCACACAAATGCGTCATAAGGGGGAAATTTATCTCCCTTGCGGCCCAACGAAACAAACTTAGAAAAGCACACATTAATGAGCTGACCGACCGCATACTAACCTTGGAACAAGCACACACAGCATCGCTAGCAGCTTCCACGTTGACAGAACTAACTCAGACCAGAGAAGAACTTCTAGAGGAACTTAACTACACATTGAAATGTAACTACGCCATGACCCAAAAATTATTCTAAGAATTTGGCAACAAGTCGGGTAAACTTTTAGCCAGAGCACTTCAAGTTAAGAAAGCAGCCCATGCCATTCACAAAATTACAACACTGACTGGCGACACCTTTGTTACTACGAATGACATCTCTGACCATTTTGTTCAGTACTTCTCCAAACTATACAACCTCCCCCCTGCAGCCGCCTTGGACTGAATGACAGCCATTACAGACTTCCTTGCACAATACTGTCCCTCCCCCCTCTCCTGATGAATCCTCGGACCTTGATCTCCCACTCTCATGAGAAGAAATTTTAACTGCATTAAAACAAATGAAACCGGGCAAAAGCCCTGGCCCAGATGGCCTGACAGCTATTATAAGTCCTTCCCAGAAACTCTCATTCCCCACCTCACCAAAGCCTTCAATAATCTATCACCAACCTCTAATACGATGAGGGACATCCTAGAAGCACACGTCACTCTCATTCCCAAACAAGGCAAAGACCCCTCATTGGTCTCTAACTACCACCTGATTTCACTTCTGAACGTAGACCTAAAGCTCTATGCCAAAGTGTTGGCAAACCGCATTCTCCCTCTGGGAGGCCAGGGACAATACTGTCAAGGCACTAAATATCCATGATTGGCTCTCCAAAACATCCACACAAGGTTTTTTCCTGTCCTTGGAAGCGGAGAAGGCGTTCGACAGGGTGGCTTGGGACTATATGGAAGCGACTTTAAGAGTAATGGGTTTCCCATCGCATCTACTCCAAATGATCCTGGCACTATACTCTGCATCTACAGCTAAACTTAGGATCAGTGGCCGCCTGTCGAACGCCTTCTCTGTCTCAAACGGAACCTGTCAGGGATCCCCCCTATCCCCGCTCATATTCATCCTTACTATGGAACCAATGCTCCACAGATTAAGAGACAACCCCTATGTCAAAGGCATTACCATTGGTGATAACCACTATAAATTAGCCTATGCGGATGACGTTTTGATCTTCCTCATGGACCCTATAGTCACTATCCCCAATCTTCTTAAAGATTTCTCATTATTCAAAACCTTGTCAAACCTTCAAAATAACTTTACAAAATCGAAAGCACTGAACATCACTCTACCAGCCACATTGGTTACCCAATGCAAACAGAACTTCCCATTTACATGGGAATCACAGGACATTACATACCTGGGCATTAAAATGCCTACTAAATTACAGGATCTCTACTTGAGAAACTTCCAACCCCCGCTTCAAAACATACCAGCTGATTTAAATAAATGGCATTTCAGGTCCTTCTCCTGGTTGGGTAGGATAGCCATATTAAAAATGAATGTACTACCCAGACTTCTTTAACTTTTTCAGGCAATCCCCATAAAGCTACCCACCTAATTTTTTACAAAATTACATACAAGCGTATGTGCAGGACTTTTATCTGGGTGTCCAAGACCCCCCCACTAAGGCTAGTACTCCCCAAGCTATTATAGGGGGCCTTGGCCTCTCCCACATTCAAAAATACCACTGGGCATGACATTTAACCAGGATTGTAGATTGGCATTTGCATCGTTCCTAAAGCCTGGATTACACTTGAGGACTCCCCGCTGTCACATCTACCCTGGATAGATCAAACTCCATCCCTAGAGATTTGGTGACACATTCCTTTATTGGAGCCACATTGTCCCACCTTAAATTAGCCGGCAAAGCACTTGAATGCACACCACACCCAGGCCGTATGACCCCTTTGGTCCGTAATCCTGACTTCCTGCCAGGCCTTGCCTTAAGAGATCTGAACAGGGAATCATGCACAGCCCCCATCAGGGCACACCACTTCTTCTAAAATGGTGAACTCCTCCCCCACGAAGCCATGGCAGCCAAACTCACTGAATACAACATCCCCTTTTACAAGTACCTACAATTAAGACACTGATGTCAAATCCTTCTCACTGTGGTACAGAGAACGTACACCCTTTGAATTGCTATGTGATAGTTCAGAACCCCAAAGTCATGTGATCTGTACTGTTTACGCACTCTTATTTTCAACTTGCAAAATTAAAGATAAGCTTATCCGTCGTTGGGAATCAGAACTGTCTATAGACTTGACCTCCACTGAATGGGAACGTATACACAACCATATTCAACCATATGGTATAGGACACTGGATAAAATCCACAAAATGCACTCCTCGGTCCCCCTGACATGCTGGCGTTGCAGTGTGGCTCTTGGCACTCTCATTCATATCTGGTGGGAGTGTCCTCTTATCCTACCTTATTAGACAGAAATTCACCACCTTATCACCCAAATTACCTCTTACGCCCCAGATTTCACTCTGGCCCAATACATGCTCCATCACACCTCCTTGCCCCTTTCCTCCTACAAAAAATCCCTTACCCTAAACCTTATCAATGCAGCCAACCTCTGTGTTCTGGTTCACTGGAGAAGTTCCACACCACCCTCAGTGGCTGAATGGTTCAAAAGAGTCGATGGAACGGCCGAGATGTAAAAACTAATTTACCAAGCAAAAGACAATCCGACAAAATTTAATACAACAAGGGCTTGCTGGTTACACTTTAGAGTTTCCTTGACGCAGATCATTCCGCCCGGTGACCCAACATCTGAGCCATGATCGATACTGATCTGTTGCAGAAACGTCAGTGTCTGGCTGATCATATCCTCCCTCTGTCCATACCCTTCCTCTTACCCAATTGATCCTCACTGATACTACTTAGGCTATCTCCACACCCTCTCAACCTGATACCAACATAACTCCTTCACTGTTCCGGCAGGAGCACACACCCTAATGGTTTCTGGTTTCCTTACTCCCCCCTCACTCCTAGATAACATATTATTATGGAGCTTCCTCTCAATCATATGGGTACCGAATAGGTTTAAAACCACACACATTACTACACATGGCCCCCACCCATTCACAGTTAGAACCCTTTAGGGGTGAATGGGTTTAAGGATGGCTTTGATCGGTACATAACATTACCCTGATTGGACCCCTACCCCCACACCAACCCTTTCTCCCTCACACGGAGATGCTTAATGATCCTTAGTTTATACACTTGTTAGGGTATTCCCGCTTTACCATAGGAATACTTTACTGGGTCGGAATTTCACCTACACCACTAGTGCAGAAGTGACCTAGTAAGAGGCTCAGTTGGCAGTATTTTGAACTCGATCTTACATTTCTGCTTTATTTGTCGATTGTATGACTTATTGATTGTATTAACTTTTGTTTCAATGTATACCCAATAACTGTGATTTTATGTATGTCTGAAAAATGTTAATAAACATTTATTGGAAAAAAAAAAAGACAATAAAACAAATTCATACTGATGCTATGCATAAAATTGTGTACACATTTGTTAGTGAACAGTCATTTATTGGGTCAGTAAAGTCTCCATACAAAGATTTATCTTAGTCTTTTAGACACTTAGGCTGTAGGTTTCAGAATCATGTGTGCATACACTGTTAACAATATACTTCTTTTTTTACTGGCAAACACTCATGCAGAGTTGTTAATGATTCCACCAGGAATATCTCAGTGGACACTATAGTCCTAGCTGATCTCTGAAAGCTGGTTGTCCTCTGAGTAAAATTACTAGATGACAGCTCATGAAAGTGTAAATCCTCTATGAATTCTCAGTTTGTCATATGCTGCATCGTGTGCTAGCAAAGAGACACAGATTGTAATGTTTTCTCTTATTGGCAAGGTGTTTTGTATATCTTGTACAGGAAAGAACATTATTTTAAGGAACAATTCCTGGTCTGTGGAAAAGCTGCCAGAAGCTGGTTAATATGCTTAAAGTGAATGTAAACCCACTCTCATGCTTTTTAAACTACTGCCATAGTGGTTATCTATAAGGATATACATACCTCCTGCATGTATCCGTACCTGTTGAATGTCTCCCCTCTGTTACGAGACCCGAAAAACTGCAAATTCCTTGGGTGGGTCTGTTGTCTGGAGCTCAGTGGGTGGAGTCGTGATGCCAGTCTCCCCACCCACCTCTACACTCTCCTTGGCCAGGCATCAATAATTCTTACACTGAACTTGGCTGGTCTTGTGAATTATGCCCCATGATCACTAACACCCAGTCAAAACCTAGGAAAGTCACCACATGACTTCAGCATGCCCAATTATGCTGAGGTGTGGAGCAGCCAATCCTAGGACAGCTGGAGAAGAAAGGAGGAGGGGATCTGAAGTACACAGCATGCCTCACACTTGTGCATGAGATATGTAAATCACCTGTCACTCACAGCAATGGGGAGAAACAGACATCTATTTCTCTAACAGTTTTTATCTCACTGAAAAAGGATAAGAGGACTCCTCAGAGCTGGATTAACTCTTCGTGGCAAGACTGGGAACAGATGACCTGAAATCCTATACTGTACAAGGTGGAAGCTTTAATTAAAACATTTTTTCAGGGTTACATCCACTTTAAAGGATGGCTAAATCCAAGAACATTTTTTTTATTATTCACCAAGAGATTTTAGAGACATTTAGGGTTTTATAGCCACCTACAGGAGGATTTGGACACTGGCAATAAATAAGAGGCCAGTCTTTTATAACCCTTCCCACTTCCAGTATGTGTCAGTTTTTTGTTAGTGTCTCAAGAGGACTGACCTTTCTTTTCTCTGTTTACTAGCTTTTTTTTTTTTTTTTTTGCTTCATACAGCTCTTTGGTTCAGCTTATCCATAGCAGCAGCTTTTGAGGCTGTATCCAGACCCCACTAGACTGAACAACTGCAGAGCCTGCCTGGAATTTTAACTTCGACACTGGGCTCTGCTTGTGGCCCTTCTTTCCAGACCTTTGTGTACTGTGTTGGTTAGCCGTAGAGTGCCTTCCAAGTCTGGAGCCATGGCACAGCCTCTGGTGTGACCCAATCTCTAAAATGTTGACCACATGGGAAAAGCATCAGTACCTACTATATTTACTAAATCCATAGTGCACCATCATTACAGATGTTTTTATGTTGTGCTCCAGCAAAAGGGTTAATACTGAGCATTTAAACAAGCATACTCCATACTCTGTTCTCACCTTTCAGTGTCAGGTAGTATCATCCTGCCATTGCTCCTTTTGCAAGAGACAAACAGTTCAACCTTGGTAGTCCTTGCAGCTGCCTATAGTGACCTAGTCACCTGTGGCCATTTAAAAATACTCCTGCTCTCACTAGCCGGTTTGTGAGTGCCCAAGGTTTTTACCTGTATTCCGAACTTAAGTTGCCTGTTAAGCAGAGCAACAAGTTAGATTCCAAGCACCTTCCAGTTTGTGATCCACTAACACTTCAGTGTCCTTACTCCTTGGACCTGATACAGATAGCCTAGACACTTATCCCCTACTAGATTCATACACTCCTTCCTTAGCAACTCTTCTATTCCGTAGTCGTCTTTAGCTCTATTGGGTGCGGCCCCTTCTTTTGCCTTATTTAGGGAGGAGAGTTCAGCTGTTATGGGCACAGCTGAGTTTATCGAACAGTCATTACAGTTCTTGACCAACAGCTTAGCGTGGACAGTCCAGTCCTTGATTAGGTTAGATCCTAAACCTTCAGAAATCTTCATTGGAGTATCTGGATATCTTCTTACATACAACTTAAGTAAATTTTTACTTTCCCAGGAAAAACATTTGACCTTGCAGTCCATGAAATGTTTGACTCTGCAAATTATGTGAGCATTCTGGGCTTGGTGATGGCTTCTTTCAAAGCAGTTCCATTTGCTCAGTTCTGTTCCAGACCTTAACATTCGGTTATCCTGGGAGAAGTTAGTTTGGTCTTTAGACAAACTGATTTGCCTTACACTGAAGACCACCTCCTGCTGGATAACTCACCCACAGAGGAATTGGAGTTGGATCTGGTGCACAGAGTACAGGGACCCCGTTGGGGGGGGGGGGGGTGCCTCCTTCCCCAGGGATGTCCTTGCCAGGGTCCACTTTTATACCATCAAAGAGCAAACACATACATTGTGCAGGGGTCCTGGTGGACTTTGGTGTCTACATCTGCCTCTTCCCTGACCTCTCACGACTTGCCCTATGGTTGAGGGGGACTCTCTGCCCATTGCAGGATGTCATAAGGCACTCTGGGGCCTCATATAGTTGGGGACACCTATTCCATCTCTCAGTTCAAAAGGGAAATTACTCCTTTATTTTACGCTGGCCTAAACAGCTAACATATCTCTTTGCTTTCCTGGAGTCTCCGGAGGTCCCCATCCCAGATTGGCTGGATTTTCCAACTACCACTGGCAGCTCCCGTCCTGCATCTCGGAGACCTCAAAGATCCAGGAGACAAAGACAATCCAGTGCAAGAGCAGAATCCAGGGACGCTCTGGCCTCTCCTGAGCCTTAATTGTGTCCCGTTTTCTTAGTTGTCACCTGTTCTGTGGTGGCGTGGTAAGCGGCTACATAGTGGCCACTGGACACCGGCAAGTTTGCCCACTTAGTTGTTTGTGATACCTTCAGGTACTGAGTTCCCGAGAACTGTATCAGCGTTACTGCTCACTTTGCCATCATGAGACTGAACAGCTGTTTGCTACCCAACCAGGCTCGCATATCGGTGCTCACAGAGACTACCTCATGTTTTGCTCTTTAATATGATTGACAAGCTTGCAATGTTCTGATCAGTCGTGCTTCGCAGCTGGACAGGCTGACGCACCGAATCCCTTCCCCACTATAGACCAGGGTTGTTTTATTTTTTACTTTTTCCTTGGCGTCTGGCTGGGGGCCGTGGCAACTCCTCCCCGAAGGCTGTGTAACAATCTGCCTTGTGCTATTTTAGTTCATGTAGTGTCTTGTGTAATGTTTGGGGTTTGGCCACTCTAGAGAAGCGTTTATCATGCGCCCTCACCTCTGTCGAAGTCCAAGGGTGTTAGTATCTTGATTGCGAAGTCGGTCCCCTGGACCTTTTTAGAAGGGTGTGCAGATCCCCAGGGCCGATACCTGCTTGTAAAAGGCAAAATTGGACCTACCAGAGTGACCCTGGCGAATGTATACTTTGTGAACTCGGATCATCTTGCCTTTCTGAGGTCCTTGGTCCCTATACTGGAGTTCCTTGAAGGGAACTTTCTGTTGGGTGGGGGCTTCAATTTCTTCCCAGAGCTGTTACTGGATGCCTCGAGAGGGATTTCCCATATATCTTACTCCTACCTTAAAGTAGTTGTAAAACCTTTACAACCACTTTTTGCTACAGGTAAGCCTATAATTAGGCTTACCTGTAGCTACACTGGATATTTCCTAAACCTGCATGATTTAGGAGATATCCCTGTATTTGCATGTGCCAACGTCATCGGGACATGCGCACTGAAGCAGTGGCGCGTACATGCCATTGCTTCAGTTAGACTGTGCCGTTACCAGCGGCTCCCGCGCGCATGCACGGGAGTGACGTAATTGTGGCTCCGGCTAATCATAGCACCAGAGCCCGCGATACCCGGAAGTAACTCCGGGAGCGATGTCGGCCGCCAGAGCAGGGTATGGGGATGGCTGCAGGGGCTTCGATCTCAGGTAAGTAATTCATATTGAGCTAGTATGCTATGTATACTAGCTCATTATGCCTTTGTCTTCCAGGTTTGTGTTTTTTTTTTTTTTTTTTTTTTTTTGTGTTTACAAACCACTCTAAAAAACTAAAAGCAGAACTGTTTAATCTAAATCTGGTTGACGCTTGGAGAATTATGCACCGGAAGGATAGGTATTATGCCTCATTCTTCGGTGCATCGCACGTATTCTAGAATTGATTTCTTTCTGATTCAAAATAAAGAATTGCTGCTTGTGGCCTCCTCCCAAATTGACTCCATCTCCTTTTCTGACCACGCACCAACTCGCGACCCTGCTATGGGAAGATTCCTCCCATAGCCCTCCGACATGGAGACTCAATGAGTCACTGTTACAAAGTCCAGAGGTGCGTCATGATCTAGGCAAGGTGCTTTCTGATTACTTCTCTGAAAACGTCGATCCATCCTTGAATCCTGTGACCATCTGGGAAGCACTTAAATGCGTGGTGCAAGGCATGCTGATCCGGATAGGGACTCAAAAGAAGCGTGAGAGGACTCAGCAGATTGATGCGTTAGTTGCCCAGGTGCACTCCCTCGAGTTACAACACAAACACTCGTTGGCAATATCCCATCTCACTGACCTTTTGAAGGCCAGGGAAGAGCTGAATCCTCTTCTCTACCAAAAGACCACCCCACGTCTAGCGTGGGCTAGACGTTCTTTTTTAAAGTTTTCTATTAAACCAGTTTCCATGTTGGCTAGAGCCCTTCGTGGCCTGAGGAAGCGCACCTTCATTCCGTATATCACCACCAGAAAGGGTACTAAGGTGAACACCTCTGAGACAATGACGAGAGAATTTTGTGATTTCTACCAGGCGTTGTATAACTTACACCCTACTTGGACTCAAGAAACGGTGGCGGCCGGACAGTCCACTACTGAATACATCAGAGCCTCAGGCATGCCCACACTACCGGATGGGATCGGAGACTCCTTGGAGTCTGAGATCACTGCCGAGGGACTCAGCATAGCCTTAGCCCAAACTAAGCCACGGAAGGCACGTTGACTTATTACCATACCTTCTCGACTATCCTGACTCCTCATTTTTTGACGGCCTATAATGCTCTGAAAGGGGAAGGTCACGTGCCGGCGAACACATTGAAGGCATTCATATTGCTCATACACAAGGAGGGGAAGAATCCATCCCAGTGTGGGAATTACCGTTCAATCGCACTACTAAATGTGGATTTAAAGCTTTTTTTTTGCAAAAATCTTGTCAAACCGACTCTTGCCGCATATCCCGAAGTTTATACATGTGGATCAGGTGGGTTTTGTGCCATTGAAGGATGGGTAGAGATGGAGATTGAGGACGCTTCCATCCCTCGCGACGTCACCATGGCTCACTTCCTTACCCCCGGAGGACATGCGGGATCATCCCCTGATAGGTGCTCCTCTTGCAGTAGTTAGGTCGACCTTCCATACCACGGGTCTCTCTCCATTACCCTCCCCTCCCCTATGACTCCTGTGAACCTATCCGAGTTCTTACTGAGCTAGACCTGGCAGCTGCCCAGATTTTCTTACTTGGGCTTCTGTTCACCTCTCGGGATAGCGACCCATTTTCCTTGTTTTGTTTTGTTTCCCCCCCCCCCCCCCCTTTTCTTCCCTTAGTCTCTTCTAAACTCTTGCTACATAACCGTGGTAACGGCAAAAATGGAAATTGACAGACTTCTCGGAAGAAATGTGATATGAGATAAAATCCGAGGATGAATAATTGAGGCATAAAGTTAGAAACAGTAACAGTTCTATCCGCTTTCTCACATTACTAGGTATCCTCCATTTCGTTAGTTGTAATTTCATGATACTCATCTACACTGCAGAGTGCAAGAGCATCATGGGAAATGTAGTTCCAAAACATCTGGGGTGCCAAGGTTCACCACCACTGCTATTTATTTTTCAGGTACTTATTTATGCAGCGCTTTACATATACATTGTACATTCACATCAGTCCCTACCCTCAAGGATCTTACAATCTAAGGTCCCTAACTCACATTCATACATACTAGGGACAATTTAGACAGGATCCAATTAACCTACCAGCATGTCTTTGGAGTGTGGGAGGAAACCAGAGTACCCGGAGGGAGAACATGCAAACTCCAGGAAGGTAGTGTCGTGGCTGGGATTCGAACCAGCGACCCTTCTTACTGCTAGGCGAAAGTACTATCCACTATACCACTGTGCCGCTAATATACAAAGCTATTTCTAAACTGTCAGCAAACATATTCACAGATCTTGTATGTCTAGATTTTTTGGCTTATGGTGTCTGCCGTTGAAGTGTTCCTACTTGGCACGTTTGTTCAGTTTGGTAATATGTAAAGATGACCTGACCTGTGACTGAGATGCTTTGCCATAATAAAAGAATTTGAAAAAAAAGTGTTTCAGGAGTTTGAGACAGGTAATTTTTATGCTTTTAATTGTGCTCAACAGCAACATGTTTCTGACTAGGCAACTTGTAGTAGAATTATTGCCATCTTAGACTCAAATAGAGCTTTGCTGTACCCTTTTTAAAAAAAAAAAAAAAAGGAATTCCCACCATTAGCCATGTGGTTAAGGCCCATCCCACTCTTTTTTTTTTTTTTTTTTTTTTTTTTTTTTTTCCTTTTATCTGAGCGAAATTTTTTGATCTTGCTATTATTCCTATTTATGCCCCCTGCAGTCTTTGTACTTGTTCACTGATAACCATACTTTGCTCACTGTTATGGTACCATAAATGATTTGATTCTTTTAGCATTCACAATCGCTTTAAAGCCCACCACTAGATCTCCTCAGTCTTCCAGGTTGAATAATGCACAATGTCATTCATTCCAGGAGGTTAAGGATATCCTGCAAGTGCAGGGTGCCCTGTACTCACATTTGGGGATGTCACCTCATACAGTTATGCAGAGAGTGGCCTTGGCACAGTGATGTCTGTATCATTTTAGAACTGGTGGAGATGGTTTGAAGAGGATCCAGTAAACTCTATGTACATACCGTGCCAAATTTTACATGTTTTGTCGTGTTACAACCAAAACCATAAATGTATTTTATTGGGATTTTATGTTATAGACAGCACAAAGTGTTACATAATTGTGAAGTGGAAGGAAAATGATAAATGGTTTTCATTTTTTTTTACAAATATCTGAAAAGTGTGACGTGCATTTGTAGTGTCCCCCCCCCCCCCATCCCCCCAGTCAATACTTTGTAGAACCACCCTTCGCTGCAAAAAACAGCTGCAAGTCTTGGGTATTTCTCTACCAGCTTTGCACATCTAGAGTGAAATTTGTACCCATTCTTTACAAAATAGCTCAAGCTCTGTCAGATTGGATGGAAAGCATATGTGAACAGCAATTTAAGTCTTGCCACAGATTCTCAATTGGTTTTAGGTCTTGACTTTGACTGGGCCATTCTAACACATGAATATGCTTTGATCTAAACCATTCCATTGTAGCTCTGGCTGTATGTTTAGGAGGGTTGTTGTCCTGTTGGAAGGTGAACCTCCTCCCCAGCCTCAAGATGTTTGCAGACACAAACAGGTTTTCTTCAAAGATTGCCCTGCATTTGACTCCATCCATCTTCCCATCAACTCTGACCAGTTTCCCTGTCCCTGCTGAAAAAAGCATTCCACAACACAAAGCTGCCACCACCATGTTTCACGGTGGGGACGGTGTGTTCAGGGTGATGTGCAGTGTTCCGCCACACATCATTTTGCTTTTAGGCCAGAAAGTTCAATTTTGGTCTCCTCTGACCAGACCCACATGTTTTTTTTTTTTTTCCAACAGTGGTTTTCTTTTTGCCACTCTTTCATAAAGGCCAGATTTGTGGAGTGCACGACTAAGTTGTCCTGTGGACAGATTCTCTCACCAGAGCTGTGGATCTCTGCAGCTCCTCCAGAGTTACCATGGGCCTCTTGGCTGCTTCTCTTATTAATGCTCTCCTTGCCTGGACTGTCAGTTTAGTTGAACAGCCATGTCTTGTTAGGTTTGCGGTTGTTCCATACTCTTTCCATTTTTGGATGATGGATTGAACAGTGCTCTGTGAGATGTTCAAAGCTTGGGATATTTTTTCATAACCTAACCTGCTTTAAACTTCTCTACAACTTTATCCCTGACCTGTCTGGTGTGTTCCTTGGCCTTTGATAGAGAACTTTAGTGAACAAACAGCATCACAAACTCCTGAGGGCTTCATAGAACAGCTGTATTAAAATCTCTATTTACTAATTAGGTGACTTCTGAAGGCAATTGGTTCCACTAGATTTTAGTTGGGGGTATCCGAGTAAAAGGGGCTGAATACAAATGCACGCCACACGTTTAAGATATTTATTTGTAAACCATTTTGAAAACTATTTATCATTTTCCTTCCACTTCACAATTATGTGCCACTTTGTGTTGGTCTATCACATAAAATCCCAATAAAATACATTTTAAGTTTTTGGTTGTAATGTGACAAAATTGGAAAAGTGGAAAATTTCAAGGGGTATGAATACTTTTATATATATATATATATATATATATATATATATATATACACACACACACACACATACACATTTTTTTTCTCCTTATACTCCTTGTTATACCAGTTATCAGAACTCATTCCACTAAACTCCTTTCTCCCTGAAGTCCGCCAGGTCTTCTTTTCTCACATAAATCTATATACAGTCTTTTATGGTGGCATCCATACTAAGTGCATTGTTGTAACAAAATGTGAAGGCCTCCACCCAATCTTAGAATCCGCTTTCCTCTGAAAATTATTTCCTAATTAGTTGAAAGAAAAACCAACAAACTGTGCAATTTATTTTAATTTGGTAAATAAGCCAGAACATTTCCATTAAGAGCATGTTGATTTCTTTTGAAGGATAAGGGCTGGCCCCTATGTGATAAGTTTACTATGGATCTGGAAATGTGCTTATTAGCATTCAGTTTACGCCTCTGTTGTTAACTAATTGGATGCAGAGCAAAAAAAGTATTTGAAAGCAGCTGACCATTTACTATAAAATGGAGTTATGCCAGCAAGGCATACACTGTAGTAGCTGTAATATTATTGGGCTGGTACTTGACCTAAACCCAGTTCTGAGACAAGGTTATCCAGTACTCAAGGCAAAGATGACAAACCGAGAACTACACTGCATCTGAGCATTACAAACTAAAAATGTATTTTTATTAGTCAAAGCAAACTAATGCATCCATCGAAACGCACCCTAGCATTTCTGGGTGTGGCCATCTTGAGTAGGGGCAGATGATTCATGTAGTATTTACATCCTGGAATCAATCTGCCCTTAGCTCAGGCACACATACAGGAGGGTGTGCTTAGCTGAGAAAAACCCTACTCCCCTCCTGAACACTCCTGGAATGTATGACCTCTTTCGTCTAGGACTGGAAACCAAGCAGTAACTGAAGAAAAAAATAAAAGGCTAAAACGGGTAAATATATTCAAGACTACAGACTGACAGCTGTAAAACACAGAAGCAAGAAGCACTAAATAGGACAACTAACTAAATATCCTCCTAGCAACAGGTAGAGACTGATTACTGAAGGCTGCTGGGAGACACCCGCTGGTGGACTCTGGAACTGCAACCTCCCGCTCTGGGAAGCACAGTGCCACCAGCAGGTGATTCAGATCCTGACAGTTTGACTTTATTTCAAAGAGAGTACTTCTAGAAAAATGCCACTATTTGGTCAGATGGCTGTCTAAAGTTATCTTGCGCCTGTTCATAAAACTCTGAGACAAAATGTAAGCTGAGTGTAAACGGGCTGAACAAGAAAAAACAATGTCTTCATCCCTGATAAACCCATTGAAATTTGATCCCCTGCTATTTATTTTTTTGCCACCAGCTTTTTAATGTGTTAAAATAACTTTTCAGGCATCCAGTTTCTGCCCTCCAAAACCGCCCTTTTAGCACCTAAAATTTGGCTTTAACAAAAGCATTTTTTTTTATTTGAATGATCAGGTTAAAATACATCAATGCTCATTTATGGGTTATTTTAAAAAGCTGAAGAAAAGGTAATGTGTGTGTGTGTGTGTGTATATATAATTCTCCAGCTGTGGCTAACCCTGGTTTTGGATTTAATCAAATTGGTAAAATGTGTGAACTACAAGTAAAAAGCCAATGAATCTTGTGTGAAAACATTTAGAAATAAACCCCCTGGTGTTAAACTGTAGGGCTGAAACAACTAATCGATTAATCGACAACTAATCGATTATGAAATTAATCGATTACTATTTTTATAATCGATTAATCGGCCAGTAACATAATGGGGTTAAAAAAAACCTAAAATGAGCCCTTTATAGAAGAGCAAATTATCGCTACTGCATATATTACTTTAACAGTTCTATATTTAAAAAAATTAACCCCTTACAGTAGTGATTATCTGCTTTTTTTGTACTATAAAGGGCTAATTTTAGTTTTTTTTTAACCCCATTATGTTACTAAACGTCTTAGACCTGGTTCACATCTATGTGTGTTTTTTGGTGCTTTTGCAGAAATGCACTACAGCTCATTTACATGTTTTCCTATGGGACACGTTCATGCAAAACGGTGCATTTTTGGTTCAATATACTTCAATTGAAAAGCTGCAGAAAAGCATGTAATGCGTTTTTGCAGCAATTTTTGTTGTTTAATCTGCCCAACAACAAATTGGCCAAAAAAATGCGTGTGCAGAAATCAAAACGCACAGCAAAAAGCACTGCAGAAACAGATCAAAAGCAAACTGCATAGATGTGTACTGAGCCTTATGCTGGCCACACGGATCAATTTTCAGACGAGAATATTCAGACGAAAAATCTTTGTACATTCGCTGAATGAAAGAACGAACGTTCTTAAAATGACATTTTTTGAAGGAAGACATTGTTTTTAATAAAAAATTTGATCACTGAGTCTGATGATATTTACCAGATTCACCCTTTAATAGTATATACAGTATATATCCTCTAATAGTATATACAGTATATCTCCTCTAATAGTATGTACAGTATATCTCTTCTGTCTGTTATGCTGAGAGTGGATTCGATATTTTGCTCCCTAACCATATAGTTCAGTGGTTCTCAACTCCAGTCCTCAGGACCCACCAACAGGCCAACCACTGATATAGTTGGTTATTTATATTTTCCACAGCACAGAGATATTTAAGAATAAATTACCTTTTTTTTTAAAACTTTACACATTAACTAAATTATACACCACACTTTTTTTAAGGTGATTAATCGAATAATCGATTAATCGAAACAATAATCGGCCAACTAATCGATTATGAAAATAATCGTTAGTTGCAGCCCTATTAAACTGTCTGTTTTAGCAGTATCCTGCAGCAAGGAAAAGATAAGGGAAGAAGCTTAGTAACTGCAAAGTCCACCTATGCCTTCCTTTTTTCCATTTATAAACATTGTAAAATCTCCTCTAGAGGGAGTAAAAATACCTTGTGCTTCTCAGCAGCTCTGTGTCCAGCTACAAACAGCAGTGTGTGTCCCAGTAGCAGGTGGGGGTTAAATTAATTAAACTAAAGTAATTAAACTAAATGTTGCCAGGAATGCCAGATGGCGGCTGCAGTCTCCTCTCCTTCAGGTCTGCATTCAGACCCAAATGCCATGCAAGGAGGGTGGGTCACTGAAGGGGCGTGGCTAAGGCAGGCAGCGTCTGCAGGACTTGGCGTCCTTGTGGAACGCATGGCGCGCGTACTGGGGAATAATTAGGCTTACACCTTAAGCCTCTTCAATAAAGCCGGCGCTCTTAGGACAAACCGTTTCAGAGCAGCTGAAGAGTAGAGTAGAGGCTGTCACACAGGAGTCAAGTAAGCGGTGTATCGGGCATTTCCAGTACAGGAAAATATAATTGTTGTTCAGCATCAAAAGCTGATCTGTATGGTAGCAATTACTACTACTGCTCAGCAAATAGTATATTTGTCTTAAAAGTGCCTCTGCTTTTGTGCTTAGCATTATGACTCCCAAAACTACCACAAAGGTACCAAAAATTCCACCCCTAGGCGCTGGGAACTCCAGTCATGCCTCCACACTATCATCCTCTCCGGAGATACCAGTTATGGCAAGCCAGGGTGAATCAATGGAACCTATTGATGGTGCATCTGCTTCTCACACTTCAGCTCCTGTATACATGACTGAAAATACATTTTCCTCTTCCCTGCAGGGCTTAGAAGGAAGTTTAGCGGCTTTAATTGCATCTTCCCAAGTGGATAGAAAGCGTGCTAGATCCCCCTTCCCCCACCTCAAACCCTTTACCAAGGGAACAGTGGGCACAGGATGAGGTATTACCCTCAGACGATCACGTAGAAAAACAAGCCGATTATTCCTCTGCGGAGGAAACAACAGTTCATGAACCTTTTACAGCCTCGCAATCTGAGAGATTGATGGGACAAACAGAGATGGTTTGTTCTACTTTCATGCTACCTCTAACAGTCAGCTGAAAGTTCGGTCTCTTCCTTGGGCTCTTTAAAACCCTTACAAACGTTTCATGCATTTCTGATCCATGCATTACTAGAAAAGCTTAATTATGCTGAATGGGTTTACCCATTCTCCATTTTCTCCTTCCAAAGAGATTCTCCGTCTCTATCCCATGGAGGAGAAATTCACAAAAAGATGGAAAGTAGTTGAGCTGCAATTTCCAACATCAATAAAAATTTAACTTGTCCAGTAGACAATGCACAAATGCTTAAAGATCCCACAGATAAAAAGTTGGAACTTCTGTTAAAAACCTCTTTTTCCTTGGCAGGTGCCGTTTCTCAGCCTGCAGTTACTGCAATAGGCTTCTATCAGCCCCTAAAGGACCAGTTCAAAGAGGCCCTTAAGGAAGTCCCTGCACAACAGGCCCGTGAGTTAGCCGAACTATCAAAGGGACTATGTTTTTTGCCATAGATGCCATGAAAGACACTATTCACCAAGCGTCCCACCTTGCGCTTGTGCCTATGCACATAAGATGCGTAGGACCCTGTGGTTAAAAGATTGGTCAGCTGAAGCACCTTGCAAAAAGCTTCTGACTAGTTTCCCTTTTTAATGGGGAGCGACTATTTGAGGAGAATTTGGCAAATACATCCAAATGATTTCTAGTGGGAAAGGTACTCTTTTGCCCAAAAGAAGGTATAAACGTCCTTTTATTTAAACTGACTCCTTCCCCTGCACCAGGGGCATCTGCCTCTAGGCAGTGGCGATGGCCTCCCCTGTCAGACTCTAGAGGAAAGCCTCAGGGTCAGGCCCAGGCACAGAAAACATTTCAGCCCCTGTATACATGATTGAAAATGCGTTTTTCCTCTGCCCTGCAAGGCCTAGAAGGAAAATTAGCAACTTAAAGGATAGGAAGCGTGTTAGATCCCCCTCCCCCACCTTAGACCCCTTATCAAGGGGACAGTGGGTAGAGGATGAGGGGATACCCTCAGGTGATCAGGAAGAAAGGCAAACCAATTACCTGCGGAGGAAACAACTGGAGTTGAACCTTTTTCAGCCTCACAATCTGTGAGATTGCTGGTACAAATCTCTTACAGAGATGGTTTGTGCCTCTTTCAAGCTACCTCTAGTAGAGTCAGCTGATAGTTTTGTTTCTTCCTAGGTTCTTTAAAACCTTCACAGTCTTTTCATGAGTTTCCTGTACATATACAGATCCATGCAGAAATTCAACAGATCCATTCTAGATCTAAAAGAATCTAAATCAGTTCCTGAAGGTCCGCTCCTTTCTATGGAGTCGATCAGGTCAGTAGTTTCTATCCTACAAGGAGGAGATCTTCTGGCATCTATGGGCATCAGGGATGCATATCTACATGTCCATATGTTTCCCGCTCACCAAAGGTCTCTGCGGTTCGAAGTAGAACAGCAACATTTCCGTTTTTAGTCTTACCCTTCGGGCCAGCTATAGTACCCCGAGTGTTCACAAGAGTGCTAGCCCCACCTCTAGCCAGGTTAAGGGCACAGGGCATGAACAGTCTTGCCATACCTAGATGATCTATACTTTGATTAATTCAAGGAAACCAGCTTCCAGAACTATATATTATAGAGCCTGGAAGGCTTATGTTTCCTGGTGTGAATCCAAGGGTTGGCACCCTCGGAGATATAGGCAGAATTCTTGCCTTTCTGCAATTAGGCGTAGAGATGAAGTTGGCCTTGAGTACTATTAAGGGCCAAGTCTCAGGCTTGAGTACTATTAAGGGCTAAGTCTCATCCTTATCGATTTTATTTCAAAGACCGCTTGCTACGCATTCTTAGTCCGGGGTTTTATGCAAGGGGTGATGCGGCTTAATCCGCCTGTTAAATCACCTTTAAGCCCTTGGGACTTTAACTTAGTTTTGTCAGTGTTACAAAAACAGCCATTTGAACCGATACAGCATATTCACTTAGTCCTTCTGACAAGGAAGTTGGTATTTTTGGTTGCTATATCCTCAGCAAGGAGGGTTTCGGAATTGGCTGCTCTTTCTTGTAAAGAGCCATATTTGATTATTCATGAGGACAGAGTGGTGCTACGCCCTCATCCAGGCTTATTGCCAAAAGTAGTTTCAGGTTTTTACCTGAACCAAGATATTGTCCTGACATCGTTTTTTCCAAAACCATGTTCCAGGGAAGAAAAGTCACTACATTGTCTTGATGTGGTGAGAGCAGTGAACATATATTTAAAGACAACTGCTCAGATTCATAAGACTAATGTCTTATTTATTCTGCCAGAGGGCCCTAAGAAAGGACAGGCAGCGTCAAAATCCACTGTTGCTAAGTGTATTTGACAAGTTATAATTCAAACTGATAATTTAAGGGGTAAGATTCCCCCTTTTCAAGTTAAGGCGCACTCTACCAAAGAGGTTAGTGCTTTTTGGGCAGTGCGTCACCAGGCCTCCATGGCTCAGATCTGTAAGGCCGCAACTTGGTCTTCAGTGCATACATTCACAACAATTTTATCAGGTGGATGTAAAGAGGGTATGAGGATATTGCCTTTGGGCGCAGTGTGCTGCATGCAGCCGTATAAGTCCTCAAGTCTGGGGGTACCCTGCAGGTTGTCTCTCCCTCCCCTCAAGTAGCATTGCTATGGGACGTCCCATTAAGTAAGTAATTAAGGCTCTGTGTCCCATGATGTACAATAAAGAAAATAGGATTTTTATTAAAGCTTACCAGTAAAATCCTTTTCTTGGAGTACATCATGGGACACAGAAGTCCCTCCCCTCTTTTTGGGATTTAAGTATATTGCTTTGCTACAAAAACTGATGTGCTCCTGGAAGGAGGAGGGATTATATAGGGGGTGAACTTCCTTGATTGGGTATACCAGTTTCAACACCTGAAGGTGGCCCATAACCCTTTAATTACTTAAGGCTCTGTGTCCCATGATGTACTCCAATAAAAGGATTTTACAGGTAAGCTGTAGCAAAAATCCTATTTTTTACTTTCTGCTATAATGCATATCGAAAAAAAAGTTAAAAGAAATTCTTCATCAATTTAGGCCAATATGGTAAAAAATCGCAATAAGCATATATTGATTGGTTTGCGCAAAAGGTATAGCGTCCACAAAATAGGGGATAGATTTATGGCATTTTTAATTTTTTTTTTTACTAGGAATGGCAGTTATCAGCGATTTTTAGCGGGACTGCGACATTGCAGCGGAAAGATCGGACACTTTTTTGGGGACCAGTGACATTTATACAGTAATCAGTGCTATAAAAATGCAATGATTACTGTATAAATGACACAGGCAAAGAAGGGGTTAACACTAGGGGGCAATCAAGGGGTTAAATGTGTTCCCTGGGAGGTGTTTCTAACTGGGGGGGGGGGGGGATTGTTACACTAGAGGAAAAGGGAAATTATGATTCAGCTTAGCTAAAACACGATCTCTCACTTTTTTCCTCACTGACAGATCAGTGGTGTGCTTTGTATACATTGTCACACCACTAATCCGTCTCTCCTGTGAACGATTGGCAGGTCGTGGCGGACCCGCTAATTGGCTCCCGCTGTGTCGCACCCCGCCCCCTAAACTGCATGCACGACATCACGTACAGGTATGTGGTTTTGCGCAACCGGCTGCCCTGTCGCAGTATATGTATGTGGGGCGGTCTGGAGGCGGTTAATGAGACATTAGGAATCTATTAGACCTCTGGTACCACTTCTGTTCATGCAGATTGCAGAGACCGTGCACGATCAGCTGCTCACCTGTCTGCTTCCGTTGGCATTCATCCAACTGAAATTCCTCTTTAGCAAGACCACGAGGAGGATCAAAAGGCAGAAGCAGACTCTGTAGAATCCAGGTGTTCACCAAACACACCAAAAAAAAAAACACCTCAGCTAGTCTGTGGTAATGCTGCAAAGCATATTTTATGGTAAGGCCCTCAGTAGGTTAATGGTTCCAAAGGAAAAAATAGATTTGGTTTCTTCAGTTTGGTTTTTGTCCCTTTTCAGTAACATAAGTTGTTTTGTAAGCCTTAACTAAGCATGTATTATGTGAAAACACTACTGTGCATTGAGAAATGCATTGTTGAATCCTGTGTCCATAACAGAAAAACAATATACATTTACTCCCTTTATGATTAATTTCTCTGTAGTGGTACATTCATTTTTCATATTACACAATAAGACAAATTAAAAGCTTGTGAGCGTACAAGGATGTATCATTTGAAGGTCGTCCTCCCCCTGAATGGTGACGATTTACAGCATCCAGAGGCCATATTTCTTGTGTGACCACAATTTATTTTATGAAGTAATTTATTTATTTATTTCAGCTTTGGCAAGACACAAAAGTTGCATATTTCAAAAAGGTGTCAGGGAAAGTGCTCTGTTTCAAGGTTTTATGTGAGGATTATTTACTGAAGCAGCAGAATTCACAGCTTATATCAGGCAGGGGAGAGAGGACTGGACAAGCATGGTTCATCACTGCAGTTGTTCTCTTGTCCTGTTCTTGGCCAAGGAGGAAATGAATAGCTTTGCTGCAATGATACAAGCTGCCCACAGATGAGAGCAGATATTGGCCATCGCTACCCAATTCATTTTATTTGTGGTCTAAATTTTTGGAACGTTCCATTTACAAGCAAAATATAAATTTTACTATTTTTAATAACATACTTATAAGTGTAAATATACATTTTATTTTCATATTCTACTGGTAACTACACCTTGTTTGAATTTTGGCATACCCCTCCCAGATAGTATGTGAGGCAGGTACAATTTGGGGATTTTTTTTAACCTTACTTTATACAAAACAATTGGGAAAAACAGTCAACCTTAAGTTTTGTGCGCTCTTTTAAAGCCCAAATTGGAACCACGTAAAATATCCATCTATGGAGACACCTGTCTCTGTAGAGCGACATTTGGACATTATCAGACCCTGCTATTATGTTGCTATGTGATATTGTGGCTTTTGCCAAGGGTCTTTCTGATGAAGTAAAAAAAATATTGCACATGCTGCAGCAGCGATGGCAATATTTTAAAGTAATGAAATTGATCTCAAACCTTCAGGTCTTTCTTTAGCAGTGTAGCACATGCACTGGCTAATAACCACAAAGGTTTATAGTTCAGCACTGAGGTTTGTTAGTAAATGGAGGAAAACTCAGTGCTATTAAGTCACCTGGAGCAACAGTTGAATTGCAGTCACTGAAGCCAAAAAATTAAAAACTCTTACAAAACCTTTATGACCACAACAAATGTTGACATTTAACTTGGAGACCAGAATTTTTATGAAATGTTACCAAAAAGACCATCTGTAAAATAGTCCTGCCATCACTTAAATTAAATTTGACAGCACTTAATTGGATACTTGATTTCATACTGGAAACAGATTGCAACTGCTGTTGCATTTACTTGAATGCACATGTTTGTTTCATATCACTAGCTTCAATGTGCTAATACAATCAGTCTGTACTGGGAGTACTTTCCAAAGTTTTCTGGTTTACCTTGTATGTAAATGGCACCTAATACTGTTAGTGCTCTATTGTAAGTTTTCAGAATGTTAGAATTTCTAAGTATATAAATGCTTAAAGCGGAGGTCCAGCCTGGGTGAAAAAAATTTAAGTCAGCAGCTACAAATACTGTAGCTGCTGACTTTTATTATTTGGGTTCTTACCTGTCCAGGGAGCCCGCAATGTCGGAACCCCAGGCGATCTTCGAATCAACTCCTGAGAGCTTTACATTCCTTGTAAGGGAATCTGGCAGTGAAGCCTTTCGGGTTCACAGCTGGTTCCCTACTGCCCATGCGCGAATCGCGCTGCACCTTCTAATTGACCCGGCGGGAGGGGAAGGAGGAGGGGGCCTAACTTCCGGGAGATGGGGGCGCAACCCTGTCTCTGGAAGTGGGAAAGAGGACCTGTCAAAAACAGGTCCCTGTTCCCCTCTCCCCTTAAAAGGTTTCAAATGTGGCACCGGAGGTTGGGGGAGGAAGCGTATAAGCGGAAGTTCCACTTCTAAGTGGAACTCCACTTTAAACAGGAACTGTCTGTTTAAAAAAAAAAAGGTCAGCAGCTACAAATACTGTAGCTGCTGACTTTTAATAAAAAGACACTTATCAGCCCCGGATCCATCGCTGGCCCCGCCTGGGCCAGTTCTTCGCTGGTCTTCGGGTCTGATGCACCATGCTGTGGGAAGCTGGCTGTGACTTCGTGGCTTCACAACCGGCTCCCCTCTGCACATGCATAAGCTGTGCTGGCCACTGTGAATGGTCCCATAGCAGATAGGTGGAACGTCCCTTTTTAGGTGAAGTTCCAATTTAAAGTGGGTCTAAAGACTGAATGTTTTTTACCTTAATGCATTCTATACAGTAAGGTATACTTACCTGAGCCCGATCTCGATCCAGCATGAGCATGTGCACAAGAGTCGTCCTCATTGGCTCAGGCACTGTCATCATTTACAGCCAGCCGGGGGGGGCGCAGAACAACACTCCTTCACATTCCTGGAACATGTGACACGAACTTCCTAGGAAGGAGCTAGGAGGCAAGGGTTACATCACCGCAGCACTGATCAGTGTGTTCTGACAGCGGCACAGTCCCCGCTGTCAAACTTGTGGCTCAGCAGAGGGGGTTCCATCCACCTTGAGCGTGTGGATGGGGGAATCCGTTCATTTTCTTTTCTAATCACCCTGCTGACTTATAAAAAAAAAAAAAGAAAAAAAAATCTATGGCCATCCTTAAGGGAGAGAGAGAAAAAGAAAATTCCAGTGCTGACAGGCAGGAGTGCTTGAATCACAAGATTGACTATACAAAATGACAGATCCTTTGGAATCTAAATTCATTTTATGTTTTTCAACTTCATATATAGCTGCTGATTTGTGGTTTTCCGTTTTAGGGAATTTATTTAACTTTTTTTTTTTTTTTTTTTTTTTAGCATGCCTGTGACCTGATGATGATTTTTTTTTTGGTGCAAGTTACTGTTACTGCTGGCCTAAATGAGTCCATACACTCCTATTAGGAACCCACCTGAGGGTGTAATATACAGAATGTATATACCTTTAGCCCCGCAGTGCAATGTACCTTGCCTCCTGTGCATAAGGACCAGTAAAATAGTACTAAAGTCTCTTAATTTTAACACTAACATTAGTATTAATTACTTTGTACCGTATCTTCAATGTTTTCATTTCCAACACAAAAACTCACTTTTTGGCCTGCCTTCACCAGCAAATCTTTTTTTTTGGAATCCTTTGAAGTGAATATTTGTAGAACAAAGAGGTTTGGGTTGTTTAGATACACAAGCTTAGGAACCGAATCGTCTGTATAACAGGGCCTTCTGGGAAGCTATGTTACACACCTACATAGATACAAATCTAAATGAAATATATTCATAATTGCAATTATTTTACATCTATTAATGGAGATTTCACATAAACTCATAAGGCAACACCTCCTTTCTGCCTTGCATTGTTGTGTTTTTAAAGAGGATGCTAACGCTACAAAGAAAAAAAAAATAAAGGTCAACAGCTAATACTATAGCTGCTTACTTTTAAAATGACATTTGCAAGTCCAGGGATCCATTGCTGTCCTCACCCTGGCCGGTTCTTCACCCAGTCTTCAGGTCTGCTGGCATGTTTACTGTAACGCTTTGCGGCTTTACACTGCACATGTGCGAGCTGCTCTGCGTTTTCTGAATGGCCCCGCAGCTTTCTGGGTCTTGTGATATGTCTCAGACATCTGCGGACAAGGGGAGGTTGCAAACTTCTGCTCAGATTGCATAGGTGATCTGTGCATAAGTAGGAGTGGGTACTAGATATCAGAACTTGGTACCTGCTTTCTAAACAAAAATGTTTACTGTGTAAAATGTAGTAGAGAAGGGAGGGAAGGAGGACTTAAAGTGGAGTTTCTCTTTGGGATAAAGTTCCACTTTATTCATAGAATTTTTTTTTCCATCTCCTACACAGGGCTCTTAATGACAGAATGCATTAAGATAAAAAAAAAAAAAACCTTCTGCCTTTACAACCCCTTTAAGGTAGACTTTCCAACACCTTAATTTTCTGCCTAAAGTTCCACTTTAAGTTACACAGTGTACTTCTGTGCAGGGCTAACTTGCTATAGTGTAAAGATTATGGCTTTAATAAAAAATGTTGCCTGCCTTTCTTTAGTATTGCTGTGTGCCCATCACACCAATCTGTTTTGTTTGCATAATATATTTGCATCTTGTACAGTTTTGCGGTATACTGACAAGGTCTCATGCTAATTGTATCAGTTTGATGTAGGCTTTTCTTGTCATGTTATTATCTCTGTATCCCATGTTGCTAGTGCTACCAAAGCTGTGGCCTTTCCTTAGAAATAGAGATTGATTGCCTTACTATATCTGTGACAAGGACAATAGTTCCTGCTATGTCATTTTTGGTTTGAGCATTCCAGTCTGACTGTATTGATTGCCTGTGCCTACCGGAATGCAGCTGTAATTGGAGGATATGAATTGTTGTCCTGCTAAGGAGGACATAGTAAGGACTGCAAATGGGTAAGGCATTTCCTTGTTTGCCCTGATCCTTGTGCATGATGCTGGACTTGTGTACAGGTGAATGCTTGGAAGCAGATGCTGAGTAAACTTGTATAAGAGGAATGATAAAGCTGTTGCGAAAGCCCTAGTTGTGAAAAAGGAATGATATTTAACCTTTGTCAGTGCAAGGAAACATGAAGATCAGGAGATGGTTAGATTAATACAATTAGGCACACTCAAAACTTTTTTTTTTTAATCAATTCATGTTTAATTGTATGTATAACCTAAACCATTTTTAGATAAAGTAAGGAGGGTTAAAGACCCATCAGGTTTTATTTTTTTTATTTTTTTGCTGTCTGTGGTCCCACTGAGGAGGCGTTCCTTTGCTTTCTGTTATGGTGAGGTAACAGGAAATTAAAGGAAATCTAGCTGAAATAAGGGACTTTCCTCTCTTGGATAACTCACTGGAACATTGATCCCCATTGGTTGACTTACCACTGGTGACAATGCAAAAAGCTTGGATTACCCCTCACCCTTCTGTCTTGGTGACAGTGGTCACAATGACAAATGAAGGGGACTCTCCCTAGCAGGGACACAGGCCTCACTTAAAGGAGAAGTATGGCCAAAAATCTTTTGGCCATACTTCTCTTCCGGGTCACAAGAGTGCACTTAGTTCTACACTCCTGTGACCCAGATTCAGTCCACAGCAGGCTAAAGCCCGCTGTTGGCTGACGTCACAGAGCCGGTTAAGGCTCTGCAGGGATCTTAATATCAACGGGGGATGTCTGACTGGCAGATGACTTAGCCTCTGAGAGCCTAAGCCAGCCTTTCTCACCCCCTCCACAGCCCAGCTCCTCAGTGAGCGCTGTAGGGGCAGAACAGTGAGTTGGCAACTATACTTTGCTCAAGCAACACATGAAATTGTGGTGCAAACAAATGCTAATGCACCATCCACATAAGTTAATCTCTACTCCCCTAGATAAATGTGAAGATACACTTGTGTAGCATAGGTAGTTCATAAAATGTTTATAAAAATCCCCTAAGAGTATTGTACTTTATTAGGCATCTCCACTTGAGACCAGAATGAATCTCTGATATTACAAAAAGGAACACAAGGGATGCCAGCTAAGTGCAACATCAGTGGGTTTATTACAATTAAAAAGCCAAATGCAAACTCTTAGAGATATAAAAATAAAAACGTATCTGCAGCCATGCCTCTATGGATGGGCAACTTGTGACAGCAAACTGTGTGTTGTCAGTGAAGAAACCAACTCCAATGTTCCAGGAAGTGAGGAGAGCCACTGTGGAACACAGGGCAGGATGTAACGCCACACCTAGGGCGGGCTGGTTGCTATAGTAATGCATTTTGAAGCTCCTATTGGCTCCTTTCAGAAGGTTTTTTTACCTTAATGTATAGATACTCTGTGCCTCATGTTTGAATTTAGTACTTCAAGTTCATAAAGCCGGCATGACTTATACCATCCTTGTATTAACCTAAAATGAAAATGTGTATCAACTGTCAACTGACATTTTTGTTCTTTTTATTTCAGGTGGAAGTGGAAGTTGAAGCAATGGACAAGGCTGGAAACTTCATTGGGTGGCTTCATGTGGATGGTGTCAATCTTTCGGTATCTCTGGTGGAACATGCACTGTCAAAGGTCCACTTCACTGCAGAGCGCAGCAACTACTATAAAACTCTCTCGTCTGCTGAAGAGGCTGCCAAACAATTGAAAGAAAAAGTAAGCAGTAGTTTTTTTGTTTTTTCAAATAACTGTGTGTCTTAATGCATTTTAATGCAAGCCTGAACCCTTATATACTTCCTTGGAAAGATCTGGACATTTTTGTATACCTGATGTGGAGGTGGGGTGCAGAGGAGAGAGGGGGATGATTTGGGCTGGGTTTACACATGTCCAGCTGTGATTTGCAGGCCCTGAGTCCGATGTGGTTCTGTTCACCGGTTCAGGTTCGAATTTTTGCCTGAATTGACACCTGAACCGGACCCAAAAATGCACAAGACCTTTTTCAAAAACACATCGCAGCCGTCCTGAACTTGTGTGAGCCGTCTCCATTGAGAGATGGTCGCATTCACATGTTATGCGGATTTTAACCAGTTCCCGACCGGCTCACATATATAAACTGCGGCTGGATAGCACCGCGGGGCTAAACCCCGTACAGGTACGTATTCCCATTTAAGAGGTGCCAGAGGGCACGCACGCCGCTGGCCATACGTGATCGCGCGCACGAGAGGCAGCATGGGGATTTGTGTGTGTAAACACACAAATCCCTGTTCTGTCAGGGGAGTGGAGACATACTTAGTAGGAACAACCGATATGTCTCCTCCCCCAGTCAGTCCTATCCCCATACAGTTAGAACACATCTAGGGAACACACATTTAACCACTTGATCGCCCCCTAGTGTTAACCCCTTCCCTACTAGTGACATTTACACAGTAATCAGTGCATATTTATAGCACTGATCGCTGTATAAACGTCAATGGTCCCAAAAATGTGTCAAAAGTGTCCGGTCTGTCCGTCGCAGTACCGCTAAAAATCTCAGATCACTGCCATTACTAGTAAAAATAAAAATGCCATAAATCTTTCCCAAAATTTGTAGACGCTATAACTTTTGCGCAAACCAATCAATATACGCTTATTGCGTTTTTGTTTTTTACCAAAAATATGTAGAAGAATATATATTGGCCTAAACTGATGAAGAAATGTATTTATTTATTTTAATTGGGAATATTATAGCAAAAAGTAAAAAAATGTTTTTTAAATTGTCACTCTTTTTTTTGTTATAGCACAAAAAAAAAAAAAAAAAAAAAAAAGGGATCAAATACCACCAAAAGAAAGCTCTATTTGTGGGGAAAAAAAGATGCAAATTTTGTTTGGGTACAGCATTGCATGACTGCACAATTATCAGTTAAAGCGACGCAGTGCCAAATTGTAAAAAGTGCTCTGGTCAGGAAGGGGTTAAAATCTTCCGGGGCTGAAGTGGTTAAATACCCTGGATGCTCTCCTGTACATAGCTGCTGGCTGCTCTAGATTGAGCCTGTGCCTGATAATAATGCTTACTTTGCTGCAAATTTGTAGCTTAACCACTTCAGCCCCGGAAGGATTTACCCCCTTCCTGACCAGAGCACTTTTTACAATTCGGCACTGCGTCGCTTTAACTGCTAATTGCGCGGTCATGCAATGCTGTACCTAAACGAAATTTGCGTCCTTTTCTTCCCACAAATAGAGCTTTCTTTTGATGGTATTTGATCACCTCTGCCATTTTTATTTTTTGCGCTATAAACGGAAAAAGACTGAAAATTTTGAAAAAAAATGATATTTTCTACTTTTTGTTATAAAAAAAATCCAATAAACTAAATTTTAGTCATACATTTAGGCCAAAATGTATTCGGCCACATGTCTTTGGTAAAAAAAATGTCAATAAGCGTATATTTATTGGTTTGCGCAAAAGTTATAGCGTCTACAAACTAGGGTACATTTTCTGGAATTCACACAATTTTTAGTTTATGACTGCCTATGTCATTTCTTGAGGTGCTAAAATGGCAGGGCAGTACAAACCCCCCCCCCCCCCCCCCAAATGACCCCATTTTGGAAAGTAGACACCCCAAGGAAATTGCTGAGAGGCATGTTGAGCCCATTGAATATTTATTTTTTTTGTCCCAAGTGATTGAATAATGACAAAAAAAAAAAAAAATTTACAAAAAGTTGTCACTAAATGATATATTGCTCACACAGGCCATGGGCCTATGTGGAATTGCACCCCAAAATACATTCAGCTGCTTCTCCTGAGTATGGGGATACCACATGTGTTGTCACTTTTTGGGAGCCTAGCCGCGTACGGGGCCCCGAAAACCCAGCACCACCTTCAGGATTTCTAAGGGCATACATTTTTGATTTCACTCCTCACTACCTATCACAGTTTTGAAGGCCATAAAATGCCAAGATGGCACAAACCCCCCCCAAATGACCCCATTTTGGAAAGTAGACACCCCAAGCTATTTGCTGAGAGGCATGGTGAGTATTTTGCAGCTCTCATTTGTTTTTGAAAATGAAGAAAGACCAGAGAAAAAAATTTTTTTTTTCTTTTTTCAATTTTCAAAACTTTGTGACAAAAAGTGAGGTCTGCAAAATACTCACTATACCTCTCAGCAAATAGCTTGGGGTGTCTACTTTCCAAAATTGGGTCATTTGGGGGGGTTTTGTGCCACCTGGGCATTCCATGGCCTCCGAAACTGTGATAGGCAGTGAAGAGTGAAATCAAAAATTTACGGCCTTAGAAAGCTGAAGGCGGTGCTTGGTTTTCGGGGTCCCGTGCTCGGCTAGGCTCCCAAAAAGTCTCACACATGTGGTATCCCCATACTCAGGAGAAGCAACAGAATTTATTTTGGGGTGTAATTTCACAAATCCCCATGGCATGTTTGAGCAATATAACATTTAGTGACAACTTTGTGCAAAAAAAAAAAAATTTGTCTCTTTCCCGCAACTTGTGTCACAATATAAAATATTCCATGGACTCGACATGCCTCTCAGCAAATAGCTTGGGGTGTCTACTTTCCAAAATGGGGTCATTTGGGGGGGTTTGAACTGTCCTGGCATTTTATGCACAACATTTAGAAGCTTATGTCACACATCACCCACTCTTCTAACCACTTGAAGACAAAGCCCTTTCTGACACTTTTTGATTACATGAAAAAATTATTTTTTTTGCAAGAAACTTACTTTGAACCCCCAAACATTATATATTATTTTAAAGCAAATGCCCTACAGATTAAAATGGTGGGTGTTTCATTTTTTTTTTTCACACAGTAATTGCGCAGCGATTTTTCAAACGCATTTTTTGTGGAAAAAACACACTTTTTTAAATTTTAATGCACTAAAACACACTATATTGCCCAAATGTTTGATGAAATAAAAAAGATGGTCTTAGGCCGAGTACATGGATAGCAAACATGACATGCTTTAAAATTGCGCACAAACGTGCAGTGGCAACAAAATTAATACATTTTTAAAAGCCTTTAAAAGCCTTTACAGGTTACCACTTTAGATTTACAGAGGAGGTCTACTGCAAAAATTACTGCCCTCGATCTGACCTTCGCGGTGATACCTCACATGCATGGTGCAATTGCTGTTTACATTTGACGCCAGACCGACGCTTGCGTTCGCCTTAGCGCGAGAGCAGGGGGGACAGGGGTGCTTTTTTTTTTTTTTTTTTTTTTTTTTTTTCTTTATTATTTTTTTGCTTTTTTATCTGATTTTTAAACTGTTCCTTTCATTTTTTTTTTTTAAATCATTTTTATTGTTATCTCAGGGAATGTAAATATCCCCTATGATAGCAATAGGTAGTGACAGGTACTCTTTTTTGAAAAAATTGGGGTCTATTAGACCCTAGATCTCTCCTCTGCCCTCAAAGCATCTGACCACACCAAGATCGGTGTGATAAAATGCTTCCCCAATTTCCCAATGGCGCTGTTTACATCCGGCGAAATCTAAGTCATAAAATGCTCGTAGCTTCCGGTTTCTTAGGCCATAGAGATGTTTGGAGCCACTCTGGTCTCTGATCAGCTCTATGGTCAGCTGGCTGAATCACCGGCTGCATTCTCAGGTTCCCTGTTGAGACAGGAGAGCCAGAGAAAAACACGGAAGACGGTGGGGGGGGCATTCCGCATTCCCTCCTACTGCTTGTAAAAGCAGTCTAGAGGCTAATTAGCCGCTAGGATTGCTTTTACATGAAAGCCGACCGCTGGCTAAAAAGAATGATACCAAGATGATACCTAAACCTGCAGGCATCATTCTGGTATAACCACTCAAAGTCGTGAATGGCGTACCTGAAGACAAAAAAATGGTTAACAATAAAGCACAGTAAACGGTAAAGTATAAAAAATTGCATACCTGAAAAGCAAACATGATAAAACATAATAACAATAAAACATTGCAGAACAGAATACAGTAAAAAAGAGCAGAACAATAGAGAGAGAGAGAACAATAAAACGACAACTATTTTTTTTAATTTTTGTTTGTGTTTTTTTTTTTTTTTTTACACTTTTTTTTGTAACTAACTTTTATAACTAACCGGTTCCAGGTTCGGGTCTCTCAAAATGCGATGGCATCTTGGGAGACCCTGTGAAAGTGTGCCTAGTCTGTGCAATGCTGTACCCTACGCTAATACTCAACTAGTGAATGGTAGCGTTCAAAACATTCACCAATGCAAAAACCAGGATTGTCAGGACAGGAGGGACACTAATAGCGGGTATCATGCCTATATCCGCGCTTGCTGCAGACACAACATCTTTTTTGGGGGGGTTCGTTGGGTAGGGGTACTCGGGAGGACATAAAGAAAATGCCTCTCATGCAGCCGACTGCATTTGGTTGGGGATGTGAATGGGGGAAGTACGGGCGCTGCAGAAGCGGTGGGTTCCCAATTAGGATTGGCGAATGCAGCAGGAAGGGCATTATGGGCACGACAGGCCTGTGTTTGTCTTTTTGGTGGCAGCGGGACACTACTTGTGCTTGCCACCTCACCAGCTTGAACTGCACTTATGGGACTCGCCACGTCACCAAGTGTTACTGCAGTGCTGGTATGACCACGACCGGGGTGTACTAGGCCGCTGGCGCTTGCCAGTTCACCAAAACGCTACAAAAAAAAGTGACAGTGATCGATCGATACTGCACTTGGGTGGGCTGGGCCGGGCAGAGGGGCAAAACGCAGGTTCTAGCAGGTATCTGGGCTGATCCCACTAACACTGCGTTTTTGAGAACCCTAAACTGCTGGGGACGCTAGTATAGATCTGATCGGATCAGATATTGATGCGTTCAGATACTATACCACTAAGGGAGGTGTATGCTGCGTGTGTGGGTGTTAGCGGTACTGGCGCTAATCTGACGCTGCCTGGGGCTGGTGCTTGCCAGTTCACCAAAATGCTACCAAAAAAACTGTTAGCGATCGCAGGGATCAGGCCTGACTCTGCGAACGCTGCAGTTATGCGTTTAGTGTTTTGTAAGTGACAGTGATTGATCGATACTGCACTTGGGTGGGCTGGGCCGGGCCGGGCGGAGGGGAAAAACGCAGGTGCTAGCAGGTATCTGGGCTTATCCCGCTAACACTGCGTTTTTGGGAACCCTAAACTGCTGGGGACGCTAGTATAGATCTGATCGGATCAGATATTGATGCGTTCAGATACTATACCACTAAGGGAGGTGTACGGTGCGTGCGTGGGTGTTCGCGGTACTGGCGCTAATCTGACGCTGCCTGGGGCGACGCATATCACCGCCGGGCGATCAGGGGGCTAAACCTTTATTCGGTAATAAACGGCGGGTGCCCTGACACTATAAAAAATAAACGAACTAACCAGCGTCACCTGTAACAGTTATACGATGATCAGTGCTGAAAGGGTTAACTAGGGGGCCATCAAGGGGTTAAAACATTTATTAGGTAGTGTATGGGGGTCCCTGTCGCTATAAAACGCTGACAGCGAACCTAAATATTTACGTTCCTAACTAGCGTCACCAGTGACACTAATACAGCGATCAGAAAAATGATCGCTTAGCGACACTGGTGACAGGGGGTGATCAAGGGGTTAAAACTTTATTAGGGGGGTACCCTAGACCTACAGGGGGCTAATACTAAATGTCCTACCACTGCTAACTGTCACAAACTGACACTATGCAGTAATCAGGAAAAAAAAAAAAAAAAAAAAACCTGCTTGGTGTCAGTTTGTGATTGGGGGGGGATCGGGGGTGTTTAGTGTGCCTGGCATGTTCTACTGTGTTGTGTGTGAGTGTTGGTGCACTTACATGTCTTCTCTCCTCGGCGCTGGAACGGAAACTGCCGAGCCGAGGAGAGATGACATCACATCCTCTGCCTCTGTGTACTATACAGAGGCAGGGGATGTTTCTCATTGGCTGGGAGCGATCGCGAGGGGGGGCCACGATCGGATGGTCTCCCCCTCGTCTCTCATCGCTTCCAACCAAATGCCGACCGCCGATGGCACCGGGGGGGGTCCGATTGGACCCCCCGCCCGCGGGAAGGCAATAGCGTACCAGGTATGTGATTTTGCGATCCCGTGCCGCTCTGCTCACGTATATAGACGTGAGGCGGTCGGCAAGTAGTTAAGAGGCAGATTTAGTAGTTTTCTTCTAATAAGACATATCCTTCTTTTTTCTATCTGCTGCAAAAGGATCTAGCTTGGAAGAAGCAGTATTTTTATTTTCTGCTTATTGTATGATCTAGTATTCCAAAGTTCAGATGTGTGTCTTGTGTTTATGTGTGACAGTGATCATACCACACAGTTGTAGCATACTGTTATATCGCTAGACATATGTACTTTGTGTGGCTGTGGGGCTTCTGTGCTTTAATATAGAGTGTGACAGGAAAGTGGAGATCCACAGTCACAATCTAATCTCAGCCAAGCTGCTCTTGTGCTGCTGGAAATCCCATTTCATACAAATGCCTGCTTAGAGCTCTAAACCTGGTTAAAAAGAATAAACTGTCCTTATGGGAGCAGCTGTGGATGCTGATTTAATTCTCTAACACACCCCCTTCCACCACCACCTCAAAAAAAATATAAAGATGACATTCATTAGAAAAACTGATGAATGTTTACATTTAACACTGAGTAAGAATAGAATATTGAATACTGTATCCTAAAACAAGTTTACCCACAGTAAAGCACTCACAATCATGGAACTTTTATGTTACTGCTACACACCAGCTTCTGCTAAAATACAATACAAAAAATAAACAGTGAGCAGTATGAAAAACAAACACACTGCCAATAAATTAAATAAAAAACTCCACACTTGCAGTACAATTCTACAGTGTGTAACTGCCAATAGATGCACAAAGGTATGTGTGCATAGAATATACGTACATGCTACTTCTCACTAAAGCAGCAGTACCATCTTCAAGACTCAGTGTTACCAATGCAGCAGTGACTAATATTTATATTTAACTTCAGAATCCACAGAAAGTGAAGGGAACTATGGAGAACTTAGTGATCAAACAATGGAACTGAATGTGGTTACCTTCATTGGTCATTGAGACATTTTGGAAGGTGCTTTAGTTTATGGACAAGATAAGGGCAAGACTGTAGAAACATGGTATCATTGGTCCTGCAATGATGGTAGTACTTGACCTTCCAAAGTCTGCAAAATAATGCCTTATGCTGGTAATAGATGGTGAGAATCTCTACTGAACTGGCCAAGATTCAAACCATGTATGGGCAGACTGATTGTACCCAAATTGATTCATTGATCGACTTGGGTATAACCAGCATGTTGGCTATAGCTGCTAGCAATAATCACTGTGTTCTCCTGGCAGGGATGGCTCCCCTCGCCCCCTTCATCGGGAGATCACAATAGATCTGTGGGAGGGATTCCCCCATCAACACTGATTCCATAGTTGCAGGAAAGAAAATCACATCATTTATTAGTCTATTTAGCTCACCAAAAAAAGGGTTTTGGTGCAAAAAAAAAAAAAAAAAAACACTCCGATTTTTCTGTTTGAAAAGGCATGGCCACTAAGCAAATTTCAGATTATTCTGCATGAAAAGGGATCACTCAATTCTCAGATTCCGTATTTTATTGATATGTATTGTGAGAAAGCTATCTCATTACATGTGGCCTAAATTTTGTTTCATTGCACTATAGTTTCAAGTCACTGACTGACTGTTAAAGACACAATTACCTTTTTAGCTTAAAGTTGAACTCCAGATTTTCATACACTTTACATAGTTCAACTATGTCCCTCACCAACATGTAAGGCTGCTGGATGTGCGGTATAAACTGTATGTAGCTGATCCTAAATACAGCATACCACACTGTGTTCTGGGTTTGAGCCGAGACTTCCAGTCTCATACCTGGAACACAGTAGTCTCACAGCGGCGCTCAGCCATTCAGAGAAATCATTGTATTCTAGCTCAGCGACATACAGTTTATGCTACACATCCAGCTCCCTCGCATGTTAGTGTGGGACATAGTTCATTTGGATCAGCTTGGCACAAACTATGTGAAGTGTATGAAAAGCTAGAGTTCAGCTTTAAAGTGGTTGTAAACTCTGTCACACCACTTGTACCTACAGGCAAGCCTATAATGAGGCTTACCTGTAGGTACTGTGAATATCTCCTAAACTTGCCCAGTTTAGGAGATATTCAGAGTGCATGCAGCCAATGACCTAATCAGCGCATGCGCTCTGAAGGTCCGGCTTACAGTGCTGGACCTTCAGAGCCCACGGCGGAAACTGCAGCACCCACGCGCATGCACAGGAGTGACGTCATCAAGCCACTCATAGCACTGGAGTCCGCGAACCTGGAAGAAACACCGGGGGAAGATGTCAGCCGTCGCAGCGGTGAGTGGTCACCTCTGGGAGGGCTTCGTTCTAAGGTAAGTATGCATACTAGCACATTATGCCGTTGTCTTACAGTTTTTTTGTTTTTAGTCAGCGGTTTACAACCGCTTTAAGTGAGTATAATATACAATGCCACGATCTACCACAGGTAAGTGTGTGATTCCAGTGCCTATTTCAAAATAAATGAGCAGATGCAGATGATCGTCTTGGTCCTTATTGGCTTTAGAGCTTAAGGTAACTGTTCCATTATCTTGTCATTTATATGAGCCTGCACTGTAAAACTACCAAACAGAATGAGTAACACTTTGTTAACCTGAGAGCTTTTACATATTGTTGATTGAACTTTGCTGAAGTACAACTTTATTTTTAGATATATTTGTAAATGATCAGCTGGATGGTTTCTAAGAAATGTTTTTTTTTTTTTTTGTACCAAAAAATAAAAAACTCGGTGATCAAATATCCACAAAAGAGCTCTATTTGTGGGGAAAAAAGACCTACATTTCATTTGAGTACAGCATTGCATGACCGCACAATTGTCAGAGTAACGCAGTACTGTATCACAAAAAATGGCCTGGTCATGAAGGTGGTTAAAGCGGGGGTCCACCTATCTATCGTTTTTTTTTTTTTTTTTTTTTGGAGTTCATTCACAAACTTTTCTTCTCATGATTATCTACTCACATGTTCTGTGTAATAAGTCCGCCTGTGTCCGATTTCGTTGTAAAGAATAACTTATAAAATTCACTGAAGGTGGTTTCCATCTTCATTGTGGGCATTTGAAGCCCACAAGCATGTATTTCCTGGATGCGGTGAATGCTGTGCTCCCAGCATTCACCAAGATGTTGTGATGACGCTGTTGCACAATGCATGCTGGGAAGCCTGAGACTAGCTCCCAGGGGACTGTGGGAGGTCTGGGAGAGGCTAGAAACACGCCTACTCCCATGGGAGGAAAACCAGGAAGTGCTAAGAAGATTAGAAAAAAAAAGGTAATTACGGCGATTTAAATTTTTTTACACAGCATGTCAGCATCTAGGCGAGGAAGAGAATGCATAGAGATAATGTTCAAAATTTGGGTGGAAGCCCGCTTTAAATCTTCCGGAGGTCAAGGAGTTAGGTTAGAGACTGCAAGGAGGTGCAATGTGTGTGCTTGCATCACAAGCAGGCATGTTCTATGATCCATTCATAATGACAAAAGGAGCATGAGGTTATAGCTGGTGCACTACAATTATCTTGGGATTAAAAAAAAAAAAAAAAGCCACAGCATTTTTGTTTACTACTGCAAATGTGCAATGATGCCACAGTAAAAATTAATGGTATACCCCTTTCCTGAATTTTTTACAGCCTCTGCTTTAGTGACCTTGCATGGGGGTATTCCATCCATTTTTACTGGGCCATCCTCACTGTAGTGTGCAGGACCTCTCTAGAAAAGGCCGTGAACTATGCAGGAGATGGGTACTCTATTTATTTTGATTATGGCATCCATGCACATGTGTTGGAAGACACTGTTATAATATGCAATGATGGGCAGGCCACCAGAGTTAGAGCCTAATGAAACATTTGTTCGCCTCAGGGATGCCTTTACTGATCTTTTTTATGCTGTTTGTTTTCTGGAAGATGGTATAGGAGTTCTATTTCTGTCAAAGTCAATGATACAACTATCAGTCCTTCCCCTCATGCCAGGGTGCTAGGTGTAATCCTGGACTCTATGTCCTTTCAGCCCCAAATCGAATTATTGTCCAACATCTTCAAATTATTTCTTTCAAAATATCTTATTGAATTTCCAAAGAAAATATAAAAGAAAACATAAAACAATACAAAACAGTACCCTTTGAGGTTACAATATAAGCTAGAAACATAGAGTAGGTATCAGGTAATCGTCTAACAGAAGAAAAGGGGCCGTAGAGGCTAATATCACTCATCCAACTGTAGATTGTTTGCCCGGCCTGTGGACAAAGAGGGGCGGGGACAAGGAGAGGCTTCGCCAGCACCCCGAAAGGGATCATGCTGTGCCCGGCCAAACCTCCACCAGCCCCAGGTATCAAAACATCACCAGTCAGGCCTGGATATTAACGTAAACAATAGGATTGCTAAAACCTGCTTCATAAGCCCTAAAGGGACTGTCCTCCCAGAGAAGGACATGCTACTCAAATGTCAGAGGATCACTCCGAGTACCTATGAGGGCTAGGAGGAGGGGGGAAGGAGAGGGGAGGAGAGGAAGAGGGGTGGAAGAGAGAGGGGAAGAGTAAAAGAGAAAAAAGCCCATCAGTGGGAGAGTACCGCGCGTCCCCCTGCGGGCCTAAGAACTTGGCGGTTGGACACCTGGAATAAGGGGAATCCTCATTTAATGGGCCCAAGGTTCCCAGGTAGCTTCAAATTGCGATTTGGTGTTGAGAATGCTGGAGAGTTTCTCTTGGGACATGATCCAGGATATTTTACGTGTGGCAGCCTTGAAGGAAACCTTAGATTGTTTCCAGGCTTTGGCAATGGTCAGCTTGGCCCCCAGGAGAATGAAATGTATCAATTTATGCTTCTGTTTCGGTATTTTGGGTAAATTTGCATTAAGAAGGGCAATGGCTGGGGTCTTAGGGATCTGAATTTTTGTGACTTTTCGGATCAGGGAGAAAATCTTGCTCCAAAAGTGCCTTAATCTCAGACATTCCCACCAAATGTGTGCTAAGGAACCTGAGAGTTGACACCCTTGGAAGCACCGGGGGTCTGCTGAGGGGAACATTTTGGAAAGTCTGACCGGGGGAAAAGTACCATCTGGTGATGACCTTGAGGCTAGATTCAATTAGGGAGACATTTTTAATGCCCTTGAAAGATCTATTAAAGGAAGCTCTCCAGCTTTCTATGTCCCAGTTGAGGGATAAGTAGCACTCCCAGGCGGTCATATACGGAGCCTTAGTGGATTGTTGTGCCAGTAACTGATATATGATGGAGATTCCGCCCCTCTGTTCTGTGGACTGCCCACACTATAGTTCCTACGGTGTGAATCTGGGAGGCAAGGGTTTCCCCGCCCAAATATGGTGAAGGAAGTGGCTTATTTGGTGAAATCTGAAACGTTCCGAATTAGGGATCTCGAGATGATTGACACAGAATTCCAGAGAAATGGGGCCATTGGATGTGAAGAAGTGTCCGATTCGATACAACCCCTTGTCGAGCCACCATTTAAAGGCTTTGATGTTTAGGCCAGGAGAGAAATCAGAGTTATTAAAGATATGTGCTAAAGGGAGGGCGCTCGAGGTTAATGCAGGGTTGGTTCTCAAATTGTCCCATATTTTCATTGAATGAGAGAGAGTAGGGGAAAGGATTGGGGGATGGCTCCCTGAGGGGACCCAGAGTGTATGAGGGAGCCGCTTGCCTTTCTATTTGAATCCAGTCTGGTTTCTCTGCCCTGGAGTAGATCGAGGAGAGCTGGGCCAGCCCGGCAGCTTGATAATACCAGAATAATTGGGGGAGCCCTAAACCCCCCTGGGATCGAGGATATGAAAAGGATTTTTTGCTGGATTCTATGACCTCTCCCTGCCCATATGAATTTGATGATTTTTCTTTGGAATGCAGTCAAGTGATCCTTTTTAATGCTGATTGGGAGGGCCCTGAAGAGGTAAAGGAGTCTTGGTAGCAGTGTCATTTTTATTGCGTGTATTCTACCTAGCCAGGACACCTCCCCTTTGGTCCAATTTCCCAAGTCAGTTTCGTGCTTACGATACATGGGTGGGAAGTTAGCTGAGTATAATTGTTCCATTTTTGCTGTGAGTTTAATCCCTAGATAATCAATGGAGGAATCACTCCACTTAAATTCGAAGGAGCTTTGAAGAGAAGCTACTATTTCCGTCTTGAGGGAGATGTTTAGGGCATAAGACTTAGCGTAGTTTACCTGTAACCCTGATATCTCCTTCAGGAGTTTGCAAAGGTTTGGGAGAGAGGTGATCGGAGATGTGATGAATAGGAGCATGTCGTCTGCAAATAGACCACACTTGATTCCCGCAGGACACGCCCTGGATATTGGGGTTAGAACGTATTGCTATTGCTAATGTTTCAATTGCCATGGCAAAGATAAGAGGGGATAGAGGGTAGCCCTGTCTGGTGCCTCTCGCTATATTAAGGGGGTTGGAGTACTGGCCTTGTAGACAGATCACCGCCTTCAGGGTAGAGTAAAGGGAACTGAGGACCCCCAGAAATCCGAGCCCAAATCCCCACCTCTCCAGAAGAGTGAATAGATAAGGCCATTCGATCGAATCGAAGGCCTTATGTAAGTCCAGTGAAAGGATCATTCCCTCTTGCCTGGGACCCCCTGCCCAATTAGATTGGAGTAGGGAAACAATGTCGACCGCTCTCCTAATTTGGTCTGGCCCTTGCCTTCCCGGAATAAAACCCACCTGGTCCTTGTGGACATAACCTTTAATAAAAGTGGCTAGACGGTTGGCGAGAATTTGTGTTAAGATTTTCAGGTCATTATTAATAAGGGAAATGGGTCTGTAATTTTGGTTTGGGCTTGGGGATTACCGAAATGAAAGCGATGTTCAGGTGGGGGTCTAGAGGGGAACCTGATCTTTTGAAGTTAAAGAATTTAGCCATGTGAGGGGCCAAGATTTCTCAGAATGTCTTATAGTAGGGGACTGAAAGACCATCCAGACCTGGAGCTGAACCAGTCTTGAGACCTTTGATAACCTCCCTAATCTTTTCCACTGAGAAGGCTTCGTCCATTAAGTCTTTGTTCTGGGGAAATAGAGGGCAATTGGAGGTTCTGGAGGAAAGAAGTGGTCAAGGGGCCTCTATCTGTTAGGGTTGCATTGTAGAAGGCCGTCATAATTTTGTTAGGGTTGGCTGTTGGAGGCTGACCTGAGATACGAAGTTTGGGGAAAGTGCTAGAGTGGTACTTGGGGGTTAGCTTGGCGGCTAACATCGAGCCTATTTTGTCTTTTTGGTAATAATATTTGGCCCCGCTCCAGCGGATCTGTTTCTCCGCTTTGGCTGTTAAGGCTAGATTGAGCTCAAGTCTGATTGCGTCCATTCGGTCTGTTAAGACCTTGGAAGGATGTTTCTTGTGTTCTGCTTTTAAGGCTACAAAGGATGTTTCCAACTTTTGGATGTCAATCAGACACTCCTTCTTAACCTGGGTCGCTATACGGATGATTTCGCCTCTGATGGTAGCCTTATGGGCTGCCCAAAGGGTCTCCGGGGGTATGTTGTCAACATCATTTAAACGGAAATATTCTTTGATGGCTTCAGCTATTACTTTGGTATGTATTGGGTCGCTAAGAAGTGATTCGTTAAGATGCCAATATGCGCCCTGTTTCCCAGAAAGCATGTTTCTCAGGGTAAGGAGGACTAAAGAGTGGTCAGACCATGCTGTGTCCATTATAGATGCCTTTTTAGACAGGGTAATAAGCTTTGTTGGGATAAGTATGTGATCGATCCTGGCATAAGATAAGTGGGGGGCGGAGAAGTGTGTAAAGTCTCTACTCTTGGGGTTCAGTTCCCTCCAAATGTCCACCAGGCCATTGGAGTGCAGGATTTTAGCTATTCTCATTTTCGTGGGACACGTGAGCTGGTCTTTAGGGGGTTTCGTTTTATCTGGTCCCTGGTCGAAAGCCACATTGGAGTCGCCCCCAAAAATGACCTTGCCCTCCAACAGGGGGTTTTGAGTTGTAAAGAGGAAAAAAGTGGCTTGTTCCTTATTAGGAACTTAGTAGGAGATTGTGGAATACAAAATTCCCTCTATAGTACCCTTTACAATAATAAACCTTCCCTCTGGGTCCCTAAATTCAGAGATGTGGGAAAATATGCTGTTTTTAGATAAAAGTATTGCAACCCCTTTTGTCTTATTCAGTGCGTTTGCTGTGAAAAAGGATGGGTAGTGGGAGTGGAGGAACTTGGGGTTGTATCGAATCGGAAAGTGCGTCTCCTGCAGGAGCACTACATCCAATTTAAGGGATTTGTATTGATCAAAAGCCACCCTCCTTTTCCTAGGGGAATTCAGGCCTTGAACATTGAGAAGCCACCCTGAGATCTACTCCCTTTGTTATGTTGTCAGCCATGGGAACAGAGGGGGAGGACACCATCACACTGGCAGCTACTTACCCTTCGGCGACTTCTCCCTTCGATTAGTTGATGGTGGGTGTTGAGAAGACAATTATCAGTTTGGGGACTGAGCGGAGTCCTCTTCCGCTGATAGGCTTGAAGAAAAAAGAAGAAAGAAAAGGGGAAATGGAGAGGGAGTAAGTAAAACAAACATGAAAACAAAGACATGGGTCTTCTAACCAGACCCGTGGTGATTGGCGGAGGGTAGATCCGCCAATCCCCAACTCTTATTCGTCGGACGCCCTTTAAGGGCGACAGATAACCCACGCCAGAGAAAGTCGGTTTCCAAGGAATTGGTGGAGGCGCAAGGGGACCACCCCGGGCCCTTGCAACAAAATGTGATTGAAACATAAACTTTGCACAGCCAAAATATTCTCAACTTCGGTGCGTTCCACAAGTTACACAAAATGGAGCATTTGCATGAAAACAACAATAAAAAATATTAACTCTAGTCCAAACCACCCACAGAAGGTGTCCCTGTAACCCACTCGCCCCCCCCCCCCTCCGCCCGACAGGGGGGGGCAGACAGGCCAGGGGGAGGAAGGTAAAAAGGGCTCCTGGCCCCAACTAAAGGAGGGGGGATAAAGGGATCCCTGGAAAACTATTAGTAAGAACTTCCCTAGAGACTTGGGCCCGTCTGATTCAATCGCCACTGAGCAGTCCTGGAGGGGGGGAAACCTTCGGTTCCCGGGGGGTACCAGTTCCAATTGGATTCGAGTCCCCAGCTGGAAGGCGGAGAAAACCGGAAACATGCCTCCGAAATGTCTGAAGTGTATGTGATCATTAAGCTATTAAAGTTACTCCACTTTTGATGGTGATAACTGGTGGCAGAGGTACCACATGGAGCAGTGAGGTTCAAGTAAACGGGGAACAAATCGAACCAAAATTTGGGTTTGGAGCTCCAGCTCCAGCAACAAAAAGGACTCCTGTCCCAAAAGGAGGTGCCCATAAGAGGGCGTTGGAGAGAGGGGGTATAGACGACATCTTATGGTGGTCTTTTGTCCTTGCTCTTCTTAGAGGGACCCTTGTTCCAAAGAGGGGAGACCGGACTAGCAGGGGGGGGGCGTTTAGATGACCCCGAGGACGACATGGAGAAGTCCATGGGTGCTTCCAGAGAGATCAATTTCGGGGACAAAAACAGCTTTTCACCCTCTGGAAGGTTGGAAAAGGAGTGAGTTTTCCCATGCATCGTAAACTTCACCGCAAAGGGAAAGGTTCAGCGGTACTTAACGTCCCGTTGAGCTAGGACCGTAAGGAGTGGTTTGAGGGATCTTCTTCTTTGAATGGTGGAAGGAGATAAGTCTGCGAATATCTGCATCTGTTGCCCCTGGTGCTGAAGTTTGGGTTTCAGACGTGATTGGCGCATGACTTCCTCTTTGACAGCAAAAAAGTGCGGTTTAACAATGATATCTCTGGGGGTTCCATCCTTCCTGGGGGGTCCCAGGGCCCTATGCGCTCTGTCTAGTTCTAGATGGTGTGATGGGATATCTGGGATGAGCTCGGAGATAATGTCCTGTACTGTGAGGGGGATGTCTGTGAAAGATTCAGGGAGGCCTCTAATTCTAAAATTTTACCTCCTGGACCTATTTTTAAGGTCGTCGACTAGAGAGGGCCGTATCAAGCTGTTCCTGGAGGGTTTGCATATGCGCTGCATTTTGGTTGGTTCTGGAAATTTTACTTTCTATTTTGTCCTCCATTGCCTCTATTCTAGATCCCAAACTCGTGAGATCTGATTTAATAGAATTAATGATTTGGATTACTGTGTTGGCTAAGCCTCTCTCTAGCAGAGTAGAGAATTTAGCAAAAAGGTCTTCCTGAAGTGTAGTAATGTCCCTGATTGAAAAGCCCGGGGACGGGCAGGCTGGAAGGTGAGGTTGTGAAGGCCCTGACGGAGACATGCAAATTCCTCCATGTGCCTGCCAATCAAGGACTCCGTGGAAGCTGGGGAGGAGGCCTGGGGCTAGTGGAGGCCATGAGGGGTTGTCTGGGGCATGACAGGGGTGCCCTGGGCTGCCTGGGCATAGTCAGTATCACTGGTGTGAGGACTTGCCTGTGCTCAGGCGCCTTGGCCTGTGAGGCTGTTTAAGTTCAGTGCCGGTGGCCAGCTTGGTACTCCCAGCCTCCGCCACCGTATTGAATTGCGGCCCGGTGTTGCGTCTTGCTGCGGGTCCGGACATCCCAGGGTGATCTTCAGAGGCACCCGGTCCCGAGCTGGTAGGTGGGATGCTTCCCCGATGGATGTAGCGCGGCTTGTGCGGCTCGTCGGCCTGGGTGGCGCGGAGCTCATGGCTTAGGCGGCCATATCAGAGCTCTCGCACATGCGCCCTAACATCTCCAAATTATGCCCCTTTTTAACCACTTCAATACAGGGTACTTATACCCCCTTCCTGCCCAGACCAATTTTCAGCTTTCAGTGCTCTCACACTTTGAATGCCAATTACTAAGTCATGCAACACTGTACCCAAACAAAATTTTTAATTTGATGACAACAATGATCCTAAAATGCATACTTTTAGGTACTGGATTTGTAAGCCATCACTAACAACTTTGTGAATGACATCTCCCACAGGATACAGCTATGGCTTGGGCCTATTTAAGCTCCTTTGGTCACTATCTTGGCATTGGACACAGACGGTCACGTGGTAAAGAGGCAATTTCATTGGCTTTTTACCACGATTGGGGATGGGCTGTGTCAGGGTGACGAGCTTCGTCCCTGATCGCTGCTCTGCACGCCCCTAGGTGTGTGCACGAGCGCCGTGCATGTGACTGGCTGTGATTGGACACAGCCGGTCATGTGGTAAAGAGCCATTTTTATTGGCTCTTTACACTGATCTGGGATGGGCTGTGTCCAGAGGGACACGCTTCATTCCCAATCGCCGCGCTGCGGGCCATGAAAACGGGAGGATGTCCTATCAGGGCCGCCATCAGAAATTTTGGGGCCCCTTACACAGTTTTAAACCTGGGGCCCCCCCTCATCCCCGGACGTGACCATTAACATTCCCCAGGGCCCTCCTCTTTCAGTCTCATCTCCCCGATCCCATGTCCTCCTCCAGTCCCATCTCCTCCATCCTTTGTCATCCTTCTCCAGTCCCATCTCCTCCATCCTTTGTCATCCTTCTCCAGTCCCATGTCCTTCATCTTACCTCCTCCAGTCCCATCTCCTCCATACCATGTCCTCCCCCTCCTCCAGTCCCATCTCCTTCTCTTCCTCCAGTCCCATCTCCTTCTCTTCCTCCAGTCCCATCTCGTCCATCCCATGTCCTCCAGTCCCATTTCCTCCATCCTCCCTCCAGTCCCATCTCCTCCATCCCACATCCTCCTCCTCCAGACCCATCTCCTCCATCTCCTTCTCCTCCAATCCCATCTCCCCTCCAGTCCCATGTCCTTCTCCAGTCCCATCTCCTCTATCCTGGGACTCCGGTTCTGGTGGCAACTGCCTCCAAGGGCATTTCTCGCTCCTTACCTGTTGTGTCTATGGGACCTCGCAATGGGACACAGATGCTGAAAAAAAGGATGTGGTTTTAACTCTTCCACAATTTTGCCAAAATGGGAAAAAAAAGTGCTTGCTTTATATATACTTTTTATACATAACTAGAATATCTAATAGGATTATGTCATTGCATGAGATTTCCCATTCCTGTCTTAGTGTCATCAGGAACAGGAAGTGGGGGAATCTCACTGTGGGGAAATAGCTTGCAATTGTTGCCTTATAATGTCCGTATTATATATAATATGGACATTATAAGGCAACAATTCAAGCTATTCCCCCACTTCCTGTTCTGGTGACTCTAAGACAGGAAGTGAGGGTAAATCTCCTTCAATGACAACCCTGTTAGATGTTCTAGTATTTATAAAACTAAAATCTATATAAAGCAAGCACCTTTTTCCCAATTTTGGCCAAATTATGAAAGAGTTAAAACCCCATTATTTTTTTACCCCCATCTGTGCCCCACGGGTTGCAGGAAAAAGATTTGCCTGATTCCCCCATCAACAGACAGTGTTGATGGGGGGGGATCCCTTCTGCAGAGCCATTGTATGTATTGATGGGGGGGGGGGCGGGGAAACTGTCCATGCCAGGAGAATACATTGATTATTGCTAGTGACTACAAGAGCTGCTAGCGCTAATTGTATGCAAAATCCGACAGGCTGCTTGTAATCAAGTTGATCGAACCAACAACTTGGGTTCATTCTGCCTGCCCATACATGGTTTGAATCTCGGTCTGTTTAACAGAGACTGGCTGAGTTTCAAACTATCTATGGCTGGCCTTATCTGCGCTCTAGCTGCAATCTTCACATGGGCCCGATCTGGGGATCTGTCCGTGGATCCCTTGCTGAGCTGAACGGGCAACTGGCAGATCTGTGTACACTCATGCTGTCTGTTTACACCCAACTGCCCTCTGATCCAGCCAGACAAGGGGAATGGAGGCCTTCCATCTTTTCATTTTGCCAGATCAGATTGGAGGTAGGTGATGTAAACAGACAAATTTCCATTTAAAGCTTCTATTCCATAGAACAATGGGTGGTCCAATCGGGTTTGCCTCAAAAACAGACAGGACGACAGGGACTACTCATGTGAAAGGAGCCTGAAAAACAATCCGCATGGATTGCTATTCAGAGCATTGGCTAGTTTAGTGAACCTGGACTAATAACAGTCACTGTAATGCTACCCATATTGCTGCCCTTTTAACATGGTGATATAAGCTAACACCTATGTTGCACATATGTAAAGTTACTTTCACTCTACTAAAAGGACAGCATTGGGCTGCCAATACAGTGATTGATATTAATAGGGGAGCACAGGCTGTGCACTGTACAGGTCTTCTAGCAGCTTCAGGGAAACACTTATTTTTTTTTTTTATCACTCACCTCAGTCTCTGCAGCAGCTTCTTTGCAGAGGAATTCTGTCCCTCCCACCAACACAGTAAGCACAAGACTCTGCAGTGATGGACTGTGCACCCTGTGTAACTATTGGCTAAGGAAGCAGCATGAGGCAGAGCAGCCTGCCTCCTCAGCCAATGAGCAACAGAAAGGCTGTTAAGTCCCTCCCTCATAATGTCTCCCGAGTCCTAGCCTTGCCAGCTTACTGTGCTTAGCCTACGGCACCTCTCCTGCACTATTTCTGCACTATTTCTACTCCAGCTCCACTCTCCTGCACACTTCCTGGTTTCCGGGCCCCTCCAGACGCTCGGTCCCGGTACATGTATATCGGCTGTACCCTCTGATGGCGGCCCTGTGTCCTATGATGTCCACCCGGAATGGGAGGGGTGTTCCTGCCAGCATTATATTACTATGGCCCAGTATGGAACTGGTTAAACAATGAAACAGCCAAACAAACAAACAACAAACATTAATTGCTTTATTTCTCGCCTTAACTATTACAACTCCTTTCTCATAGGCCTACCTCTCCATAGGCTATCCCTCCTTCAGCCTCTCACGAATCCTGCTGGCAGACTCCTCTACCTTACCAACCCTTCAGCGTTTGCCACTCCTCTCGCCAATCCCTCCCACTGGCTTCCGACTGCCCAAAGAATAAAATTCAAACTACCAACAATTTACAAAGCCATTCACAACTCTGCCCCAAACTACCAATCTTGTCTCAATATATCACCCAAACCAGCCTGTCACCTCCTCCCAAGTCCACCTGCGCAAACTGTTGGCACTATATAAATCCTATATAATAATACATACATTGATACTGTATATGATGCTATTGCAATTTTATATTGTACTAAGAAAAATCAAGATAATTCTTAAAAAGTGAATGAACACTGTATACCCTCCTCCACCTCTGTACTTACCTTTGTGGCTGCTCAGCTTTCATTGCCCACGCAGCAGTGTGGAGATTTGAAATCCCCTACTCTTCTCCATTTTCTTTCTACAGCACTTCCAGGAGGGGATCACAGCAATTCTGACTGGTCAGCATTGGCACAAAGCATTGCTGTGCAGAGGTAAGAGCGAGGATTTTGGATCCTTGGACCACTGCACCAGCTGTGTAGGCACTGACAGCTGAGCACTCTGAAGTATGTACAGTGGGGAGGGGTTAGGATGTTCCCCTTTTCTTTTTTTGCTTATCAGATTGCCAGATAGCCATAACTAGGGTGTCCTGGAGCAGTTGGGATGCCTGGTACCAAACTTGTGCACTCCCTTTCCTATGTAAACCCCATGTATTAATTGGTCGTTAATTACCTTATTTTTGAATACTGGAAATCAGCATTTTATCTCAGCCTTAAAGCAAGTCAATCACATTTTAGAGTAGTTAACTTTTATTTTCTATTAAATGAGTTGTCGACTCCAAGCCCCTTCCCCCAGTGATTGGGTTTTGTGTTGCTGGAGTCTTCTCATTGTGTTTCTGTCTGTACGTTTATGAGCTGACTGTTATGCCTCTCGTGATAAAAAATATATTTGTCACAGTTATTCATTTTCATAGTGGATACTGATAGTCATTGTTCTGTTCTGTCAGGTTACTTGTTTACAATGCACAATATACATAGGAAGTTTCATTTTCTGATATTAAAGGTTTATTTCCTAGAAAGAATGAGACAGTGGAAACCTGAATTCCCCAGATATTAACATTTTCCTGTGAGTTGTGTATAAATATTTAAGCTGTCACTAGCTTGTGAATACCTTGTGGGCCCCCATTCACACTAGGTGTGTTACGTTTCACCCAGTGTAGTCCCAATGTGTGGACTAGGCAGACTGCCTTATGCCCTGTTTGTTTAGTTCATACCACTGAGCTGTGGTGGTGTGTTCTGAAATGAGGTGAATAAACATAAATAGAATATTGTGACATTTAAACAAAAAACTGCGTGATGCTTTGTAATCAGCTCATTGACACTGTGTACTACACAGCGATCATAAATGTTTTTTTTTATGGGTTTTTTGTTTTTTTGTTTTTGTTTTTAATCTATGGGCGGTGGGATGGTTGGGATGTTTTTCCCAGGTGTCGGGTTTTCTGTGAAATCCAATGCTGTCTGTACATGTGCCACCAGTTCTGAGACTATACTGTCTGTAACAACAAGTATCACCATAACAATATTTTCTGTGCATAGCTGGCTATGCTGTTGTAGTAGAACATCTAACTTGCTCACGAAACAAATTTTTTTGCAAGTTGGAGACCATGGGCATAAATATCTGTGTAACGCCATTTTTAAGATGCATCAACTTAGCTGTGACTATTTATGAAAATTGGCACTGCAGCTCATAACAAATCTGCAGCCTCCGAAACGCAAACAGGCACTCCTATCTTTGCTTCCTACCCACGCATGTGCAGCCCATTTATTTTCACTTTTGCAGGATGCTGAGCTGCATGGGTAGAGAACAAAGTCAGGAGTTCTCATTCCTGAGTTTCTGGGGCCACACATTCGAAGCTGGGTACAACCCGCTATTTGCAATAAACCTTTATTTGCTGTATGACGCACTTCATTTTCATATATTAAGGACACTGTAATGCATAGGGATGTTTTGGGGAAAAGTAAAGGTGAATGAACCCTTTAAAAAAATAAAGTAAGTCATGGTTTCTTATATTAAAGCAGTTTCATATTAATGCATGGGAGTTTAATTAAAACTCCCTATGTTGTGTTTGTATTGCACAACAGTCTTCTACAATTATACAGCACATGCACACTTAAAAGGTGGCAATGCCACATCGGAGGCTTTGGAAATAAAACAAGAGAAGTCGTGCAGGGAAAGACAGCTTGTGTTTGAACAATCTATAATTAGTGGGAGCTGAGAGGGATCGATGTGTAGTGACACGGGCAAACCTGAACCTATGCTCTTTCAAAGCCAAATTGTAACAGAGATAACAATATTTTAATAGTATTGAAATATGTTCAACAGCCCTTGGGAACACTTTGTAAATAGATAACACCCACACATGCATTTCAAAGAATCATCCTCTGTTACAACCCTTCCTAATTCTGTCACTCATACAGTGTATGTGTAGAATAGTTTATGCCCATAGGTAGGTGGTTCACTTATTCTAAACTGCTTGCTATGGACAAGGTGGTTTCTTTTAGGGCACTTTATTGCAGTTGGTTCCCTCTGACTATCATACAAGATTTATAGAGCACCAACAGATTGTGCAGCTCTTTTCAAAATAAAGGGAGAACGTACAGTTACAATACACTTTATTACAAGAGGGCTAGGAAGGCCCTGCTTGTAAGAGTTTACAGTCCTAAATGGAATAGCAGAATTTTCACTTTCACACTTATATCAAAACTTAGATTAATAAACAATGTTACATTGCCCACAGTGTATGCTGTTTACTGTATAAAAGCAAGTGATTGTACCAGATTTGTCAATATAGTATGAGGTTGTTTTTTAATTCTGAAATGAAACGATAACATAGAAATGATTCTGTACAAACTGGTATAGATGCACTCGTGGGTCTTGCAGAGGAGATAGATCTAAGGCATAAGGCCAATGTGGTGCCTATACTTAAAAAGGGATCAAAGTCTTTGCCAAGTAACTATAGACCTGTTAACCACTTGCCGACCAGGCATAGCCGAAAGATGGCTACAGCACGGGGACGTCATTCCAGAATGTTGCTCCCACGCCCCCTGGGGCGCGCACCCGTGAACATCTGTGACCGGTAAATAGCCACTGATTGTGGCCGTTTATCACGTGATCGTTCCGTCAAATGACGGAGTGATCACTTGTAAACAAACCGGCGTCACGGTTCCTCCCTCCCCTCTGTGTACCGATCGGTACAATGCGAGGGGAGAGGGGGAGAGATTTCAGCAGCGCTGTGGGCTGGATGTTTAGTGCGCTGCTCAATGTAAATAAACTGCAATACTCTGCAACACTGTGCAATACTCTGCCAAAACTCTGCAACACTGCAAAACTCTTCCAATACTCTGCCCAATACTCTGCCAATACATTTTAACAGAAACAAAGAATTTTTTTTTTTTTTTTTTAATCAAATTTTCAGTCTTTTTTGATTTATAGTGCAAAAAATAAAAAACCCTGCAGTGATTAAATACCACCAAAAGAAAGCTCTATTTGTGTGAAAAAAGGACAAACATTTCATATGGGTACAGTGTTGTATGACTGAGTGAGTAATTGTCATTCAAAGTGTGAGAGCACCAAAAGCTGAAAATTGGTCTGGTTAGGAAGGGGGTTTAAGTGCCCAGTTGTCAAGGGGTTAAACTTCTAGTTGAGAAGATACTGAGAGTTTAATAAAAGACCACATAGAGATGAGTTCTTGCTGAAAAAAAAAATATTTTAAGCAACAGACAGCATGGATTCATGAAAGACAGAAGTTGTGAAACAATTCTGATTTCTTTTTATGAGGGAAGTCTAACCTTAACCACTTCAATATCAGGCACTTTCGCCCCTTCCTGCCCAGGACAATTTTAAGCTTTCAGCGCTGTCGCTGTTTGAATGATCATTGCGCGGTCATGCAACACTGTACCCAAATTACATTTTTATAATTTTCTTCCCACAAATAGAGCTTTATTTTGGTGGTATTTGATCACCTCTGGGTTTTTTTTTTGCTAAAAAAACTAAAAAATACCGAAATTTTTGAAAAAAAATTTGTTTTTTTCGTTTTTGTCATAAAATGTTTTCTCCTTCACTGACGGGCACTGATGAGGCTGCAATGATGAGTTGGCATTGATAAGTTGGCACTGATATGTAAAATTGATGAGCACTGATATGCAGCACTGATGGGCACAGATAGGCGGCACTGACGAGGTACTGACAGGTGTTACTGCTGGGCACTGATTGGCACTGTTGTAGGCACCGATTGACACTTTGGTAACAGCGATCTCTGTGATGTTCCAGTAAGCCCATCCCCCTCACAGAACACACCCATGGAACACAGTTAACCCCTTGTTCGCCCCCTAGTGTTAACCCCTTCCCTGCCGGTGTCATTTATACATTGATCAGTGCATTTTTATATGAGATATATAGATATATACATTTTTTTTTTTTTTTTTAATTGTTGGTCTTTTTTGTTTATAGCAGGGAACCAAACAAAAAAAACGCAGAGGTGTTCAAATACCACCAAAAGAAATCTCTTTGTGGGAAAAGACATCAATTTTGTTTGGATACAACATTGCACGACAGCGCAATTGTCAGTTAAAGCGACGCAGTGCCGTATCGCAAAAAATGGCCTGGTCAATAAGGGAGTAAAACCGTCCGGGGCTGAAGTGGTTAAAGGCCTGCATTCTTTCCTAAATGTACATACTATAACTGGATACTAGCATTTCTAGGTAAAGATGATCCAGGGAAGAACCGATTGCCTCTCGGATCAGGAAGGAATTTTTCCCCTGCTGGAGCAAATTGGACCATGCTTTGCTGTTTTGTTTTGTTTTTTTTTTTTTTGCCTTCCTCTGGATCAACTGTGGATATAGGATTGTATATTTAGGATTGTATGGTTTTTTTTTTCTTTCCCATTTATTGGTTGAACTCAGTGGACTTGTGTCTTTTTTCAACCAGGCTAACTATGTAACTAACCTTGTGGCCAACAGAAGCCAGTGTCCAAAAAAGACTGGTAAAGCTTAACACAAATCAGCAGGACCGAATGGCTTACACCCGAGAGTCCTCAAAGAACTCATTTAGGTTGTAGCCATAAACTTAATGGACAGCATACCAGCTGATTGGCAAAAAGCCCAAGTGATACCAATATTCAAGAAAGGGCAGAGATATATTCCTGGAAACTACATGCCTGTCATTCTAACATTGATAGTGTGTAAACTATTCAATGGGGATCATAAGGGACTATATCCAAGATTTTGCTGATGAAAACATTATCATTAGTAGTAATCAGCATGGGTTTACGAATGGTCATTCTTACCAAACCAATCTGTTAAGATTCTATGAGGAAGTGAGCTGCCATCTGGATAAACAAAGGCCTGTGGATGTGGTTTATCTGGATTTTGCAAAAGCATTCAATACAGTTTACCACAAAAACGCTTAACCGCTTCAGCCCCGCAAGATTTTCCCCCCTTCCTGACCAGAGCACTTTTTGCGATTCGGCACTGCTTCGCTTTAACTGACAATTGCACGGTCGTGCGACGTTGGACACAAACAAAATTGCCTTCCTTTTTTTCCCTCAAATAGAGCTTTCTTTTGGTGGTAATTGTGGTTTTCATTTTTTGCGCTATAAACAAAAAAAAGCAACAATGTTGAAAAAAAGCAATATTTTTTACATAATAAATATCCCCCAAAAATATATTAAAAAAAAATTTTTCCTCAGTTTAGGCCGATATGTATTCTTCTACGTATTTTTGGTTAAAAAATTACAATAAGCGTATATTGATTGGTTTGTGCAAAAGCTATAGCATCTACAAAATAGGGGATAGTTTTATGGAATTTTTACTAGTAATGGCAGCTATCTGCGATTTTTGTTGGGACTGCGACATGGTGGACACGTCAGACAATTTTGACACATTTTTGGGACCATTGGCATTTTTACAGCGATCAGTGCTATAAAAATGCATTGATTACTGTAAAAATGTCCCTGTCAGTGAAGGGGTTAACCACTAGGGGGCGATCAAGGGGTTAATCTGTTCCCCATTGTGTGTTCTAACTGAAGGGGGGAGGGGACTGTGTAGGGGAGATGACAGATCGCTGTTCATACTCTGTATCTGCTCTCCCCTCAGAGAACCAGGATCTGTGTGTTTACACACACTAATTCCGGTTCTCTGTGTGCCCTGAGCGATTGCGGGAGCCCAGCGGTGATCCCGACTGCCGGGCACTCGCATTGGCTCAGTGGGTGAGCAGGGGGCGCACGCCCTTAGTGGCGAAATCTAGAAGCGACGTAAGATGCTGGTGATTCGCGCAGCCGAGCTATGTTGCTGCAGTCCAACTGTGGCGGCTGGTCAGCAAGCGGTTAATCTACAAACTGAGGTCTATAGCCATGGACCATAGGGTTTGTTTATGGATAGAAAGCTGGTTACAGGGGCGTGTCCAAAGGGTGGTGATAAAATAACGTGTACTCAGAATGGTCTGGAGTGGTAAGTGGGGTACCCCAAGGCTCTGTCCCCTAGACCAATTTTGTTTAATGTATTTGTAAATAATATAGAGGTTGGTATAAGTAGCTCAATCTCAGTTTTTGCTGATGACACAAAAAAATGTAGCGCAATAACTTAACATCAGGATATAGAAACTTTCCAAGACGACCTGAATAAAATGATGGGGTGGACAGCTACATGTCAGATGAGGTTTAATGTTGAATAATTTAAACAAATGCACTTGGGGGCTAAAAATATAAACGCAAATTACTAAGGGGAGAACTGGGGCATCCTGGATGAAGAAAGATCTGGGGGTCCTAGTAGAAGACACTGAGCAATAGCATGCAATGTCAAGCTGCAGCAAGCAAAGCCAGAAGACTATTTAGCATGCATAAAAAGGAAATTGACACCAGAGCTAAAACTATAATCCTGCCACTTTTTAAAACTCTGGTTCGGCCACATCTGTAATATGCTGTCTGGTTCTGGTCACCAATCCTCAGGAAGGATGTGCTGGAACTTGAAAGAGTCCAGAGAAGGGCAACAAAATTAATAAGGGGACTGGAGGACCTCAGTTACGAGGAATGACTATAGGTACTAAATGTATTCTCCCTGGAGAAGAGACGCTTGAGAGGAGATATGATAGCAATATACAAAAATCTCAATGGAAATCCCAGCGTAGGTAGGAAACTATTCAGTCTCACAATGAGACTGGAGGAGAAGCGGTTTAACCTTAAGCTGGGTAGGGGGTCTTTCACTGTCGGGACGATAAGGATGTGGAACTTTCTTCCACAATCTGTGTCAGCAGGAAGTATTGAAGGTTTTTTAAAAGACTCTTGGATGTGCATCTTAGTGAACACAACATACAGGGATATGGAATTTGATTGACACACATACACCTACGCAGGTTGAACTGGAGGGACTAATGTCTTTATGCAACCTTACCAACTATGAAAATAGATAAACAGCATGACCCCATTTTTGCAGGATCATGCTGTTGGAGTAACTACAGCATTTGCCTTCTGCTATGCTTTTTCTGTTTAGATGCCCCTGAACATGTCATGAGACAAATATTTAAAATGGCTCTAATCTCTGTTCAACTGGACAGAATCTTATGACTAAAGGTTCAGGCAGTAGAAGCTGTCTGTAAAAGGCACCTCAGACGTACGCCTTTCCAAGGAAGATGTCTATTTAGTGAGGCACTTGTTTAATTCATCTAAAGTGGGGAAGGTTTTACTTGGAGGTAGATTCAAAAATCTGCCACCCTTGGGAGCTCCTAGCTCCTGCACACTCTAACCAGGCTTCCACCTCAAAACCTAAGTTCAGCAAGGGCTTGGCCCCCAAAGGACACCAAACCTTCCCCAATGCTCTCTTCAAAATGAAAGTGCATCTTCACTACTAAAAGGGGGAGGGGAATAGGAGTCTTAGTTTTGTACTCTGGGTCACAAACATCCCAAACCTATGGAGTCAATCAGTGGTTTCAAAAGGGTTTAAGATCGAGTTCAAAATTCTCTCACCTCATTTTCTTCCTTCAAAACAACCAAAAAGAGTCCAAGGATGGTCAGATTTGCTGAATGCCCTGAACCACACCTTGTCCCAAGGAGACGTTTTACCAGTACTGCCACTAGACAGGTTTAGGGGATTCTACTCAAACCCGTTCTGGATACCAAAGAATTTTCCCTGTCCTGGACTTAAAATCCCATTCAACGATTCCTTCAAATTCCCGAAGTTTACTTGGAATCAACAAGGTCAAAAATTGCCTCTTTGAGACACGGGGAATATATAGCATCCATGGACCTCCAAAATGCTTATCTGCATGTTTCCATTTGCCCACCTAGCATTTTCTACGGTTTGTAGTTGCAGATGACAACTTCCACTTTGTCGCATTGCCCTTCAGCCCATCCTCTAGTTCCAGGGTGTTCAGAGGTCAGAACACAGGACATCTAGGTGGTATGCTATCCAGAGGACCACGTCCTGAAGAATTCACCTCTCTTGCAGCTCTTAGCATGCTCAAAAGACAATTCACCTGCTCCAGGCCTTTCACTGGGTGTTTAATTTTATGCGTACATCCCAAGCAAAAGTCTTTCTTTCAGGAAAGAAAGTTCTTTCTCCTAGAGCTCATGCCCAACAACTGAGATCTGAGAGATTTCACAGTGAGATTCACTATGAGAGTTTGAGGTCTGATTGCCTTCTTCAAGGCAGTACCTGTTTGCCCAATTCAACTTAACTCGGCAACTAAATATTCTGACAGCATGGAAATGCAGGCTTATTCCCTGAACTTACTCATACTTCTATCCAGCAAGGCAAGAACTTGTTTGTCCTGTTGGATCACCACTACAGCCCTTACAGTGGGGAAAATCCTGAAATTCAGTGAATATGGTCAAGAAAAAAATGCCATTCTCCTTATCAGATACCTGAGGCTCAAAGCTGTGAGACTGTCCCTCCAGCACTGGAACTCCCTTTTAAAGAACACCCAATTCAAGAACAGCCAGACCATGCCACCACAATGATTTATATCAACTATCAAGGGAGCATGAGGAGCTTGGCTGCCTTAAAGGAAGCAAACAAATTCTCTTGTGAACAGAAACTCACTGTCCAATGATTTCGGTGGTCTATATTCCAGGAGTGGACATCTGTCAGGTGTACTATCTGCCACCAAATGTAAGGTAAAAGAGAATATGGGCTTTTTAGGCACAATGCTACAGACTAAATGTTAAAAGTTAACCCATTTATTCAATATCTGAGACACTTAAAAAGTTTATTAAAATCATCACATATATACAAATTTATTTTTTCTTTATTATGGTACCTGGAAATCTTACTTTGCCTGGTGTGAGGGCAGTCAATTCAGTCCCAGAAACTATCCTTTGCCTCGCATCCTGGTCTTCTAAAATCTGTCTCTTTCTACCCTAAAAGGGAAGATTTCGGTCTTATCTGTTCTTTTTTCAAAGACTTCTGGCTTCTCACTCCCTTGTGGAAACCTTTATTCAAAGTGTTAGCCCCCTACATGGCTTGTTAGGACCGTAATTTGGTGTTTTCTTTTCTGCAAAAATCATCTTTGAAGCAATCAGAAGTTTCCTTGTAGATTCTTGTCAGCAACGTAGCCCCTTTCATAGCCATCATGTCTGTCAGACATGTATCTGAGCTGGTGGCCAATTGCTAATACTTAACAAGGTTGTTTTACCCCCCAAAAAAATCCTTTCTTCAAAAGGTGGTTTCAGTGGCCCATCTCAAGGGAGACATTGTCCTGCCATCCTTGTGCTCTGCTCCGTTTTTGGTATACAATAAAGGATATAGGCCACCCTCCCTAATACTGGCCATACGCTACATGAAAAATCGTTCAAACCCATTTTTGGAAAACAAACATTCCGCTGTGAGAGCAAACGATAGTGTCAGAATGTAATGATGATAAATCGTTCAATATATATAATCAAGTCAAATTTTTTGTTTGTTTTTTCACATATACCTAGTGCAAACAGTTTGAATGAGAAACACATTAACCTTTCAATTTATTGTTTGTTCAGCAGAAAATTTCCAAACTTGTCCTTCGTTTTTTTTGGCTCAAAAAAATCCCAGCCGATTTGTGCCCATTAACTGGCCGAAAATTCAGTGAACTGTCTCCAAATTACTGAATTTCAGACGATTTTTCGTATAGTGTATGGCCAACATAACTCTCCTTGTTTACTTTGCTACAGAACTGATGACTTGCTGACTGGTGTAGGGTTGTGGGGGAGATGCCCCAGGTTCGAGCCTTTAAAAGAGTTGTAAAGTCTTGTGGTTTTTCACCTTAATGCATTCTATGCATTAAGGTGAAAAAACCTTCTGTGCTGCAGCTGCCCCCCTATTTCTTACCTGAACCTTATCGTTCCAGCGACGAGCATGAGCCCAGCAGCTCCAGCCGCTGTCTCGGGTCCTCCATTGGATAGATTGATAGCAGCAGAAGCCATTGGCTGGAGACACTGGAGCCAAGGGCGGGACTGAGTTCTGCTGTCTGTGTCAATGGGCACAGCAGCAGGACTCGGGAGCGCGCCCGCACAGGTGCCTTCATAGAATGATGCTCTCCATGGGGGCACTCGAAGGGGAGGAGCCAGGAGCGCCATCAGGGGACCCCAGGAAAGGAGGATCCTTTACAATACCTTTAACCCATGATGTATGAATAAGTTGCCTGTGTCCTGTACTGTACTTCAAGATATGTAATTTACAGGAAAGTCAAAACTCCTGTTTTGAAAATGGGGATTTCAGGCCTTTTGCCTTTCTACTGTGTTTAAGGTAGAGTATTTCTAAATGGACATGTCTAGTATATCTTTTTTTATAAGACAAGTTGGAGCCATGGAATTTCCTGTATGCATACATTATAAGGAATATTCAGCACTAAAATAATGATGTCCCATGTTTCAGAAGCATATAGCCTGCTGAGATCATGATTTAATAAAAGAAAATCATGGATCAAAAGTGTTCTATCCATGCAGCAGATATGAAAGAAGCATAGCAAGCTTGGCAGCCAGATTTTAGCTACCGCTGTAGCGTTCAGTGTTCTCTGTTGATTCTGTCATGAGTTTTCTGCCTTGTAACCCAGTGGTCATAAACCCTGTCCTCAGGGCCCACTAACAGGCCAGGTTTTATGTATTACTTTCGGGAGATGCAGACTAGAATACTGCAATCACTAAGCAGCAAATGATATCACCTGTGATGTATTTCAGTTATCTTGCAAACCTGGCCTGTTAGTGGGCCCTGAGGACAGGGTTGATGTCCACTGTTGTAACCTATTTAATTTCTCTAGCTTTAAATGTGTAAGCTTTAAAAGTGTTATGAAAAATTACAGGCTCTGACAGAGGTCTTTTGGACTCCGCCATTAAAGCTGAACATGACATTCACAAAACACATTTTACTTTTTTTTGAAATGAACCTGGTATTATCGGTAATGTAAGGACAGAGCTTTTGGTGAAGGACTCTGCTTATATTGAGGATCTTTCTAACATTTGAAACTTCAGAAATGGTGCAGATGGGCTTTTTATTTGTTGTGATATTACTCTATTGCCCTTTAGAAAATCAGACTTTAAAGTGGTTCTAAAGCCTTAAGGTTTTTCACCTTAATGCATTGTATTCACTAAGATGAAAAAGGTGCTGCAGCTCCCCCCCCCTTTTTGTCTTACCTGAGCCTGATCCGATCCATCGATATGCACGAGCGCAGCGGCTCCAGATGCTGTCTCTAGCCTCATTGGATGATTGATAGCAGTGGGAGCCATTGGCTCCCACTGCTTTCAATCAGATCCGGTGACATGAGAGCAAGGGGAGGTGGGCAAGTCCCGCTGTCTCTGTCAATGGACACAGCAGTGGGACTCAGAGGTGAGCCTGCATGGGTGCCCCAGGGAAATCGGCTTTCCGTGGGGGCACACGATGAGGAGGGGCTGGGAGAGCCGGTGGGGGACCTCAGGAAAAAGGTTTGGGACTGCTCTGTGCAAAGCTGTTGCGCAGAGCAGGCAAGTATGACATGTGATGTTATTTTAATAAAAAAAACCTGAAGGTCTATAACCACTTTAAGGGCCCATTTACAGCCTACTTGTCAGCCTATTCATTTTGAAATGGGTTGTTTCAACTTGGTGCCAAGCGCACACAAATTTGTGGCCTCTCAGCGGCCGGGCCTTGGTGCCGAACAGCTGCATATTTGTGTGTAATAGCGGCAACAGTGCTGTGCCGAGAGCGGGGACCCTGCGTGCTCCTGGCACAGTGACCAGCGGCTCACGGAAAACACCTGATCACTACTTGCGATCGGGAGTTTTCGTAACATGTGAACGCCGTGACATCCAATCACGGTGGTCACATGGCCATAAGCCCTGCCCCGCCTCCTGACATAGCAAACCCCTTAAATTGCCGGCGCCAAGGGGTTAAAGAGGAACCTCCGTCGTCTTTAGCATTTTTGCTCTCAATACGCTTAACTAAATGAACCACCAACAACCTCTATATACATTAAAACTCCACCACAGGAGCACCACTTCACTTAAAGTGTAACTTTAGTCAGAAGATAGAAGCTAGATTCCCTTCAGGCTGGCCTCTTTTGCAGGTATAGCTATGTAAGACATTAAAAAAAAAATCTATACTGTTTAAAATCCAGTAATACACTGACTTGCTCTGCTCCACACATGCTCTGTTGCTCTCCATGTTCAGGGTCTGATGAATTTGTAGAGGCCAATCTGCTGACAGCCTCAAATCAGAATTAAGCCCTCCTATCCTCAGTCAAGGAAGCTGCTTCTGTTTGATCTTCAACTGCCATGGTGCTGCACATGTGATCAGTTATGACACCAGCCACTCGATGGTTTAACAATTTGAGGAAAAAAGGAAATGTGACCGTTACCAATCCCAGCATTCCAGGAATGTACCTTTTTTTTTTTTTTAACTTTTAAATCAATGGGTTTAGTTTCGTTTTATTATATACTTTTGCTTAGGTGCTTTGGGCTTCAGCAAAATAGCAGCCTCCAGCAAGAAGAAACGGAAACAATGCTGGAGGCAATTTTCAGCACACACTCATTTTGGTAGCATAATTATTAATGTGGAATGTATGTTCCATGCTAAAGAACATAATTTTTTATAAAGTTGTTATGGGTAAAGTTCCGCTTTAAGTTCAGGTAATCTTATAATCGAGCAACTGACAGTGTCACAATTGTACCGATTAGTTTTCATGTACTGAGACTGCAAATCCAATACACTTCTCTCAACAGAGTAGTTAAGTAAATCCCTTCATATAGATGAGCTTGTTCTGGCACCCTACCCTAACTGACATTTAGTTTGCAAAGCTTTGTGAATCACAAACAATTGTAACCCATACCTATGGTATGCAGCACTGATTTTCCCAAGCCTAAAATTATTTGTTTCTTGTCCTAAGAACCTGATATGTGTTGTAGCAGAGGATAGTCTTAAAAGCATATCAATAAATCAATAGCAAATCATATGCAATGCAAATCTTAAAGTGGTTGTAAACTAAAAACAAAAACAAGCCCCCCCCCAAAAAAAAAAAAAAAACCTGCAAGACAAAAGCGTAATGAGCCAGTATGCATTACATACTAGCTCATTATGAACTTACCTTAGATCAAAGCTGTTACAGTGGTCCCCGTGCACTACTGTGACCGATGACATGTGTCCCGGAGTTATTTCCGGGTTTGCCGGCTCCGGCGCTGTGATTGGCCGGAGCTGCGATGACGTCACCTCCGGGAGCTGTTGGTCATGGCACAGCTCCTGAAGAAACGGCACAAGCAGGCCGTTTCTTCAGTGTGTATGTGCCAATGACGTCGGCACATGCGGATACAGTGAATATCTCCTAAACGGTGCAAGTTTAGGAGATGTTCACAGTACCTTACAGGTGTTGCCTTATGGGATTATGTGAAATCTCCATTAAACGCTGTAAAATATTGCAATTAGAAATATATTTCAGTTAGAGGGAAATATATTTAAAATACTGAGTGTTGTGTTGGTGTTATTGTAATTAGTTCAACTTCAAAGGTTGGCCTTTTGTTCTCCCTGATAACATCTTCCCTGGGTAGTAAACAACAGCCTTCTTTGACTCATCCAATCAGGCTGTGCCCAATATACATTTACTAGGTACAGTGACCAATTAGGGAGAATTATATTAGCCACACTACAGAAAGGAGGGGGGGGGGTGTAATGCTTTGTGACCAAGCTAACTCACTTTTTGGTGTGGGAACAGACAACAGTCACCATGGACTGACCTGAAGTTAACAGGTAATCTAATATACTTGTATTTTATACTGTACTGTAAATATGGGTGTCGTGGGTAATTTGTAAATACCATGTAAGCCAGGAGACCTACACTGTACATTGTGTTGTAAATACTGTCGGGTGTGTAATATATATATATATATATATATATATATATATATATATATATATATATATATATATATATATATATATATTATGTAACCCTATTAATAAATGTGTATTGCGGAACGAACTACCTCTTTGTTGTAAGATCTCTCAGATCTAGATATGTATATGTCCATACTACTACAATGATTGAGGTGTATGCACAGAATACAGAACTAGTCAACACAGGTAAGCCTTAACTAGGTTTACAACCACTTTAAAAAGAATAAAACGACATGTCCGGGTTCTTATTCAATATACAATTACTGATCAATATTAATGCAAAATATTTTGGGCACGGTATGAATGTTTCTATTTCATGAATGAGTAAGGTATTCATACATGACAACCGGCACTACCAATAATTAGCTTTATCCTGATTGGTAGAATTCCATCAGTGAAGAGTCAAACCTCTATATAATTTATGTATTTTCAAGCTTTCTGGAATAAGATAAGCATACTTTTAACAAATAAATTGCATTTTTTTTAGGAAATACTACCCTAGGCGCCTTGATTTTTTTTTATTTGAGCTCTATAAGATGCCTTTGGAGTTTTCCCATCCTAGAGGAGGTGGGTGGAGGAAAAAAGTATTTATGATCTGATGATGTGTATTATCTGGCCCTGGAAATGGGGTGGGCAATGAATTTGGTAAGTGCATACCTACACATGGCTGTTGGCACAAGGGGGCTGCATGGTGAAGATTGCAATTTTTGCATTCACGCTTATGACGCTAATTTAAAATTCTTTTATGTGAGCACATTTTACACCAGTATATATGGTGGTTGTTAGTTATATTACACTATCTAGTTCTTTACATTTTTTTGAGGAAAATTTTTTTTATAGAGATTATTTGAGTTGAAGAATTGAGGAGCTGATTTGAATAAAGAAGTGAAATACTTCAAGAGTCCAACCATTATTATATCAAGCTTTATATAACCCATTATTTCAGAAAGGGTCAAAACATCTGGTGAGAATTAATCATTTCTTAAAAGCAGGTGGTAGAGGGACTTGCACAGAAAGTTTTTTTTTTTTTTTTTTTTTTTTTTTTTACTTTTATTGCACTGTACACAAATTATTCAGGGATTTATTTAGGGGAACTGTAACACAAGCACTGGTTTATTTATACTCAGATTCACTGCACCAGTCCAGGGGGGGGGCAATGATTTCCAGAAGGTGGGGTGATCTATAAAAGTAGCTGTTATTTTTCACCTGCGTGCTGAATATTTTAGTTTTAAAGTTTACTAAATCATAATTAAATCCTGTTAAGTGACAGAGGCCGAGAGACAGCCAGACCAATATGAAGGATGTACATTGAAATAAATGCAGGAAAACTGGTAAAATGGTTCTGAAGATTGCTATTCAACTACATGATGATTAATCTCCGCAGTTTGAAAATATTGTGAAGAATCATTGTCATTCATAATGTGCTGCCAGTACTATGTAGAATCGCTTCTCATCTTATTTGTGATCTGAAGAACAAATAAATGAACTTGGGCTAATATTACTGCAATATTCAGAATGAGAAAATGTTGATGATAAAACAGTAAAGCGCTTTGATAAGTGTTTATAATTCAGTCACATTGGTGTTTCACTAGGAAATATATTGCATTTCTGATAGGATTTAGGAACTGCGAAAATTAGGAAAATAAATCCCTATACAAACAGAAAAGAGATGAATAAATCTTTCTCTACACATATGATTAAAACCTCATAAATCTAAGTCTTTCTCATTAGCCTTTCCCATGAAGTATTTTCAGTGGAGATATGATCTCTATACAAGGCAAGCATATGGAAAATGTCCACGAGTTTCCTAAAGACATAGAAAACTGTGTCTATGGAGCAGGCATATCCCTGTAAATCCAGCTTTCTGCTTTCTTCAGGGAGGTTGTATATCCTATAGTGCAATATCCTACAAAACTAGTATGGCTGATTTTTTTTTTTTTTTTAATTTAAAGTAGATTATATGTTATATTGTTTATATAACACCGAATTCTAACAGGTAAAATGGCTGGCATTGCTCAGCCATCTGTGCCTACCCCAACTACCAACATGTGACCTGCAGTAGCTGGAAGATATTCAAAAACAGAGGAGCTCATGAGCATGGTAATGTGAATCATTGACAACCATTTTTTGGCAAGGTCATTTTATTGAAATTTTAGAAATTAAAATTATGGGAAAAAGTACATTCCTTCCCACATCCATCCCAATACACCCCAACAAAAATAAAGCACACAATTCTTTATCGTTCAAATAGCAATTAAGGTTATTGTTTTTTTCAGGTTTTTTAAAACCTGTAATACCGGGCACTGACATAAATAGTGAAAATTTGTTTGTCCTTTTAAGCTTGTGATGCACAGTCAGTGCTTAGCTAATATGCTCATACATACTTTGCAAATACTGACATCTAAATATCGAAGGTAGAAGCCAGAGTCTTGCAGGTTTGTGAGTGTTTATTACATCCTTAGGAAGGTGTTTGGGTTGTTAGAAATTCTTAATTTTTCTGACAACTTCTACAAACAAATGAGTCTGATTAATTCAACATCTTTTTTTCTTCTATTATAGGTCTGAGAAATAAAAATTTTAGTCTACTGGTTTAATTTTTATAAAAGGTGTCTTAAAGTGACCCTGTTGGCACAGGATCACTTTTGTTTAAAAGCATACCTGCTAAAAGAGGGTGAAATATGCATTAAATTTAGTGCTCCCTGGCCACTGCAAGTAGTTTACTAGTGAGAAGGGTTGCATACGTGTTTCCATCGTGGTTCCTCCTGCTGGTTTGTGTTTCCAGAAGTGACTTACAAGCTGGCAGGATGAACCACTGTATCATGCAGCAGGTATTTCACACAACCAGAAATGGTGAATACTTTTCAGCAGCTGGAGAGCAGCAAAGCATCAGAGTTTCAAGACGTGGACTGCAAGAAAGCTACAATGGATATAAAAAGTCTACACACCCCCTGTTAAAAGTTTCTGCGAAAAAAATAGAGACAAAGATAAATCATTTCACAACTTTTTTCACCTTTTAATGTGACCTATAAACTGTACAACTAAATTGAAAAACAAACTGAAATCTTTGGGGGGGGGGAGTAAAAATAAACTAAAATAATAAGGTTGCATAAGTGTGCACACTCTCCTTTAACTGGGGATGTAGCTGTGTTCATAATTAAGCAATCACATTCAAACTCATGTTAAATAGGAGTCAGTACACACCTGCCATCTAATTTAAAGTGCCTCTGATTAACCCCAAATAAAGTTCAGCTGTTCTAGTAGGTCTTTCCTGACTTTTTTCTTAGTCACATCCTACAAAAAAAGCCATGGTCCACAGAGATCATCCAAAGCTTCAGAGGGATCTCATTGTTAAAAGGTATCAGTCAGGAGAAGAGTACAAAAGCATTTCCAAGGCATTAGATATACCATGGAACACAGTGATAAGATGGTCATCGTCAAGTGGAGAAAATATGGCACAACAGTGACCTTACCAAGAACTTGGACGTCCCTTCTAAAATTGATGAAAAGACAAGAAGAATGAATGCTGCTGCCAGACTCTTCCACCTTACCAACCGTTCAGTCTCCACCATCTCTCTGCCAATCTCTCCACTGGCTTCCCATTGCCCAACAAATAAAATTCAAAACACAAACTATAACATACAAAGCCATTTACAACTCTGCCCTGAGCTACATCACCAATCTTGTCTCCAGATATCACCCAAACCATCCTCTCCGCTTCCCCAAGACCTCCTGCTCTCTAGCTCCCTTGTCTCCTCCTCCCATGCTCATCTCCAGAGCCTCTCCCATCCTCTGGAGCTCTGTACCCCAATCTGTGTGGCTATCTCCTACTCTGTCCACTTTTAGGCGATCCCTGAAGACTCCTTTCTTCAGGGAAGCTTATCATGCCTTCAGCTAAAAACCAAATCTATGTTTTTAAATTTGATTTCTCCCATCAGTTCATCCCTCAGTTATTACCTTTTCTTCCACCAGCCCTCCCTATTGGGTAGTAGAATACACACTGGGACAATCACCAAACCCCTCGTATCAGCTGTCTCTGCGATGAGGAGGGTGCTGGCTCGGTTTGCAACAGGATATATAACAAAAATGAAGGCTGGATGGCCACACTCCAATGCAATCTCCTTTATTCCGTGTAAAATAAAAACATACAGCACAAGTGGTGAACTAAATTTCCCAGCTAACGCGTTTCACACCTAGAACCGGTGCTTAATCATAGGTAAAATGCCAACATACATACAGAAATATATATATATATACACACACACATATACACCTAAACGCAAGTGTATAAGACGTTAATTGACATTCCACCAATTTAAATTTTATATGGAGAGCACACCTGCAAAAAACACACCAGATATCCAAGAGTCAAAAGGATTGATTGACTAAACTGTGGAACACACTCATGGTATGATCCACATCGTATATAAAACATATCTGCAGCATCAAAAAAACTCTTTGCAACAAAAAGTGTAAAGCCACTCCCTATTATATTGTAAGCTCCCCTTCTAACCCTCCTGTATTGAATTATATTTTCGCTGTATGGTCTCCCTTTTATATTTTAAAGTGCTGTGCAAACTGTTGACGCTATTAACATTCTGTATAATAAGTGCTGGATTCCCTCTTTAAGCAGGAATGCTTTTGAATTCAAGTGATTCTGTCCTGACCGGTTCCCTTAAACCTCTTTAGCTCTGGAAGGTTTACCCATGACCAGGCTTTTTTTTTCAATACGGCACTGTTACTTTGACAATCGTGCGGTCGTACGACACTGTACACAAATACAATTTTTGTCCCCGGTTTTTTTGCACTATAAACAAAAAAAACTGTCAATTTTGAAAAAATAAGGTTAGTGTCTACAAACTATGGGATATTTTTATTTTCTTTTTTTATTAGTAGTGGTGATCATCGACTTATAGTGGAACTGCGATATTGCGGCGGACAAATTGGACACCTGACACTTTTTGGGGACCAGTGGCACTAATAGTCACTGTACTAATGACACTGGCTGGGAAGGGGTTAACTGGAATGATCAAAGGGTTAAATGTATGCCTAAGTTGTGCTTACTCACTGTGGGGGAGATGCTTTGACTAGGGGAAGGCAAAGATCTGTGTTCCTGCAGGATCTCTGCCTTCCCTTCTTTCAGCACGACAAGCTACCTGATTTACATAGGCAGTTTGTCGTTATTTGGCGTCAGCCATCCGCCCTGCCGCAGTATGTGGGCGGTCATTGAATGGTTAATATAATTTAACTATATATAAGCCCTTCTGATCGCACACCTCACGCAGGGGATGACTGGCAGCATGCGTAATCTGCTGTGTCCACTGAAAACAGCAGATGACTGATCATTGACACTGTGATTGGCCCAGGTGCCATGTGATCGCTGAACCAAGCACAGCGATTTCATGCTTGCAAGTAAACAACTGTCATGAATGGCTTTTACTCATGACAGCATTGCTTACTATTTTGATCTCAGTGATTGGGCACAGTGATCACATGGTACAAGGCCAGTCACAGTGCCAGGATACTAAACAATGTGCCATGAATGAAAGCCATTCATTACAGTTAAAACAATTGCTTTTACGGTGATCATTACTGTAACAAGCAATCAGTGTAGAAAAGGAAAAAAGCATCCAAATCGCTTTCCCGGAGTAGTAAAGTTTTCACTATGATGACACTTCACTACAGTGATAGTTTTTTTAAATTGAAAAAAAGAAAAACATTGTAAAATTAAAAAAATTATAATTCCTTCCACAACTGCAAAGCATCACATACATGACAGATGTACACCCCCAGCCACTGCCTCTAGGCTAAAGGGTGTAGCTGTTGAGGGGTGGTAAAACTACTGCTCAACGTGATTTTACCAGTCCCTGCTATCCCCATGCAGACAGCTGCACTCTTTTTGTTCTTTTTCTTCAGCCTCCTGGCCAGTGAACATGGCATTCCTGGGGGCAGCCACATACCAGTAGGTTAGGCTTGCTTGGCTCAAAGGAACAGGCACTGCTGTAGGGGAGGCTACACAAAACTATATTTCATGATTACTTGTACATTACGGTACATTGGTTGCAATATAATTGCTTGATTTGTGTGATACACAAGATGCATTATCTGGTACCTAATCAGTCCAGCAGTCCAAGCACTGGAAGTCTCACATGTGTAATATTACCATACTTAGATGGAGTAGCTGTGTGTTTTGGGTTGGAATTGTAAGTATGCCTGTGCTGTATGTGAGAAATATCTTATTAAAGCGACGTGCCACATAAAAGGAGAAGTTCTGCTTGTTTGCACCCTCCCTCCACTGCCACATTTGACACCTTTTTTTTTGGGGGGGGGGAGAGTGGGTATCTGGTTTTGACAGTTTGGCCCCCCTCCTTCCCGCCACAGTCTTCTGGGACACATCACAAGTTCGTCCTTTAAATGTGAACTAATCTTTCCTATCCTTTTCAGCCAAGGAAGCTGCCATCTTATCCTCTGTAGTATTTGTAACAGCCGTGATGCATATGTGATCAGTTATGACCCCAACCATTTGATGGTTTGACAGTTTGTAACCGCATTCCAGGCATCCCGCAAATATAACTGTTTTTTTTTTAACCGTTCAATCAATGGGTTTAGTTCTGTTATAAACTGACAACTTTGTGTAAAAAAAAAAAAAAAAATTTTGCGTTTTCCAAAAAGTTGTGGCAAAAAAATTAAGTCTTCAAAAGACTTGCCATGCCTCTTAGAAAATACCTTGGAGTGTTTGTTTTCCAAAACATGGTCATTTTATGAGTGTTTCCACTGTCCTGGTGCTCCAAGGCCTCCAGAAATGTTGTAGGTAGGAAATTAGATCTATAATTTATGCCCCTAGAAAGTCTAAGGGTGCTCCTTGTATTTCGGGCCCCACTGTGTAACTAGGCTGTGAAAAAGTCTCACACGTGGTATCCCCATACCTGGGAGTAGCAGAATACGTTTGGGAGTGTAATTTTAACTATGTCTATGATGTGTGTTAGAAATGGCTTATTAATTGACAACTTGAGGGCAGGAGGTGAGATTTAAATCTGGTTTATGATCATGATTTTCAAGTGTTTTTTGTAGTATGTTGGTATTATGTCGTTATAGTTGCATTTTGGCAGTTAGATTTTTTGTTATTTTTTAACCACTTCCATACCGGGCCTATTCTGGCACTCCTCTCCTACATGTAAAAATCATAATTTTTTTGCTAGAAAATTACTCAGACCCCCCAAACATTATATTTTTTTTAGCAGACAACCTAGGGAATAAAATGGTGGTCGTTGCAATTTTTTATGTCACACGGTATTTGCGCAACAATTTTTCAAACACTTTTTTTGGTGAAAAAAATAGTTTCATAAATTAAAAAAATAAGGTTAGTCCAATTTTTTTTGTATAATGTGAAAGATGAGGTTATGCCGAGTAAATAGATACCCAACATATAACGCTTTAAAATTGCGCACACTTGTGGAATGGCACCAAACTTTGTTACTTAAAAATCTCCATAGGCAACACTTTTAAAATTTTTTACAGGTTACCAGGTTAGAGCTACAGAGGAGGTCTAGTGCTAGAATTGTTGCTCTCGCTCTAACACATGTGGCGATCCCTCACATGTTTGTTTTGAATGGTGTTTACATATGCAGGCGAGACTTGCGTGTGTGTAAGCTTCTGTGCGCGAGCACACAGGAACGGGGGCACTTGAATTTTTTTTTTTTTCATTTCACTTTTTCTTTTTCTTTTTTTTCTTTAAGAGAAAGTATAAAAAAAAAAAAAATCATATCACTGTTATTCCTATTACAAAAAAATGTAAACATCCCTTGTAATAGGAATGGTGCATGACAGGTCCTCTTTATGGAGAGATGTGGGGGCGGCTCAAAGCGCCACCTCCCTGAAATGACTTTGCCACCTCCCTACAATGAGCTTTGGCAGGTTGGGATGTTTGTCACAGTGGTCGTACTGTATGTGCACAAATGGGAGGATGAATCCCCAAAATCATAATTAAAAAAAAGTAGAGGTTCTTGCCCTTCTCCTTGATATCCAAAATAGAATAATGTTTTGGTTGCGTTTCCACTTTATACAGATCTGGGTGAAGAGAAAATTAACGTGACTAAACTAAATTTGATTTGAGCTGCAGTTCTTGTCATACTGAAAAAACAATTACATGGAAACCAGTAGATAAAAACAACACGAGGTAGAATTTGTTCATTTTCAGCAAATGTTATTTTTATGGTGGAGCTTTTTTGTGTAGGAATAGACCTTTATCTCATCCTTCCCTTTTCAGGTCTACCTGTGCCGAATAGATATACTGTCAGGTTCAGGGCGTATGCACGGTAGTGTGCTTTTCAAGGCCTAGTTTATTTTCCTCTGCAGCTCTGTGAGTCTTTTTTAGTGAGTTTCAGCAATATTCTACTGCTGACTCTGCATTTAGCTGCACTGTACACACAATCCAATGTACTTTCCAGCTCTCTGATTAATACATCAAATGGAAACTTGTGAGTATTGAGCTCTGTCTCAGCTTCTTATTCCCCTCGCAAACCATCCGGATAGAACTTACCAGATGTCCTGCTGCGAGTATCTGATTGCAAAATGTTTGCTACCTAGCAAATGATCCACTGTGGTCTTAAAACAGATTTCAATTTCTTAACCCGGTCATTAGTACACAATAACCCCAGTAAAAACAAAAAGAAGATCTGTAAAACCAGATACATAAACCAATAAGGTGTCAATTGGTCTGATTGGTATATTCGTTTATTTTGTTTCACACATCTGTTTGAAGAGTCTTCTATGAAGAGAATATACTAATAGGAATAATTGACACCATATTGGTTTTATATATCTTGTCTCACAAACTTTCTATTTGTGTTCAGTGGGGTTATTGAGCACTGATCTAAGCTTGAGCACAGCATATTTTTTGTGAGTATTGTTGCTTTTTTGATCGTGTTAATAGGAGTGTCAGAATCGTTTATTTGTGATACTTCGCCACAACAGAAACTGAATACTGTATATAAAAAAAATGCTTTCAAAATGCACTTTTTTTTTAAATTTTTTTTATTTCTCTCTGTCCCTGTCAGTAGGATGTGAGACAAAAACTTTCCCAACATGCACAAAGAAATTAAATCCTGACAAAGGTTTTTGCGTTTCCGTATGTTACACTACCAGAGGGTTTTAGCTGGAGCTTTACTTTAAAGTCACAAAAAGATATTGACGGCCACAGATTGAGGATCCAGTAGGAAACTGTGACCTAAAAGCACAGTCATTTCTTTATCTGTGGCATCCAGGGGTTAGGGATAGAGATGTAAGTTTTCCGGAAATTTTGAATCTCAGAAAACTTTTTTTTTTTCCGTTGGGGGGGGACAGAAATTTTCGGAAAAATAAATGCTACATTAGCACTTTTTTGTCTTTTTAAGATTGAAAGTCATTCTGTTACTTTAGGAACCTAAAATATGACTATGGACAATTTGACCTGGCATAAAATTATCACAACTAGCATATTAAAATTATAGTGTAGCCAAACAATTATCACAAACAGAATTTACTTTTTTTTTTTATAATATTTATATAAATATAATAAATATTCTATAAATATATATATTATAATATTTATTTGTAACAAGGGAGCAACAATCTCCTGAACTGCTTACTAGTTTATGTGGAACAGCCAAAAAGCCTCCACAAAACAATTTTCAAAACCAGAAGTAACAATTTTTTTCATATTTCCTCTCCACAGTATCTAAAATAAAACCCCATTCTCATAAAAAGAATTGAAGATGGGAGAAGTGTTAAGAAGAGAGTGGGACTAAGTTTCAATAGACATTTAATCGGAATCATTTTCTGAGCTGAAATTGCCAGTATCCGTCTCTGCTTCTGCAGCTACTCTTTTTTTTTTTTTTTTTTTTTTTTTTTTTTGTTCGTCATCACAATTAGGAACTTCTAAAAACTTAAGGTGAACACCCTGTCTTAAAATATTTTATTCATCATGTTAAAATATTCCACTATTTTTTTTTTTCTTTTTTCAATTTTTCCAATTTTTTGGAAAAAAAAACAAAAAAGCCTTCAGAAAAAACAGGAAATTTTTTTTTTTTTTTTTTTCCCGAATGTTTACATTTTTTTTCCCGGGCCTTCACATCTCTAGGGATCAGGCAGTCTCCTGAGCTTCACACCAGGTATTATAACATTTTAGATTTAGTTTAGGAGAAGGTTGCTTTTAGTTTTTCCTTGTCAAAAGAAGTTTATTGAGTATACAATGTTATAAAGATACATAAAGTAAGTTTACAAGGATCTATAAAGTAAGCTCATTGTTTTACAGTAGGGTTTATATAGGTAAATATCATGAAATTTCAAATATTAAACATTGGGTTCACGTAAACCTAAATTAAAGATATATATCATTTCCTTAGTTACTTTTGTAGGTATTTAAATGATTTATACCTACTATACATATTGTTTACAAGTAGAGTGTATATAGGTCAAATAAATTCTGATAATGAGCTTTAATCGTAAGGTGGAGAAAAGGAAAGAGAAAGAAGAAAAAGGGTTGAAAGGTAGAGGTATGGTCCACAAGGTTGTCCCGCTCGTCAGTTTATTATTCTTTTTAGTTCTCTTTGAAGCCTTAGAATGGGTGTCTCTGTAAGTCATTTAATCTGTTACCATGGCAACAGGACAGAGTCATTGAAATTTGACAGGAACTGTTGTTTTATCCAAGGGTGCCAAAGTTTTTCAAATTTTGGAATTTGATTTTGATCGATGGCTACCATCTTAGCATGGGACATTGTATTATTCATTCTGTGAATTGTTTCTGCTAGTACCAATGTAGGAGATTTCCATGCCTTGGCCACTGTTTGTTTTGCAGCCGTTATTAGTTGGATCATAAGTTTGAATTGAGAGAGTGTTAACCATTCCGGTTTTAGATTAAGTAAAGTTAAATATGGATCTGGTTGTATTATCTTTTTAAATATTTTAGATGCAATCACGAAAACTTCCTTCCAGAAGGTTTGGATTACTGGGCACGTCCACCATATGTGTAAATATGTGCCTATTTCTGGGCATCCTCGAAAACAAAGAGCTGAGGTATTAGGTGAATATTTTGCCACTCTAGCGGGTACAAGGTACCAGCGAGTTAGGACTTTATAATTTGTCTCCAGTGCTAAGATGTTGGGTGAAGATGACTTAGATGTGAGCCATATGTTAGACCAGTCCGTATCTTCTAAAGTTCGTCCCAGGTCCTCCTCCCACCTCTGAACGTAAGAGGGTCTGTTAAGATTTGCTACTCCATATAATTGATTATAAAGTGATGAAATTGTACCTTTAGCAAGTGGATCTTTTGTACAGATTGATTCAAAAATGGATAATTGGGATAATGGTGTATCCCCCTTTAGGAATGGTGTATAGAAATTTTTGATTTGGAGATATCTAAATATCTCAGAGTTTGGTAGATCATATTTTTCTCTAAGCGATGGGAATGAAAGGAATGATTTAGATGCTATGAAGTCATTTAGTGTCTGAATGCCTGATGTTGTCCAAGCTTTAAAAGAATTTGGGTAGATCCATGCCGGATAAAAGGCCGGATTTCTGATAAAAGAAAGGAGAGGATTGTGTGGAGATTGTAACTGATATTTGGTTTTTAGTTTATCCCAGAGAGATAAGAAGTGTTTAGTTATGGGATTATGAATTTTAAAGCGGACTTTAGGATCAAGCCATAATAAATTTGATATTAATAGAGGGTCATTTTCTGAAGCCTCTATAAATACCCATAATGGGATTTCCTGTTTTGCATGGTATTTGGACAGACTGGCCAAATGTGCTGCTCTGTAGTAGTTAGTAAAATTAGGGTATCCCAGGCCTCCTTTATTTTTGGGAAGATGTAGTGTGTGTATAGGTATACGTGGTTTAGAAGAGCCCCATATAAACGAAGTTGCTCTTTTTTGTACTATTCTCAAAAAATAGGAAGGAATTGGAATAGGGAGGACTCTGAATAGATAAAGCAATTTGGGTAGAATAGTCATTTTGATTGCATTAATTTTCCCTATCCAGGATAAAGGAAGTTGCGACCATTGTTTTATTAGATTTGTGATCTGTCTTAATACAGGAGGATAATTGGTTGAGAATAAGTCAGAATGAGATGCTGTTAAATGAATTCCAAGATATGGGATTGATTTTTCTGCCCATGTGAATGGGAGTGCAGCCTTAGCCGGGATCAATTCCATGTTTGTGAGTGAAATATTAAGCACTAGGCATTTCTTAGGATTAATCATAAGGCCGGATAGGGCTGCAAATCCATCAAGAGCTGGTATTAAGTTAGGACCAGAGACCTGTGGTGATGATAGAAAAAGTAATATATCGTCTGCAAATATACATAATTTGTGTGTAATACCTCCTACTTCAATGCCAGTTATAGTTTGGTTTGTTCTGATGTATTGGGCCATGGGTTCGAGTATAAGGGCAAATAATAAGGGAGATAATGGGCAACCCTGTCGGGTACCTCTTTCGATATTAAAGGCTTCAGATTTGTATCCAGCATATTTTATATAGGCTTTGGGTTTATTATATAATGCTTTGATCCATGTTAAAAAGTGGGGTCCAAAACCCCATTTTTGTAATGAATATTGCATATATTGCCAGGATACTGTGTCAAATGCCCTCTTAATATCGAGAGATAGAAAACATAAAGGGATTTTCCGTTTTTTAGCAATATGTGCCAATAACACTGCCCTGCGTATATTATCGCCTGCCTGTCTATTTGGCATGAAGCCTACTTGATCTCTATGTATTAATTTTCCTATAATGCTATTGAGGCGTTTTGCTATTATTTTTGCTAATAATTTAATATCGAGGTTTAACAGAGAGATAGGCCGATAATTCACACAGGAAGTATCATCAGAAAGGGGTTTTGGGATCATACAAACAATTGCCATTAGTGTTTCTTGCCGAAAAGAATGTCCATCTAGAAGTTTGTTAAAAGTTTTAGTGAGAATGGGAGAGAGTATTTCTGAGAATGTTTTATAGTATAAAGCCGAGTAGCCGTCTGGGCCTGGTCTTTTGTTAAGTTTTAGGTCTTTTATGGCGTTAGCAACTTCATCTATAGTTATAGGCTCATCCAAACTGCTTTTTTGATTCTGAGATAACTCAGGTAAGTTTATTTTTGAGAAGAAGGATTCAGCTTCTGTAGGATTAAATTCATTGTTTGTTTTGTATAAAGTTGCGAGATGTGAGTGAAATTTATGGACTATTTTGACTGGATTACAAGTGTAAACATTTTTTGATAATTTCAAACGTATTGGTTTGAAAGATTTGTTAGTTGAATTTAATGCCCGAGCCAAATATGTACCAGGTTTGTTTGTATTCATGTAGAAATTGTGTTTGGAGCGTTTGAGGGATTTATCAACTGACTCAGTGAGAAATAGATCATATTCCAATCTAGATTTTTCCAGATGAGATTTTGTACTCTGAGATGGATTATCTTGAAATGATATGTAGGCTGCATTAAAATTGAGTTCTAGTTTTTTTGCTAGATTTTTGCGTTCCCGTTTAAATAGTGCCATTTGTCTTTGTATTGTACCACGCAAGACAGGCTTATGAGCTTCCCACAGTGTTATTGGGGAGATGTCTGTTGTATTATTAATTGATATGTATTCCTTTAAAGCTTGTTCAATGGCCATCTGATGTAGTGGGTGTTTGAGCATTATGTCCGGTAAGTACCACGTTGGGTCATGCGCTTTTGGTATGGCTGAGGCTATAGTAGTGTATACTGCATTATGGTCAGACCACGGAATCGGAATTATATCTGATGCAATAATTTCTGGTATCATTCCTATTGTTAGAAAAATATGATCTATTCTGGTGAAGGTTTGATGAGGGTGCGAGAAATAAGTGAATTTCTTTTTCATTGGGTTACTTTCTCTCCATGAATCTACCAGATTGTATTTGGAAAGAAGTTGAGAAAAAGGTAATCTAGAGGTTATTTTGGATGGTGTAAAAGGTGATTTATCTAGAAATGGGAGGAGGACCTGGTTCGAATCCCCACACATTATCACTGTTCCTATTTTGTGTGTATTAATCACTTGTAATATATGTGAGAGGAATGGTGTAGGTTGTTTGTTAGGAGCGTAGTAGGAAATCACAGTGATTGCTGTATCCATTATATAACCCATGAGTATCAGGTATCTACCTTCTGGGTCTTTAATTTCTGATGATAAGGTGAATGGTGTGGATCGGTGAAATGCAATTAGAGTTCCCCTTTGCTTGGTACAGGCAGAAGCCGTGTAAATTTGTTGATAAAAAGGAGAAATATATTTTGGAGTAGAATCTTTGGTGAAGTGTGTTTCTTGGAGGCATACTATGTGAGCCTTCTTGTTATGGAAAGTACGGAAGGCTTTGGTCCTTTTTTGAGGGACATTTATTCCCTGAACATTCAGGGAAAGTATATTCAGTGGTGCCATGGCAATAGATCAAATAGTTTTGACTTACTTTTTGTTATGCAGAGCTGACTGCGCAGATCAACCTGTGTGGACTGAAGAGATGAATAGATAGAAAAGAAACCAGTGAATTCTGGAGTAAAGAGTAAACAAAAAACATATGAGATTAAATGATACATTGTATAAATTATTTTTTGCAAGTAATCACAATTTACCCGTGAAAGAGAGTAAATATCTCTCTCAGGGGAATAAGTGCCTTCGTCACACTCCCACATAATATGATTGGGAGAATGAGGAGGGCTGATGGGGGTACACGGATCTTCCGCTTACAGGAGAGAAGTGCTATGTCAAAAGACATCAAAATGATATTTTATTAATTGGAGTGCAGAATATAGTTTTTGTTGAAATTATTTATTCCAGGGTGGTTGTATATGGTTAGTCTTGCCCTAGGCTAAATAATTCAGTTAGAAAGGTACTGTTAATAACTTTGGTATTGATGAAGATAGTTTGAATTATTTTGGGATTTTAACCATTTTAGAGTAAACAATTACATATTTTATTCATATGCAACTGTTTAGATATGTTAACTCATAAAATTGAGGTTGTATTGCTTCAGATTAGAATAAACAAAAACATAATTCTAGGAACTAGTTAGATAATAATATATTTGTTTTAAGAAAAGAAAGAAAAAGCTTCCATTACTTCTGGATTATTGAACATATTTGTCCTAAAAAGTAATAAATCTATTATTACCTGAAAATATATAACTGAACAAGAATTTCCTTATTTCACTTATATATTCTAAGGCTATATGAATCAGAAGTAATAAGAAATATAACTGGAATGTAACATGATCCCACACAGTGTGTGACTATCAGAATGCAGTTACATTCAGTTATAAATATAGGTTTTTATAGAGAACCATCTCTTAGTATAATAAATGAAGAGATATCAGGAATTAGGATGTCAGTCCATTGAATCTTCTTGGTCCATGGATGATGTGGCATAACGGCCTCTTTTGTGAGAATGATGATTCCCATTTTGTTCTGAAATTTTCTGGGTGCTGCCTGAAGGTGAAGATGATGCCATTCTTCTGCGTGTGGGAGTGTTGCTGCTTGTGGGTTCTGTCAGATTTAATTTTAAAAGGGTTTGTTGTAGTTCATCTGCTGATCTGCTTCTGTAAATTGTACCTTGGTAGTTAAATCTGACTGAAAAGGGGAAGCCCCATTGATACATAATGTTGTGGCGTTGCAGTTCCATTAGTTGGGGTTTCATGGATCGTCTTTTAGTAATAGTAAGTTGGGATAGGTCAGCAAAAATTTGATAATTGTGTCCTTGAAAATTAAGTTCCTTTTTTTCTCTTGCAGCAATTAGTATTTGTTCTTTCGTTCTGTAATAATGAAATTTTGTGATTATATCACGTGGGGGTCCATCTTTCTTTTTGGCTGTGAGGGCTCTGTGTACTCTGTCCAGTTCTAAACGTTCAATAGGGATATCTGGCTTTAGTTCTTGTAATAGAGCAGTAATAGTAGATTGCAGGTCTGTCACAGTTTCAGGTATTCCCCTTATGCGCAAGTTTGAACGTCTGGCTCTATTTTCGTAATCTTCGAGCTTAGTTTGAAGTATTAAATTCTCTTTTTTTAATTGTTCCAATTCTGTTATATTTTCTTGGGTTGTAATTTCAATTTCATCCATTTTTATTTCTAAGGCTGCGGTGCGGTTTCCCAGCTCTCTTATTTCTTTGGTTAGGCTTTTTGTTATTTGGTCTGAGGTTTGTTTTAAAGCCTTATGAAGCATCTTTTCAAATTATAATAATATTTCTGGGGATACTGAGGAGGCTTGTGGAGAAGTTTGTGAGAGGATTTGTTCTGTATCTGACTCAAATGGAGAGTCTTGCTGTGACATTTTCTGTCTGTGAGAGCGCCCTGATGCTGTATCTTGTGAGGTGACTGGAGCTGCTTCAGCTGCAGTGAGTGCCTGTGAGCTCTTTGTGAGGTGATTTTTATTTCTGCCACGGTTTCCTCCCAGTACCATATTTCCTGCCCAAACTTTCACAGTTTGTTCCCTGGGGCAAAAAGGTTCAAATGGATACCTTTTGAGCCTGCAGGCTCCGCTTTGTCCTTCTCTTCTCTCCTCAGCGGTGTGGAGCTCTAACAATGCATGTCTGCTCTGCTAGGCTCCGCCTCCTGCCCCCCCTGCTTTTAGTTTTTAATCGAGAGTCATCTTTTATGAAGTAGGAATTCTTATTTTTGATTTTTTCTATTTGAAATGTAATCTTTTGTGTTTTTAAGCATACATCATGCAACCTATGTAAGTTTATTAGAAATCTGTTTGAGCATGATGGACATGGTTTCTGTGTATGGCATCAGGAGATGGTCTGGATACACGAATCATACTAAAGCTCCACATCTTATTGGCAACAAGTAGTAAAGGGTAATTGTACTTTTTGATAAGGTACACTTACACATCTTAGCCCTTCTGACTGACAGCCTAAGTTTAGCCTTTATTACAAACATAAAAATCAGCACAAAGGACATAACCTATATTTAGTATGATGTTAACCACTGCCTCCATCCCCTCTATTCAGAGATCCTGTATAGGATTGTAAAGACAATTTCTCCTTAACCAAGGAGAATCGGCACAAGGGCCACATCACAATGTAAGTTATGTCCCTTGTGCTGATTTTTATGTTTGCAATTTAGGCTAAACGTAGGCTTTAAACTAACAAACTCCCAAATGATTTGTTTACATGCTTTAGTAAGACAGCTGCAGTCTGGATGCCTGCATTCTTTGAATTAAATCTTTCATCACTTGCCTTTATAGACTTTTGTATATGGTAGACTGGCATGAATACTGCCTTCTTTATCTCTGGTTCTTCACAGTACAAGGACTGCCAGTGGTTAAAGTGGTTGTAAACCCTTACAGACCACTTTGACCTACAGGTAAGCCTAGATTAAGGCTTACCTGTAGGTCCAAGAAATATCTCCTAAACCTACACGGTTTAGGAGATATTTGCAAAAAGACAGGCGCGCAGGCGCACGGAGCATGCCGCTGCTAACAGCGATATGCCGTTAGTGGCAGCTCCCGTGCGCATGCGCAGGAGTGACATCATCGCGGCTCCGGCCAATCACAGTGCCGGGGACAGCGGTGACATCGCAGGCTCCTGTGTCAGGTAAGTGACACATGGGCTACTATGCGATGCATAGTAGCCCATTATGCTTTACCTTTGCAGGGAAACAAAGAGGAAGTAAACCCATCAGGTTTTACACACAGCCTGTAATGTAACATTGTGTTAATCAAAATGTGTGGTTTTGGACATTTCTTAAAGCGGAGTTCCACACAAAAATGGAACTTCCGCTTTTCGGAACCCTCCCCCCCTCCGGTGTCACATTTGGCACCTTTCAGGCGGGAGGGGGGTGCAGATACCTGTCTAAGACAAGTATTTGCACCCACTTCCGGCATAGACTCCCATGGGAGTCTATGCCTCTTCCTGTCAGTCCGCGCTGTCTCCTGGGAAACACACAGCTCCCAGGAGATAGCGGGGACCAGTTACGATGCGCAGCGCGACTGGCGCATGCGCAGTAGGGAACCGGGAAGTGAAGCCGCAACGCTTCACTTCCTGATTCCCTCACCTAGGATGGCGGCGGCAGCTGCCGACATCGCTGGACCGTGGGACAGGTAAGTGGCCATGTATTAAAAGTCAGCAGCTGCAGTATTTGTAGCTGCTGGCTTTTAATATTTTTTTTTTTTTTGGCGGTTTAGGTGGACCCCCGCTTTAATGTTACTTTATTGGTTTTGCATCATTTTATACCATGCATTTTGTATTTCTTAGTTTTTAGGCTAATGGATGATGCTGAGTTTCAACTTCACTTTTTCCTACTGTGTTAGAAGTGTTTCCCCACAGAATTGTTTAAGGTAGTACTACCACTGATGGTTATCTGGCTTCTTATGTTGTAGCAATACATACAAACACTTAACTGTATAGTCCCAGTATCCCTCTCTTCATCTGTATATTTATTTTTCATGCTGTATTGAGCACACACAATTGCAATGCCGACAATTACTGTACTTGCGAATTGACTGGGCAAGCATCAGTCATGCATTATATCAAAGTACCCTCATAAATATCCACTAAATAGGTACACGCTAATCCAGCTCTAGATAATAATCTTGATCTATGATAACATAGCCAGGCATTAACCATAGAAGGAAATACAGGAAAGCTCCTGCAATGGATTACAGTGTGTATATACAGTCGTGGGATCACGGTGCAGTGCATAGTCTGTCATGTTGGCTGCTTGAGTTTTAAAAACATTGTTCTGTGTAATATTGGAAAGAGTCTGTGGCATAATGTATTTATTTATCTTGTTTGCATTTTTCATCAACATGCCAAATCAGCAGCGCATGGCTTAAAAGATGTACAGTTTAGAGGGAATGTATTGATATTTTTTCTTTATAGATTTATTTTCCTCAATGCATACACGTGTGTGTTATGACATTGATAATCTCCCGTTTTGCAGTGATTTGTATGGAATTTGGGTACAAACAGATATGAAAAAAGTAAAAATATTTTTTTCTGTTTTTGTTTTGTTTGTTTTTTTTTTCTAAAAAGATGTTGGTTACAAAAAATAAAGTGTGCAAAACATATAAGTGATTTATCACCCACCTTTGCTTTTTGAACCTCAAGGAATGTCAGATGTCTGTGTCCCCCACTGTGTACTTTGGTTCTTTCCTCTGGTCCCTAGTCAGTACAGGGCACATCAGTGATATAGAGGTTGGAAGATGGAACCACAGGCCGTAGCGGGGGGGAAACAGGAATGTAACATTTTTGGGACCTGTGGTATAGTGAGAAGACTGAAAGATGCTGTAGTACTGACTGGGAAGGTAGAAGACACTAGGCACCAAAGAGCTAATTTGCGAACCATAAAGGGGTATTCCAATATGCACTAGCCAGGGTCTTTTTAAGTCTGTCTCTGCTGCACTCAAATGGGGGGATTTGAGTGGACTTATGTTGAACGCCACAGCATGTTGGCTAGAGAGCATCTGAAGGGGTTGCACAAAAGGGTTGGTTTCGATAATAGATCAGGTTGAGGTCAGGACTCTGTGCAGGCCAGTCAAGTTCCTCCACCCCAAATCCTCTCATCCGTGTCTTTATGGACCTTGCTTTGTGCATTTGTCCAAATCATTTGGTGAAGGGGGAATTATAGTGTGGGGTGGTTTGTCAGGGGTTGGGCTTTGCCACTTAGTGCCAGTGAAGGGAAGTCGTAAGGTGTCAGTAAACCAAGACATTTTGGACAATTTTATGCTCCCAACTTTGTGGGAATAGTTTGGGGTTGGCCCCTTCCTGTTCCAAAATAACTGTGCACAGACCAGGTCCATAAAGGCATGGATGAGCGAGTCTGGGGTGAAGGAACTAGACTGGTCTGCACACTTGAGTCCTAACCTCAACCCGATTCACCCCTTTGGGGTGAATTAGAGCGGAGACTGCGAGTCAGAGTTTCTTGTCAACATCAGTGCCTGACCTCACAGATGTGCTTCTGGATGAATGGTCACACATTTCCATAGACACACTCCTAAACCTTGTGGACAGCCTTCCCAGAAGAGTTGAAGTTGTTATAGCTGCAATGGGTGAGCCAACTCAATATTGAACCCTACAGACTAAGACTGGGATGCCATTAAAATGCATGTAAAGGCAGGTGTCCCAATACTTTTGGTAATATGGTGTGAGTTAGTATTTAGGAAGTCTGGTATAGTATGCATCGTAGTTAACTTAAAGACAACTTAAAGAAGCCCTTTGAGCATGTTATCAGCATGACCAAATAAAGGAATTTTACGCATGTATAACATTAATATAACTACCTCTCTAGTAATAAGCTTCCATGTGTTTTATCCCTTTTAATTGCTATAAGCACAGAAAAATACCTCCTTGATCTGACAGAAATCTAGTGTCATCCTAAATTTTTTTTGGGCTGACAACACAGTGCCTTTTTGATATTGAAATCTGAAGCAGTGTTAGCACTGTCTGCTGGACCACAGACCTCCACCTATCCCTGCCCCTGTATGTCCCTCTCCACATGTGTATATTGTTTTCATTCCCTGTAAAACAATGCTGCTGCCTCTTCTACTATGAGCCTGTCCACACATCTGTGTAGGGCAAAGGTTCACTGGAGGTGTAGTTCTGGTGGTATACCTACATCAATAGGAACAGAGCTCCCCAGCAGCTGCCCTGCAAGAATTATAGAAGCCTGGAGATGGGAATGTGTTTTTTCACTACAGGAACATGATGAAAATGTGCTGGGGGGAGGAGAGGGTAGAATCAACTTGTTTACCCTGAGCATGCCACAGCCTTCCAGTATACCTGTGCCAAAACACATATTTGAAATGTTTCTTTCACTGGTTTTATTTGGACAATCTAAAATTATTTCTGTTTTAGGTGTGTAATTTTGTAGTTCCCCTTAAAGATGAATAACGTAATACAATACTTAATACTGAAAAAATTATAGAGCTGTAAGTAACACATGGTAATATATGTATACTAGGTTCTCGTAAAGTTCCAGGGTGATGTGTAGTAGATGTAGTGTATTCAGCATTCAATTTTTCAGACTTAAAGCAATGCTATAGATTTTGGCAATATTAAAAATATTGAATATATTTTTTTTGTTTTCTTTAGTGCAGGTTGGCAGTGAAGAATGTTCTTCTGCCTGATATAAATGCACAATACCAGTATTTTCACAATTGTCTCTTTATCTCTTCAATTATAGATGGCAGGTGCTATTGATGCAGGTTGATGTCTCTGCTTCTTGTGACAAGAGACAGACGTGACACATTAGCATACGTCTCATCAATTCCCATGGCGTGCTATGTTTTCACTCGTTATGTTAATGATCATGTTTGGTGGGGCACAAGGATCTCCATACAGCTTCTACCAGTTCTATAATTTAATGCCTATTTTGTGATGATCACTTTTCCTGCATATTCTCGTAATCCCCCTTTCGCCCAAGGGGCTTGAAATCATTATTTAAATTCTCCTTATATTAATTAAATTAAACTCTGCCTTGCCACCTCAGGGGTAGTACACTTCATCTACAATTTTCTCATCCAGGCATGGATATCTGAAAATAGTTTCTGATGGATGCTGGAGGATCCTTTTCAAAATGAGGGTCCCGCCAGAACATAATTTATGATTTAATTAAGCATGTTTTTGCAACAATTTTATCATTTAATGTGTACTGTTTTTTAAGAACAAGTGTTCATTACATGTGTATTAACTGTTGCAAGTCTTGCTTAGTTATTGATTGAATAAAATGTTCAATTTAGTTCTTGATTATTTTATAATGGTTCCTTACAGTGGATTTTTTTTATTGTATCTTCCCTTAACCTCAAATGTAAATTATATGTCGTATTTGTTTCTGCTTTTACAATGTCAGCTGATACATGTCACATCAGCTACATGTAGCCCTAAAGAACATAATCTTTTTCTTTTTGAGTGTAGGGTTAAAGTGACATAATGTAGATACTTTGTCAGCAATGCCAAGTTTCAACAGTGCCAGGGCTGTAATAAGAGAAACTTGTGGGAAAAGCAATGAGCCAATTGCATGAGCCGGAAATGACATTTCGGGAGCATTCTTTACACAGTAAGCGGTAAGCAGGAAAACACATTTTAGTTTCTAAAAGGTCATACCTGGCTGAAGATTGAAACTGAAAGGTAATTTTAAATAACAAAATGTTTTCATTTTAAAATAAAATGGTGTCTTCCATTAAGCTATCTGAATCCCTTCCCCACCAAATAGCATATTCAGTTGAATACTGGGCACTATGATATTTCTGCAGCGTGTAGGGTTGAGCAAATCAGGCTTGATTCACAGAAATATTCTGGTGTGCCAAACCATAATCATAATTTTAATGGTTCTCCAAAAAAAAATCCTATAAAACAGACAATGTTTTTCTAGAACATCACATAGCAGACTACAACACCTCAACCCCCAAAAATGTTGGTTCTGCTACATTTTATTTCCAGCATATAGCGATGCACATGGAAGAAGTTGGAGTACAATAACCACAGCATTGATGTCAGTGGCAGTAATAGTAACCCCCAGCTTAGGTGCCAATGAGTGCAAAAACAACCTTCCATCATTAGTGCCAGTGGATGCAAAAATAACCTTCCATCATTGGTGGATTCAATAATAACTACCATAATTGGTGTCAGTGGATGAGGTAACAAGGAGTGCTAATTCCCCCAGTAGCAGTGAAATTTACTTCCAACCCCCCCCACATCGGTGGTCAGTGGCAGTGAACATTAACCCCCCTAAGAGGGTGATGCCCTTGTGAAGCAGATCCTGCTTAACCAATGTTGAATAGTGTTTCACTTGTGTTTAGGTTGGAAAATTTCCCCAAGACCGCTACCTGTAAAAAAAAAAAAAAAAAAAAAAAAAAATGAAGACAGGTTGCATGGACATTTCAAAAAAGAACGACATGGAGATTATTATATACATTTCACCCACCACCGTGCCCTATCATTACAATTTCTCAAGCTTTTCATGCGGATTGATGCAGTAGAAGCCATCCGTTTGTGCGCTGTTTCTTCAGCCGCCTCCCAGCTATAAAGTGCTGCGGTCCCTCTGCATTGTTCCCAGGCTCTACTTTTAACTGGAGCTCTGGATCACATCAGAGAAAGAGACTGAGGAAAATCCACTCCGCAATCTCTTCTGCCCTGAACAAAAAAGGAAGTGACAACACTGGTGTCAGAGTGGTCATTCTCTGGGTGATACAGCCAGAGAAGCATGTAACTGGGCAGATCTCTGCTTAAATACATGGTTTGAAGAGCAGGGGAGACAATGGTTTCTACTTGTCCCCCAGTGTCTCTATAAAGGATACTTGTCACTTGCTCAATACTATCACATGGCGGTTTATAATAGCAATAAAGTTAAAAGAGAAGTATGTTTTTTGGGGGTTTTTTGTTATTTTTTTTCTTTTTTTTTTTTTTTTTTATTCATACTTACCTCGGTGGATGGAGTGTCAGACCAATGCGGCATCTGTCCCCCGGCGTCTCTGCACTGAGTACCAAGCCACCGAACATCGCTGATGGCTCAGTTTTCACAGATCCCCAAGAGGAGAGCTGCTGACTGTCAGCGTCTCTCCTCCCTGCTTCTCCACACTCATTGGAGCGCTGAGCTGTACAGGGGCGGGGAGAGGCCATCTCAGTGGCTCGCTAAAACTGCCATCAATCAAGGCAGCTGGCGGATCCAGACTTGGAAGTCGGGATGACGCGCTGCCTCGACTGATGGCAGTGATGTCAGCGGAGAGCGGACTTCAGAGCGCTCTCCACCGAAAACGGGTCGCAGGAGTGCAAAACGAATTGCACTCCTGTGACCCAGAGCAGAAGCCCAAGCTAAAAAGTTCAGGCTGAACTTCTCCTTTTAAATAAAAAGTTAAAAAAAATAAAATTATACAATGCATTACAAATTTAAAAAAAAATTAGCCACAACCCTCGCTGCCCTACACATACCAGCAAATGCAAGCCCAGGATGCATGTGTATGTAAACCAAGATGGCACCATGCATGTGAGGTATCACTGCAAAGGTCAAGGTGAGACCAATAATTCTAGCACCAGAGCTCACAGTTAACTCTAAACCAGGGGTCTTCAAACTACGGCCCTCCAGTTGTTCAGGAACTACAATTCCCATCATGCCCAGTCATGTCTGTGAATGTCAGAGCTTTACAATGCCTCATGGGACGTGTAGTTCTGCAACAGCTGGAGGGCCGTAGTTTGAGGATTCCTGCTCTAAACTGATAAGCTTCAGTGCATCTGGAAAGTATTCACTGCGCTTCACTTTTTCCACATTTTGTTATGTTACGGCCTTATTCCAAAATGGATTAAATTAATTATTCTCCTCACAATTCTACAAACAATACCCCATAATGGCCACATGTAAGAAGTTTGTTTGAAATCTTTGCAAAATTATTAAAAAAAAAAAAAAAAAAAAAAAGCATTCACAGCCTTTGCTCAATACTCTGTTGAAGCACCTTTGGCACCAGTTACAGCCTCAATCCTTTTGAGTATAATGCCACAAGCTTGGCACACCTATTTTTGGGCAGTTTCTTCCATTCGTCTATGCAGGACCTCTCAAGCTCCATCAGACTTGATAGGGAGCGTCAGTTCACAGCCATTTTCCGATCTCTCCAGAGATGTTTAATCCGGTTCAAGTCTGGGCTCTGGCTGGGTCACTCGAGGACATTCACAGAGTTGTCCCGTAGCTACTCCTTTGTTATCTTGGCTGTGTGCTTAAGGTCGTTGTCCTGTTAGAAGATAAACCTTTGCCCCAGTCTGAGGTCCAGAGCGGTCTGGAGCAGCTTTTCATCAAGGATGTGTCTGTACATTGCTGCAGTCATCTTTCCCTTGATCCTGACTAGTCTCCCAGTTCCTGCCACTGAAAAACATCCCCACAGCATGATGCTGCCACCACCTTGCTTCAATGTAGGGATGGTATTGGCCAATTGATGAGCGGTGCCTGGTTTCCTCCAGACATGACGCTTGCCATTCAGGTCAAAGTTTAATCAGACCAGAGAATTTTGTTTCTCATAGTCTGAGAGTGCTTCAGGTGACTTTTGGCAAATTCCAGGCAGGCTGACAGGTGACTTTTACTTAGGAGTAACTTCCATCTGGCCACTCTTGTGGAGTACTGCAGAGATGGCTGTTCTTCTCTCTCCACAGAGAAATGCTGGAGATCTGTCAGAGTAACCATCAGGTTTTTGGTCACCTCCTTGACTAAGGCAGTTCTCCCCCGATCACTCAGTTTGGCCAGGTGGCCTGCTTTAGGAAGAGTCCTGGTGCTTCCAAACTACATCCATTTACAGATGATGGAGGCCATTGTGCTCATTGGGACCTTCAATGCTGTAGAATATTTTCTGTACCCTTCCCCAGATCTGTGCCTAGATACAATCCTGTCTCGGAGGTCTACAGAAGATTCCTTTGGACTTCATCGCTTGGTTTGTTCTCTGACATGCACTAACTGTGGGACCTTTATATAGACAGGTGTGTGCATTTCCAAATCATGTCCAATCAATTGAATTTACCACAGGTGGACTCCAACCAAGTTATAAAAACATCTCAAGGATGATTATTGGAAGCAGAATGCACCTGAGCTGAATTTTGAGTATCATGGCAAAGGCTGTGAACACTGAGGCCCCTTTCACACTGGGGCAGGGGCAGCGTAGGCGGTAAAACGGCGCTATTTTTATCGCCGTTTTACCAGCGGTATTCGGCTGCTAGCGGGGCGGTTTTAACCCCTTGCTAGCGGCCGATAAAGGGTTAAAACCACAGCAAAGCGCTTGCTGGCAGTATAGCCGGTTTGATACATCTAGATATTAGCTGTCAGGTTTCAGACAAAAGTGTGGATAGATGGGCAGGATTATTGTGGATTACTATGTATTTTACTGAAGTTTTACTGCCCATGTTTATCGCCCGTCTTGGTCAGCTATCCCATTAAGTTCATGGCGTGCTGTATCTGATGGTGCCCTGTCAGTCCTTTGCAGATGTGAGCTGCATTGCAAATGAATAGGTCTGCACTATACATTCCATCTGTGCGTCAATTGTCTTCTTTGTCTTGTGGTGTTTGTCTCTTCTCGTTCATACTTTAGGTGATTCCCCTATTTATTGATATGTATGAGTCTATACAGTCAGGTCCAAAAATATTGGGACATCAACACAATTCTAATCTTTTTGGCTATATACATCACCACAATGGATTTGTAATTAAAAAAAACAAGATGTACTTTAACTGCAGACTTTTAGCTTTAATTTGAGGGTATTTACATCCAAATCAGGTGAACGGTGTAGGAATTAAAACAGTTTGTATATATGCCTCCCACTTTTTAAGGGACCAAAAGTAATGGGACAGATTAACAATCATCCATCAAACTTTCACTTTTTAATATTTGGTTGCAAATCCTTTACAGTCAATTACAGAGTGAAGTCTGGAACTCATAGACATCACCAGACACTGGGTTTCATCCCTGGTGATGCTCTGCCAGGCCTCTACTGCAACTGTCTTCAGTTCCTGCTTTTTCTTGGGGCATTTTCCCTTCAATTCTGCCTTCAGCAAGTGAAATGCATGCTCAATCGGATTCAGGTCAGGTGATTGACTTGGCCATTTCATAACATTCCACTTCTTTCCTTAAAAAACTTTGGTTGCTTTTGCAGTATGCTTCGGGTCATTGTCCAACTCTGACACTACATTTTGCTGAATATGAGCAGATAATATTGCCCGAAACACTTCAGAATTCATCCTGCTGCTTTTGTCAGCAGTCACATCATCAATAAATACAAGAGAACCAGTTCCATTGGCAACCATACATGCCCACGCCATGACACTACCACCACCATGCTTCACTGATGAGGTGGTATGCTTTGGATCATGAGCAGTTCCTTTCCTTCTCCATACTCTTCTCTTCCCATCACTCTGGTACAAGTTGATCTTGGTGTCATCTGTCCATAGGATGTTGTTCCAGAACTGTGAAGGCTTTTTTAGATGTTTGGCAAACTCTAATCTGGCCTTCCTGATTTTGAGGCTCACCAATGGTTTACATCTTGTGGTGAACCCTCTGTATTCACTCTGGTGAAGTCTTCTCTTGATTGTTGACTTTGACACACATACACCTACCTCCTGGAGAGTGTTCTTGATCTGGCCAACTGTTGTGAAGGGTGTTTTCTTCACCACGGAAAGAATTCTTTGGTCATCCACCACAGTTGTTTTCCGTGGTCTTCTGGGTCTTTTGGTGTTGCTGAGCTCACTGGTGCGTTCTTTCTTTTTAAGGATGTTCCAAACAGTTGATTTGGCCACACCTAATGTTTTTGCTATCTCTGATGGGTTTGTTTTGTTTTTTCAGCCTAATGATGGCTTGCTTCACTGATAGTGACAGCTCTTTGGATCTCATATTGAGAGTTGACAGCAACAGATTCCAAATGCAAATAGCACACTTGAAATGGACTCTGGAGCTTTTATCTGCTCCTTGTAAATGGGATAATGAAGGAATAACACACCTGGCCATGGAACAGCTGAGCAGCCAATTGTCTCATTACTTTTGGTCCCTTAAAGAGTGGGAGGCACATATACAAACTGTTTTAATTTCTACACTGAAAGTCTGCAGTTAAAGCACATCTTGTATGTTTCATTTCAAATCCATTGTGGTGGTGTATAGAGCCAAAAAGATTAGAATTGTGTCGATGTCCCAATATTTATGGACCTGACTGTATGTATCGATTGTTGATTTTATTAGTGTGGGGAGATATACTGTTGTCTATACGGTTACATGTGTTAGAGTATAAGGACACGGGTTGGTATAAGGCTACATGGTGTTTTATGACAATGTTGTTATATTTAGTGTTTTATGGAACAATATTCTGTTTTGTCAAAGCACATGTATTTTGTTCTTTTGTTTATGTGTGATGTATACAACTACACATCTATGGGTTTCTTTTTCATATGTGAAGTCTGTGTAACAGGAAGTCTGCAATTAGTACCTGGTGATACCTGTTATAGGTGGGGCTTTCACATTGGAGACACAGCAGCGGCTCTTTCAGGGCGCTTTGCAGGTGCTATTTTTAGCGCTGCGCTGTAGCGCCTGCAAAGCGCCCCAGTGTGAAAGGGGTCTTTATATACATGTGATTTTTTTTTTTTTTAATAAATTTGCAAAGATTTCAAACAAACTTCTTTCATGTTGTCATTATGGGGTATTGTTTGTAGAATTTTGAGGAAAATAATGAATTTAATCAATTTTGGAATAAGGCTGTAACATAAAATGTGGAAAAAGTGAAGCGCTGTGAATACTTTTCAGATCTACTGTATAAGGGCTTTTAAATTGTTAGCTATAGAGATTTTTGGGTTCCATTTTTTTTTTTTTTTTTTTTCTTTTTGGCATATCACGGGCGCACACAATTGTGTGACTTGACATGTTTAGTGCTTCTTTACTCAACACAGCCCCCTTTTTTAATTTTACCAAAAACTGGGTATTGTCTTTGTGTGCACTAAAATTTTATTATATTTTTTCTGCAAATATGCCTTTGATAAACAGTTGCTCAAATATTGTGTGACATAAAAAAAAACATTGTTTTACAGGTCCTTTACTTTCAGAAAATATATAATGTTCTGGAGGTTTTCAGTAAATATATAGCCAAAAATGGGTGCTGAAGTGGTAATGCTGAATATTAAGTCTTGTCTCCTTCCAGCCAAAACAAAGGGTGATTCTATAGTGTGTTAATGCATGTTCTGTACCTTTGAGTATACGCCATGCTGTACTCTTAATACTACTGTTTTTAACATTCTAAATATAGAAAATGTGTTTTTCTGAACATGTTTCTGCCTTAGCCTAATAAATTTTCATTTCTGAAGCACTGCTGAACGCTTAAAAAATGGTAATGTAATTGTCATTATTTTTCGCTAACATGCTATCCTGTAGGAATTGTCATAAATATTTATTGCAGTAAATTGCAGTGAATGACACTACATCTAGCAATATGTAATCTACAAAAAATCAAAGCTCGTCTTGAGAGAGATTCTTGCATGTTTTAGTAGTGTAAGCTTCCCAGTATCTAAATGAGCAAATTTGGGAAAAATGTACCACGTGAAATCATCTTGTAATCAGAGCTACTACCTTAAGACTACTGAGAAAGTAAAATGCTGTATTTAAATGTATTCAAATGGTGAGTCATGTCATTTTCCCTTTGAAATCATTAACACTGGTTTTTAAGCAGGAAACTGAATTGTGGCTTAATTTGTGTCTCCTAACCAGTACAAATTAACCAAAATCGCTTGATGTGAAATACAGATAAAGGGATTAACCTTGATATGTTAGCCCAATTACTACTCAACTGAAGTTACTGCAGGTGCGAGCACGTGTAAATGAAACAAATAACTTATGACACGGTGGAAGAACATGTCAACATAGTTGATAGGTGAACACTGAAAAAGAAAAGAGGACGTGGCTCATATTTGCATTTTGTTGACTAATGGCTGTAGCAATGCAAGTTGATAAAACTGCCCTGTAATTTCTCTGTACGATGCATGTATAGGGAGAATATTATTTTTCCCCTCGGTTATATAATTGGCACATATTGTAGTATTAAAACGTCACAGCTCAGTAAATATAAAACAGGTCCAAAAATAAAGCAAAAAAAAAACTACAATGCTAAACATTCTACGGTATGGTTAAGTATTTTTCTGAAGGGCTACCACAGAGTCCCCAGGGATGCAGCAGCAAAATTACATAAAACCCTATACAGTCTGATCTAAAAGTGTTTCTCTGTTAACTTCCCACACCTGCTCCTGGCTCTCTCCTCTTCTCTGTTTCTGTCACTACTTTTCATCTGTTGCTAAGGACAGGTCGAGTGGCCCACACAGCTTTCTGCATTGCCAACAGAAATCCTAAGGGAAGCAGAGAGTTGGAGGAGGTGCAGGCTGTGCTCTCTTCCTCCTCTCTGTACTCACTCTTCCCCAGACTGTCCCAGCAGCAATTGTGGGTGGGGGCAGTAATCAAACACCATAAAGTCTGATCTAAGAGTATTATGTTATCTTTTGTATAAAGACAGATGGGAGAGGAGCTGGGGGGGGGGGTGGTTAGTTTTGGATGCAAGAGCACAGTCCACACCTCCCTGCTCTCTTCTGCTATCACAACTCCTGTAGTGATGAGAGGGATTTGGTGGGATGGGAAGTTTTGTGCTGGGAAGGATTTGAGGGGGGGGGGGGGCTTTGATACTTGTGCTTGGTGTGAACAAACACTAAAATGTTTGTAAGGCAGTGCAGTAATGCATGAAAAATGCGCTGTTCTTGGCAGATGCATGCAGGTGCCATTAATTCTTATTGGCACCCCCACACCCTCAACAGTTCTCCATATGATTGCCAACCAGCTCTATAGACAGGGTTTCCATACCATGAACTGCCCCTTTGCTCCAAAAGTGTTCTGTATATTTGCAATGTGACTTATGTCAGCCCTAGAGAGTGATGGCGCAGAGGTAAATTGCTTGAACAAACCCCAAATGTGTACCCCATAATCTATATTATACTAGATTGCTTTGTCATTTTATTTCTTTACTGTGTTTGCTCCTGCAAATCTGTGCACAGTTGAAAAAAAAAAAAATAATAAAATATATATTTTTCACAGTCTCAAAAAGCGGAGTATTTCACATACCTTGTATACCCCAAGTATATATTGTCTTATAATACGGCATGTGTTACAGTTGTGCTGGATATAACTCTGCAGGGGGTCCTGACTGTGAAGAACTATACCTGTAGCCACACTCTGTTTTGATAGAGGACAGCATATGCTGCAGACAGATGGGCTTCACTCCACAAATTCTGTACGTCTTCATTCGAGCCAGTGTTAAATATAGATGTGCCAAAACAATAAAGATAGAAAATCTCCCCAAATAACACAGGGGAGACAGACTTGGGGGCGTATGCTAACTAACCATTGTCCCAAATACTACGAGAGCATGTCTGAAAATGTTACTACAAAAGTGTATGTCATAAATACTGAATCAATACTGTCGTATGGCTTATAGCTATAGTTCCTGAGTCCATGTGATGATCATCCATCTTAATCTTTTAAACTAGTGACATAGAGAGTTTTTCAGCACCTGTATTATGTTTTATCATACATTTTATTATTTGTCTAGAATTTTACTCCCCTTTTTGACTTACATTTAGTCTAGCAAGATAATGTGGTACCCTAGTTATAAATTCTGCAGTCTATTAATTAATTACCCTATGCTTACTTTACTGTGCTGCTTTTATAGCACTGCTCAATCATCCTTTTCTGCTGTAGTGCAAATTAACAAATTCCTCCTAACAGTGTGAGACAAGACGTTTTGAATGTAAAATATCTCGTTATAAAGTAAAATGTATAGACTGTCAGCCAAGTCGGAAATGTGGACACAAATGGGCACTGATTTATTTCCTGCTTAAGCTGCCAAGTTGTTCTATGTACCCACTATCCTTTGGATGGGTGCTTCCCTTCCTCTTGCTTCAGAGCTAACTGTGGTACTGGCGCACTGCTCTATAATTGCACTTTTTGTGTTAGTGTTTTGTTCCATCACTCTGGCTTCCGTATGCTAATATTAGGTTAGTATATCTGTAAATACTATAATTTTCCTGATCTAAAGCGTTTTCCTTAAATCCCAGTTAAGTCTCAGTTTGTGCAATAGTTTTGTTAGAGCAAACACTCAGAGCTTCATTTAAAATGTAAAAAATGATAGATGAAGCCATTTGTAATGACCCGTTATATTACAGCTGTAAATTGGCAGTTCTGGAGGATATATGAACAGTAATGCTTGTTTAGTTGCAAAGGGCGGGTATATCCATTGGTGTAAGATTGTCCGAACTGTGCCTGCGTCAGGCTTCACTTACCCATAGCCGACTGCCACCCATTGGATATAGAGTTCATTGAACCAAAAAAAGTAGTGGTCTCTGTGTGCACATGCACTTAGACCAAGGGTTCCCAGACTCTTCAGCTCATTTACCCCCACCCTGAAGTTTCAGGTTGTTCACTGACCCCCAAACATTTTTTTATGTTAAAACGATTTAATAAACTTTAAAGCCCAACTCTGGGAGATATTGGTATTGTAAACCCGGCCAGCTCCATTGCATTTCTGGGTGCTGAGAGCAGTAGCTAATGCCAGTGAAAGGGTTCCAGTCACTCCACACTCCCTCCTCACTCCATATCCATTTACAAAAACAAAAAACGTTTTTTTTTTTTTTTCTTTTTTTGTTTTTTTTTTTTTTTTTTTACAGATTGGAGGACAAGAAAATGTGCATCCCTGCCACTCCTCTCTCGTGCATCAGTCATAGAACACCTTGTATTCTGTGAAAAAATAAAACAAGGCTTTTTGTAAAAAGACTTGGAATAAGGAGGGGTCATGGTTTACTGAAGTCCTTCACTGCTGTGGAAAAAGCTCAGTGGAGTTGGCTTGTAATTGGGTATGATTTTACTACTATACAGTGGCACTGCAATACCCAGGAAACCTATTATTTCCATACCCCAGAAAGACGTCCCATGAGACAAAATGTGCGTAGGGCAGAGTGTAGTGCTGTTAGTAGGGGAAAGCAGAGCCTTTTCTGTGTTATGCTGCATGACGCTTTGTGGGTACAGATATTTCTTACAATTGTATGAAGTTTTATTCTGGGTTTCCTCTTGAATACTATTATGTTTTGGAGCCTGATATTGGCATCTTGAAAGGGGAAATAGTCAGAATCAGCCATCCATCTGGGATTTGTGTTAAAGCCCTGTATGACCCCCTGTGAATGTGGAGTCTATTGCTCTGGTAAGCAGTTGTGTGCAGGTTGAGGAGCACTGGATGGATTATTTTGCACTGAGATCACACACACCTGAAGCATGTTTTTTTACACATTGGTAGGCTTTGCTTTATTACTGATGAATATTGAGCACTGTGATTCATATTGATTGGATTTTACAATGTGTTTGATATAGTAGATTGTTGAACAATATCTAGGATTTTTTGTTTATCGGAGTTTCTAATTTAACCACTTCAGCCCCGGAAGGATTTACCCCCTTCCTGACCAAGCCCTTTTTTGCGATACGGCACTGCGTCACTTTAACTGACAATTGCATGGTCGTGCGACGACGTACCCAAACAAAATTGACGTCCTTTTTTTTTCCCCCATAAATAGAGCTTTCTTTTGGTGGTACTTGATCACCTCTGCGGTTTTTATTCTTTGCACTATAAACAAAAAGTGACAATTTTGAACAAAAAGCAATATTTTTCACTTTTTGCTATAATATCTCCAAAAAATATATAAAAAAAACAAATTTCTGACATAGTTTATGCCAATATGTATTCCTCTACATAATGTTGGTTAAAAAAAAGAGCAATAAGCATTATTGATTGGTTTGCACAAAAGTTATCGCGTCTACAAAATAGGGGATAGATTTGACATTTTTATTTTTTTACTTTTTATTAGTAATGGTGGCGATCTGCGATTTTTATCATGACTGCGACATTGCAGCGCACAGATCGGACACTTTTGACACCACTGGCACTTATACAGTGATCAGTGCTATAAAAATTCACTGATTACTATGAAAATGTCACTGGCAGGGAAGGGATTAAACACGAGGGGACGATCAAGGGGTTAACTGTGTTCCCTATGTTCTAACTGTAGGGGGGATGGACTCACTAGAACATTAGAGATCACTGGGAGCAGTAGATCCTGTCATGTTGCTAGGCAGAACAGGGAAATGCCTTGTTTACATAGTCATCTACCCGTTCTGCCTCTCCGTGCCACAATCACGGGCCACCGGTGGACATCGAGTCCGCGGGACCTACGGTGCGCCGGGGGCGTGCGTGCGCTCATTAGCCGCGGATGACACATTGACGTACGGGTACGTTGTTTTGCGCACCTGTGCCACTTTGCCGTCATATATCGGCGTGAGCCAGCCGGCAAGTGGTTAAAGAACGTGCAACATTTTTTTTTTTTTTTTTTTTTTTGCTGATGCCTGGTATTACATTAACGTTTTTCCCTAGAGTTAGGCTAAAGACTAGTACTGCAAATAAAAGATTATCCTGTAAATATAGTTAATACTTCCTCTTTCACAGCAATCTGTTCTTTGGCATTACTCTTTTTAATGTGTTTACAATTACTGGCTCTCCAACAGTTTGAGGTGGCTGCACTCACTGACTTTCCAGAAGAGTTTGAGATGGAGGAGTATGCTTTGTACAGGAAGTTTGAAGGCAAAAAGGCCTTCACAAACATTCCAAGCACACTGGTAAACTAATCTGGAGGCAACACACATCGGATGGAGATCTCAAGGCCACTCTTGTTGGCAAATGACCATTCAATCCTGTCTTGCTGTTGGCCAGCTCACCTTCAGGACTGGGGACTGTAGTGAGGTATTACAGAGATCATAAAGGAACTTTGACCTTCTATCATTTGACTTACCTATTTACCCACAGACCGCTATTGGCCTCCTTTTGAGTTCAGCTTGTGGAAGGTGGGCACAGACAGACTCTTTATTCAACCATTATACCAAATTTGTTTTATGGTAAGAAAATTTACTTTTATAGTTTTGTGGTCAATATGATTCAAAATGGCATGGCAAGTCCAGGCTCTTATTCATCAACCAAGCACAAAATGTTGGTTTTTGCACCTTTCGTCCACAGATGTTGAGCCTGGGCTGAACCCCTCTGTGTGTTGCTCGCTTCTATAGTTAACAGAAGTTTTGTAAGGGCCCAAGTAACCGTGAACCGCTGATTTTACCATGTAGGGTAAAACAAGATGGCTGCTTAACTGCCTCCATTCCCAGCTACACATATTTGCCTTCCCTTTACTGTATTGTCATGAGTGAAAATAATTAGTTACACAATTACAGTACAATTACTCTGCACAAGTACAGAGGTCAAGACTACATGATGCACAGAGTGCAGGGGTCGGGACTATGCAGAGCACTTATCCCTTGGGACGTCTAATGCAAAATAAGAGCAGGGGTCAGAACTACATACCGTATAATAAGTGCAGGGGTCAGGACTATGTGACACATAGAGCGCAGGGATCCAGACTACATGATATGCAGAGTGCCAGGGGTCAGGACTACACAACGCAGTAAGGTTAATGAACAGGTGAAAGTTCAGGTAGTTCTTAGTACCACCACTTTAAGAACATGTTTATATGGCACAGAGGTACGCCAGAGTGAGCCATACCTGTGCTGCTAAATGTGACAGCTTGCCGTACAGATCTCTATCCCCAGCTTGAAAGCTAAATGTAAACAAAGGGCTTGAGATGCTGGTGATGTCATTACTCAGATATGGCAATGCCCATTTTGGCAAATAACTTGATTCACTAGGTGGATGGAGCCTGATGGGGAACTGAGAGAGTAGATACCCATCAGGTCCACCTTCATTTTTGACACAGGGCAGTGGGAGGATTTGAAAGCCACTATTGGACTAAATCGTGTCAATGGATCCATCCACTCTTCTACATGGTCAATCAACAGGAAAGTGGACCTGATGGGGAACTATCTTCTCTGCTCCCCCATCAGGCTCCATCCACTGTGCTACAAAACTTCTCGGGCATGTGCCTTTCATTGTGAAGAGTGCAGTAGCCAGGGAGGGAACATACAGTGCATCTGGAAAGTATTCACAATGCTTCACTTTTTCCACATTTTATGTTGGTCTTATTCCTCCAAAATAGATTAAATTAATTATTTTCCTCAAAATCCTAGAAACAATACCCTGTAATGACAACATGAAAGAAGTTTGTTTGAAATCTTTGCAAATTTATTAAAAAGAAAAAAAAATCACATGTACAGAAGTATTCACTGCCTAGCAATTTGGGCACCAATTACAGCCTCGAGCCTTTTTGTGTATGATGCTACAAGCTTGGCACGCATATTTTTGGGCAGTTTCTCCCATTCTTTTTTTCAGGACCCCTCAAGCTCCATCAGGTTGGATGAGGAGCGTGGGTACACAGCCATGTTCAGATCTCTCCGGAGATGTTTAATCAGGTTCAAGTCTGGGCCACTCAAGGACATTCACAGAGTTGTCCCATAGCCACTCCTTTGTTATCTTGGCTGTGTACTTAGGGTTGTTGTCCTGTTAGAAGATGAGCCTTAGCCCCAGTCTGAGGTCCAGAGCGGTCTGGAGCAGCTTTTCATCAAGGATGTGTCTGTACATTGCTTCAGTCATCTTTCCCTTGATCCTGACTAGTCTCCCAGTTCCTGCCACTGAAAAACATCCCCACAGCATGATGCTGCCACCACCATGCTTCAATGTAGGGATGGTATTGGCCAATTGATGAGCGGTGCCTGGTTTCCTCCAGACATGACGCTTGCCATTCAGGTCAAAGTTTAATCAGACCAGAGAATTTTGTTTCTCATAGTCTTGAGTCCTTTAGGTGCCTTTTGGCAAACTCCAGGTGGGCTGTCATGTGCCTTTTACTGAAGAGTGTCTACCGTCTAGCCACTCTACCATACAGGCCTGATTGGTGGAGTGCTACAGAGATGGCTGTTCTTCTAGAAGCTTCTCCCCTCTCCACAAAGAAACACTGGAGCTATGCCAGAGTGAGCATCGGATTTTTAGTCACCTCCCTGACTAAGGCCCTTCTCCCCCAATGGCTCAGTTTGGCCGGACGGTCCACTCTAGGAAGAGTCCTGGTGGTTCCAAACTTTTCCATTTACAGATGGAGGCCACTGTGCTCATTGGGACCTTTATTGCTGCATACATTTGTTTGTACCCTTCCCCAGATCTGTGCCTCGATACAATTTTGTCTTGGCAGTCTACAAGGCAATTCCCTGGTCCTTATGGCTTGTTTTGTGCTCTGACATGCACTGTTAACTGTGGGACCTTTATATAGACAGATGTGTGTCTTTCCAAATGATGTCCAATCAACTGAATTTACCACAGGTGGGACTCCAAGTTGTAGAAACATCCCTAGGATGATCAATAGAAACAGGATGCTCCTGAGCTAAATTTTGAGTATCATGGCAAAGACTGTGAATACTTATTTACATTGAGTTTTTTTTTTTTAATACATTTGCAAAGATTTCAAACAAATTTGATCCATTTTGGAATAAGGCTGTAACATAGCAAAATGTCGAAAAAGGTTCATGTACATGTCTGACAGGCACATAAATTGGGCACAAGTACCGACAATTATGGTGCAGCAAACTGATGGACTAAAGAGCATCTTTGACACCCTTTATGAATTCCCCTAATTGTGTTCTGTACTACCCTAGGCTCTGCAGGCAATCCAAGGCACGTTCTCCAAAACTCCTCCTGAGCTTTGTGATAAATGTTGGGCAGGCAGGGAGAAGAGTCTGCAGCTGTCTAAGAGCTCAAATTGAAAGGAAAAAACGCTACAGCCTCAGGAACAAAGGGTATTTGGAAACAGATGCAAAGTGCATGTGCACAGGGCTAGTGATGTCCATGGTTGTAAATGTTGGCACTGAAAGTAGTATAAATGCATCAGAATTAGAGAGGGTGTATGTACACAAAAATGTGAAAATCAGTATTATAGGGCTTAGCCCTCATTCTCACAAGCCTTGTTGGGTAGCGCTGTCCAATGCATAGACAAGGCAATTTGTTCTGTGTCCTGCTTTTTCAGTTCAAACCAACACACTGCGTTGGTTTGCACTATAAAGAGGACAGATGGCTTTTTTTCCGCCCACATTCTACTTGGTGTATAATTTTGTTGTATGTGTAAATGTAATATAGGAGTATGTGTGTGTGTATATGAATGGATCAGTGTGTTTGGATTCATTAAACTGATATTTTATATTGTGTTTATTTTGTGCATTAATTTTTGGGGTTTTTTTTATATAAAACTAAAAGAAAATGGAAAAGGCTCGGAGTACATTTTCTGCTTTGCATTTTCTGGGTCTGTCTTCCTTATTCTTCCCATGTCTTCATGCATTGCCAAGCTGTGTCCACTAATCCTGCATAGTAATACACCATGACATGCCTTCATGCCAAGAGAATCCTAGTCAAGGCAGACCAGTCTGTAATTAATTACATCACATTATTTTCATGTTGCCTCCCGTCACAGTGAGTTTGATCAGATTTTCTTTTTTGGGCCTTCTCCTAGAACGGACCCCATCTGCTAAAACTTGCAGAACAAAATTTGTGGGATTATGTCACTGGAGAGATTAAATACTGAAGAACTGTTCCTTCCTTAACTATTCATGCCTGCCAAACACTCAACCGCTGTATTCCATTAATAATACAAGACTGGAACACTTCCAGCTGGATAATCCAACATAATCAATGATCAATTAACTTAAAATGCCTGCCTGCCTGGTCATATTAGGAGAAGGCTAGCCTAGTGTAGCTGCATTATTAACCCTCCACTGTCAGTGCTATGCTGTGAAGGTAATTAAAGTGTGTGTGTTGTGTATGAATGAAAATATGAATATGTGGTATATAAAGTAGTAGTGTAATTATATTTATATGCAAGTGAATAATATGGGAAAAAATTGTTAGCATCCTTGTGTAATGTAAGTAAATAGTGTATAACGCCGTGAATTCCTGCGCTAAACAAGAGATTATAAAAATAGTGATAAGACTACAATTAAATATAAGTGATTACAACATTCAAGGTTGCTGCTCTCAAAGTGCATGTGCCTTTAAAAAATGTGAACAAGATAAGAGCGCTACCATATACTGTGCTAATACATCACCAAATAAATCCTAAAAACTCATCAAATATAAAATAACAATATATAAAGTCCATAAATTCCAGTGAACAAATATATATAAAGTTCATGTAAATCCAAGGAGGTTTTTCCAGCTCAACTTTAACTTAATCGGATGTGCAGTATAAAGTGCCAAGTCAAACATCAGTGCAAAATTCGTGCTCCCCTCTGTGTGTCCTCTCACTCACCAGAGATCCAGGAATCCCATAACAAGTCTGATGCGCTTTGAGAGGGTGGCTGGGCTTAGTAGTCCCATTGGCTGTGTCACTGCGGCTTGCGTTGTCCTCGCTGAGCCATCAGGAATCCCATTGAGAAGTGTGCAAAAGTTATGAGGACTGCTGGGCTCTGTGGTCCCACAGGCTATAACTCCAGCTACAAAAACAAACCTCCATGGATGGGTACAAATGGCAAGAGGAGCTATATAGCGTAATTCTGTATATTGTATAAAATCATAAATTCCAGGTAATCCACTCATATTAAAACATTAAAAACAATGTAAAACCGGAAGTGGCTGGCTGGAAAGGCCGTAACCACTTGTGGTCACCTGACCGGTTTCGTCCTGCCTACGGGTAGTTTTCAAAGCAGATCAGCATTGGCAGCCACCATGTTTCTCCTAGGAAAGGATTACTTTGGGTGCATAGTTCATATAAATTGTGCAGACGAAAACAAAAACGGCAGTCTTTTGTGTGTTTTTGTGATTGTGAGGCATGATACAATTTAAAACCCGTTTTTAAGTGCTGACATACAAATCTACCTTTGTCACCTGTAATGTGTTGTTGTCTGATATATGTACTCTTATTTTTGTCTACTTTGTAGACACACTCTTCAGTATTTTTATGGTTAGTATGCACAGGCATTCTACGCTTTCATACTTCACTTGCCCAGAGTTTCTGTTTCTGGGTTTACTTTTAATGGAGATTTGACATTAGAATTCGATGCAAAACAGTTCTGCATACTCTGTTTTCTTTTGTCTAGGGATAACTCTGGGGGTCTGGTTTTATTGACATGAGCTTTCTCTGCATTGTTTACTGATCCACAAAAGCAGTGCTGGCTGAACTCCACAGGAGGATGAATGAACAGAACTCTGAGATTGCATGTACTTCCTGTGTATTCTGTATTAAATGATGATGACGATGCGCCTACATATAAGTAGGAAAGGAGAAATAGCCATTCAAATTTGGCAGTTATGCCAACTTTTACCTAACAGGCTCCTGATGTCAAACAGTTGTAAAGATTATGTACATCAAAAATTTATGGCAAACTAAATGACCACTTTGAAAGCACAATTCGCTCCCTAAATAGCCTAGCCTATAATTATTTTTAGGTTTGACTGTTTGATTTTCAATCCATTCAGCCACTTAACACCCTAGATGATGCTACTAATTGTTTAAAAAAATCCATTCCCAACCCAGAGCATCACAAAAACATAAGGTATGGTGATTAATTCTCTCCTTCAGATCAGCTACCTTCTCGTTTATCAATTTGTGCTGTTAATTACATCCCATGAACAATCTGAGTGAAATAAATTGATGGGTCTAAAGTCCCATATGGTTCAGATTTTTCTTCTGGAACAGTCACCATGTTTCAAAAAGGTGGAAGTTACTGGTGCACCTACATTGTTGCAGAATCTCCTAATAATAAGGGTGAACTGAGTTTTGGCTAGGGTACGTGCAAACAAATTGTGGCTGCTGTTTTTTTTTATTAGAGTTATACGATTGCTGCCCTAGGTTTTAGTAGTAGAGAGAGACTCCAGTTTCATGCTGCCTCCTGTCCTTGTTTCATTCTCGCCATCTACTTATTTCTTTGCCATCTTCATTTTCTCCTCTCCATAATTTTCTCTGCATCATCCCCGCATACATACCCACTTCTCGCTCCCTCCCTTTCTCTTTGTTGTGCCAGTTTGTGTAGCTGCTCGATGAAACTCCAGCTTCTCCGTCTTAAATCAACTCCCACAGACAATAAATCCTACAGGCTGAATTGTATGATAGGAGTTAGAAATGACTGGTTGCATTTAAGATGTAATATTGCAAATTGGCTGCATTAGCAGATGTTCAGTTGCTTCTACTAGAAGGTTTTAAGATCAGAATCTCTGTGTGTAATAGCCGTATGTTCTAAGAGCAAAGTACATAGAGACATTACCCAGCCAGAAACCTCCACTTTATTTTCCATTAAAGCCACAATCCACTAGATTTTGCTTTCATGAGCTGGGTCCTTCACTGTTGTAGGAGAGTGTACGTGTCTGCAATTTAACTCTATTGTACAGCTCTCACATATGAGCTTTATAGGAAATAATATATAAACTATTTTGTTGAATAAACAGTATCCTGTATCTGACAACAATTTCACCCCAAACCTGCCAAAGTGCATACGGTTGACCACAACAACCATTTAAGTATGGCGTCAGGCTAATTTTTCTAATAGAGCAAAACCATAAATGTGTTGCAAGAAGGCCCTTAGCCATGCATATTAGCAAAGAAACAGTTCATAACAAAGATGCTTAGATACCAAGACAAGAGCTTGAAAGAATTCAGGGGCTCTTAGTCACCTGCATGTGAGACTATCCATTTAATGGTATGACTATAGTTCTGCTCTGTAACAGACTATTGTGTATATGGTTTCTTGGGGAAAATGACTACCTAAATAGTGTGATTGACATCTGTTGACGTTTGCAGTAAGTATATACTTAATAAATGTTTATGGGCATAAAGTAACATGAAAGAGTCGTGAGGCTTGTCATTGACTAAATTAAAAAGAAAATGGTGGTACTCATTTTATTTAAAAATATAGTGATTTCTTAATAGTGTTACTATTAAGAGAGCAATTGTATTTAAAGTGAAAGCTAGTCAAGCAACTAATACAACGGCGACATGTTATGTGATCAGTTTTACCTGTCACTATATTTGTGGTAATTTCTAACCAATCGTGTCAGTCAGGGAGGAGACACAACATTTCACAGCCAGTGGTTTTCCAGTATCACTTAAGTAAAAATAGAGGAATGGACTAAGTGCGCTTAACAATCCAGTGAAAAAAATGTGAATGGAATAACTCAATAAATAATAAATACTTGTATGATGAGTATCAAAAAGTATAATGAATAAATTATACAAATAAGTGTAAATGAATGTGCATTCAGTGATCTTACATAAAAAATGATTACTAAGGAATAACAAGATTATTTTCAAAATTCATACATTGCCTCCTGTCAGAACGAGGACCCAAACGCCGCCATCCATTTGTCCCTGCAGAGGGCGGTTGCTGGGATCCTTTTTCATACTTCCTCCCTCCCTCTTCACCTATATGGGCTGTATTTATACAAACTGTGGATGTGTGATCCCTCTCCATGTAATTTGTGTTTCTTCACTGGACTTTTTTTGAACCTTTTTTTGAATGGACTTTTTTTCCCTTTATTACTTTTTTTCTGTCAATGATGTATTATGTATGAATTTTGAAAATAATCTTGTTATTCCTTAGTAATCATTTTTTATGTAAGATCACTGAATGCACATTCATTTACACTTATTTGTATAATTTATTCATTAGCACTTTTTGATACTCATCATACACAGTATTTATTATTTATTGAGTTGTTCCATTCACATTTTTTTCACTGGATTGTAAGCGCACTTAGTCCATTCCTCTTAGTTTATTACACCGATATTGGTGTTTTTTCTGTTGCAGCTGCAATCTGAGGTTTCTTACAGCTCTTTAGCGCGGTTTGCTTTTTTCTTTATACTTAAGTAAAAATAACTACAACAAGTGGCAATGTCACCTAATGCATGAAAGAATAAGGATCAATCAAAATATAAATAAATAGGATAAAAAATCTATGTAAATGAATACATTTTAAAAAAACATGATCGTGCATAAATATAAATTAAAATATGCCAAAAATTAATCAAATTAATTTATCAAAGTCCACCACACAATTAAGTGTCTGTATATTCAGAAAAAAAAGTAAAAATATTCAATAACGTAAAGTGAAAGTTGAAAGCGTGCTGCCCATATACCACCTTTTAGTTAAAACCAGGCTAACACTCACATAGGAAAAAACAGTATACAGAGTTTCACAAAGCCTCAATCACCCTGGTGGGCACGATGGAGTGCTGTATTACTTGTCTCGTTCCAGCCTACTGCATTATATAATGCATGAGAATCACTGTTGTAGCCATCCTTTAAAAGACCTAAAGACCTCCCACTCCAGTTTAGAGTAGTTTATTACATGATAAATTATTATTTGTTTGGAGATTGTATTTTTTCTTGTGTTTCCGTTCAAAAGCAAACTAGTAGTTTAAAGAGCACCTGGACAGTGGAAACTGTCCCGAAAATCGTCCGGTAGAAGGCAAAGGGCCATTCAACAGTATTAAATGCGGTCTCCCTGCAGCTGATCTTTTTTCCTTTACTGACTTTCTATGCCTTGTGACTGTAGCTGTGGAGGTAGCCGTCCTTGTAGAGACCTGGCTTTGCTTCTCCATGTCAGAGGTACCCCTCGACCACTGGTAATCTAATCACCACTGAGAGAATATTCAAGAAGCAGTAGGAGAGGTGCAGAAAGCATAGAACCACATAATGGCTAATGCGAAGAAATCCTTTTACTGCAAGTCAATGGATATAGTTTTCTTCAGCAAGAACAGTAGCAGCACAGTAGCGACATAACTCCTGAGAATAGCCGTCAAAGCCTAAAGCTTGCAATACACAGCTGAAATGTCATCTTATTCCTGCTGAATCAACTGGAATTCAAGATGTGGGTGACCATGTTGACACCACCCAACCTGACAAAAATCGACTGAAAAATCATCACCTGAACTTACTGTTCGGGTACTTAGCAGCTGGTGAATACAATAGCTGGCAGGAGCAATTCCTTCATCCAGGCTGTTTTCTGTGGATAAAAAAATAGATTGATCTCTCTTCAGCTTGTGGAGCTAAAGAACACAAATCTAAAGGTGTATGGATAACTTTTCAATCCTACACTGAAGATTGTATACAAGTATAAGGCTCAAGGCATGGGAATACTAGTACAGCAATTGCACTGTTATTTTACTGGAGGAATTCCTGGCAGAAGATAAGTCTTACTGGGTACTGTGACACAATTACAATTTCTAGATGTTCCATATAAGATAACGACTCTTTACTTGTTAACTTCTAATCCACTTTTAACCACTTGCCTACAGGGCACTTACACCTCCTTCCTGCCCAGGCCATTTTTCAGCTTTCAGCGCCGTCATAGTAGGTTACATAGGTGAGGTTGAAAAAAGACACAAGTCCATCGAGTCCAACCTATGTGTGATTATATGTCAGTATTACATTGTATATCCCTGTATGTGATGGCCGTTCATGTGTTTATCTAATAGTTTTTTAAACTAACAATGCTCCCTGCTGAGACCACCGCCTGTGGAAGGGAATTCCACATCCTTGCCGCTCTTACAGTAAACAACCCTCTATGTAGTTTAAGGTTCAACCTCTTTTCTTCTAATTTTAATGAGTGGCCACGTGTCTTGTTAAACTCCCTTCCGCGAAAAAGTTGTATCCCTATTGTGGGGTCACCAGTACGGTATTAATAAAATTAAATCGTATCCCCTCTCAAGCGTCTCTTTTCCAGAGAGAATAAGTTCAGTGCTCGCAACCTTTCCTCATAACTAATATCCTCCAGACCCTTTATTAGCTTAGTTGCCCTTCTTTGTACTCGCTCCATTTCCAGTACATCCTTCCTGAGGACTGGTGCCCAGAACTGGACAGCATAATCTAGGTGCGGCCAGACCAGAGTCTTGTAGAGCGGGAGAATTATTATTTTATCTCTGGAGTTGATCCCCTTTTTAATGCATGCCAATGTTCTGCTTGCTTTGTTAGCAGCAGCTTGGCATTGCACTCCATCTACTAGGGCCCCCCTGGTCCTTTTCCACCCTAGATTCCCCCAGAGATAGCATTCATATTTTTGCCACCCAAATGCATCATTTTACATTTTTCTACATTAAACCTCATTTGCCATGTAGTTGCCCACCCCATTAATTTGTTCAGATCTTTTTGCAAGGTTTCCACATCCTACAGAGAAGTTATTGCCCTGCTTAGCTTAGCATTGTCCGCAAATACAGAAATAGAACTGTGTACCCCATCCTCCAAGTCGTTTATGAAAAAATAAATAAGATTGGTCCCAGCACAGAACCTGGGGGACCCCACTACCCACCTCTGACCATTCCAAGTACTCCCCATTTATTACCACTCTCTGAACGCGCCCTTGTAGCCAGTTTTCAATCCATGTACTCGCCCTATGGTCCATGCCAACGAATCTTATTTTGTACAGTAAACGATTATGGGGAACTGTGTCAAATGCTTTTGCAAAATCCAGATACACTATGTCTACGGGCCTTCCTTTATCTAGATGGCAACTCACCTTCTCATAGAAGGTTAATAGATTGGTTTGGAAAGAAAGATGCTTCATGAATCCATGCTGATTACTGCTAATGATACTATTCTCGTTACTAAAATCTTGTATATAGTCCCTTACCCATCCCCTTCAAGAGCTTGCATACTATTGATGTTAGGCTAACTGGTCTGTAATTCCCAGGTATGTATTTTGGGCCCTTTTTAAATATTGGTGCTACATTGGTCTTTCTCCAATCACCTGGTACCATTCCAGTCAGCAGACTGTCAGTAAAAATTAGAAACAATGGTCTGGCAATTTCTTGACTGAGTTCCCTAAGTACCTTCGGATACAAGCCATCTGGTCCCGGTGATTTATTAATGTTAAGTTTCCCAAGTCTAATTTTAATTCTGTCCTCTATTAACCACGGAGGTGCTTCCTGTGATGTCATAAGGATGAACACTGCAGTTTTAGTTACTAAAGGCCCCTGATTCCCTCATGAAGACTGAGGAGAAGAATAAATTCAATACCTTTGCCGTCTCCCTATCCTTTGTAACCAGATGTCCTTCCTCATTCTTTATGGGGCCAATATGGTCTGTCCTCCCTTTTTTATTGTTTACATACTTAAAGAATTTCTTATTTTTTCTGCTATCCTCTGCTATGTGTCTTTCGTGTTCTATCTTAGCCGTCCTAATTGCACCCTTACGTTTCTTGTTGCATTCTTTATAACGTATGAATACTGATGAGGATCCCTCAACCTCGTATTTTTTGAAGGCCTTCTCCTTTGCTTTTATATGCATTTTTACATTGTGGTTAAGCCATCCAGGACTTTTGTTCGCTCTTTTAAATTTATTACCCAATGGGATACATTGCCTAATAACCTTAATTAATATACTCTTAAAGCAAACCCATGTCTCCTCCGTGTTATTTGTTACTAAGATTTTATCCCAATTCATGCCTTCTAACAAGGTTCGTAGTTTAGGGAAGTTGGCTCTTTTGAAATTCAGTGTCTTTGTATTCCCCTTATGTTTACTATTTGTGTGATTTATACTGAAGCCAATTGACCTGTGATCGCTGTTTCCTAAATTTCCCCATATTTCCACATCCGTGATCAGCTCTGTATTGTTGGTAATCAGTAGATCCAGTAATGCTTTATTTCTAGTTGGTGCGTCCATCATCTGAACCATGAAATTATCCTGCAAGACATTTAGGAACTGGCGAGTCTTAGACTAATGCGTGGTTCCCTCCGCCAAGTCTATGTCTGAATAATTAAAATCACCCGTTATGATAACACTTCCCATCCTTGCTGCTTATCCAACTTGTGATAGGAAATCTGTCTCCCACCTCCTCCCTCAGGTTAGGGGGCCTATAGCATACTCCCAGTAATATTTTACCTTTAGCTTCATCTCTTTGGAGCTCTACCCTTAAGGATTCCACCACCTCCCTAGCTCCCTTAGTGATTTCATCTCTCACATTCACTTGTACATTATTGTTGATAATGCACTTTGAATGACAATTGCGCGGTCATGCTACCCTGTACCCAGATGACATTTTTATCATTTTTTTCACACAGAGCTTTATTTTGGTGGCAATTATTCAATGCTGGGTTTTTTATTTTTTCCTAAAAGAATTTTTTTTTTCTTTTATATATTATGCCCCCAATACTAGCCAATTGGCCTTTTTCCAAAACATGTTGAAGACCCTAATTCCACTAGCTGAGGGCACGGTGATTTTTGGGGAGACTCCAACACTGCGTTCGATCAGGGGCTGGACAAATCCAGACCCCCGGGCGCACGCTTAACCAGACCGTCCAAACAGAGCCTCCGAATAGCCAAATTACTATTTCAACATGGACTGGTTGACATTTGGAGGGAAGTAAACCCCACTACCCGAGATTTCACCCACTACTCGAACCCCCACGGAACCTTCTCTAGGATCGACCATTTTCTCCTTACATCATCCTCTATCCCACTAACCAAAAAAGCTTTTATTAAAGAGGTGGTCTGGTCGGATCACTCCTTGGTAATTTTGACACTCCCCTGCCAAGGGAGCCGGATCCCTGATAGACACTGGAAACTCAATGAATCCATCCTGAGCGATCCGACCAGAGCAGCGGAAATCGAAAAACTTATCCAAACCTATTTTCAAACCAACGACACACCAGATGTTAGCCCCTCGTGCCTCTGGGCAGCTCACAAGGCAGTTCTTAGAGGCCACTTAATCCAAATAGCTTCGCACATTAACAAGACTAATAAAGCTGAAATTGAAAAATTAGATAAGGAATTTTCTGATTTATCTAAAATGCATAAAACTAATCCTAGCTCGGTACCCATAGCCAAATTAGACGCAGCCCACATGGCACTAAACCTGGCCCTCACTACCAAGGCTGAAAATGGCTAAGGTGGAACAGATCCAAATTCTGCTGTCACGGCGACAAAATAAGCTCAATGCTAGCAAGTAGACTCTCCCCAAAATTCAGGTCCCAAGCTCTCCCAAAAATTAAAATTCAAGGGGGCACCCTCTCACAGAATCCCCAACGTATCATGGGGGAATTTCAAAGATACTACAAATCCTTATACAGTGGGGAACACAACCCTCAACGGGAGATCGACAGTTTTTTAAATAATATTCAAACTCCTAATTTACAAGATGGCCATAGTCAAAAATTAGATGCCCCTATTTCAGTGGAAGAAGTATGCACAGTCATTAAAAACTCTAAATCTCACTCAGCACCAGGCCCAGATGGGTTTTCTATTCCCTATTATAAATCATTTGCCGTCACACTTGCTCCATATATGGCCCGGTTCTTCAACGCCCTCAGAAAAGGGGGACAACTAGATTCCTCACTTAATATGGCTCACATCACAGTTCTCCCCAAACCCAATAAAGATCCCAGCTCCGTAGGCAATTATAGGCCTATATCCCTTATCAATAATGACTTAAAGTTTCTAAGATCCTTGCAGACCGCCTGGCTTCCTTTAGTAGCTTATACATTCACAAAGACCAAGTAGGCTTTATCCCTGGAAGACCGGGTCCAGATCAAACTAGACGTGCAATAGATATAATTTCTCTCCTCAATTCCAATTGGGATAAAGGCCCGCCCAGACAAGGATGTCTATTGTCCCTAGATCTCCAAAAAGCATTCGACTCTGTCCATTGGAAATATATATTTAACATTTTACATAGATGGGGCTTTGGGGACTCCTTAATGTTCTGCATGCTCTATATTCTTCTCCCACAACCCAGGTGCATCTGCAGGGATTTTACTCTGAGTCTTTCCCCATTTTGAGAGGCACAAGACAGGGCTGCCCCCTATCCCCATTGATCTTTGCCATAGCAATCGAATCCCTAGCAATAGCCATCAGATCCAATCCGAATATACAGGGTTTTCAGTGCGGCTCCCGTCACCACAAATGTGTGTTGTTTGCAGACGACATTCTGATGTTTATATCATCTCCCCAACATATGCCGCCTTCTAGACGAATTCGGAACTATCTCAGGTCTTAAGGTAAATTATGACAAGTCTCACGCGCTCAACATACCTGCTACATTGCCAGGCCAGGCTTTAGGGAGAGTTTCCAGTTGACGTGGAATGAAGCACATATAACCTACCTGGGGATTAAATTGACCCCCAAGATAGAGCTTCTTTACCAAGCTAATTATCCTCAGCTATACAAAAAACTAGAAGAGGACTTGACCAGGTGGTCTGGGCTCTCATTATCCTGGCTTGGCAAAATAAATTCAATTAAAATGACCCTTCTTCCCCGCATCTTATATTACTTTAGGGCCCTCCCAATCCCTGTTGACAAAGCCCAACTAAAAAAACTCCAAGCCAAAATTATAAAATTTATTTGGGGCAAAGGAGGTCATAGATTCTCAAAATCAATCTTGTTTAGAGCCAAGACAGAAGGCGGATTAGGCCTCCCTAACCTACTCTGGTACTTCCAAGCAGCCCACCTTGCTCAAATTTCAGCAGCTTATTCACACTGGGAACAACCCGACTGGATACATATTGAAAGGCAGGCAGTACCCCTCCATAGCATAGACTATCTCCTCTGGTGTCCTAATAAACTAAGACCCCCAATCTTGTCTCCAACGCTTTCACACTCTTTCAATCTCTGGGATGGCTTACGGAAAAATAATCAGCTCTCCTCCCCCATAGAACAGCTTAAACACATATTTCATAATCCTGACTTCCCACCGGGGCTAGACATCAAAACCTTTCGATGGTGGCTAGACAAAGGGCTATACAGGATAGGTCACTTCCTCAGACCTTTGGGCCCGCTCTCCAAAGCGTATTGTATTAGTAACCTGGAAATGCCCCCCTCAGAATTTTTCAGATTCTCTCAAATCTCAAACTTCTTAAAGAAAAAGTGCAAGACATCTTCAAATGAACCCTTAATAACTGCATGTGAATCTTGGTGTGGCCAGGCCGGTGAGCAGAGGGGGGGAATTTCAGTGATATACAGGGCCTTATCAGCACAATCCAAGGCACCTTACATGCTTCAATGGGAGGTGGACTAGGCACAGCACTGAAAAAACCGACACTTGGCACCGAAATTTCACCAACTCCTTCAAGGGGATCCTTAATACCAGCCTCATGGAAGCTAGCGTAAAAGTTATAAATAGATGGTACCTAGTCCCATCTAAACTAGCTGTAATTTTCCAGTCATCTTCTCCTCAATGCTTCAGAGGTTTTTAATTACGAGGTGACATGTTCCATACTTGGTGGTCCTGTCCCAGAATACGTCAGTTTTGGCACAAGATCTTTGCCTGTATTAACAAAATTGCCGCTTTATCCATTCAAGTATCTCCTCTCATAGCACTCCTTAACTTCCCAGTCCAGGGAGCTTCCAGGAGTACGCAACGCCTCATATAATTTATCCTTCTAGGAGCTAAGCTCACAATAGCCAAGGCTTGGAAACATCCATATGTTTCCACTCTCATGGCTAAAAGAAAGATATCCTGGATCATGAACCAGGAAAAAATGGTGGGTGTAGTCCTGGATCGCTGAGAAAAGTTCAAACTTACGTGGGAGCCTTGGGCAGCTTTTGTGGGTATTACCCTCTATTAGAGTCCTCAAGAGGCCATTATAAGACTCCTGGCTCCCCCCAGTCGACTTCCAATCTAAGCTTACCTCTCTTCTTCTGTTTCTTTCCTTTCTTTCCTTTCTTTTCTCTTCTTTCCCCTCCCATATCCACTCTAAGGTTCCCATCCCCTACTTTTCACTCAAATGACTTTTAACTAGACCGAACACGGTCACTCTTCTGTAACATGGTCTAGCATTACGATGGCTATCTCGCATGTTCTTCAAGGAAGGAAAAAACAGTTATATGTTAAAAACATTTTAGCCTTACATTTTTTTTTCCTTTGAGTTATATGTTTGTTTTGTCGGTCAAATACAAGCCATGCTTTTCAGACTCTTGATATACCAAGACCTATGGTTTTTCTTGTATGACAACTATACTTTCTATCCTCTACAGAAAGTGATGGGTTGATTTACATGATCTTTCACAAATTTACGCAACTCTAAGTAATTTACGGGGTGGGGGGTCTTGGGGAGGGAGGACTCTGCCACAGTGTGTTCCCGAATGGGGTGGTGGAGCGCTCCCCCTCCTGGATCATCCACTTTTCCCTATAGTGGGTTAACCCGGGTTAAAAAAATGACTATATAGTTCTGAATTTATTCTCCGGATTGACCTCTTCATCCACATGAATCCTTTTATGTATTATTGCTTTTCAAGTTTTCCTTTTCATTTTCTGATCATTATAGAGCTAACCTGTACAATTTGGTTGGTAACCTTCTGTCACTGTTAAGTCATTCTCAGCTCCAGTAGGGCTGAGGACCTGCTTCATGTTTATGATTTATGTTGTATTCCCTTTTATTTGAAAATAAAATATATTGAAACGAAAAATTTTTTTTACTTAGTTTCTGTCAGTAAATTTTGTAACTAAGTAATTTTTCTCCTTCACTGATGAGGCGGCACTGATAGGCTGAACTGGTGGGCATTGATGAGGTGGCACTTATGGGCACTGATTAGGTGGCACTGCTGAGGAGGCACCAATATGCTGCACTTATGGGCACTGATGGGTGGCACTGGTGGGCATTGGGTGGCGCTGGTGGGCATTGATGGGTGGCACTGGTGGGCATTGATGGGTGGCACTGATAGGCGGCATTGATGGACGGCAGTGATGGGCATTGATGGGTGGCACTGACTGGCATCACTAATGGGCACTGATTGGCAATGGTGGGCACTGATTGGTGATACTGGTGCTATATTGTAATCAGGGCACTGATCAGTGCCCTGATTACATGTGTAGCTGTCCCCCTGTGAGGAGATGTCACTGATCGGCTCTCCTCGCCACACACACTGTCAGTGTGAGGCGAGGAGCCCCGATTACCCGCATCTCAGTGTTTACATGTGACCGGCTGTGATTGGACACAGCCGATCACATGGCCAAAAAGTCGCGGATGCAGCTCTTTACAGATATCTGGGTCTCGCCGTGTCCTAGCAACACGGCGTGGCTGTTTTGGGACGCCGTCATGACATTGTCCCGGAACGAGAGCTGCACCGCCGTCATTTGACAGTGGGTGGCAACTGGTTAGTAAACCTAATTTTTTATTTTTTGGGATCAGTGACTGATTCCATGCAGTCTGTAAAACACTGTATGTTTTAACCCCTTTACTGCAAATGACACTCACCTCATGTAATGGCATTGGAAAGGTTTAAAACAAGCTCACATAGTGGTCTGGTTTTAACGACTTCCGGACCGCCCACCTGCAATATACTGTAGATGGGAAGCCCACACAGGCAAAGCGACGTACCAGTACTTCCCTGCCGCCTTCCGGGTTTATGGCGTGGAGCCGCCAACCACTATGATTGTACAAAGCAGAAGTCTGTCAGCAAGTCCCGGCTAGGATCTGCTGATCGGCTGTGTACAATCACAGCCCAGAGCTGTGTTGTCAACACACAGCTCTGTACACTGGGAATAATCTCTCTATTTTTCATCCCTGCAAAGCTGAGATGAGAAACTAACAGAGCTATTAGTAAAAGCAGCACACTTTGAAATTTTACACACAGGCACAAATTTAATCCCTAATCACCCTAGATGTTAACCTATTCCCAACCATTAGTGTCATTAGTACAATGACAGTGTATAGTATTATCACTGTATTAATGTCACAGGTGATGTCAGTGGCCGTTCCCCTCCATGTCAGATTGCCCACTGCACTATCGCAGTCCTATTATAAGACGCTGATCACCGCCATTAGTAGTAATAAATAGAAATTCCAGTAGAATTTCTATTTATTGAATAAATAGAAATGCTATAGTTTGTAGGCGCTATAACTTTCATGCAAACCAATCAATATATACTTATTGAATTTGTGTATTGCAGCAGAATCTATGAAGACATTTTAGATTTTTTTTTATTGGATATGTTTTGTAGCAGAAAATTAAAAAAAAAAAAAAAATATATATATATATATAATATTTTATTTTCTGTCTTCGTGTATAACACAAAAAATAAAAAACCCAGTGGTGATTAAATACCACCAAAATAAAGCTCTATTTGTGTGAAAAGGATATACATTTTGTTTGGGTACAGCGTTGCATAACTGCGCAATTACCAGTTAAAGTAGCGCAGTGCTAAATAGCAAAAAATTGCCTGGTCATGAATGGGGGTAAAATCTTCCAGAGCTGAAGTGGTTAATGCACAAGAGATCTGGGCTGTAAAGTTTGTTGATTGGGGTTTGTCAGCGCTAGCAACAGTGGAAGAGAGACATTAGGGGTTAATAGACCCCTGATGTTGCCATAAAAAGAACCTGTCAACTCACAATACTCTAACACCCCACCAGCATCCCCCCCCCCCCCCCCCCAACTCCAGCATTCTCCTCATCCTTCTGTTGCACCACTGATGTACATTTGTAAATGCGTGTGCACCATCAACCCACATGCCATGTAAACAGCAATTGCGTGACATTTGGGGTTTTGCAGTGCATGGTAAAGTGAGAGAAATTCTAGTGCCATTGTTTATGGTTGGCTGTTAAGATTTTTAAAACATCACAGATGAATAATATTATGTATATGTATAACCATATCCAAACCCCCGGTACAAGGCATGGGCAAATGGGGCACCTGTCCTGTATACAGGCAAGGGGGTGCACTTAGCGCTCCAAGAGTTCCCTTTTTTTTTGTACAGAAGCCAAAAGCAAATAAGGGAAATAAAGTGTTCGCTTATCCCCTCTCATGATAACAGAACATTCTCAGCACAGCTCAGCCTGATTTATTGCTGGGCGCTGCTAACTTCAGTGATTGTTGAATCTGTGTCCAGTCCCCAGGCCAGGGCTGGACTGGGACAAAAATTTGGGCCTGGACTTCATCCAGACTGGCCCACTTTGACAGGTCTCTCCCATGCCGGCTGGACAAACCCGCCTCCCCCGGCCTGCCACCCAAGCCCCCCCCCCCCCACTAGCCATTAGCTGTTCTACATTATTTCTCTTATAGGCAGTACCAGTGGGGAAGTTAGACATCATTTCACCTGGGGCAAAGAATCAGTTTGGCGCCCCCCCCAATGGGACAAAATTAGGCAGGAAAGTGAGGCCACCCTCCTTCCGGATCGTATGATGAGCTTCTCAGTGTTGACCCCTGAGCATCACGGCTGTATTCAGGCGCGCTGCATAACTAGCCAGGGAGAGGAGGTGAGCACTGTGGGGGGGACAGAGGATCGGAGGGAGGCGACGGTCCACTGTCACTGAAATCGGCCCACTGAGCCATCGGCCCACCGGGAAACTCCCTGTAGTCCCGATGGCCAGTACATGCCTGCCCCAGGCATGTCAGTGTAGACTGCAGCGACCATTCACTAAGGTGAGGAGATTTACTTCCCTGGATTTGTTTGGTTGGCTACAGGACTAGTGTAGGTAGAGTTGGACTACTGTAGGTAGAGTTTAAAGGAGAAAGATCACTTCTTTAAACCAGGGCTAGTGCTCCATGCTTGTAGATTAGAATTACCTACATTGAGGAATTTGTCTGTTTGGCTATCCTTTGACTGCCCTTTTTATGTAGCACATGCACCATGAAGACTTTTAATGACGAGAGAAGGGATGTCCAGGTTCTCTCCTAACAGTTCAATTCTCACCTAGGCATCACGATATTTCTCAGTATTGAAGACCAACTGGGATATTTTTTTTTTTTTGAGAGCTGGTTCACATATGTGGAAGTGTCTGTTGCTCCTCTGAAAAGCTCTGCTTGGATTGCTTTTCAGGACTATTTGAGAGGTGGTGATTTATCTGGATAATTGCTTTGCTAGACGTGGGACGGTTTTAGGGTGGCCTCAGTCGCATTCAGCGGTAGCACCGACCTCCAAAAGGAACATGCTGTTTAGGCTCATGGTGGCATGTGAGCAGCTGTATGTTTTGTGTGTTTAGGCAGTCAGATGTGGGGAGCCCTAAGGATCCATTCACACAGAACAGAGCCCACTTCAATCTGCAGGGGATCTGTGAGCAGATCCCTTGCTAAATGAGAGCTTTAGGGCTAGTTTACAATTTCAATGGCCCTTTGAATAGTGATTTGTATTGGATTGTTTTTCAGAGATCATTAGACAGACAGAAGGCATTATATCACCTCTTCACCAATTATTGTAACCCCCTAAAATCCTGCACCACCTGCCCAAACCACATACATTGCATGGGATTGCAGTGGGGTGGCAGCTCAGCCCCATTCACTTGCATGGATTATGTTCAGCAGAATATCGACCTGTCAAACATTACAAAAGAAACTTTGTAATTTTTGCTGCACATGTGTATTCCCCCTATATCAGGGGTCGTCAACCCCCAGTCCCTGGCCCACTACTGGGCCGTGGCACTTCTGCAGCCGGGCCGCCAGTAAGAGGCATGCTGGGTTGCCGGCATGAGAGCGCTGGGTGGATGGAATAAGCGAGTGGGCAGGCAAGCAGAGATAATATCTCTGTGCTCTGTCTCAGTGTCGGAGCTGCAGCGGGGAGCAGAGAGATTACATAATCTCATACTGCCCGCCCCACATCACCGCTCTCATGCAGCTCCTCGCTGTGTGAAAACAGATTCCTTGTTCAGCAGTGCAGATTGCCTGCCCCCCCCCCGGACAGCTAATCAGGAATGGCTGCAGCATGAGGAGGGAGACACCCTGCGACATCCAGAGGGGAGATCCCACAGAGATATGATGTCATCAGTGACAGGTGAGCTGTGTGTGGGAGTACAGGTGGGGTGTGCTGAGACTTGTAGTTCACCCCCTCAGCTGTCTGCCTGACAAACCACAAGGGGCACTCCACTCACTCCGCATCTGGTGACAGGCAACATGGCAGGTGGCAAGCCACATCTTGTGGCAGTAAGTGTGGCAGGCGATGTGGCAAGTGACATTCCGCATCTGGTGGCAGGCAGCGTGGCAAGTGACTATCCACATCTAGTAGCAGGCGACGGTGGCAGGTGACGCACTCAGGGCTCCCACTGATTCTACATTATGGTGAGTTGAACTATTTTATTTACTACTACAATGTAATAATAGAAATAATGTGCTTCAATCACCCTGGCACCATATCAAGCATGGTGCCGGGATGATTGAAGCGCTAACACCAGCCACTGCCCACGAAGAATCGTGTACAAATCCCCCCCCCCCAGACCTTGGCACAATTTTCTTATACGCAGCCGGTCCCCGGTGCCAAAAAGGTTGGGGACCACTGCCCTATATGACTGCCTTTGCAGATTGTTTGGGTGGTGGTGTGAGCATCTAAGAGGCAGTAAAAGCACATCTTAGCTACCTGATACCTTTTTACCACCCCACCCCCCAACCACAAGTGTAAACAAGGCCCTTGTTGGGTTTGTTCACATGGATTGGTCAAGGGTGCTAAAAGTAAGCGGTGGAGCGGTGGAACCTCCAAATCACCAACCTGAACAAGGAGATGCCGCTGTTCTTTGCGTCCACAGCAAAAATTAAATGGAACAGTACTACTCTGCAACTGCATGCAATGCACACATCTGCAGTCGGTCAGTGAGTTAAAGCAAGCAGGGAGAAGGTGACATATTGCCTCGTCGCCACATGTCAAACGCACCCTATAAAAAGTCATCTGCCACATATCACTTTTCTGAGCAGCAGCAATTATAGCCACACATCTCTATAGGCCCTTTCAACACAACTTCCTCGCTCAGGGGCCCCCCCAGTAGATTCCTCTAGTTCTATGCACCCCTCAGAGCCCATCTCTACTTCATCCCACTGACCGTCCTCCTCAGACTGACACCAATGATGGAGCACCATTTTTTTTCTCTTAGTAACACCACTGACACAGGTATATTGTTTCCTTTCAATAACACCACTGACACAGGGATATTGTTTCCTTTCAATAACACCACTGACACAGAGAAATTTTCTCTTTCTATAGCACCACCAACACATACGTTTTTTTTTTCTCCACCACTCTTAACCACTTCAGACCTGGAAGGACTTGCCCCTTAATGGCCAGGCCATTTTTTGTAATACAGTGCTGCAACGCTTTAACTGACAATTGCGCGGTTGTGCGACATTGTACCAATAAGCATATATTGATTGGTTTGCGCAAAAGAGCGTCTACAAAATAGGGATGGATTTATGGCATTTTTATTATTTTTTTTATTATTTTTTTTTACTAGTAATGGTGATCAGCGATTTTTAGCGGGACTTCGACTTAGCACGGAAAGATCGGACACTTTTGACACTAGTTTGGGACCAGTGACATTTATATAGCGATCGGTGCTATAAACATGCACTGATTACTGTATCAATGACATTGACAGGGAAGGGGTTAAGTGTGCCTTAGGAAGGTGTCTCTAACGAGGGGGGGGGGGGAGAGTCGACTGACTGGGAGTACAGAGAGATCGCTGTTCCTAATCACTAGGAACAGGTGATCTCTCTGTACTCCCCTGACAGAACTGGGATCTGCTTTGTTTATACTGGCAGATACCGGTTCTGCCTCTGTGGAGCTATCCCCGCTTGCCACGCGCTCCCGCCGATTGTATCTATTACACAAAGCGCCGTACCAGTACAGTGATACAGCGATTCACACAATAGAGCCACCCTGCCGCAGTATAACTGCAGCAGCTGGTCGGCAAGTGGTTAACCCCATATTTGTGTGTTCAGTTTTAAACTCTTCAGCTTGCTGCGGTGTACCACAACAATTGGTACTATTTCAGTGCATACCACAAACATTACATACATTTCGCTATTAGCCCTGCCCCCTCCTCTCAGGTGGGGGTGGAAAGGGGGATGCAGTTTTCCATCTTCGCCCTAAGCGCTGGATGACCTTGTCCCGGGCACTGACCATATCACAGACACAGTGCACTGTTCAGACTTGATGTGCTTGGTACCTTTACTTCATGAAATCCTGATGGGTTTTTTTTTGTTTTGTTTTTCTTTAATATTAAAGATGAGATGGTGTAGTTTTTGTGTGGAATATTTATATAATTTTTTTTAAAACAGTTGCCCAAATATTTTATGACCTGAAGATTTACCACTACCCTTTTTTAATCTACAGGCTGCCAGCTTTCCAAAAATCTATAGTGTGGGAATTCAATAAAATATTTGCGACACTTTTCTGGCAGTATTGGCTTTTAAAAAGTCCTGCTCCTAATTCATAAAAGCCTTGTTACAGTTGTAGTAACATTCTTATGTGCGTTACTTTTTACAATGTGTTGCTGTGCCTGCAACAAATTCAAAAAGAATTACTGCCAGTTAAAAAAATAAAAAGTAAAAAAATCTGGAGATAATTAAGAGTAAACCAAATTTGTCATACAGGCAGGCCAGAGCTATGGGGGAAGGGGGGTATCTTGTGTTTACCAACTTTACCTTGTGTAAAGGCCTGATTCACATATGTGTGGCCACGGTTCATAGCATGGGGTCTAGTGCGTCCCTGTCCACCGAATCACACCGGTCAGGTTCGATTTGGGCCTAAATTCACATCTGAGCCAGACCCAAAGATGAACAGGACCCTTCTGCAATCCAGACCATGGCCGCGGCCCTGGACCTGTGTGAACCGGCTCCATTGAGAGCTGGTCACACTCGTCTGTCATGCGAATTGGGTGCGGAAAAAACCCGCATCCAGTTTGCATATATGTGAACCCCGTCTCAAGTGTATTTGCCTCATTGGTTGCTAGGACATAGATCACTAGCACCTTGCTAACTAATGGCGCTGGGCTGAACACGGCAGTGGGTGGAGCCTGATGGGGACGCTGAGAGACTAGTTTCCGATTAGGTCTGCCTCCCTTGTGATTGCAGAAGGCAGTGGGTGGATTCTATAACCGCTATTAGAATGAATCAAATAAATAGTCTAGAATCCATCCACTGCTTTCTACTGTCAATCCCAAGGGAGGCGGCCTGATCGGCCATGCCCCTGTTTGGACAGAAAGCTTTGTGTTACTGAGCTGCACTGAGGAGGTGTGTTCAGTATGGATGCTCCGGCCTGAGTGCCCACCTATTGGGACAAAGTCATGTACCTGTTCCTGACAGGTATGTGAATTTGTCTGCAGCACCAATATTTGTTGTGCAGAGGTGCAGTGGATTTCTAAAGAGGGTCTATGACACTGTTTATGAAAACCACTGATAATCCTTTAGGAGCCTTAAGTAACATAAGAGTGGATTTAAATTTGTTAGGTTCAGCAGGGACCAGATGAGTTTCGATCTGTGCATGGCCCTCCCTGTTTGACAGAATTTAATTGGCCTTGCTGCAAAACGTTCTTCGATCAGCTGTTAGAGCAACTGATGTATCCCTTCAATAGAGGAGTCCCACTGTCAGAAAACAATGACACAGCAGGGTGGATTCCGCCATCCACCTAGCTTCCTTGTGGTGTGTGGATGAGGGAATCCATTTGTGGTTGTGTTTTTTTTTTTTTTTTTTTTTAAGCCATAGTTCTTTGAAAATGTTTGATACATGAAAATTTTGTATGAACAATTGATAATAAAGGCTGATATTCATAGGGTTTAAACCGGAAATTATGTACTAGTTGATGGCAAACTTTTTTTTTTAATTCTTTATTTTGAATTTTTTAGTCGTACAATAAGTGTGACACAAAGACAACTGTAGGAACGCGTATAGGTCAGAGGCATATGAGAACAACTAATTAGAACATGCCTCTTCCATCGAACCATATATAAAGAAAAAGTAGTGAACAAAAGACTTATTTTTTTTCTAGTGTATGCAAGCAAACTCCATGATCCAAAGAGGGTTAACACAGCTTATGAGAAAGCAAACCCAGGTGCTCCTGGTCAAATTCTGATTTCATAATTCCACTTGGATTTGCTTTGTATCTAGAGCTCTGTCAGTATATATGAAAAAAAGCAACCATCCCTTCCATGGTATGGGTTTTGAATCTTGATCTATCTAATTTTCTACTTTTATATTTTATACTGTCGCTATATGCATAAATTACATTTAATAATGGCAAAAAAGGAATTTGGATAAGCCTATTTTGAGGAAAATATGTAGGCAGCTATTGAGTTTTTTTCCTCATCTGAATCACTGACCCTGAACAAGTATGCAGATCAGAAGTTCTGATTTCATCTGCTGTGTGCTTTCTCTGGCTTGGAAAAATTCTGAAGTCTGGATCAGTGTGACAGACAGACAACTAGTATTTTCAGGAGATTGTCAGCAGAGGCATTCTCCATATCCTCTTATGTTTTCATGTCTATGCCCATGTCTGATTTAATGTTTTCATACATTTTTTTTTTTTTTTAAAGCGGGACTCTGGACATCTAAAATACCATTTAGTACCCTTGCAGATTTTTCTAAAAATGCATTTTTACATTCAGCTACCATAAATACCTGAATCTGTCTTCATATTGGCCTGTTTTTCTCATCTACATAGCAATGCTTGAACTGAGAGGAGAGGACACACAAGAATCTAGCTAATCAGACTCTGCTGTGTGCACACGGAGGAAAGAAGACTGAGCAGAGTTGATGACTTATTATTGTGTTGCTCTTCCATCATTATCCAGTCAGCTGGCTGTTATATGAAAAAAAATAGTTGTTATGAAAAAGTTAATGTACCTTCATCTTATAACTAGATAAGAACAACTATTGTGGAGGCAGCATGGACTTTCGTGGTACGATATGAACTTACAGAAGTCAGTTTACAAAAAATATATAAATGTATTATACAAAATATACATAATAAAAAGCCTTGAATGAGTAGATGCTAGACATTGGATGCTACTAATAGAAAGAATAGGAAGAAACATATGTTTAAATAGAAACTAATATTTAAAAAATTCATAAGGTGGAGATATCTATCTCACAACCATTATGGTTCAAGTAATTTCGAAAAAGAGAGAGAAAATGCATTCACGATATTTCAATTAATAGTACACAGCTGTGTAATCTTCACTAGGCAAAGCAAACAATTAGGCAGGGAGAGTATATTATCTAGATGGGTACTGAAATCAGGTACACGTGGAAATAGTCCAAAGAACCATCTAGAGCCACATATGAATTCTATATAAAATAGAGATATACAAAAAAAGGGGAAAGGAATTGTTATTAAACTGATTTAAAACTCATAGCAAGGAAATATTCCTAATGGGAGTGATCACAAAGACGCTCACCTATCTTAAGAATCTCAAATCATGATATCAAGATCACATCACAAGGAATGGATATACTCAGTAAGTGTCCAAGCATCAAAGAATATTCAAATAAGGTATTATACAAGATTTCAGACACAAACCAGATCCATCAGGATCTATAAAGTAACAAGTAGTAGTTCATACATGGACAAATCATGAAGATCAACACGCATAAGATGACACATACTGATCAGTCCACTCTACAGAATGTCTCCACCGCCATGCACGCTGTCACCAGGAAACGTCTGAAAGATTGGTTCCCATTATATACCATAAAGTACACATGATTCCTATCCGTTTAGACGTCAGCAGCGTGCGCCAGGGCGCCGCAAAATGACGTCAACGGATACGATTCCAGGGCACGCATCTGCGTACGCGCGATTGACGGCACGTACGCATAGCGTGAGCATGCGCGGTACTGCACGGTGATCTGTCAGTGTGTAAACAGAAGGACAAAGCGTTGGCCCATCCAAACAAAATCTAACGTCTGTGTACGCCATCTAGTGGTTATAACACAAACATCAGAAGGATGAGGAATCACACACTCGCCCAAGAGATATAGACCCCTAAAACACCTGAAAGTAGGCCATGGAAGGTGAGGGCTCCTATTAACGAGGATCCAATCCAATGTAAAGGGGTACCATTGAGGGAAAGAGAGGGGATGAGGGATGTACCGAGGGGGTATATTAGAATTTATCTTCATTTATATAGATACCTGACAATATACCATGAAGGTTGGTTATTAGTTGTGTATGTTTTGTGATGTTAACAATGTATATCTGATTCATATACTTTTTTGTAGATCATTTTCTGACCTAATATATTCCTGAAGAAGGGGGTAACCCCGAAACATGTAGAGTGTGCAACTGGAAGAACAGTTTCCGTGTATAACAGTGCGGAACCATAATATACATTCAATTTCTTCCAATTTGTGTGAGATAAGTGGACGCTCCACTATTGGTAGCATCCAGTGTCTAGTATCTACTCATTCAAGGCTTCTTATTATGTGTATTTTTGTATAATACATTTTTATATTTTTTGTAAACTGACTTCTGTAAGTTCATATCGTACCACAAAAGTCCATGCTGCCTCCACAATAGTTATTCTTATCCAGTCAGCAGGCTACAGAGACGATAGCAATGTATTCTTGAATGCTAACCAAGAAAGTAGCGTCCCCTGCCGGTTTGTGGTGTTGGCCAGACATTGCAAAGGTTCTGGACTACATTACTAATCTTTTTCTCTTATAGATTAGTTCACGTGTGGATTTCAGCTGTTTAGCTAGCTGTTTAGAGTTCTGCTTTAGGAAATTGATACATAGACATGCGACGCCAAGACTACCATGGCCCCAATTTGTTGGAATATGCAATGCATATGCATATTTGTTGGAATATGCATATACATGCATGTCCATACCTACGTACGTAGTTTGCTATTGTTGGTCAAACTGTAACTTAGAAATGAAATCATTTCATTGTATTAACTCCTAGCCGCATGTTTCCGTAATATTTTCTAAAGAAGGATTTCAACAGTTTCTATTCTTAACCCTTTCCTAGCTGTATGCTATAAATATAGACTGTAAAGGGACGGTCTATATTTAGAGGATTGCTAAACTGGATAATGTATTGAATGATCCACTAGAGATTGTACTGCAGAAAGTATATTTAAATCAATGGTGTTACTGCATATCCACTTTGCTTGTTATCTGATCATAACCCTGAAGATAATGCTTGGCAGCTGGGCTCGCTCCTCTAGTGGCGAGATGGTGTACATAGTCACTAATGCTTCACCAGAGTAATTAGCATCTCTGTCCGTTCCCATCCATCACTCTGCCTCCTCTCCACCTGCTGGGGACTCTGTGTCATTTTCAAGTTATTTTTGTTGAGGTTACACAGGACGCTTTTGACAAGGAGAGGCTGTACCAGACAACGTGCTTGTTGATGGACACTTTGTTTTTCCTGAACTGGGACTATAGCATGCCATAGAACTCCACAGCAAATACGTCTACTGCAATTATACAGTCCTAAATAGACTTGTCAGATGTATATGATTACATACGTAATTGCCAAATTGCTCCTGCCAATAAACATATTGTTGCTTTATTCTTCCCATTAACGGCTTCCGTAGTATAACATTTGTGTTATAACAATATAACCCTTATCAGGCAGTACTTTTGGAAATCAGTTACAGTAAGCTAAATGATGAGACAGCAAAATGGTAATAAATTTGTTTTCTGTGAGAAAAAGCATAACTGATGTTTGTATATTCTCTGAATATACAAACTAGCTTTGTGAGGAAATTACAATGATGTAATTTTCATGCACGTCCAGTTATTTGCTAATACACCCTGTTTTTTTTTTTTTTTTTGATTCCCGAACAGCTACTCCATCTCTGCTTCCATATACCATGTATCTCAAGTATACCAACAGGCCTTTTTATATACCCCCCATGACTAAGGGCCAGTATTAAATTTGCTTGTTGCAGAGAATGTATAGAAGTGCTTATAGGGAAGCGTAAAGTAGCTCTGGTTTTAACAAGTGTGTTTTTTGTTTTTTTGTAAGTTACACCATACGTTTTTCAAAGCCTCATTTGGGCTTCCAGATCTCACCTTGTCATTAGTCATTTTTAAACTGGGCATGGCAGCACACATGACAATTGTGTAAAGTATAGAGGATACTAAAAGAGAGTTTCCCACATGGGGGCCTAACTATTTATCCATGTGTTGTAGCTTCCTTATTGGACACTACCTGGCTAATAACACGGTTTTTGAAAGTTGAGAATATCAGATAAAATGTTATCAGTTTGAAATATGAGCAGTGGGAAGCATCTGTGGTATTAGGAACAAATCATTGCGACCAGCTTTTAAGGATCATAAATTCTGTATTGTAAACCACTGACCTTGGATGACTCCTGTCACCTAAAAGTTTCTGTGGCTGGAGCCAGTGGTCTTTCTCTTCTTCACATCCATAAGAGGCCTTTATCACAAAGATGTTCAGCCTACACTGACCAGAAGAATGTTCTTAGATCTTTTTGAGTTAGCTTAAGATCTCTGGGTGCTACAGTGGGATGTAATATGTGGTGTGTGAAGGGAATTGTTTACCCCCAGCACCTCGTTTAAGGTGTCAGTATGACCATGAAATGCATTTAGGAAAGTCAGTTTAGTCAACTAAGCTATGTATTTTACTTCTCACATTAGTTTGTCTAGATACTTTTTTGTGAGTTCAACACTAACCATGTTTTAGCTTTTAGGTAATTTTAATATTGTGGGGTTTTTTTTCAGATCTGGTCGAAGTTTGAGGAACAACCAGTAGAAGAAGTAGTGACTGTGGTGGAGGAAAAGGAAAGAAATGCCAATTACAAGCCTGTCTTAGTAACAGAGATTACAGATGAGCTACACTTCTATGTACAGGATGTAGAAACAGGTAAGTGTCTCTCATCCTTAAGCATTGTTTCTCTGTCTTTCTTTCCACATCCCTGCAATGCTATAAGACAATCCACAGTAAACTTTTTCTGTGCCATCGTTTTCTTACTATGCCAGTTTATAGGCACATAAATTCTATCCATACTGTACTTGGCTGTGTGCAAAATTCATTGAACTCATTAGGCGAACTTTGGGTGCAGTATTAGTTTAATACATAACTGTGACACACGGGTAGAAAGAAATCCAGGAAAGGTCATGGCTGTTGCTGCCAACAAAATTTTAATATTAATGAAAAGGACAATTGTACATTAAAATTCACAGTTCTATTTATGTAAGGACAGAGTACTTATTTCATTTTGTTTCCACTATAGTAAATCAAACCCCATATGATAGGAAGATGTGTTCAGGTCCAGTATATAGCAAGTGTCTTATCTTTAAATATAAAATATGTATATAACCTGAATAAAATATGCAGTATTAAAGCTTAATTTATGAGGCTGGTGAAGTGTTGAGCACAAATCAATAAGATGGGAGGTTATTTTAATTCTGTATGTTTGTATCATCCATTGGATCCATTATTTTATTTTTTAATTAAAATGTCTTATTCACTGTTGGTGGTGCATGAAAGAGGAATGTACTATGCTACACATCTAGTGGTCCTGCCCTCTGAACTCGCTCTTCTGGAGACAAATATTTACTAAATATGAACAGGTGAGGAGCCTGTGCAACTGAGAAACACTGGAAATTGTCCTCTTCTCCCTGCACCCAGGATCAATTTCATGCTCCAATAAAGGCCTCTCCTACCCCCCCTTCTAAAATAATGGTTCATTAAAACCATCCATCTGCAGCAAATGGAGTTACTGAGTCCCATTATGACAAATTTGACTTGTGTATTCACTTAGGATTTAGCTGATCCAGATACTCCATCAGAACCCTTTTGTAACCTTGCTGACTATTCTCCCATCGACTAGGCTTGGGGGCTCGCTCTCAGTGGCTACCCCACCTTCCTCTCTTATCCCTCTCTGTTCTATCTGCCAGCAAATCTTCCTTTTGATCTGTTACTTTTGTTCTGATCCCCCACCAGACCCCTTTCACATTACACAGGTTAATTTGTTTATATACCCCCTTCTACACATACCCAGGTCAACCCTTTGTACTGTATCCCACAGGGACCAACTTACAGCACAGGTCCCTTTTTCGATTAACGTGGTTGACAATGTCTTCTCTCAGTGATCCTGTATTCATTTGTCCAGTTCATACTTGTGGTGAGCTTGAATGCCCTGTCCTGTTTTTATGTACTCTGTTAGTACTGAAAACATTCAATACACTTTTACTTAAAAAAACAAAATACAAATAAAAAGTCTTCACAAATAGAAGTACCACTTAACGTTTGTGTAATCCCCCCCCCCCCCCCCCCCCGAAAATGGGCATTTAGCTGTTAAACTTTTTTTTTTTCTTGTGAAGCATTATTGTACCCTAAAAAAATCACTATTTTATCACCAATCGAATTGCCCCCTTTTTTCTCACTCAGTAGACAAATAATTGAAACTTATGATTTCCAGCCTGAAGCTAGTGCTATTCTAAGGCGGTATCACAGACCCCTTCAACATTGTTTGTGAATTCAGCTTTGCATTCAAAAAAAATCTCAAAAATCACAAGATGTATCTTCATCTGATCTGTGCGGAAATTTTTTTTTTTTTCATTTTAATTTACAAAAGTAAATAAAGCACAGTGATGAGAATGCTGCAATTATGTTGCTTTTGTAAATCGGGTATTTTTTTGTTCTATATTGGTTGTTCTTGGAATAGGGTGCATAACCAATCCTGCTTCAATACTGCCATGAATTGGTAAGACAATCCATTGTTTCCTATACTAAAGTTGAATCTATTTACATAAACGTGACATTTTATGTTATGAATATATGCTTTTTTTTGTTGACCTTCTTTTAAATCAGTAATACTTTTCACGGGTAGTATAAAGGTGCATGCATATGAAACATTACAGGATTGTAATGGGTTGATTATCTGCAGCTCCTGTTTTATGACAGAGATGGGAAGAAACGTTTTCAGACTTTCAGCTCAGAGAAGAACTGGGGCATTGAAAATCTAGAATCTGCTGGGTTTTTCTTACGGTTGTGCTCATAAGTTTACATACCCTGGCAGAATTTATGATTTCTTGGCCAAGGGAATATGAATGATAAAACAAAAACTTTTCTTTCACTCATGGTTAGTGTTTTGCTGAAGTTATTTATTATCAATCAACTGTTTACTCTTTTTAAATCATAATGGCAACAGAAACTACCCAAATGACCTTGATCAAAAGTTTACATACCCCAGTTCTTAATACCCTATATTGCCCCTTTTAAGATCAATGACAGCTTGAAGTCTTTTGTGGTATTTATTTGTTGATGAGGCTCTTCATCTTCTCAGATGGAAAAGCTGCCCATTCCTCTTGGCAAAAAGCCTCAAGTTCCTGTAAATTCTTGGGCTGTCTTGCATAAACTGCACGTTTGAGATCTCCCCAGAGTGGCTTAATGATATTGAGGTCAGACTAGGATGGCCACTCCAGAACCTTCACTTTATTCTGCTGTAGCCAATGACCGGTTGACTTGACCTTGTGTTTTGGATCATTGCCATGTTGGAATGTCCAAGTATGTCCCATGCGCAGCTTCCTAGCTGATGAATGCAAATGTTCCTGTAGTATTTTTTTGATAACATACTGGATTCATCTTGCCATTTTTGACCAAATTTCCTGTGCCTTTTGTAGCTCGCACATCCCCAAAACATCAGCGATCCACCTCAGTGTTTCATAGTAGTAATGGTGTACCTTTCATCATAGGCCTTGTTGACTCCTCTCTAAATGTAACGTTTATGGTTGTGGCCAAAAAGCTAAATTTTGATCTGATCACTCCAAATGACTTTGTGCCAGAAGGTTTGAGGCTTGTCTCTGTGCTTTTTGGCTTACAGCCCATCTTTCTTCAAGTGCCTCCTTATTGTGCATCTTGAAACAGCCACACCACATGTTTTCAGAGTCCTATATTTCACCTGAAGTTGGTCTCCCTGACCGTGGTTTGGTTTCAACAGAACCCCTCATTTTCCACTTCTTGATTAAAGTTTGAACACTGCTGATTGGCATTCTCAATTCCTTGGATATCTTTTTATATCCCTTTACTGTTTTATACATTTCAACTACCTTTTCCTACAGATCCTTTGACAATTCATTTGATTTAGAATCCAGAAACATCAGTACAGCACTGGATGAAAGATGCAAGGGTCTGTCAGGAGTCCAGAAACTCATTGACCTTTTTTACACACACCCTAATTACAAGCAAACAGATCACATGTGAGGATGGTTACCTTTAATAGCCATTCAAATGCCTTTTGTGACAACTTGTGTGCATATTATCAGGCCAAATTTACCAGGGTATGTAAACTTTTGATCAGGGTAATTTGGGTAGTTTCAGTTGCCATTATGATTTAAAGAGTAAACGGTCAATTGAAAAGTAATGTTTTTGTGTTATCATTCATATTCTCCGAAAAATGGCCAAGAAATCATAAATTCTGCCAGGGTATGTAAACTTATGAGCACAACTGTATGTGTGTTCATGTTTCAAGTCTCAGTTGCAGATTTTGAGGATATTGGGTGCAGGGGTTGGGCCCTCCCCTCTGTTGTCTTAACTGGACCTCTGCAAGTTCAATATGATCTTGTATCATCTTGATGAAAAAAACTCACTGACACTTTTCTCTTGATCTGGGCCTCATGTATGAAAAGTGTTCTTGATTTTCATGGCAAGCAGTAGTCTGTCATTTCCCATTTGCATGTTAGAAAATGCTGTAGACCTGTTTTTAAAACAGTGACTGAAAAGCTCCTTGTTTTGGTCCAATGGCATCCAGTAAGATTCAAATATAGTGCAAAATCACAGATGGAGAAAAAGGTTTGCAGCGCCCCTATCCAACCAATCTGATTCAGCCAATAATCTGATTTAATACACTTTGATAAATTTGGCCCTGTGTTTTCCAGCTTGAACATTGCCACTCTCCTGTATACTGTTTTTACGTGCAGTGCAAGCATAGGCAAAGTGAGAGAATTCATCAAAACTATAGCAGACAGAATCTGGAGAAGCTGTGCATGGTAACCAATTAGCTTCTAGCTTTCATTTTCAAAGCTTAATCAAACAGAAATAAAAACTGATTGATCATGCACAGCCACTCCAGCTTCTGTCTGCTTGAGTTTTGATAAATTCTCCCCAGTGTGATTTATGGAGGAAAACGAGGTAACCAGGTTTATCCATTTAGTTATTTCACTCTGCATCCCTACTGGGACACGTTTGTTGGATGAACAGATTGCACCCAATCATATGCAGCCTCTGTTTGGGTTTTTTGACAGGCACTGTGGTGGGGGGGGGGGGGGGGGCTACCTGTTGATTGTGATTGGAAAGAGAACTAGTAATGGCTGGGCCTTTTTGGAAATATAAGCACAGTTGATGTCCTTCATTATTTCCTAATGTTAAAGTGGCCTTGCTTTTCAACTACCTAGGCCAACATCAGGCATTTTGTAGTGCCAAGGATAATGTGGAGTGGACCTATAGTATGTCACTTGAAGCTTCTTGCTGGTCATGTAACACACATGATCTGTTTTAATAAATAAAAAGCTTGGCTTCAAATAGAACCAGTTACAACTACACCAAACCTATACAAAAATAAAAGTATTTAGTCTTCAGATGTTTGAACTCTGCTGATAATGCACGATTTACATTCTGGCTGGCTGCTGGTCTGTTTTATGTAATAACGATATGCATACTCTCACTCTTTGTTGGTTCTGACCATGAGAACAGGCAGTTCACTGAGCATCAAATGTCAGACTTCAGGTAGCCTCCCACTTCTGAAGCTTGGCCATACATGTAGATATTGCATATGCGGTTACAAGTAATTGCCAGAAACTATGAGTTTGATCGGCCACCAGATCTTGGTCATTTCTGAAATCAAAACTGGGCAATAATTTGTTTATTTCCCCTGTTTTTGATTCAATCTTTCAACGAACGGTTTTGAAGCGAAGGTAATTTTAGATTTTTTCTACTAGTTCAATTGAGGCAATCTTGATCTAATTTCCTTGGCATTAATCTAAGCCACCATTTTGTTTCTTCAAATGCTTTTCAGTTTTGACGAAGAAAACTTAATCAAAAGCTTTTATTTCTAGATCAAATTGCCACATGCACAGCCAGCTTAAATTTTGGGGCTTTGGGATCCAGCTACAGGTGTGATTGCACCTGTGCATTTTTGCGTGTCGGGTTTAGGTCAGCACGTTTATTTCAGTGGGCTGCCCCACGCATGAAAATCTCACAAAGGTGACCCCCCCCTCCTTTTTTTATTTTTTTTATTAAGTGTGGCATACACAAATGCATGGTACATTGGTACCATGTGTTTTGGTGCACAATGTCGCAAGTTACATTGAAGGGCCATTAGGAATTATTGGCACTGCCATGCACCTGCAAAAGAGATCTACATTATTTTTGAATTGTGGAATGTGAAAATGTGAATTTGCAACTGTTTTGTGGTGCCGACATGTGAACCTAGCCTTGGTCATCCGCTGAGTAATTCTGGCCAAATGCAATGAAAATATCAGACAACCAGTATTGGTCACTCAACTAGTTTAAACCAGCTTTCAGACACAAAAACAACCAAATGAACAAGACCACTTACCACAAATACTTTGGGTCAGCCTTGTTCAGGGGTGTTTTAGATGCTTTTGCACAAATTTACTATGCACTCATTTTGGCATGGATGAAGGACCTCCAAACCAAAGCACCAATTGATCTCAAACTGACCTTAATTCATCTAAGTGTATTCTAGTCTATTTCTAGGCAAGGTTAATTGAGGAAGTAAATATCGATCTTTCAAAAGTAAGGCTTAACGTTAATAATGATTTTAGACTAAATGTTGAGATTCTTGCATTTGTTTATAGGTGTAGGGTTCCCTTTAAATTTTGCCCTTCCTGGTGCTAAGCGCTGTAATTCAACCTTCAAATGCAAGCGTTTAAGGGGCGGTGTTTAATATTTGTGATAAGTTGAGGTGAGGCCTTGTGTATGGCCTAGCTTTTGGATCACTTTATACAATAATTGACAATGTAAAAAGCTACTATAATGTGCAGGTGGTTTGACCCAGCAAATGTGTTGCTAACCATGTACTTGACAGTTCTTTCATATTTCCATTAGGTTTTCCAGAAGCTTTTGCAATAAAAACTTGTTTACATATAATCGACTCTATAGCGCTCTGCACCTGTCTATTTAATTATTTTCAGATTTCAAAATTAGGGTGGCGATCAAATGCCTATCACTTGGAATTTTGGCAGTTTTGATCGCTTGTCATTACGGTATCAGGAACTGAGCTTTCATCAGCTGCCGCTGCAATAGATTTGCAAGTCTGATGCTGTCACAAAAGTAATAAAAGTGGCTTCTTGCTACAGGAACTTGGCTTTAACAAAAAGTATAAATATCTATGTAGCAATGCTGTTGTGTTCTTCCCATGCACCAACTAAAATTTGGGAAAGGGATGTACTGTATGTCCAGGTAGTAGAATTTACTCCAAACTGTCCTCCAACCCTAATGCCCCGTACACACATTCGGACTTTGTTCGGACATTCCGACAACAAAATCATAGGATTTTTTCCAACGGATGTTGGCTCAAACTTGTCTTGCATACACACGGTCACACAAAGTTGTCGGAAAATCCAATCGTTCTGAACGCGGTGACGTAAAACACGTACGTCGGGACTATAAACGGGGCAGTGGCCAATAGCTTTCATCTCTTTATTTATTCTGAGCATGCGTGGCACTTTGTCCGTCGGATTTGTGTACACACGATCGGAATTTCCGACAACAGATTTTGTTGTCGGAAAATTTTATCTCCTGCTCTCCAACTTTGTGTGTCGGAAAATCCAATGGAAAATGTCCGATGGAGCCCACACACGGTCGGAATTTCCGACAACACGCTCCGATCGGACATTTTCCATCGGAAAATCCGACCGTGTGTACGGGGCATTAGAGCATTTTCCAGCATTATTTTTTTTCAAACTTGATACATGTCTTTTTTTCAGCCTATGTATCTGCCTGAAAATACTTGATGAGAAATTTACAATATTCCTTGTATAAGGTCATGCATTTTGTTTTTTGCTGCAAGAAAGCCAGGCCACCTTCATAAACCACCTAGGTTCAGAATTTGGCTTATTCATATCAACATTAAGGACAAGCTGTGAATTTGTGTCTCAAGCCCTTACTTTGCAGTGTGTTATAATAGATGCTATGTGCAGCTTCCATAGATTGTGTACTGCTACATACCATAGATTGTGTACTGCCAAGGAGCCACTTGGTAATTTGGGTTCCGTGCTCTGTGCCTCGACTACACCAACCACCTCAGCCCCTCTGGCACACCTGGTTAAGAGAGTCACTGCAAGCACTTATAAGGATACAAGTATAGCCCTTTCATGCCAAAGCCCCAAACATTATATATATCTATAGATCTAGATATTATATATATCTAGATATATATATATATATATATATATATCTCTAATTTAGCAGAGACCCTAGAGAATAAAATGGTGTGTGTTGCAATATTTTGTCACACGGTATTTGCGCAGCAGTCTTTCAAATGCCCTTTTTTGGGAAAAAGTCACTTTCATAAATTAAAAAAAAAACGTAAAGTTGACCGTAAAGTTAGCCCAATTTTTTTCTATAATGTGAAAGATGTTACGCCGAGTAAATAGATACCTAACATGTCATGCTTTGAAATTGCTCACACTCATGGAATGGCAACAAACTACAGTACTTAATCACCATAGGCGATGCAGAGTTTTTTTGCTAGAATTATTGCTCTCGCTCTAACGATTGCGGCAATACCTCATGTGTGATTCAAACACCGTTTACATATGCCGGTGCGACTTGTGCATGCGTTTTCTTTGCTGCGCGAGCTCGCGGGGACGCTGTACATTTTAATTTTTTTTATTCTTATTTATTTTATTTATTTTTTACGGAGCAACAAAGTGTGGCGGTGGAAAGGTATTGGTGAAAAAGCCAAAAATAAACAATAACTAGTAATAATAAGTGTAAAAAATAAGTGTAAAAAATAAGGGGGGTGGTGTGTTACCCTAACAGAGTGTAGAACCCAAGGTATTTCCAATGGGTATATACCCAGAGGTATCTTCCACAAACCCAAAGACAAATAAATACCTTAAAGCGGGGTTCCACCCCAATTTTATAACATTATTATGCATTCTCTTCCTTGCCTAGATGCTGACATGCTGTGTAAAAAAAATTTAAATCGCCGTAGTTACCTTTTTTTTTCTAATCTTCTTAGCACTTCCTGGTTTTCCTCCCATGGGAGTAGGCGTGTTTCTAGCCTCTCCCAGACCTCCCACAGTCCCCTGGGAGCTAGTCTCAGGCTTCCCAGCATGCATTGTGCAACAGCGTCATCACAACATCTCGGTGAATGCTGGGAGCACAGCATTCACCGCATCCAGGAAATACATGCTTGTGGGCTTCAAATGCCCACAATGAAGATGGAAACCGCCTTCAGTGAATTTTATAAGTTATTCTTTACAACGAAATCGGACACAGGCGGACTTATTACACAGAACATGTGAGTAGATAATCATGAGAAGAAAAGTTTGTGAATGAACTCCAAAAAAAAAAAAACGATAGATAGTTGGACCCCCCGCTTTAATGAAAAAGTAAATATGAGAAGTGATGGAAAATAAAACTACATATAACTAGTAGTATTCATTCGTAATGCAGTGAGTGTATTGTGATGCGAAAAGCCTGAATAATTGGATGAATCGTAAAACAAATCCAAATATGTATAATAGAAAACACCTCAATATGCTATAAGTAAGCTCAACAATATGTGTCTATCAGATTAATTGCATAATCACATATCACGTATCAAGTATATCAGACAAATAGGTATATAGAATATCAATGTCCGTCACTACAAAATGGGTTGGTCACGGTGTCTACGTGACACTAAAGGTGCTCCCGGTCATCACATGTATTAAAAAGGGACTATCAGGAACATCTCTGCATGTGGAGTAGGCTCTTCTCCCAGCGTGACAATATCATCTCAGGCAAATCAACATAAAATGCCCTTACCAGAACGGGTGGACTCCCGTTGGCGGTGAGTCAGAAAGGCTTGTACCGTCAAATGGTGTAGTAGGTCAAACAGTAGAGTTGTTCAGATTTGGATCCTGCCAGTAGACTTGGCTTGAAGAAGCAAAGAGTATCGCCAAATGGTGTATCCCTGAGTGGGTTGGACTGGACCCTGGTGTCCTTTTCGAACCAGCTTGGAACAACCGCCAGAAACCACCTCAATACCGACCATCCACATAAAGGGGCAAGGAACAAAAGAAAAACTTCAACATGGCGTAAATCCGTTTGAAGCGTTGAAAGAATTTATTGGTAAAAAAGTTTTTTTACATCCAACAAATAATAAAAAGTTGGGCGGTAAAAACTAGGCTCACAAATAAAAATGAATAGCGCAGTAAGTGATGGTTAGGGTAAAACAAACGAACCTGGCGCGTTTCATCCTCTAGGACGTCTGCTGGGGTATTTTTTTACATTGTTACTTAAAAAAATCTGATAATTTTTATCGCTGTCACAAGGAATGGAAACATCTCTTGTGACAGTAATAGGTGGTGACGGGTACTCTTTATGGAGAGATCGGGGGTCTAAAAGACCCCAAATCCCTCCTTTGCCCTTCAAAGTATTCAGATCGCCAAAAACAGCGATTCTGAATACTGTATTTTTTTTAAATCTGCACCACTGGCAGCCAAGTAAACCGGAAGTGACGTCACTTCCGTGTTTTTACATAGGAGACTGAAACTAAGCCGTTTCAGTCTCACTCTAGCCGGCGGAAGTGCCAGATGGTGGAAAGAGCGGCGGGAGGGGGGCATCCCCTCCCACTCCTTTAGGATTACAGCAGAGCTGCTTTCAGCCGCATCATTTGGTATCCCTAAAGAGCCGCCAGCTCTAAAAAATGGTACCGGGATGATGCCAGCAGCTCCAGGCGTCATCCTGGTATAACCCCTTTAAAGTCAAGCCCGCATATGTGCGTACGGTCGGCACTAAGGGGATAGATACCTTTCACTCGGCTGTGAATTAGTATCAGAAAATAGACATGACTAGTGGTAAAATAACTTAATGTATTTGCACGGGTTAGAAGAAATGTTGGTTTGAGCATAAATGTCCATGTAGAACGTAGGTTCAGAAACAGTCTGCTAAACAGTATAATCTCTGTGCCAAACTAACTTAGAGTCCTGTACCACTTGACCGGAATCAACTCTCAAATCAGCAAAGTCAGAAATAAACTGTGCATACTGTATGAGCAATAATATAATATAACTAGTTTAGAGTGCACTCTGAGAATGGGTACATTATCCCCTAAGAGTTGCCTCTTTTATTATAAGCATTAGGTAAAGGTCTCTATGGGGCAGCTGTAAAGGGGCAGTCATTTAGTTTTAACTCTTCAGCTGGCTAGCATTGGGATCCCTGTTTTACCATTGGTGCACATGAGTACAATCCCAATCCAACCTGAAGCCAGCGAGTTTGGCTACTAGGCAGGGCCATCTTTAATATTGATTGGACCCTGGACAAACATTTTCTGGGCCCCCCATGCAATTTTGCTCTCCACCTGCTCTGAGCCATACAATAAATAGCAGCTAAACTCAATCAGTTTAATTAGATCAGGCAGCATTTGTGATTGGTTGCCAGAGGATACAGTGTATCATTACCACTGACTGGCTGCTAGAGGTTACAGCACACATTATGGCTCACTGATTATTTGAGAGATATATAGAGCACATGACTTCTGCTTATTGATTGGTTGCTAGAGATTACTGTACATCAATACTGCTCACTGTTTGCTAGAGGTTGCTGGACGACATCCTTACCACTCACTGATTGGTTGCTAGAGGTTACTGCATACCCTTACCACTCAGTGATTGGTTGCAAGAGGTTAGTGCGCATCATTACTGCTCACTGATTGGTTGCTAAAGATTATAACACATCATCTCCTCATTGCCTGCACACCATGGACTGGGCAAGTGAGGGGACCCATCAATAGACAGAAAACTCCTAGGGATCCTGGGATCAGTGGCAATGCTTGGGGGAGGGGGAGTGTGATCAGTGGCAATGCTGGGGGGTTGACAGGATTAGTTAGGAGGCAGTACTCTGTGACAAATTCTGAATCATGTAGAGAAAAGCTGGGAATCGTTGGCAAGTATATAGTGGGGGATTCTACACAGACCACAAATGTAATAGGGAATTTACAATGACCAGCAATGTGGGGGGGGGGGTAAACACTGACCACCATGTAATGGGAGATTTTACACCACCCACCAATATAAAGAGGGATTTCTACATGGACACCAATGTAATGGGAGCATTTACACCAACCACCAATGTAAGGGGGAATATATAATGAATTCCACGTAAGGAGGAATTTACACTGTCAACCATTGTCAAGCAGATTTCTACTGACCACCAATGTAAGGTGACACTAATACACTGACCACCAATGTTGGGGGGGGATTTACACTGACCACCAGTGTAAGGGCAATGCAGCACTTACCACCAATGTAAAGGGAAATGTTCAATGGTCACCAATGTAATGGGGGATTTTACATCAACAGTCAAATGAGGGGGATTTCTACACTAGCCACCAATGTAAGGGGGGGATTTACACTCCCCACTAGTTTAAAGGGGGCTTTTACATAAACAACCAAAGTAAGGGAGGATTCAAGTGCAAGTTTGGATTTTTTTTTACCGATTACCAATAGAAAGAGGAGTTTCAACACTGGCCACCAATGTAATGGGGATTTACACTGACCACTAATGTAATAGGAGCATTCACAGTAACCACCAATGTAAGGAGGTTTCCCCTACCCAAATCTCTTTGAAGCTCCCGGTCTCCAGACCCTAACCCGGCAATGAGAAAACCAAAAGATTAGTTTTCTTCAACCAGAAAAACAATTCTGAAGCCCTTCACATATGTGAGACCCCTATGTTATCATGAATTCCACTACTACAGTAGCAGGGTAAAAGGATCAGTCCAGGAGGCAGGTAAAAAATATGGTCAATAAACAGTCCAGGGTCAGTTCCAGAGCAGTCAGAGTTTTGTACAATTTAAGTAGTAGACAGAAGCGTGGTCGAATAACAGGCCAGGGTCAGTTTTGGAGCAGGCAGAGGTATGGTCAGTTTAGACAGCAAGCAGAAGCGTGGTTGAATAACAGGCCAGGGTCAGTTCAGAGCATGCAATGGCATAAGGGGTGTGAAGGTATATGAAATTGCGAATTACTTTTACCATACCTCACTAATGCGGAGAAGTATGGTAATGGTGGAAACAGTCAGCTATGCAGAGGCCTGGTTGGGAAGGACACTGGGGACAATAATACGTGGTGATTATTCTAAGGCTGGGTTCACACTTAATTCGCATGCAGCTCACAGCAGGGGTCTGATGCTTCCCTGTTCTCAGTTTCAGGGACGATTCTGGTCCGAATTTTTGCCTGAATTCAGGCCCGAAACGGAGCTAAAGACGCACAGGACCCCTGTGCAATTCGCTTTGCAGCCGCCACGGTGATGTGTGAACCGGCTCCATTGAGAGCCAGTCACAATCTCCTGTCATGCGAAGAAACCTGCATCCAATTAGCATAAGTGTGAACCCAGCCTCACTCCTCCTCTTGGGTACACCCAGCATTTCTTTTGACGTCTTTGGCCTGTTTCTCGGGAGAGGGACCTTCTCGAGAAAATGGCATTCGTGGAGTTTGCTTATTACATCTGAATGCTTTCTGGTGCGCAGTTGGGGTATATATGGGCAGTGATGATTTCCTCCTGATAAGCCAAGGAAGGAATACGGGTCTCTAGGTGAAGTGTATATATAACCATTGTATATGGCCAAATAAAAAAATAAATTGAGACTTTTTTATACCAATGGTATGTTCGTCTTGTGCCAAGGTAGGTTTGGATCATTTGATCATGGAGGTCGACTCCCCCCCCCAGAACAAATTGTAGTCGTGGACACATTTTTGGATTAGGCCATTCCTTTTGGGGATTTCCACGCAGTTGTTGTGTATTGAAGACAGCATATACTGTAGATATTTTGTCCCTTCCCTTCATAACCAGAATTTCCTCGCTCTGCAAACTTTGCGACTCCCCTCTTCTTAGTTTTATATTAACCGCTTAAGGGCTGCCCCACGTACATATACTGCGACATGGCTGCCCTTGAGTGCAAGATCACGTACCAGTATGTGATTGTTTTTCTTCAGCTCTGGGGCGCACAAGATCTTGTGTTTCTGCTAAGCAGGTACACAGATCTCTGCCTGTCTTAAGTCAAACCATCCCCCACAAAGTAAGAAAGTACTCCTCAGGGAACACAGTTAACCCTTTGATTGCCCCCTGATAACCCTTCTTTGCCAGTGTCATTGGTGCACTCACCATGGATTGTTTTTAGCACTGATCACTGTATTGGTGTCACTTGGTGTCAGATTTGTCCACCGCAATGTCACAGTCCTGCTAAAAATCACTGATTGCCGCCATTACTAGTAAGAAAAATGAAAAAAAGTCCATAAATCTATCCCATGGTTTGTAGACGCTATAACTTTTGTACAAACCAATCAATGTACGCTTGTTGGGATTTTTTTTTTTTTTTTTACCAAAAACATGTAGCAGAAAACATTGGCCTAAATTGATGAAGAAATTAGATTTTTACTTTTTTTTTTTTTTTTATTGGATGTGTTTTATAGCAGAAAGTAAAAAAAACTTTTTTTTTTCAAAATTGTCATTATTTTATTTTGTTTATAGCGCAAAAAATAAAACCCGCAGAGGTAATCAAATACCCCCAATAGAAAGCTCTATTTGTGGGGAAAAAGGGACATTTATTTGAGTAAAGTCTCACACAACCACAGAATTGTCAGTTTTACGCAGCGCAGTGCAGTATTGCAAAAATTGGCCTGGTCGGGAAGAGGGTAAACGAGCCTTTGAGGGAAGTCCTTCCTATTCGCTCGCACAGTGGCACATGCTGGAGTCGTCTTCTGGTGAAGGTTGCGGAAAAGGAGCAAACTAGTGTAGAAGTTTTCCACATAGCACTGATAACCTTTTTTCAAGGAGTGCAACTATGAGGTCCCAAACAACTTTCCTGCTTGTTCCTATGTAGTCTCGGCATTCAGGGGGATGCAGCTGAGTGTTCTTTCCTTCATACACCCAGAAAGCATAAGTGTACACATGGCCCTGTTGCATAACTTGTAAATTTTTACTCCACATCGGACCCTTTTTCTGGGGATGAATTGCTTAATGCCCAGCCTGCTGGTAAAGTGGACAAGCAACTCATCCAGGCAGATATTTTGGTCTGGGAAAATTACTGGGCAAATGTTTCTGAAAAAATTTAGAAGTGGCCAAATTCTATATAACTATGCTGGGTCTTTTCCGGGAGGGCACTGGGTATTATCGTTATAATGTAGGAACCACATTAACATCAAATACCTTGTTATGGGCATTACTGGTGAGTTAGATCGGCATGGGGTAGGTGGACCAGTATGAGCGTAACTAATGTTTTTTGTTGAGTCCCATATTGAACATGAGGCTCAAAAAAAAAATCTTGAACTCCTCCACTGTTAAGTCTCTCCATTTATAGGGATGGGAATAATAGGACTTTGGATTGTTCGCTGTGAATTGTTGGGCATACAGGTTTCACTGGGCCACAATTAAAGATAGGTCATCAGTAAAAACTATATGAAAAAAAATTATGCAGGCAAAATTCTTCGTATTCACCTGGACACCTGGCTGGGCAGTAAAAGGGGGGGATGTTGGGATGTTTGCTGCTTTTGAGTTAGGAAGAAGCCACAGAGTGTTCTGAAGGGCATATGGAAGGCTGGCATAGGTCTTAACCCTTTGGGGCTGACGTGACACCCCACTAGTACCTGGCTTTTCTTGCAGAGGTACTCCATCTCTGGTGGATGCCACTGTGCTAGTGGTGGATGGGGCTGAACTAATAGTGGATGCCACTGCTCTACTTGTGTTAGCCTCCTCGCCAGAATGCCTTCGTTTGGTGGGCACACTATTCTCCTCTTCCGAATCTGTAAGTGTCACTGCTTAGCACTGGCACGTAATTGGAATCAGAGTCAGAAGCAGAATTCCATACAAAGAGCTCTCACTGCTCTCATTGGCTGCACCTAGAATTTGGAATACCTCCTCGATTTTAAACTTTTTTTTTTTGGACATGATGACTGTGGTGACGCTGATGAGCCTGCACAGATCAGTTACACAGATATCCACTGATGAGGCAGCGTAGATGAGGCCCAACTGATGAGCGGCACTGATCAGCTACACTGATATGCACTGATGGAAGTTCATGTGCACTGACTGGCATGGTAAAAGGCAGCTGTGATTGGCCATTTACCATGAGCTATGATTGCCTGTGTCCATGGGACATGGCCATCACAGATTCTTCCCTCTGTGTGGGCAGCGGGTTTCCTTGAGGACGTTAATAGCCATCATTCAGTTATAGCGCAGGCGGCAAGCGGTTAATATTAAAGTTAATGGGGAACATGTGTATCTCTGTAACCATTCCTTTTTTCTTAAAGGGTTTATTTTATAAAATGTTATGATTGTTTTAGAAAATATTTTTGGGTATTCTGTGTGACTGCAAACACATAACAAACGCATTGTGGGGGCTTCTCAAATTTGACTGCAAAAGTGGAACTACACTCGAACCTACCTGCGATGTAGTTGTTTTCATCTAGAACATTTCACTACACCAGTGCACCCCTCTGCCTTTTGTCTGTAATCTGATGATGATCCTGGAATGCACCCGCTGGTCATGCTGGTACACCCTCCTTGCTACCACTCACTCAGACAGATATTAATATAAAAGTGCCAGATATTTCTCAAAACCACCAGTCAAAATATAAACCTGTGTAGGAAGTTTGAATGTGATTGGGTGGCTCAGGAAGCACCCAGAGGGAGGCAGTGTACATGTTTCAAGATTTAATTTGTTATTCCTAGTTGTAGTGTTTACTGGATGTTATTAGCAGCACACTCATTGTTTTCACATATTGGGCGTTTCTCTTTATTCTTTATACCCTTTCTTGGTTAAGATAATTTTGAATACAGTGGGGACGGAAAGTATTCAGGCCCCCTTAAATTTTTCACTATTTGTTATATTGTAGCCATTTGCTAAAATCATTTAAGTTAATTTTTTTCTTCATTAATGTACACACAGCACCCCATATTGACAGAAAAACACAGAATTGTTGACATTTTTGCAGATTTATTAAAAAAAAAAAAATCTGAAATATCACATGGTCCTAAGTATTCAGACCCTTTGCTCAGTATATTTAGTAGAAGCACACTTTTGATCTAATACAGCCATGAGTCTTTTTGGGAAAGATGCAACAAGTTTTTCACACCTGGATTTGGGGATCCTCTGCAATTCCTCCTTGCAGATCCTCTCCAGTTCTGGATGGTAAACGTTGGTGGACAGCCATTTTTAGGTCTCTCCAGAGATGCTTGATTGGGTTTAAGTCAGGGCTCTGGCTGGGCCATTCAAGAACAGTCACGGAGTTGTTGTGAAGCCACTCCTTCGTTATTTTATCTGTGTGCTTAGGGTCATTGTCTTGTTGGAAGGTAAACCCTTGGCCCAGTCTGAGGTCCTGAGCATTCTGGAGAAGGTTTTTGTCCAGGATATCCCTGTACTTGGCCACATTCATCTTTCCCTCGATTGCAACCAGTCGTCCTGTCCCTGCAGCTGAAAAACACTCCCACAGCATAATGCTGCCATCCCCATGCTTCACTGTTGGGACTGTATTGGACAGGTGATGAACAGTGCTCATACTGCTTGAATTAAGGCCAAAATGTTCTATCTTGGTCTCATCAGACCAGAGAATCTTATTTCTCACCATCTTGCAGTCCTTCAGATGTTTTAGCAAACTCCATGCGGGCTTTCATGTGTCTTGCACTGAGGAGAGGCTTCCGTCGGGCCACTCTGCCATAAAGCCCCGACTGGTGGAGGGCTGCAGTGATGGTTGACGTTCTACAACCATCTCCCGACTGCATCTTTGGAGCTCAGCCACAGTGATCTTTGGGTTCTTCTTTACCTCTCTCACCAAGGCCCCCCCCCTCCCTCAATAGCTCAGTTTAGCCGGACAGCCAGCTCCTGGAAGGGTTCTGGTCATCCCAAACGTCTTCCATTTAAGGATTATGGAGGCCACTGTGCTCTTAGGAACCTTAATTGCAGCAAAAACATTTTTTGTAACCTTGGCCAGATCTCTGCCTTGCCACAATTCTGTCTCTGAGCTCTTCAGGCAGTTCCTTTGACCTCATGATTCTCATTTGCTCTGACATGCACTGAGCTATAAGGTCTTATATAGACAGGTGTGTGGTTTTCCTAATCAAGTCCAATCAGTATAATCAAACACAACTGGACTTAAATGAAGGTGTAGAACAGGGATATGCAATTAGCGGCCCTCCAGCTGTTGCAAAACTACAAGTCCCATCATGCTTCTGCCTCTGGATGTCATGCTTGTGGCTGTCAGTCTTGCTATGCCTCATGGGACTTGTAGTTCTGCAACAGCTGGAGGTCTGCTAATTGCATATCCCTGGTGTAGAACCATTTCAAGGATGATCAGAAGAAATTGACAGCACCTGAGTTAAATTTGAGTGTCACAGCAAAGGGTCTGAATGCTTAGGACCATGTGATATTTCAGTTTTTCTTTTTTAATAAATCTGCACAAATGTCAACAATTCTTTGTTTTTCTATCAATATGGGGTGCTGTGTGTACATTAATGAGGAAAAAAAATGAAGTTAAATGATTTTAGCAAATGGCTGCAATATAACAGAGTGAAAAATTTAAGGGGGTCTGAATACTTTCCGTCCCCACTGTATGTGTAATTTCTAAAAGGTGTGGGGTGTGTTCTTTGTACGAAGGGATTTACACTATGCCACATATATTGCACACTTCTGCAAGTACATCATTATTCCAGATTTTGAATTCTTTAGGAGGGAAACTGCTTATAATGTCACTAAAGAGCATATATTTGTAAATAAGTACCTCATGTATGTATAAAAAAGGGGGAAAAGTGTTACAGGCACTTTAACATGTTGCGTAAACCTTTTCTAAGTAATGGCCGTTAAAAGCTTTGTAGATTTACCAAGACCTATTACTGCCCAATGACTTGCTGAGCTGCATCTACTGTTTGCTGAAAATTTTGGTAAAGCACTTCAGGGCTTCTGGATGTCTGCAAATCCCATATTATGTTTGTTGTCCTAGGACTAAACATTTGCAGGCTCCCTAGTGTAAATTAATTTTAAATAGGTTCTTATCAGCGAACTTGTAATTGCAAAGGTTTGCAGTGTTGTAAATTGGACAAAAATGAGGAAACTTGAAGAATATACAACAAGCTTGTGTAAGCAAATGGTGTGCTAACACTACAAAAACAGGCAATGAATTTTAAGTATAAATGTATGCAAATAGCAAAGTGTAAAAAATTCAGAATGCACACAATATTTGCTGCTATTGCAAGTTTTGTTTATAGTAAGCATGTCACTTAACCAAGTGAGTTTATCAGACAATAAGATCTCATTGTGCCATAATGTAGTGCATCTGTGTAGGACATTTAAAGTTTAACGTCACCTTTTAGTGCAGTCATACTTATTTTTTTAATGAGCCCAGGCCCTACAGGAGTCTGTCTACTAGACATTCGCTTTAACCAACTAAGCCACAGCGCACCCTCTCCCATGTCTAAAGGACGCAAGTTAAAACTCTAAGGTTGGCAGAACAATTTCTTGAAAGACTCATGCACCCTTGGGAATTGAGTCAAGCCTAGGTAACAGCACCGCTCGAACTGGAAAGAATGTAAGAAAAGCCCTCTGTGACCAGTGAATCCATCTCTAAGACTTTTTGTGCTGACGTGATGGCCAGGGAAAAAGGCGAACTTGACAGAGAGGCCTTTAACTGACACCCCTAGAACACTCCCCGAGGGGAGTTGAGAGTAAGAGGAGACTCCATTTGGAAAACCTCCGCTTACTCTGAGGTCTGAGCCTAGCTACTCCCTTGAATAATTGTTGGACAGGAAGATGCCTAGACCGGGATACACTTGTGAAGGCCAGTAAAGCAGACTCAGAGGGAGCTGACCGATAGAGCCAGATCTAAATCCAACTGGAGAAAGCCTAGAATATTTGGAACATCTAGGTCACTACATGATCTGCCAGCAGCAGACATGTATTTGAACCAACATTGACCAGATTCTCCTGTAACTTTGTTTGCATTCATTCTTCTAGTATTTAAGGGAGCGGAGAGGACTCTGGAGAAACGGGAGGACTTCCCATCTCAAGAACCAGGCCGTCAGACTCAACCGTGCTGGACATGGATGTAGAATTGCACCCAATGACAGAAGGTCTGGCCTGAGGACAAGGTGCCATGGCCTAATTGCCCAATAAGGCATCACTGCCACTACCTCCCCAACCTCTGTTTGGAGTCTTCGTAGAAACCCGAGGTTGAACAGGACTCGAGGAAATGCACAGGTTCTACCATATTTCCAATGATCCATCAGGGCATTTGTGCCTGAAAACCGCCACTTGTAGAGGCCATTCATTGTTGTCAATTGGACTCTGGAAAAGAAAGTCGTCTAGAATATTTTGGACTCTGGGGACATAAGCCACTGAGATGTAGGCTCGATTCTTCTGAGCCCAGGACATAATTGGCTCAGCTTCCTGTAATAGAGAACAGGCTGCGAGTCCCCCTTGTCTTTTAATGTAGGAGACCGTCGTAGTGTTGACTAACCTAAGAGCACTGACGCTCCCTTCGTTATATGGTGAAAGGCCTGTAGGGTGCAGAAGGCTGCTCGTAGCCTCAGAATGTTCAACACAATCTTGTGAAATTGACCGTCCCACCTGCCTTGAGCTATCCTCAGCAGGCAGCAAGCCCCCACATTCCGTATTGCTAGTATTGGACATGCTTGTGAACCAGGAAATGGGGCAATGGAATGGAAAATAAGCCAGTTTCTCCATTGCAGCCACCAGGGGACTCACCCTCATGACTGAGGTTTTGTAGATGACTTGAATACTGCTTCCTGGCTTCCACTCCTGGAGAAACCCCTTCTGGAAGGGCCGCCTTCTCCAGCTTCCACTTGACCCTCTGGACCGTAGGCGCCATAGTGCCAATCCATTTTAGACACTGAAAGGCATGCAGGTGGGAAGAAGACAGGGCCAGGAGTATTCTATTCCAGAACATCGGGATCCAGAGTCAAGGAAATGGTCCCTTTGATTATATTGAACTGAGCCCGGCAATATGCAAGAGAGTAGTGGGCTCCAGGTGACTTTTCCAGATTTAGCTGCCAGCTGAATTTGAGGAGCATTGAAAAGACCTGGGCTCCAGCAGCTGCACTTTTTTTTGGGACAGTAGGAAGACATCCAAGTAATGTGTATACTCCTTGTTTTGATAAAGACCATAACAACCAATAAGACCCTGAAAATACAGAGGGTGATGTTGAAAGCCCAAATGGCTGGAGCTGGAGATGGTCTTGACCTACAGCGAACCGAAGGAACTTACGGAGGTCTAATACAAAGCACACATGAAAGTAAGCATCTTGGGACTATTGGAAACAAGCTAGTCACCTGGCTGGACCCTCTATGAATCAGGGACAATGTTTCCACCTTGAACTTCTCCCTTGTTGAAAATTGTCTCAGGTGCACAAAGTTCAAAACCAGCCTTCGCAAGCTGTTCCTCTTCAGGACCATAAAGAGGGGCGAATACCTGCCCTGAAATCGCTTGCATTCAGAGACTGGCACGGCAGCACTTTGCGACACCAGTGATTTGCATAAAGCATGAGTATATGCTTCCTTTATCTCAGAGTGAGGTAAAATCCGAAATGAGGACTTCTGATGGACCATGCATGTCCCAAAAAAGACCATTTTATCATCCCAATAGTCTGAGGCTCAAACTCAGTAGCTTGGATACCCGAGTTCAAGCTTTAGCATATTTCTGAGGGGAAATCTGGTCTCCACACCAGCTTTTCCTAAAATCCTGGTCTGTAAAAACTGCGACCCTCACACATTCCGAATTTTGTTCTCTAGATTGTCATCTTCCAGCCTATCAGGTGCCGGTCCTGAGGCAGGACCCCAACTTGCCATCTGTGGCCCAGGTTGGGGTGCTATCTAGCTTTCCAAAGATGAAGCTCCCTCAAAGGAAATGCTATATTTTGCCTATTAGATGTGGGATCAGCAAGCCCAGACCCCAGCCATAGCACTCGCTTGCTGTAACTTACTAGAGCATAACCCGCACCACTATGCGGATGATGTCAATTGGAGCCTCACCATGGAAAACGATACCAGGTCCTGAACTACAGAGTTTCTGAAAACACTCTTGAATACTGCTTCCACATTCTCCATCCACATTTTTATCCTTTTCAGCATGGCCACAAGAGCCCAAGCTGACTTCGGCCTATTGACTGCATCTTCCAAGGAAAAGCGACATGTTTGCTCAGAAGGGAGGTATATCTCTCGACCTTACCCCACTCGTCCAAAATGATGTTCCGTTAGGAATGGGGAAAAATAAAACACTCTCTAAGGCTACAACTCCACTATTGTGACCACAAAGTCGCATGATTTCATGGTTCAGATGGTAGATGCACCAACTAGAAATAAAGCGTTACTGGATCTACTGATTACCAACAATACAGACCTTGATCATGGATGTGGAAATACAGGGCATTTTTGGAAAAACAGGTCAATTGGCTTCAGTATAAATTGAAAACTTAAGGGGAATACAAAGACACTGAATTTCAAAAGAGCCAACATCCCTAAATTACGAACCTTGATAGAAGGCATGAATTGGGATAAAATCTTAAAAACAAAGAACACAGAGGAGAGATGGGTTTGCTGTAAGAGCATATTAAATAAGGGCATTAGCAAATGCATCTTATTGGGTAATAAATTTAAAAGCGCACACCTAAGTCCTGGGTGGCTTTATTCCCATGTAAAAATGCATATAAAAAGGAGAAGGCCTTCAAAAAATACAAGGTTGAGGGATCAGCATCAGCATTCAGACTTTATAAAGAATGCAACAAGAAATGTAAGGGTGCAATTAGGGCTGCTAAGATAGAACACAAAAGACACATAGTGGAGAAGAGCAAAAAAAAAAATCCCAATAAATTCTTTAAGTATGTAAACAGTAAAAAAGGTAGGACATCTGGTTACAAAGGATGGGGAGATGGCGAAGGTATTGAATTTATTCTCCTCGGTCTTCACGAGGGAATCGGGGGGCCTTCAGTAACCAAAATTGCAGTGTTTATCCTTATGACACATCACAGGAAGCACCTCCATGGTTAACAGAGGACAGAATTAAAATTAGATGTGGGAAACTTAACATTAATTAAAAAATTAGGAACAGTGGTCTGGCAATTACTTGACTGACAGTCTACTGACTGGAATGGGACCAGGTGATTGGAGAAAAGCCAATGTAGCACCAGTATTTAAAAAAGACCCAAAATACATCCCTGGGAATTACAGACCAGTTAGCCTAACATCAATAGTATGTAAGCTCTTGGAGAGGATGGGTAAGGGACTATATACAAGATTTTAGTAAGGGGAACTGTATCATTAGCAGTAATCTGCATGGATTCATGAAGAATTGTTCTTGCCAAACCAATCTATTAACCTTCTATGAGGAGGTGAGTTGCCATCTAGATAAAGGAAGGCCCGTAGACGTAGTGTACCTGGATTTTTGCAAAAGCATTTGACACCGTTCCCCATAAACGTTTACTGTACAAAATAAGGTCTGTTGGCATGGATCATAGGGTGAGTACATGGGTTGAAAACTGGCTACAAGGGTGCGCTCATAGGGTGGTGATAAAAGGGGAGTACTTGGAATGGTCAGAGGTGGGTAGTGAGGTCCCCTAGGGTTCTGTGCTGGGACCAATCCTATTTATTTTGTTCATAAATGACCTGGAGGATGGGGTAAACAGTTCAATCTCTGTATTTGCAGATGACTAAGCTAAGCAGGGCAATAACTTCTCCGCAGGATGTGGAAACCTTGCAAAAAGATCTGAACAAATTAATGGGATGGGCAACTACATGGCAAATGAGGTTCAATGTAGAAAAATGTAAAATCATGCATTTGGGTGGCAAAAATATGAATGCAATCTATACACTAGGGGAGAACCTCTGGGAGAATCTAGGATGGAAAAGGGCCTGGGGGTCCTAGTAGATAATAGGCTTGGCAATGACATGTAATGCCAAGCTGCTGCTAACAGAATATTGGCATGCATTAAAAAGGGGATCAGCTCCAGAGATAAAATAATTAATCCACTCTACAAGACTCTGGTCTGGCTGCACCTAGAGTATGTTGTCCAGTTCTGGGCACCAGTCCTCAGAAAAGCAGTACTTGGAAATGGAGCGAGTACAAGACTGGCAACTAAGCTAATAAAGGGTCTGGAAGATATTCGTTATGAGGAAAGGTTGCGAGCACTAAACTTATTCTGTCTGGAGAAGAAGCTTGAGAGGGGATATCATTTTAATGTATAAATACCGTACTGGTGACCCCACAATAGGGATACAACTTTTTTGCGGAAGGGAGTTTAACAAGCCATGTGGCCACTCATTAAAATTGGAAGAAAAGAGGTTTAACCTTAAACTACGTAGAGGGTTCTTTACTGTAAGAGCGGCAAGGATGTGGAATTCCCTTCTGCAGGCGGTGGTTTCAGCAAAGGGGGGGGGCGCATCGATAGTTTCAAAAAACTATTAGATAAGCACCTGAACGACCATCACATACAGGGATATACAATGTAATACTGACATATCACACACATAGGATGGACTTGTGTCTTTTTTCAACCTCACCTACTATATAAATGTTACGATTAGTGCAGCGCTGAACCAACATTGCAGTCTCAAAGCTGCATCAAAAGTCGCAACAAAGTAGTGCAGGAACCTTCCCAGATTCGCTACAACTTTAAGTCGCATAGATTGGAACGGGTGCCATTGAAATCAATGATGTCCAGGTCGCACTAGAAAATGGAGCCCAAGATACTTATGTATACTGTACTGTATGTATACTTATGTGTCATTGTATAACTTTAATGCAGAGGACAGAGTCAGTTTTTGAGGTCCCTCGAGATGCAGTTTTCATTCAAGCAGGATGAGGAAGATGATTTTTTTTTTTTTTTTTTTTTCTTTAATGTAATGAAAATTCTACTTTTAACCATGACAATTCTTAATTCACCATATTGAAAATCATTCTAAAGTATGAAGTGCTATTGTTTCTGCCTTCTAGCATAGTTGTGTTCCTAAATGCATTGAACTTTTGATCAGCTTAAATGTGTATTGATTGTTTTGATTCCTCTGACCAGTATTATATTAACTAATTTTTACCTACTCACAAACCACTGCTGCCAACCTATTGCATTTACGATGGTGTTTGGCTAAAAGAAATTATATTTTATTTAAATGTAATGAATTTTCTGTCCAGATTTCTCTGATTCCTCTCATTTTAGATGGTTAACGTCCCAATACTTATATGGATACAGGATCTGCTCATGTAGAGTGTATTTTCAATATGCAGACTATGATGATTTTTGTTTTTTTTCTCATTTGGCTAATTAGGTAAAAATCTGTATTAAGGCAAGTGGTGTTTGCCTTGTAACATGATTTAAATTCCATTTAAGGGATTGTATCCAAAATATTTAATCTGTGAGCTCTGCAAGTGCTTCCTTTAATGGGTATTATGATAGTTCTAAGAGAAGCGCTGGCAGCTGTTTGGCTGTTTTACAAATGACAGTTTTGGTTGGCAGAGAATTGGCTGCATGGTGAAGAGATTCTCGGAGACACACACAGTATGTACAAGAAAGTGGAGCCGCTCTATTGTTACAAGGTCATTAAGAGTGCAAAGTTATCCTTGAAGCAAAGGCACCATCTGGAGAATCTGATGTACACATTTTAGATAGGAGTCATAATACGTCATGTTGACTACTTCGGAAGTGTTGCATCAAGGTGGAGTACAACAAAGAAGGGTTTTTAACTTTTAAGTTGGCCTTGAATTTTGAAGAACTCTGTGAACCTAATAGAAGAAATGTTCATACAGTTAACATAAAGAGGCTGATTTTCTAAAGGATTTGAGAATGTTCATACAATTCATTGTGTGAAGATTTACTTCAAATATCCAATCGTGAAAAGCAGATTCCTGTGTACTTATTTCATCTGCACATGATTGGATAACTAAAGTGAATATACATACAATTTTTGTCAACATTCCCAACACCTTTAGTAAATTGGCTTCAATGTGTTGGCAGTTTAAAGCGCTATTAAACACAAAAATGAAAATTTGCAATTTACCAATCCTTAGATGTGGTGGCTGCATTTGTTTTTTCTGGCTTTTTTCCCTTTATTTTCACCTATTCATCCAGCCAATAACACTTCTGTCTTAGGGTGGCATCGTGCTGGATGGAGGAGAAATTGAGACACTTTTAAACAGCAGCATTGTCACTCTGGGAGGAAGGTAGTGCTAGATGCCCAAGTAAAATTAGATGGAATTGACTAACAAATTTTATAAGAATTTGCATCAACTTTTTTCTCATTTTGGGATAAAGGTTTTATATAAATTAAAGCTGATCATGTTAAGCTCCCTTGTCAGGTTTGTCTCAACCATCTGTTCTTTTTGTGTTAAAATACTTGTGTAAAGTCTCAAAAAAAAAAATACGGTAATGTGAATTTTTAATTTAATCAGAGATGATGTTTAAGTTTTAACAAGTAGACAAAGCACATACATCCATACTACAGATCAGCTATAAGATTCCAAGTAAGTCAAGTACAATACAAGGTACAATGCATTAAGCTCCCTCATCTAGTAAGTTCACTGCACAATGATCTATTTTTTCTTTGCTTGCTTTGCATAAAACCTTTATCCTGAGAGCCGAATCACCAGCAGTATTATGGCTGAAGTGGGATGCAAGAAAAACTAAATATCCTGAGACAAACGATCTAACCCAGTGAGTCAATCAATCTGGATTAAGGGAAGGAACTGTTTAATTATTTTTACTTTCCCCCACTATTTATCTCTATCTGGACATTGTACTCAGAGTGCCATTATTATTTTATTTATATTCACCGTCACATCACCAATTTGAAGATTTATTTTGGCAATTTTAACCAGTGTATTAGCACCATAATTATTTATCTATTTTATTCACATGTATGCATTTTTTATTCCTGGATTTAAGCTTAGTCGCAGCAGCATATTGTGCACTATTTATTTAAAGCGCATCAATTTTATACTTAGTACTATTTGTTTGGTTATCTGATCACCCTATATTGATAGCAGCTTTAATTTACTGATTTTATTATAGCACTAACTATATTGGTTTATATATATTTTTTAGCACAATTTATTTATATCACACATATATCTATCCACATCAGCGCTTGGTTTTTATTCATTCATTTTTTTTAAAGCCTGCCTATTGGCCATTGAAAGCTGTGGGAGGGCAATCTATTCTAGGTACTGTGCCAGCGCTAATGGGGAAGCCTGTGTTTTAGGCAGGTGCAACTCCTCATAAAACCTCACAAGCTCCTCCCATGATTGCCTCTGGGGAGCTGTGAATTTGCTATTTTAGTAAGGAGGCGGCCTGTCTGCTCTCACTCCTCATAGTAAGCCTGCTTCCTAAAGAAGCATTTTCCGCTGCCGAGGTTTGTAACTGTTGAAGCAGCCCCTACGCCTCCAACCAAGCCTCCTGATTTTCAGTAGAAGGATCCAGCACATACCGTAGGTATTTCGAAGTATGACTTATTGTAGCAGTACCCCCTTTTGTGTAATGGATTTACACTATATTGTAGTTTGCCTAATCTTGTATACTGAGAAATCTGCTTTTCGAAGCTATGTGGCGTACAGTCAATAATAAAACAGGCTGTGGGTCTGCTTAGTGCTAATGACCCAGTTTACCCAAGGCAGATCCATTTTCTAGGATGTTAATTTATGATCTTATTCTTCTGCTATACCTTAGGTTTAAAGGTCTAAGGAGTAGAACAACTTTTTTATTTCTGATGTGTCACCACTTATGGGTTAATCTTCTGCATGAATTCCTCTCAATGGAGTTTCAGCAGATTTGACCCTAGTGAGTGTGGGTCAAATAAAGCTCGAGTCCAAACAACATATGCATCTTGTCTTCATTCCTGCCATCTCCACAGCATTTAATTGAAAGAACAAAAACGCCAATATAGTTTAGTATATTCAAACCCACTTTCAATAATAATTGTGCTCACATACAGTATATTTCGTGCCAAACTTCTGCTGTGGACACAGTGGGAATGAAGACAAGAAACACAAGTATTTTGGAATCGAGCTTAATTTGACCCACATTCACTAGAGGTCAAGAAATCTGGTGAGAATACATTGAATCTAATTTATGAGGAAGATCAACCCATAAGTGGTTCTTAGGCCTCATGCACACTGGACATTTTTGAACATTTTTACAGCAGCTTTTTTTGGCTTCATACGTTTTTTTTCTACAGTCAATAAACTCACCATCATGTTATCCTATGTGTCCATGCACACATAGGCTGTTATCAGCAGTTTTTGGCTGGGGTGTTTTTTAGATATAAAAAATTCCAAAACTAGTGGGTTCTGAGAGGAGTTTTTCAGCTGTAAAAACGCTCTAACATCAAACGCAAATAAACGCTCAATAACGTTGCTCACCAGCATTTTTTGACGTTTCTGATCCATAAAAAATGCTAACACGGAAGAATGGTAAACGCCAATAAATGCTAAAAACCGCTATTGCAAAAACTTTGAAAAACTCACTGCAAAGCTCCTTGCGTTTTTAACGTTATTTTAACGTCCAGTCGCATGAGGCCTTAAGCATTGGTTCATGAGACACATGAGGTTCTTGTTTTTCTGCTGTGGGGGAAGATTATTACTGAAACTTATTTTCAGTTATGGTACTTGACTGTCATTAACCTCTTAAGGCCCAGCCTCGTTTTGGAATTTAGGTGTTTACATGTTTAAAACAGTTGTTTTTGCTAGAAAATTACTTAGAACCCCCAAACATTATATATTGTTTTTTTTTCTAACACCCTAGAGAATAAAATGGCTGTCATTGCAATACTTTTTTTTACACCGTTTGCGCGGCGGTCTTACAAGCGCGCTTTTTTTGGAAAAAATTCACTTTTTTGAATAAAAAAATAAGACAACAGTAAAGTTAGCCTAATTTTTTTTTTATATTGTGAAAGATAATGTTACGCCGAGTAAATTGATACCCAACATGTCACGCTTCAAAATTGCGCCCGCTCGTGGAATGGCGTCAAACTTTTACCCTCAAAAATCTCCATAGGCGACGTTTAAAAAAATTCTACAGGTTTCATGTTTTGCGCTACAGAGGAGGTCTAGGGCTAGAATTATTGCTCTCACTCTAATGATTGCGGAGATACCTCACATGTGTGGTTTGACCACCATTTTCATATGCGGGCGCTACTCACGTATGCGTTCGCTTCTGCGCGCGAGCTCGTCGGGACAGGGCATTTAAAAAAAAATTTTTTTTTCTTATTTATTTTACATGATTTTATTTATTTTTACACTGTTTAAAAAAAAAGTGTCACTTTTATTCCTATTACAAGGAATGTAAACATCCCTTGTAATAGAAAAAAGCATGACGGGTCCTCTTAAATATGAGATCTGGGGTAAGCGGCGGAGGGCACCGGATCACAGCGGGAGGGGGGGCCCCCTCGAGCGCCACCGATAAGTGATCTTGCGGCGAATCCCCGGCAGAGACCACTTTTATCTTGTAGCCGGCCGAAAACGGGGATACCGGGGTTATGGCAGCTAGCTGCTTACCATAACAACGATATCCGTCCCCAAAAAAGGAACATACATCAGCGTGCGGCGGTCGGCAAGTGGTTAATACAGGGTTTACTTTTCCCTACTGTGCAGATTCTAGCATATTTCTGGTATATGAATATTTAGCCATGGTGATATAAGGAAGAGGCCAAGATTGTTTTTAGAAATGGTGCTGCCCTAAGAGAGGGGAAATAATGACAATTTAACCTTAGTATATTCTGTTTGGTAAAAAAAAATCATTTGGCACAACTAAACCTTTTTAAACACTATGCCCTGGTTAACACTGATATAAATTTGTATGCATTCTAGAACGCATGGAATCGCATGACAAGTGATATAACATGAATTTCTATGGTGGCCATTCACCTATACGAAGTGTGTCTAAAAAGTTTTGTGAATGGTATCAGAAAACAAACAAAACAGAAGATACAAACAAATTACCTTTATTGGCCTTCAAAATAATCGCCATCCTTCACAACTCACTTTTCCCAATGTTCATAAAGCTCCTGGCAACTGTCAGCAAAGGACTCTTTTGGAATTGATTGCAGAACTGCTGTCACATATTCTTGGATTGCCGCCACATCCGCAAAACGTAATATGGATGGATGCCATTGTTGTCAAAGAAGGCAATCAACATTGTCTTGTCCTTGGACTTTTGCAGGGGACTCTCTTTTGGGCATGCGGGGAAGACGGTGAACGCCATTCCATCGATTGCCGCTTGGTTTCCTGATTGAACTGGCATCATTGGGTCTCATCCCCTGTGATGGTTCGCAGAAAGGATGGATCCTGGTCACACATGGTAATGAAATCTCCAAAGGTTTCCATCCGTTTTGCTTTCTGTTCGCCTGTCATCTTCTGCTTACCGAAATCTTCGTGGACGATCGTGCGCACTGTGTCCTTGCTAATGCCCAATTCCTCCACCATCAATTGTATAGTCAGTCGCCGATCTTGTGCCAGCATTTGTCGCACTTGCTCGATCATGTCTGGGGTTCTGCTTGTCGACGGCTGACCCGAACATGGCTTATCCTTGGTCATTTCCTTCCCGTCACGAAAGAGTTTGAACCTGTCATAAACACGTTTTTGGTCATGGCTTCCGTCCCGTACACTTGCACCAACGTTTCATGCTTGTCCGTCGCAGTTTTCCCCAATTTGTAGCAGAACTTGATGCTCACTCATTGCTCCATTGCACTGTGACCCTACCTCTCACACTCACTGTTTGCCCGCAGCGGGTTTTCTCTGACAGTTACGTGTACTCCACGCTTGGTGGAGCTTCTTGACGTGTCTGTGGACAGTCATGTGCATGCACGCGCACCTGGCCCATGTTGCGATATAGGGCCATTCACCTAACTTTTTAGACACACCTTGTATGCAGTCCAAACGCAATGTTTTTTTTATTTTTATGCTGTGTTAGGTTCGCTATCCTTGCTAACAGAATTCTCTTTGGTCAGCGCTTAGTGCGTAATTCCAGTGTAAAAACAAATTGAAAATCATACATTGAGCCATCAACCAAGGAAAGACAAGTTTGTATGCATGTAAAAAAGTATGAATTGGGGAACATGCAATTCCTCAACCAAGGAATGTTCCGTTTTTATGCATGTATGAAATGGTGGGGGGGAGCAGAAACTGGTTTCCTGCCACCTAACGTTCAGCGCTACTTATCTAATGTGGTTAATCACAATTGCATACTTTAAAGGGAATTCAGTTGGTCTGCAGACAGTGACACACTATACATATGTATTGCGACTTTTTTTTATTGTATTGTGTTTTCTGAAATATAGAAACACTAATGAATTTGGCAATTATTCACTCTGATGTCCTAATTTTGGTCTTTGAGATAATGTGACAATATGAACATGATATTTTACTATAATCTAAGTAGTTAAAAGCAAGAATTTCTGCTTGGACAGTCTTTTTAATACCTCTCATGCATTACAAAATCTATTATCAGAGATCAGAGTAGGATTTGTGCTCTTTGATGTTATGGCTTTTAGATGGGTTTTCCTGAAGTGCTCTTGTAACTTTTGCAGGTGTGCGAGCTGGGTCGGAGAATGAGAAATATGATCATTTTGCAAGTGATATTCACTGTATGATTTGCAGGGAAGCATTAAAGTCAACCATTACTATTCATCTTTGATTTTTTTTTTTTTTAATCTTTTTTTTTTTCTTTTAAAGCGAATGTCACGTTCGTTTCACCTCGTAGGTTGAGGTTGTCAGAGTGCAATATTCCTGAAGATGTTTGGGGAATATGAAGAAATGTAGTTCCTTAACCACTTGCCTACTGGGCACTTCCACCCCCTTCCTGACCAGGCCAATTTTCAGCTTTCAGTGCTTTCAAACTTTAAATGACACTCAGTCATGCATATGACATTTTTGTCCTGTTTTTCACAAAAATAGAGCTTTCTTTTGGTGCCATTTAATCGCCACTTTTTTTTTTTTTTGTGTTATTAATTTTAAAGAATTGAAGAAAAAAGCATTTTTCTTTGTTATAAAATTTAGCAAATCAGTCATTTTTCTTCATACATTTTGGCCAAAAGTTATACTGCTACATATCTTTGGTAAAAATACCCCAAATCAGTGTATATTATTTGATCTTTGTGATGGTTATAGGGTCTACAAACTATGGTGCCAATCACTGAAAATTGATCACACCTCAAGACCTTAGAACTCAATTGGAGGCTGCGGACGCGGCCTGGAAATCCTCTCCATTGATTGCGACACGGAAAGCTTGAGATGCCATCGTAGCGGAATTGGACCTGTTGGCACTGATCAAGCTGAAAAGGGCCTTCACTGGGCAAAACATAAATTCTACTCTTGTGCGAACAAGCTGGGGGCGATGCTGGCTCGGAAACGGAATGTGTCTGATCGAACCCATAAACCTATCCAACTCCGATCCAGTGGATCCTGTGGCAATCTCACCTCGGATCCAGCTAAAATCAGAGTCTTTTGCCGCCTTCCTGTTCTCCCTCTACAGCAAACCCTCTCCCTTCCCTACTGACTTGGCTGATGGTTTTTTCCAAGATCTTAGGCTCCCCTCCTTGCCCACGACTGCCCGGGAGGCATTGAACGCGAATATTTCTGAACTGGGAAGTGTTCCTGGCTATCAAATTGACTCGTCTTGCAAAGGCCCCGGGCCCCGATGGTTTTTCCAGCCTCTATTACTGCAAATTATCTCAATTACTGGCTCCTCACCTAGCAGCATACTTTAACGCAATGCAGCGGGGCGAGATGCCTTCCTCCGATGCTCTCCGAGCTCATATTTCTATGATCCCAAAATCTGAGGTGGAAGCACAGGATCCCCAGGCCTTTCAGCCGATTTCCCTACTAAACGAGGACATGAAACTTCTGGGCAAAATCTTGAGTGCCCATCTCAATAAATATTTGTGCCAATTGATCCACAGAGACCAGGTATAATTTGTTCCGGGTCGCCAGGCGGCTGACAATGTATGCAAATTGATGTATCTAATTTCCTTGCTGCATCAATGTAAAATTCCAGGATTCTTGCTTTCACGTAACATTTACAAAGCACCCTGTTCTGGGACTATTTACGATGTGTTGCAACATTGGGGCTTTGGAGATTCCTTTCTGACCTGGCTCTCAGTCCTGTTCTCCTCCCCTACAGCTTCTGTCTGCTATGAGCGCTTCTCCCCCAATTCTTTTCCTATTTTCCGAGGAACACGTCAGGGCTGCCCCCTCTCCCCGGCCCTCTTTATCCTGGCTCTGGAACCTCTGGCAGCGGCCCTCCCTGCTGACCCCAACATTACAGGGATTCCCTACGCTGGTGAGTCCTAGAAGATGAATGTATACTCGCCTGACCCTCTCCAATCCCATCACTACACTCCCCAACTTGCATGCACTGCTGTCCCGCTTTGCAGTCATCTCTGGCTTACAGATTATCCCCCAGAAAACAACCGCCCTGAACATCTCTCTCCTGGATTCCATGGTTTCTCACTTCCAAACGTCCTTCCCATACCGCTGGGCTGGCCCCTCTCTAGATTACCTGGGAGTCCGTTTGACCCTTTCTTACTCTTATCAATATGTCACCAACTATTATCCCCTCCTTCATGCTATCACTACCCTTATGTACTCCTGACGATTCCCTTTGCTTTCATGGATAGGCCACACCAACACTGTTAAAATGACTGTGCTTCCTAAGATCCTATACTACTTTCGCACCTTGCCGGTCTGAGTACCCGCCTTCTTCTTACGCTCATTCCAGAATGAAATCTTAGCTTTAATTTGGGCCCAGAAATGCCCCAGAGTAGGCCCGTACTACTCTCTTTGCCCGTAGACCAAGAGGCAGACTTGGCGTCCCTAACACCTCAAAGTACTACCTAGCTGCACAGCTTTCACAGCTTACAATGTTACATGCAACATTAGACTTTCCTTTATGGGTGCTTCTGAAAATCCTGAACTGTGCTCCTATCCCAGTCTTGGGCCTTTTATGACATCCATCAGTCTCGCGCCCCTCTTCTTTCGGCCCTCTTATGACCCATAGCTTTGCAACTCTGGGACCCGGTAGCTACTCAGGTAATTTAATGTCCCCCTTTCTCCCGCTCCTTCCTCTCCTGAATAACCCCCTCTTTCCTCCAGGGCTATACCAGCCCCTGGCTTTTGCCTGGTGGCCCACTCATGGGTACTCACAGGTACACCACCATTCCATCTTGGACTTCCGTTCACGAGACCCACGACGCACCCCCCCACAGAATGGTTTTGTTAAATACAACTTCGACACTGGATTTCAGCCCTCCGCTGTAACTCTTCCTTCCCATTAAAGACGAAGACTTTGAACGTATCTGCCTTAACTCGCCTGGAGCCCTGGGCACTATCTCCTCAATTTATTCCTCTTTAACCACGGGGGTCTCATCTCACTCCCACCTGTACGTCTCCAAATGGGAACGAGACTTGGCAATCTCTATAGAATTAGAGGATTGGAGCAGGGCCTGGACATCCATTGCCAAATGTTCTTTCAATACGATCACCATGGAGGCAGCCTATATGGTTCTCCTCCGCTGGTATTGGGTTCTGGCCCATATAGCTCACTCGAACCCATCATACAATGATAGGTGCTTCAGGGGATGTGGCTAGTGCGGAGACGAGATTCACATTTGGTGGGATTCTGGTCTAGGGTCTATGGCCACCTTTCAACTCTTTTTCATGTACCCTTCCACAAAGATGCCCGGCATGCAGTACGCCACTGTCCCCTCCCGGGCCTCTTCTCATACTAACAAAAACTGGCCATATACCTCTTCATTGCCGCAAAACATGCTTTTGCTAGAGCTTGGCAGAGTCAGAGTCTTATGCTCTCCCCACCCTGCCCCCAGACAGCTTGGGTATTCTGGACCGTTCTAATATACCACCCAATCCACAGGCCCCTCGCTCTTTCCTTGTCTAGGTTTACACCTCCTCCTTTTCCATGCTTGTCTTGATTGTTTATCTTTCTCCTTTCTGGCCTAAATCTATATCTCCTTTCTCTTTCCTTTCTCTCACTTTTTCTCTCCCCCTTCCACCCTGTCCCTCCCTATTCCACCACTCCACTCCCCCTTTTTCTTTTTTTTTTTTTTTTCTTTTTGACCTGTTTGTCTTACCATGTCTTGGACCTCCGAGTCCAGTTATTCATTCCCACTTCCGGCACTTAGGCCGTATGCTTCTACTACTTGCTTTTATGTTTTGAAGAAGTGTTTTGTTTGTATTTACGTAAGAAGTGATGTTTTGTTCCCCTGTGTGGGGCCATTTTGCTTTTCTTTTCTTCAGGCCTGTATTTTGGCATTGTCTTAATCAAAATTATTGTACCAGAATTTTGATCACACCTGACGTAGTGAAGGCCTATCTAATTTCTTGAGACACTAAAGCCAGGAAAGCACAGATACTACCCGAATGGCCCCTTTTTGGAAAGTAGACGTTCTGAGATATTTAGTAAGAGGCATGATGCGTTATTTGAAGTTGTCATTTTTTAAACTTTTTTTTTTTTTTTTTTACATAATTGTCATATTTAAAGGTTATCTCTCTCACATGGCATATGCATACTTGCAACTACATCGCAAAACATATTCTGCTGCTACTCCTGAATATGGCAATACCAGACTTTTTCATAGCTTGGCCACATAGAGAGGCCCAACATGCAGGGAGCATTGCCAGGTGTTCTAGGGACATAAATTACACCTCTAATTTCTTGACTACCGATCACATTTTTGAAGGCCCTAGAGCAGTGATGGTAAACCTTGGCACCCCAGATATTTAGGAACTAAATTTCCCATCGTGCTCAACTACACTGCAGAGTGCATGAGCATCATGGGAAATGTAGTTCCAAAACATCTGGGGTGCCAAAGTTCACCATCACTGCCCTAGAGAATCAAGACAGTGGAATTACCCACAAAATGTCTTTACACATTTTCCAAAAACCTGTGGAAAAAAATAAAGAATATTAAACACATGTTTTTATTTATTTATTTTTTTTAATATACAGTTGTCCTTTTATAAGCTCTTTATAAAATATAGCAGGTATATACCAAAATTACACCCCAGAATACATTTTGCTACTCCTCCTGAGTATGGCAATACCACTTGTGAGACTTTTACACAGCCTGTCCGCATACAGAGGCCCAACATTCAAGTAGCACTTCCAGGCGTTCTAGGAGCATAAATTACATATTTAATTTCCTGACTACCTATCACACTTTTGAAGGTCCTGGAGCACCAGGACAATGGAAACGCCCACAAAATGACCCAATCTTTTAAAGCAAACACCGCAACATATATTCTGTGAGGCATAATGAGTTTTTTGAAAATGTCATTTTTTTCCACAAGTTTTTGGAAAATGTGGAAAGAAAATGAAAACACTTTTTTTTTTTTTTTTTTTTTTTTTTTTTTTTTTTATTGCCTTTTTTTTTACACGTTATCCATTTATAAGCTATTTCTAATGCATAGCATATACATACCAAAAATTACACCCCAAAATACATTCTGCTACTTGTCCGGAGTATGGCGATTGCTTTGGGGTGTTTACTTTACAAAATCGAGTCATTTTGTGGGACTTTCCATTGTCCTTGTGCTCCAGGGCCTTCAAAAGTGTGATAGGTAGTCAAGAAATTAGATGTGTAGTTTATGCTCCTAGAACCCCTGATGGTGCTCTCTGCATGTTGGGCCACATGTGTGAGACTGATACACAACTTAGCCACATAGAGATGCCCAACATGCAATTTTCAGCTTTCAGTGCTCACAATTTGAATGACAATTACTCAGTCATGCAACACTGTACCCATATGAAATTGTCGTCCTTTTTTTCACACAAATAGAGCTTTCTTTTGGTGGTATTTGATCACCTCTGGGTTTTTTATTTTTAGTGCTATAAATGAAAAAAGACCAAAAATTTTGTAAAAAAAATATTTTTCTTCATTTCTATTTAAAAAATTTTGCAAATAAGTAATTTTTCTTCATAAATGTGTCCACAAATGTATACTGCTACATATCTTTGGTAAAAATAACCCAAATTAGTGGATATTATTTAGTCTGTGTGAAAGTTATAGGGTCTACAAGCTATGGTGCCAATCACTAAAAATGTTTCAATTTGATCACACCTGATGTACTGACAGCCTATCTCATTTCTTGAGACCCTAACAAGCCAGTAAAGTACAAATACCCCCCAAATGACCCCTTTTTGGAAAATAGATATTCCTAGGTAGTTGGTACGAGGCACAGTTATTTAAGTTGTCCTTTTTTCCCCACAATTCTTTGCAAAATGAAGATTTTTTTTTTCACACCAAATTGTCATTATAACAGGGTATTTCTCTGACATGGCATGTACATTCCACAAATGAAACCCCAAAATATATTCTGCTGCTCCTCCTGAGTATGGCGATACCACATGTGTGAGACTTTTACACAGCCTGGCCACATACAGAGGCCCAACATTGAAGTAGCCCCTTCAGGCGTTCTAGGAGCATAAACTACACATCTCATTTCTCAACCACCTATTACAATTTTGAAGGTCCTGGAGCACCAGGACAATGGAAACGCCCACAAAGTGACCCCATTTTGGAAAGCAAACACCCCAACGTATAATCTATGAAGCATAATGAGTCTTTTGAACGGTTTATTTTTTTCCCAGAAGTTTTTGGAAAATGTGGAAAAAAAATGAAACAGCATTTTTTTTTTTACACAAAGTTGTCCATTTATAAGATATTTCCAACAAATAGCATGTACATAGGAAAAATGACACCCCAAAATATATTCTACTCCTGAGTATGGCGATACCACATGTGTGAGACTTTTACACAGCCTGGCCACATAGAGGCCCAACATCCAAGAAGCACCATCGGGTGTTCTAGGGACATAAATTACGCATCCTATTTCCTTACAATCTATCACATTTTTGAAGGCCCTTCATATTTCTAACACAGCATGTACATATCAAGAATTACACCCTAAAATACTTTCTGCTGAGTAAAGGGTAAACAAAAGATTACCTGTGGTTTTAGTAGTGCAATTGTCCACAGGAGGAGAGCCCTGATCCAGGCAGCAGGCAGGGACGTGGTCAGCGACAGTGAATGTAATTGTCCAGGCAGCATGCAGGAATGTTGTCCATAGTCAGTACAGGCAGGGATACTGTCCATATACAGTCCAAGGTCAGTGCAAGTAGAGACATTGCCAGCAGTGTCAAAATATTGGTCCTGGTAGTTAGCAGGAACACAGTCCAAGTAGCAGGCCAGGAAAGAATGGGGACAGGGGTAAAGGCTTCTCCCACCCAAATCTCTTTGAAGCCTCCGAGTCTCCAGACCCTAATCCGGCAATGAGAAAACTAAAAAATGTGTTTTCTTCATCCAGAAAAACAATTCTGGAGCCCCTCACATGTGTGAGACCCCTGTGTTCCCACTAGCATAGCAGGGTAAAAGATCAATCCAAGAGGCAGGCAAAAAACGTGGTCAAACAATCCAGGGTCAGTTCCAGAGCAGGCAGAGGTAGGTACAGTTTAGCGTTGAGCAGAAGCGTGGTCGTATAACAGGCCAGGGTCGGTTCCAGAGAAGACAGAGGTATGTACAGTTCAGTGCAGTGGCATAAGGGGTGTGGAGGAAAATGACAAGAAATGAGAATTACGTTTACCATACTTCCCTAATAATGTAGAGAAGTATGGTCGGCTGAAACATTCACCTATACAGAGCCCTGGTTGGGAAGGACAATCGGGACAATAATACGTGGTGTCTCTTCTAATTCCTCCTCTGGAGCACACCTGGCATTTCTTCTGATGTCTGTGGCCTGTTTCGTGGGGGGGGGGGGGTTGTCAGGAAAGTGGCTCTCATGGAGCCTGCTCACGGAATCAGAGCGAATAGTTGCTGGTGGGCTTTCAGGGTACAAAAGGCCGGAAATAACTTCTTCTTGGTAGTGCAGATAGGATACGGGGTTCTCTGTAGATTTTTGTTAAATAATGTAAGTGTTATACATGGCCAAACTGAAAAAATAAATGGACACTTTTTTATACCAGTGGCGGGATTTTCTTGTGGGAAGGTAGGGTTCAATCATCTGATCGTTGAAGTCCACTCCCCCCGTAAACAAATTATAGTCATAAACACAAGCTGGTTTCTGGATTGGGCCGTTTCTTCTGGAGACTTCCACGTAGGTGTCATTATGGATTGTCGTGAGCATGTGGACGTTTCGTCTGTCCCTCCACTTGACAGCCAATAGCTCCTGGTTCCGCAAAGATGCCGTCTCCCCTCGTCGTAGCCTTTCATTGATGAGTTTTTGCGGGAAGCCCTTTCTATTGGCTCTTACTGTACCACATGCTGGGGTGTCTCTCCGGTGAAGAGGGGTAAGCTAGTATAAAAATTATCCACATAAAGATAGTATCCCTTTCCAAGGAGTGGATAGACAAGCTCCCAGACCACTCTTCCGCTGGCTCTGATGTACTCTGGGCATTCAGGCGGATGCAGTTGGGAGTCCTTCCCTTCGTACACCAGGAAGCCGTAGATGTACCCTGTGGCTCAGTCACAAAGTTTGTACAGTTTAACCCCATTTGGGGCCCTTTTGCTGGGGATAAACTGGTTTGATGCCCAGCCTGACTGAGAATTTCACAAGGGACTCATCCATGGAAATATTCTGTTCAGGGGTATATAACTGGGGACATTTTTCAGAGAAATAATTTAGAAGTGGCCGAATTTTAAATAGTTTGTCAAAAGCTGGGTCATTTCGGGGAGGGCACTGGGTGTTGTCATTGTAGTGGAGGAACCGCATAATCATTAGGTATCTGGATCTTGGCATAAGGGATGAGAAGAGTGCCATGTGGTGGATGGGTTTGGTAGACCAATAGGAGTACAATTGTTTTTTTTGTGAGTCCCATAGTAAAAGTTAGGCCTAAGAAAATTTTGAAATCCTCTGGTTAGTTCTCCCCACTCAAAGGGACGGGCATAACTAGAGCCAGGGTTGCTTATTATGTGCTGCTGTGCATAGAGGTTGCACTGGGCCACAATGATGATAGTAAGTCTTCGGTGAAAATCAACTGAAAGAAATTAAGCATGGCAAAATCATTGGTGTTCACCTGGACACCTGGCTGGGCAGTGAAAGGGGGGGATATTTGCTGCTCCGGAATTAGGGGGAAGCCACAGGGGGTTTTGAAGGACATAGGGAAGGCTGGCATGGCCCCTATCCCTTTGGGGCTGAGATGACACCCTACTGGTGCCTGGCCTTTGTTGTAGTGGCTCTGCTCTCGAGGTGGGACGGCTCTGCTCTCGAGGTGGGACGGCTCTGCTCTCGAGGTGGGACGGCTCTGCTCTCGAGGTGGGACGGCTCTGCTCTCGAGGTGGGACGGCTCTGCTCTCGAGGTGGGACGGCTCTGCTCTCGAGGTGGGACGGCTCTGCTCTCGAGGTGGGACGGCTCTGCTCTCGAGGTGGGACGGCTCTGCTCTCGAGGTGGGACGGCTCTGCTCTCGAGGTGGGACGGCTCTGCTCTCGAGGTGGGACGGCTCTGCTCTCGAGGTGGGACGGCTCTGCTCTCGAGGTGGGACGGCTCTGCTCTGCTGGTAGTAGGCTGCTGCTCCACGCCAGAATGCCTTCTTTTCACGGGCACACATAACTCTTCCGATTCTGTATCAGACCCACTGCTTGTAATGGGTTCATAGACTGAATCGGCCTGAGACTCAGAGAGCTCCCCACTGCTCTCATCGGTCATGCTTAGACACTGGTAGGCCTCCTTGCTAGTAAAATATTTTTTTGCCATACTGGTGGCTGGTGAGGCTGCACTGCAGAGCACTGTGGTGGCACAGGCGGCACTGATGTGGCACTGCAGTGACTCAGGTGGCACTAGTGTGCACTGTAGTGGCACTGGTGTGGCTCTGGTGGGCACAGGCGGCACTGGTGGGCACTGATGTGGTGCAGATGAGCACTGATGGGCACAGGTGGCATTGATGGGCACAGGTGGCACTGGTGTGCACTGTAGTGGCACTGGTGGCACAGAGGTGGCACGGATGACACTGTTGTGGCACTGCTGGGCACTGCTAGATAAAATGAAACTCAGTTTGGCACACTATTGCTCTCCTCTCACGCTGCATCGGTGTGAGGAGAGGAGAGTGATGAACTTGTGCTGATCCTGTGTGACTGTCTTTGTTGACATTTGTGATCGCTCTGTCATTGGACAGAGCGATCACGTGGTAAAGGGCCGCTGTCATTGGCCTTTTCACGATCTGTGTTGCGCCGGGTCCCATGAACCCGGCGAGCGTGGATGTTCCCGTGTGCGCGCCTCAGGGGGCGCACGGGAACGATTCTCTGGGAGGACATCACTGTACACCCTCCCAGAGTTAACAAACCGCCCTGTAGCCATCATTCGGCTATGGGCCAGTTACTAAGTAGTTAAACACACTGCTCGATTACTTTTGCCTTCCTGTCGTGACACAGGAAGGAGTTGACTAGCTGAGGGGTGTGTGCTAATGAGATCAGCTGGTCAACTCCTTCCTGTGTCATGACCTAAAGTCTGACCAGGAAGTAAGGCAGAAGTATTTGAGCAGTGTTTTAAACAGCCATTAAGAGAGTGAGGTAAGCCTCTGTAGAATTAATGGAAAGCTGTTTTATTTTTGCAAAATAAGTACAATAACCTTCATGGGGGTAATCACGAGTGTGGCTCGGGTTCATTTTCAGTACCAAAAACGGTAACCCACTTGGAATTACACTGTAGTGATACTTACCTCGTCCCTGCGATCCTCGATGTCCTGTGGCCGATGTTCTGTCCAATTAGGCGACCCATCATATCTTGTAACGGAAGTGACGTTCCGTCACCACCATTTTGCTACACCTCGCACTTTTCCACAGTACAGATACAGTGAGAAGGCGGTAAATGCGTACCTTATTACACCCACCAGAGTTTTGCATTTCACACTTATTTGTAACAATAAACTGAGCTTATAGACTAAAATACAGTATTTAGAAATACGGGACACTCTTTTGATGTTGAATTGATACTGATCTCAGAGGTTTGCTGATCTGACAGAACACAGCTGCTTTTAGAATTCAACAACAAAACAATCTGATGAATTTGAAAATACTGTATTTCGCTATATATGCTCCGTTTATTGTTCCATGCAAAACAATGTACCGCTTTGACATTAAAAAATACTGACATAATCAGACCGGCAGGGAGGTTAATGCTATATTGGTACATAGGGGAGTTGGAATTTAGAAAAAAAAAATAGGTGAACATAGCCTTTAAGACTGGGATGCCATTAAAGTTAAAGCGGGGGTCCACCTATCTATCGTTTTTTTTTTTTTTGTTTTTTTTTTAGTTCATTCACAAACTTTTCTTCTCAGCATTACATACTCACATATTGTGTGTAATATGTCCGCCTGTGTCAGATTTCGTCGGAAAGAATAACTTATATTATTCACTGCAGGCGGTTTCCATCTTCATTGTGGGCATTTGAAGCCCACAAGCATTTATTTCCTGAATGTGGTGAATGCTGTGCTCCCAGCATTCACCGCTCGTTCCCGCACATGCTCAGTGGCATCCTGGGAAGCCTGAGACTAGCTCCCAGGAGTCTGGGAGAGGCTAGAAACACGCCTACTCCCACGGGAGGAGAACCAGGAAGTGCAAAGAAGAATAGAAAAATAAAAGGTAATTACGGCGATTTAAATTTTTTTAAACGGCATGTCAGCATCTAGGCAAGGAAGAGAATACATACAGATATTGTTCAAAATTTGGGCGGAACCCCGCTTTAATGTGCGTGTAAGGACAGGCGTCCCAATACTTTTGACAAAATAGTGTATATATATATATATATATATATATATATATATATATATGTGTGAATGCTCGTATTTTTCCATATAGCTCTTAAATATATTTTATAATCCTTGTTCTATTTATTTTAAGTGATACAAAAAATATTTTTTGCCTTCAGAAGTCACCTATATGGTAACTGGTCTACCTGTGTGTAATTTAATCTCAGTATAAATACAGCTGTTCTGTGAAGCCCTTAGAGGTGTGTTAGAAAACCTTAGTGAACAAACAGCATCACGAAGGCCAAGGAACACACCAGACAGGTCAGATATAAAGTTGTGGAGAAGTTTAAAGCAGGGGTAGGTTAATAAAAAATATCCCAAGCTTTGAACATATCAGGCAGCACTATTCAATCCATCATCTGAAAATGGAGAGTATGGCACAACTGCAAACCTGCAAAGACATGGCCGTCCACCTAAACTGACAGGCCGGGCAAGGAGAACATTAATCACAGAAGCACCCAAGAGGCCCATGGTAACTCTGGAGGAACTGCAGAGATCCACAGCTCAGGTGGGAGAATCTGTCCACAGGACAACGAGGAGCACTCCACAAATCTGGCCTTTATGGAAGAGTGAAAAGAAGAAAGCCATTGTTGAAAGAAAGTTATAAGAAGTCCCATTTGCAGTTTGCCAAAAGCCATGTGAGGGACACAGCAAACATGTGGAAGAAGGTGCTCTGGTCAGATGAGACCAAAATTAAACTTTGGCCTAAAAGCAAAATGCTATGTGTAGCGGAAAACTAACACTGCAGATTACCCTGAACACACCATGTCTGCCGTGAAACATGGTGGTTACATGTTGTGGGGATGATTTTCTTCAGTAGGGGACAGGGAATCTGGTCAGAGTTGATGGGAAATTTATTTGAATTATGTGCCACTTTGTGTTGGTCTTTCACATAAAATCCCAATAAAATACATTTACCTTTTTGGTTGTAACATGACAAAATGTAGAAAATTTCAATGGGTATGAATACTTTTTCAAGGCACTGTACATATTCTGGGTATGAGACAAAGTCTCGGCTCGCACCTGGAACACAGTGTAAAGTGTGTGTGGGGAAAAAAATTGAGTTCTTCTTTGGTAAATTGCAATATATTACATTTCTGTTTTGGGGTTGTAATGCCATTTTAAAACTACTGGTCTATTAATGTTGTGTGGTGTTGTTGTTGGTGCAGTGCCTTACAGATGCTGTACCAGAGGCATAGCTACAGGGGTCGCAAGGGTCGCTCTTGCGACCCAGCCCCATGCTCCAGAGGGCCCGTGAGGCCCCCCCTGTACAGCCGAATAAGAAAGGCAGCATATAGCAGAATCGATTCCTGCCTCCTGCAGTTGTTGAATGCCTACTTCTCCTCCTTCCCCTCCCGCAGGCATTCAGTGGTTGCGGGAGGCAGGAATCTATTCCTCTATATGTTGCCTCCCCTCCTATCCAGCTTCCCTCTGCTTCTCTTGGGCCCCTCTCTTCCAGCTTCATACTGAGCTGCTCGGGAACACACCTTAATATCACGGCACGCCAAGCAACCTGCTGCTCCAAAGGGTGAGACATTCCTGTGCTGCTGGGATCCGGGTCACAGAGCGGGCGAGAGCTGTGAAGGGGGGCTAAGCCACCCTAGCATTCCATCACTGTAGGGGGGCCCCCATGGGGTTGCTTGCTGCAGGGCTCTGAGCTGAGAGCGTATATCATATGGCTCAGAGCCTCCACAGTCACCCTCTCACACGGACAGGAGAGAGACGATCTGCTCTTTCTCCTCCCGCCTGCTCCATCTGTGTGCACCATAGGAACTGTGAATCTAAGCAGCTGAGTTTGATCATTCAGCTTCTTAGCTTAACACTTTCCGCAGTGCACACAAGAGGAGCAGGGCGGGAGGAGAAGGAGCCAATCTGCTCTCTCCAGTCCTGTCCGTGCAAGGGAGGATAGAAAAGTGGCACTGATAGGGGGCTTTCATGAGCACTGATAAGTGGCATTGATAAGCACTGATGATTATGGATAGGCAGGATTACCAAGCACTGATAGGCGGAACTGATGGGCAGCACCTGTTTGTTTTTATAGCGTTTAATATGGTTATACTGTAGGTTTGTTTTGTCCATAGTAACTAGTGATCTGCACAACGCATTTAGTTATCTTTCACAATATAGACTTGGGCTGTTATGTGCAAAAATTTAGTCTTGTACACAAGCAGCAGGCAATCTGCAACATTAAGGATGGACAAGTGGCTTCATCAGGTAAATCATGCTTCATTGCTTTCAATAAAAATGGCTTGGGCCAACCAGCTGTGGTATTAAATTTTGATCCTCCAGGACTGCATTTATTTTAATGTGACATCCCTTTGCAAAGCTTTTTATTCCACTATACTACTGCTCAGGAAGGTTAAATGTAGCTAGTTTGGATTAAGATTTCTACACGTCTCGTATGTAAATGTGTGTATTAATTGTCATGCTGCGGACTACAACCACAAGGGAGCTCTCTGCATTATAGTGCTTTGATATTGACAAATACTCATTCATCCAGGGTAAATCCCACAAAATAATGCAGGGTGGTCATATATTCACCATTCACCAGGAATCTTTGAATTCTTCTCCCCGTCATGTATGTTTGCTATTAAATGCCAACATTTTATCATTTGATGTTAGCCAGAAGGTGTTATTGAGGGTTCTCAGGGAAAAGGGTGGCATGTATGACTTGTTATATGCAGCTACCTTCAGGTGATTTAACATTGGAAAAATAAATTTGCTAGGGTCGCCCAACCCCCCCCCCAAAGCACACCATAACCCTTGCCTGTTTAACCACTTCATGGCCAGGGTATTTTTTGCTATTCAGCACTGTGCTACTTTAATTGCCAATTGCTCAGTCATGCATACTGTACGCAAATTCAATTTATATCATTAGAAAATAGAGCTTTCTTTTGGTGGCATTTTAAAATATATATTTTTTTTTTTTTCTACTTTGTTATAAGACAAATCCAATTTCTTCTTAAATGTATGCCAAAATGTATTCAGCTACATGTCTGGTAAAAAGTGTATATTGGTTTGTCTGGAAGTGATAACGTCTACAAACTATGGTGTTTGTACTGAAATTTGCATAACTAATAGACGCTATTCTGGTAATTGGGGTGCTCAGTGACTTATATTTGGACTGTGATAGTGTGGCGGACAATCTAGTGCTAACGGACACTGACTAGTGACACTAATACAGTGATCAGTGATATTATTGTACTAATGGCACTGGCTGGAAAGGAGTTAGACACGCAGTTACCCACTTGATGTTAACAAGTGTAATGTATGCTGCTTTTACTAACCGATCTGTCTACTTTTTGATTTTAGGGAGGAAACACAGAACTCTCTTCTGTGATTGGCCACAGCTGATCAGCAGGAGTACAATCATTATTATTGGCTATACTCTGCTGACAAACTTGTGTTGTGTCTAATCACAGCATGGGTCAACAGGGGGGCATACGCATGTGCGCTGCCAAACAGAAAGTACAGCGTGACGTACGTTGCTAAAAAAGTAGGGGAAATTTGGGGACTGTACAGGTACACTGCTGTGCTACTTGTGGTGCATCTAGTGTGAGCTGGTCAGCACAAGATTAATGTATCTTTGAGATTTATCTTAGAGGATTTAACTTAATTGTGCATTTATTTTACTTTTAAGCACTCATGAGATCAATTGTTTTACATGTTTGACTTGAGTCTCTGACAACATCTGTGGTCTTCACAAATATGTTTATATATTGTATACAATTGCACTATGAAAGCTTTCTCGTACATAATTCAGGAAACATTTGACCTTGTCTAAAGATACTTGTAATGTTTGCAATGGCAGATAGCATAAGGAAAGACATGCATCTTTGTTGATCCTGCCTGAATGATGCTGGAATGCAAAAATGTGTTTTGCATTTGTTAGACATTGGCATTGAAAAGAACTGAAAGGCAGTCTTTGAGGGGAGGCACCTTGGTTTTGTTTGTGTCCCCGAACATGCGGTCGTGAGTTCAGCTCCAGCCTTCAGTTTCTGTAACTGCTACGAGTTGGCTATCGGCCTGGAGCCGTGTGTTTGTGAATGGTAAGGAGGAGAGACAACTTGCAGCACTAGTGACTATGACACCTGCAGCTCTTACATCTGAATTAGCCAGGAAGTACCCCAGAAGCACATAAATTGAAGGATTTGCATGACATGGGAGCTTACCTTCGTGGTGGCGATTGGCTTTTTAGAAATAGGAATGTTTGGCTACCTGTTACAGTAATCATGGCTGGAGTTGGAGTATAATTGATTAAAAAGGTGAAAATACAAAAATGTTTCCACTTGTTCCTGTTGTGGCAAGGGATAAAGCTGAACTCCAGGGTGGGTGTATTTTTATTTCTTGAATCTCGGTGCTTTGTGTATTTCTACTTTGCCTCTGTGCAGGAGCTTCTGGTAAAACAGACCAGTCACTGCTGCTCTCTCCTTGTGCAGGGTTTCTGGTCTGGTCTCTGCCCCTCCTGTAGTTTTCTTTAGACAGCCTGTAGTGCGTGGAGTCTGCTGGGTTACTCTTACAGCTCTGCACAGGCTATGTACAGCACAATGATGATGTCCTTGCTACGGTTACAAAGTATTTGAGCAACTTTGACAAGGACCAAATTGTACTGGCTAGACAGCTATTTCAGAGCATCTCCAAAACTGCAGCTATTATGGGATGTTCCCAGTCTGCAGTGGTCGGGACCTACCAAAAGTGGTCCAAGAAAGGCAAACCAGTGACAAGAGTCATGGGCGGCCAAAGCTCATTGATGCATTTAAGGAATGAAGTCTGGCCCATGTAAAATTCATGCTTGTTCGGATAGAAAGGTGACAGAACGATAGTGCATTGCAGTGTGTTGCATATGGGGCTGCATAGCCACAGACCGGATAGGCTACCCATGCTGACCCATGTCCACAGCCAAAAGCACCTACAATGGAACCATGAAAATCAGAACCGGACCACAGCAATGGAAGAAGGTGGCCTGGTCTGATCATGTTTTCTTTTACATGTGGATGGCTGGGTGCATGTGTCGCTTACCTAGAGAAGTGATGGCACCAGGATGCCCTATGAGAAGAAGGCAAGCTGGTGCAGGCAGTGTAATGCTTTGGTCAATGTTCTTCTGGGAAAGCTTGGGTTCTGCCATTTATGTGGATGTTACTTTGACATATACCATCTACCTAAACATGGAAATGGTATTCCCTGATGTGAAAGGGTTTTTTTTTGGGACTTTGAATGAGGTGAGTACACATGGCTATAGGATGAGTCGATATCAAAAACATGTTTTTATTGGTGAAACAAAGAACATGGCAGTATTACCTGATACATCAGCAATAAATAAAATTGTCAATCACATATTAATGACCATATATAGAAACAAACATTAGTAGCAACTAGCCAACCACTATATGGTGTGGAATAAATCCTGGATGTAATAAAAAACACTTAAAAATACAGAGTAGGTGGTGAACTCAAGATAATGTAATGAGTAGAGGCGTCTGCAGGAGAATAAGTGCATCCAAATTAGCCTGAATTGTTTCGTAGATAATACCACACTTCTAGGAACCCTGGGTCCTGCCATTCGTATGGATGTTACTTTGACATATACCACCTACCTAAACATGGAAATGGTATTCCCTGGATGGTAGTGGCCTCTTTCAGCAGAATAATGTGCCCTGCCACGCTGCAAAAATGGTTTGAGGAACACAGAGTTTGAGGTGTTGGCCTCCAAATTCTCCAGATCTCAATCCAATCGGGCATCTTTGGGATGTACTGGAAAAACAAGTCTGATCCATGGATGCCCCACCTCGCAACTTACAGGACTTAAGGGGTCTGCTACTGATGGCTGATACCACAGCATACCTTCAAGTCTAGTGGAGTCTATCCCCTTGATAGGTTAAGGTTGTGTTGGCGGCCAAAGGGGGATCTACTCAGTATTAGGTGGGTGGTCATAAACATATGGCTGATTGGTGCTTATTTTTCCTGTTTTTGAAAAGATAAATTTTAATGCCAATATTTGTAGAATTAATTTTGTGGCCAGTATGTTTTGTATGAAAATGTACACAAGTTTGCAGTACCTTATGAACAAAGTCCTCTTAGTAAATTTGGAATTCGGCAAGAGCCTTTGGCTTTGCAGGTTCTTGGCAATTTGATCTAATCTGCCTATAGTATATGTAACCTGATATGTCTAAGCCAGCACAAATCTGTGTCTATACTGATAATGTTAACCCTATTCTAAGTCAACACAATGAATACTGTGTGTTTGTATTGTAAACAAATTATACACAGCTTTCAATCATCAAGGAGGAAAAACACTGTCATTGTCCCTAGCTAGTTCGAAAACACATGTGTTTTCTTCCCTTGTAAATGCAATTCTTCCTTGTGATTGTCACCTTGAAAGGCCAGAGGCTTTTAAGAGACACTGTACAGTATTGAGCAAGTTTAAAGAGTCAAAAAAGGTGAAATGCCATTATTTTGTACTTGAACAAATAGCTGTTCTAATGAGCATGTTCCCTTTTAGTATTGACAAATAACGCAGCCTTAGAAATTTGCATTTAGTGGCTCAGGTATTTGCTGAGCAGCGATTTGCCTTAGAGTTCAGCTGCAGAGAGATAATACTGTTTCCCAGCAGTGTTCAGTTTGTTACATGCCTTTACAGTTTTAGTAATAGGAGGTAACTCAAAAGGAGGTCCGATTTCCCCTTGGCATTGCTTTGGTCAGCATTTGTAAATGTCTGTCTCCCCTCCATGGATCTTCCCTCCCTCCTTTTCAGTCCATCCCTGCTGGGGGCTGCTAAGTCTGCAGGTTCAGCCTCATTTGTTAGCCCAGCGCCCGTACAAGTTACACTTCCCTGGGGGAATGGAAATGCATACTTTGAACCAACCTTACACTTCAGTTTATTCCACTGGCAGTTTATCCTTGTCATAGAACCCTTTGCTGACCAGTAAATGTAGTGTCTGTTGGGCTATGTGAAACTGAAAAATCCAAGCAGCTGTACTAAGTGAATTTTCTGTGCGAGTACCATGTGTTGTCATTGTATAGGGGTATCTCAAATGTTTTGGTGTGACACTACAACGGGTTTTTTACAGATTTTGTTGACAGAAAAGCAAAGCCAGAAGCAAACCTAAAAAGAAAACATGGAGCACTGTGCAGTAATCTAGTGATTTATATTCAGTTACAATGTTACCATAGTTAACCTCTTAATGTCCAAGTTTTATTATGGTTTTAAAAGTTTCACCAAGTTAGACTGCATTTAGTCAAGAACACTCAGGAAATGCACAAAATGTATGTTTAATCTGAACTCTAGGCAAACGTCTAAATACAACATTAATATAACCTATAATATGATTTTATCTGCCAGTCTAATGATCCTGCCACTCTTGCCAGACTGAATTGTCATGCATCAAACCTACTTTGCTGCTGCAGCACTAGAGTGAGTTGGAACTGAACACACATTCTAGCTTGCTGTTTGGATACTGATCAAGAAGCAGATGACCAATACGGTCCATGCTCTGCTCACTTTGCTCTAACTCTTTAGTCCCCTTTCATACTGACCATCCGATCGGGTCAGCCTATACATTTTTCAGGTAGACCCTTTTTCCACTATGGGCATTTGTATGTAAATTTACTTGTGTCCATTTACACCCAGCTACTACCGGAAAAAAACAACTGAAGAGGGATCTGTTCCCCTCCGTCTGATCGGATTGGAGGGCAGTTGGGTGTAGGCAAACAGCTGGTTCGTTTACATCTGACTGCCCATGAAGCAGAGTGGGCTGTGTCTGTGTTCCCTGTGCATATGCGGATCTGTCCGCTGATCCCCTGCTGAGCAAAACCAGATCCAGATTGTGAAAGGGGTCTTGGCCTTCTGTCATAAAATTAAAGATTTTTTTTGTGGGGGGGGGGGTTGCGCATCTAACATGTTTCAGCTCCTGCATCCTGCAGCTATCCCCCCTCTCCCTGGTGGTGTTCTCCCCTTGCCCGCTGACCCAATTTGAAAAAGGTAGTTTCCTGTGAATGAATGACTACAAGTTTGGTCCACTGTTGTGGCTGACAGCTTGTAGTTCTCAAGGAAGTATCAGGGTGATGGTGAGTGCTCTGGTACTTGATATATCCTGCTCTCAGGTAACTGCCTGTCCATACAAGGTACAAGCAGACATGCTGAGAGTCTGCAGAAGGCCAAGATTACACCCCTGATCTGATCGCAGGTACAATGCTCTGCAGGCCCCAGGGGAAAAAAAATGCCAATGTTTTACCTGCAAAAAAAGTGCATTTATTTATTTTCTTTGAAAAGGTGAACTTATACTTTGCCAGCAAATATGCATTGCAGCAAAGCTTGATTGACCCTTAGGTCCCTAACAGAATCCGCTTGCTCAGCAGGGAATCACCCTGCTGAGCAGGCGGATGACTGTTCTGCACAGTGAGCGGAGACAGACCTGAGACGGACACAGTCCTGCTCACCTCTATGGGGAATTCGGGTGAAAACGCACTGGAAAATAGTACCACCATCAGTTTGGATTTTGCAGACTGGATAGCTCCATAGGGGTGAATGGAGGGTCTGATCAGGTCTGCCTAAAAAAACAACCTGATCAGACAGCCTGTGTGAAAGGGCCCATAGAGTTCTTCCAGTCTGGGTGGTGCTATACAGGAAGCTGATATTGATACAAAGTGAACTTGCAGCTTGGGCCAGGTTACTAGCTATTTTTTATAGTTTGTTTTTTTTTTTTTTTTTATTAAGCACTCTAATGTAATTATTTCACTTGAATGATATTTATCCAAATAGATTCAAGCTGTTTTTTTCTCTAATGGAAATATCATATTTAGAGAATATTTAAATTATATAATTGTATTTAATGTGTTCAGTATCCAGGATGCTTTCCAATACAATTCCCTGAGAAAACAGAATGCCTGGGGATGAAGCTGTATATGTTACATGTAGCTATAATGAATTTAAAACAAATTTAAGTGGAGGTAATACACAAGCAGTATATTTGTGGTTTTATTCATGTAACCTTTGATCCTTTCTGGCTATCAGAACCAGTCCTTCCAAATATAGCTTTTTTTGTGTGCAGGTTTTGTAGTTGAGTTCTGTGTTAAGAATATTTTGAAGTGTAGAGGTTTATGAGATTTCTCATTTTCAAATACTGCTGGTCAGGTGGGTAAAATAAAAACAACTTATTTAATCAGTTCCATTAAAATCTGTTTTAAAGTGCTTTTAGCTACATCCTATTAAGACTTTGTGGTGTGTGTGTGTGCAGCGCAAGGTTCTAGATTCTGCTGGGTCAGCAGCATGTGAGCTTGCTGAGAGTTCTTTTTAAAATCCATGTTCCCATGGCAACCCTCATCATGCCTAATGAAGGGTGAGACCAGTGAGGTGAGAAGCAGGGAGGTGCAGAGACTTTCTCGCTGACCAAGCATTATGGAGACAGAAGAAATTACTACACAGGCAATGCTTCCTAAGATCTCTGTAGTACTTGGTGCTTGTGTTTGTGTCTATTTTGAAGTCTGAAAAAATAAACCTGGTCTTCGGAGAATCACAATATTTTAAAGCAGCTAGCGGTCTTACAACACATCAGACCAAAGTAATTTAATTTCAGGGGTAGGCAACGTTTTGAGAAGTGGAGATCTGCCTGGACAACATGAAAGAGATCAAAGATCACCAAGGTTTGATGCCCCTCTTTTTTTCTTTTTAATAAACTTTGCCCCTCTTTTTCTTTTTAATAAACTAGCAAGGCATAACCAAATAGAAAGGAAAACTTAATCAAATAGAATAAAACAAATGTCATAGTAAAAATATAAAGTTAGCCACGTTAAAAGTGGACAGAGTCAGTCAGCCCAGTGGACAGTTAAAACGTATGTCAAGGGCGCTCAGAATGTCAGGACCAGGCAGATAGTGACTTTATTGGATGGATGAAGTGGTCTTCAAACACTTATGGCTGCACTCAAAGAGGGAAGCAATCTCTAATAGAAAACAAATAAAAGAAAAAAGGCGCCTCCGAAATGCAGAATTAAAACTTTTAATCTCCCCAAACAAGATTAAAAACACTTACAGCTGCCAAGGCTTTCGACTCGGTTGAGTGGGGATACCTCTGGTGCTGTCTTGAACGATATGGTTTTGGTCCAAACTTTATTCAATGGGTACAATTACTGTATCAGAACCCCACGGCCAGGGTGGTGGCAAATGGATGGCCGTCTCAGAAGTTCGACCTCCACAGAGGCACGAGACAGGGCTGCCCATTGTCCCCACTGCTGTACGCTCTGGCTGCGGAACCACTGGCTGTTTCTATCCGGACAGACCCAGAGATCATAGGATTAAAAACCGGAACCCTCACAGAAAAAATCAGCATGTACGCTGATGACACACTACTATATCTGGCGGACCCAGGTCCTTCCCTCCACCGGGCTCTCCAGACAATTGAACGTTTCGGGAAATTCTCGGGCCTCAAAATAAATTGGGGGAAATCCCAAGTTTTACCAATAGACACTTTCCCACCCACGGAATTCCAAGCCACCCTACCATTACAAAGAGTAGACACAATTAAATACTTAGGAATAAATACCTCCAAAAATCCAGCAGACTACATAACACTAAACATTAAACCATTATATTCCCTTATTAAAACTAAAACACAATCGTGGACTAGACTACCCCTAGGAGTGTGGGGTCGCATTAACCTTATAAAAATGATATTACTCCCTAAAATATTATATATACTCTGGCACACCCCAACATACATACCTCTAAAACACTTTAAAATAATGGAGTCCCTTCTCAAGCCCTTTGTGTGGGGAAAAAATAGACACAAGATTGCATGGCAAACCCTCAAAAACCCAACAGACATGGGGGGTACAGCACTTCCGGACCTTAATCACTACTATATTGCGTCCCAACTCTCCCAACTTTACCATATAGATAAGGTGGACAGTGAAAGATTCCGGATGCTAATCTGCCCACAATGGGCCCAAGAAACCTCAGATTCCATATATGCTATCACTGTGGGCACTAAGACCAACGAAGGTAACACACACAAAACATCCCTGTTGTATCAATATAGACGCATCTGGGAACTCGCAAACAACAAACTCAATATACCCAGACACGACGACTTCACTCCCTTATGGTGCAACAGAGACCTACCAGAGCTCCATAATATTCATGACCCGAGACCTTGGTTGGAGAGGGGTATACTCTACTTACACCATGTCTGGTTAAACGGAACCCTTAAAAACTTTGACACCCTTAAAGAGGAATTCCATCTAGCCAACAACATGGTATTCAGATTCCTCCAATTGAGACATGCAATACAGGCACAATTTCCGCAACCCCCACCACAGTCAGCCCCCAATCCTCTAATAGCAATCATAAAAGACACAGACCCAAAAAAATTAATATCCTGTTTCTACAACATGCTCACTACCCCAATAGCCACAAAAATAATATACGGCCTCAAATCCCGCTGGGAAAGGGATCTGGGTAACCTAGAAAATGAGGAATGGGAAGAAGCACTGGATACATGTAAAGAGGTATCTCCCAAACTGTCAGACAGGTTGACACAATTAAATATAATACACCGTACATACCTAACCCCGCATAGGATAGCCAGATATAAACACAACTATCCAGCAGTGTGTCCAATGTGTAAGTCCACAGAGAGTTCGTTCTACCATCTTCTCTGGTCATGCCCTCAGATACAGGGCCTATGGAAGCAGATAGTAACCTTTCTTCATGACAACATGGGTTCACCTGTGACACTGGACCCCAAACAATGCCTGTTGGGTGTGTTCCCAAGCCCAATGGAAAAATACACCAAGGTATTTCTGCAGGAGACCCTGTTCTCATGCAGAAAGTTAATAGCTAGGAAATGGATGCGTCCCTTACCACCCGAGATTAAAGAATGGAAAGCAGAGGTAAATGGGACACTCCCATATAAACGGGTGATATACATAAATAGAGGATGCCCAGACAAACACAATAGAATATGGGATCGATGGCTACAGGACTCGGAAACTTGCTCATGACCAATATAAATTTCTATGTACTGGAGAAATACCTCTCCTCAATGAAAATACTATAATTATACCCTATATTAAACGATAATATCAATAGAGAACATCAGAAGAAATGTACTACAGACCATTCATGTATGTAATCATCTTTATAACACGTACAATTACATTGCAATGTATACATGTATAAATACGTGCAAATGTTATGACTTGTATGTATTCTGATTCACAATAAAAAACTTTGTTGGGAAAAAAAAAAAAAAACACTTACAGAATCAAGGATAATAAGAGGCATAACATGCATGTATGAAGCAGGTGATCCGGCATCAGGAGGTCCCAGTGTATCACAGCTTTCCAGGGATAACGATATGCAGCAGCAGAAGGTCCCAGGATAACCAGCAGGTGAACACCCCAGGCTCTGGGAACACTGGTGAAGCAATCGCGTCATCTGAGTCAGCATGGAGCATGAATCCCAGAAATGACAACAACCAGCATGGACCGCAAACAGGAAATATGTCATCAAAATGGGACGCATTTCAGAACTACTGATTGGTTCCTTCTTCAAGCCAATGACAAGCAGTGTCCTCTGCCACCCCTCACATCACCTCCTCCAACACACAAATAGTGGTGTCCTCTGCCCCCTCACATCACTACCCACCCCACCCTTATCCCTGCATTCTGAGCCTAGCGCAATCCTGAACCCTGCAGTGTGCAGTGTGCATAGAAATTCCCCAACAGTCTGAGGGACAGTGAACTGGCCTGCTGTTTAAAAAGTTTGCGAACCCCTGCTCTACAACATGATGGTACTGGGAACAATGTTGATGAGCGTGCATCTGTGACCGGGATCCTGCTTCTAGAGTTCCTTCAGGCATGGCAGATTAAAAGTGGCATTAAACCCCCCAAAAAAAACAAATACCATATTGCAGCTCGCCAATCTTTAAATGTGGTGACATCAATAGTTTTGCTTTTTCAGGCTTTTTTTTGTTTATTTTCACCTAATGATCCAGCCTGCAACACACATTCTGTCTTAGGGTGTCTGCACTCTGGATGGAGAATCAACGGAAAGACCTTTAACAGCAGCATTGTCTATCTACAAAGAGGTAGAGTTAGATGTCTAGCAGATTTAGATAGACTTTACTAAAAATTAAGCATGGGGTCCGGTATGTCCCTGTTCGCGGATTCAGGTGGAAATCAGGTCTGAATTTTTGCCTGATTTTGCAACTGAATCAGAACAGAAGATGCACAGGACCCGTTTTTCAGTGCGGACTGTGCAGCAACTGAAGTCACAGTGAAGTGGAAATTCCTAAATTCTAACATTGTTTCCAGGTTAAAAAATTTATTGAAGCTGTGAGCAGGCAATTGTCAGTACAGAATATAACAATACAGGTGCAGACTTCTGAAAATCATAGTTTCTTGGCTGTCATTCAGATAACACACATTATATCACCGAAAGTATGGGGACGCCTGCCTTTACACACACCTGAAATTTAATGGCATCCCAGTCTTAATCCGTAGGGTTCAATATTGAGTTGGCTCACCCTTTGCAGATATGCCAGCTTCAAATATTCTGGGAAGGCTGTCCACAGGGTTTAGTAGTGTGTCTATGGGAATGTTTGACCATTCTTCTAGGAGCGCATTTGTGCGGTTAGGCACTGATGTGGATGAGAAGGCCTGGCTCGTAATCTCTGCTCTAATTCATCCCAAAGGTGTATAGGGTTGAGGTCAGGACTCCTGTGTAGGCCAGTCCAGTTCCTCCAATCCAAATTTGCTCATCCATGTCTTTATGGACCTTGCTTTGTGCACTGGTGCGCAATCATGTTGGAATAGGAAGGGGCCATCACCAAACTGTTGGAGCAAAGTTGGGAGCTAAAAGTTGTCCAAAATGTCTCGGTATGCTGATGCCTTAAGTGTTCCCTTCACTGGAACTAAGGGGTCAAGCCCAACCCCTGAAAATCAACCCCACATCATAATACCCCTCCACCAAATTGATTTGGAACAATCCACAAAGCAAGGGTCCATAAAAACATGGATAAGCGAATTTGGGGTGGAGAAACTTGACTGGCCTGCACAGAGTTCTGACCTCAACCTGACAAAACACCTTTGGGATGAATTAGAGCAGAGACTGTGAGCCAGGCTGCCTTGTCCACATCAGTGCCTGATCTCACAAATGCTATCCTGTAAGAATGGTCAGACATTCCCATAGACACAAATAAAAATAAAATATAGCGCTAATGAAAATAACCAATAATAAAAAAAATAACCAATAATAAAAAACACATCAGTGATGGTGGTCATTAATGGAGGCCCATGGATAAACCACATATAACGTGATAAATATAAGTGATGAATGAGATATAGTAATGTCCCAATGTGTGGTTATGGGTCAGACAATAGAAAGTCCCAAAACAAACTGTGTACAAAATATGGCACTGGTGCAGGAATCTTCTCCTCTGTATCCCATAGATGGTACGATCATATAATGGGAATAGATGAAATACGCTTACCAGAGGGAGTGGATTCGGATGCCGGTGACACCGAATCAAACAGGCTCAGAGATCCTTGATGGATGATGGTGGTTCCCAAAAACCCCGGATCTCGAGGGGGATCATTCCTCTGTAATCACTATCGCGGCTGCCAGTTCCAAGGACCGAAGAAGGATCACGGCCACGGGAGAGTCTCCAGAATGTGAATGGTTCCCAAAAAGATGTAAAAAACGCCAATAGTGCAGATCAAATGACATATTTTTATTGGATATCACCAATAATCAACAAACAATATAAAAAGCGTGATCACGTAAAAACCGATAAAATCAAGTGTAGGGAAGACTAAGGCTCGCCCGACGTGTTTCGTCCACATGTACTTCAACTGGGGCATCAAACTCATCTCCTACACTGTATATATTTATATAAAAGCTACACAAATAATGTGACCAATCAAACATCAATGGTAAGGTCACATGGTGGGTCCATTCCTGATAGGACAGAGAGGAGTCAGCTGACTGCCTTGAATTAACCAATAAAACCACCCACCAGCAAGAGAAAAGGCATATCTTTATACCCATTAAGAAAATAGTGAACATGCTAAGTGTGTGTTAAAATAATAAAGGGGGGGGGGGCCCACAATATCAGATTGTCAGCAGCGCTATAAACATCCATGTCCGCTCAAGGAATTCTAGGATACATCAATACATAAATCATGATGAACAAATACAATGTCAAGATCCTATATGTAAATATACATGACCGAGGAGATGCTGTTTATAATCGTAGATGAGAACTCCACTGAGAGTAACATGATCTCATCTGACATAGACAGACGACCCTCCTCTCTACACAGCGTCATCCAGCCAATCAGATAAGCGTAATGAACAAAAACAAAAGGACCCGGTCATGTGACATGTCAGCTGACACAGTCACATGATCGTAGGAGACGAATGACGTCTCTATTGTACAGATCTAAGGCAGCACGTAACCTCAGAGGAAGTCACATGCTGCCTAAGAGCCAATGAATCAGTGCTGTGTCCCTAACTCATCAGAACTGTAAGCAGGGAAGGTATTATCATCCCCTGTAGTACGGAAGTGGAGGGTAGAGTGACGGAGACAACCGGAAGTGTTGAGACAGCAAATATCTCCACTTCCCCCTGTGTCATAGCCCTGGAGATTGAAAGAAATGTTTATTAAAACTCAAAAAATGTAAAATGTGAATAGTCCGAATGAATGGATGTGTGCACATAAACCAAGACTGAATGCGGAAGAAAATGTGTAAATGATATATTTAAATATAAGGAAGATGCCCCAGTTGAAGTCCATGTGGACAAAACGCGTCGGGCGAGCCTTACTCTTCCCTACACTTGATTTTATCGGTTTTTACGTGATCACGCTTTTTATATTGTTTGATTATTGGTGATATCCAATAAAAATACGTCATTTGATCTGCACTATTGGCGTTTTTTACATCTTTTTGGGAACCGTTCACATTCTGGAGACTCTCCCATGGCCGTGATCCTTCTTCGGTCCTTGGAACTGGCAGCTGCGATAGTGATTACAGAGGAATGATCCCCCTCGAGATCCCCCTGGCCTCCATTAATGACCACCATCACTGATGTGTTTTTTAGTATTGGTTATTTTTTTATTATTGGTTATTTTCATTAGCGCTACATTTTATTTTTATTTCTGTTTATAATATTGGTCATATTTTATGTAGCTGCTTTTTTGCTGATTGGGTTAGCGCAGTGTTATTTATATATTCTTTCATTCCCATAGACACACTTCTAAACCTTGTGGACAGGGGCTTCCCAGAAGAGTTTAAGCTGTTTATAGCTGCAAAGGTTGGACCAACTCAATATTGAACCCTACGGACTAAGACTGGGATGCCATTAAAGTGTGTGTGTGTGTGGAGGGGGCGGGTGGGCGGGCAGCAGGTGTCCCAATACTTTTTGGTAATATAGTGTAGTTTCAGTCATTAGGGTTACTTCAGTGATTTAAATGGAATTTGCCTTCACTTGCTGCATACATGTTCCATGTCAGTGACTCAAAGAACTAAATAGCCAGAAACAGCCAGGCAAAGTGTCTTTTTAGGTAGATAGCAGTGACAGCCTATATGATGTTTACATCATGACCAGTATGACAGGTTTCCTGTAAACAAACTTTTTTTGGCTTTGTTAGCACAATGTGTTAGTCCTGGTTCACACTGGTGCGATGCGGGAAACCCTGCGATTCAGTGCTGGTTCCCGCATCGCACACTGGTTCACACTGACATCTGCAAATCGCTGGGGGTGTTATGTTACATAACGTTAATGACACCCCCAGATCTGTTCGCAGATCACAGTGCCAACTGTCAAATGGTGCAGGAATTGGATCGCATAGGTGTGAACACCCATGCGATCCGATTCCAGTGCGGACTAAAAAAAGGTGCAAATGGGATGCGATTTCAGCCATACAGGTTGTATGGCTGAATTCACATTGCACAGACTGCATGTGATCTGCACAGCAATACAGTGCGAATCACATGCACTGTCTTTGATCGCACCAGTGTGAACCCAGCTTTAGGGCCATCATATCTGAAAACCACATAAACAGGACACTGCTTGAGACAAGTCATTCCATGTATAGACTCAGGACATTATGAAACATTATTTTTAACACTGAATAAAGTTAAGATTACATGGTTTCTCATGTTTTATGTAGTTTTGTATGTTTGTCTTCAAGCATATAACATTTTATTATTCAATAATATATCAGTGTTTACTACATTATCATTATTCACTTTTGTACAGAGAGAAATTAATCTTCTGTTCATACTTCCTGATTCCAGTAGTCAAAATGTTTTTTCTTCCCCCTTCTGTTTCTGCTCTTACATCCCTTCATTGTCTAGGCCATTTTTGTATCCAGAATTGCCTCATAAGGTGAACAAACATAATAGTCTTTCAGGGTTTTTGTATGGTCACCTGTGGAGATCATGTTTTTTTACACTTGCTCTAGTTCTGTTACTTTGAGGCCCATTCTCTGTTCATGTTCTGTTTAATTTCCAGCAGCTTTATTAAATCTTCAGTTAATAAATGAACAGTGCTAAATGACTGCAGACTAGCTCTGAATGGGTCCACGTTCTAAACAGAAAATCTGCTTTATCACATTTGTCAGTAGTAGGCAGGGGCGCTTTGGCACAAGGATGAAATGTATCTAGGGCTTAACATTGTCATGTCTATCCCAGCTGAATCCACAGGTGTGTGCACTGTTGCATCCTGTTGTAGAATGCACACTGGGTTACACTATTGTTCTGTAGCCAATGCTGCTTTGCACCTGCTCCGAATATGCTTCAGTCACTCTCTCTTTTATCACTTAATTAAATCCTCATAATAATACACAAGTGTCCCTGCTGCAAGCTCTCTCTCTGATAGCCCATTCTTGCTGCCAGTTTAAAACCTGAGGGATCCACAATGTTATCTGTGGTTGCAGAAGCACACAGCGATTTTACATCACAGGTAATGTGCCTTTCTCATGTGGTTGCCTGTTTCTCCAATCATTTGTGTGCAGTTGGCTTCACTCAACTTAATGGCTAAGCTACATAGGTGTTTTTAATCTTTTGCTACTGAGCAATTTAACTACTTGTTGGCAGTTGCTTATTGCAGCTTGCTGTTAATGTCCTGCAAATGAATCAATATTAGGCATAGTGGTTAAATTGTTTAGCAGCATAACATGCGGATAGGGTCAGTGTTGTCATTTTCTTAAAGGATAAATTCACCTTTTTGGGGCAGAATTTCACTTTTCATAATAAATAGAAGCATTTTCTAATGCCATTTCTGGCGCAGCCTATCCCAATGTGCTTTTCTCTCACCTCATTCACAGGATATTTAGAATCTTGTCAGTTTTTTTGAATGGATTTCCAGATTCCATCACTTTCTGTAGCTTGTATCAGCATTTACTTCCTGTTGGGTCATCTCCCAGAAGCCTTCACTTCCTTGTTGCTTCACTGAAGAGGGTGTGATGGGGTGTGTTCACCACTCCAGATCACACCTTCCTCATTACAATACTACCTTCCACCTACTCCCTATACAATCTGATTGTACAATCTTCTTTAGGTCTCCCTTCAGGTATGTAGTACAAGGGCCTGTCTGGATACAAATTGAATGGATTGTTCAGGTGTGTCCTCTATTCCATAGTTCTGGTAAATTGTACAGAGATTGTTCAATCAGATAGCATAGTGTATGGCCGTCTTTATACAAGTACATAGGAGGGAGTGGACAAAAACACTCAGTTGTCAGGCCTGATTCACATCTCCACATAGTGAAAACCCACATTCCCGCACATGTTTGTTTTTTGGAGCGTTTTTACTCGTCACGCACAGGGCAGCCCATTCACTTGAATGGGTTGCACTACACACAATCGCTCCAGCATGGTGCGTTACCACGGTTTTGGTTCATTTGCTGCACTTGGGGAGCCTTTAACGTGTAATGACAACACAAGCATGATGCACATTTGCAGCATTTCTGAAATGCTTGGCGAAGCACGCATTTTCTGTGCAGTTTGCCATGCATTTGGAAACACAGATGTAACTGGAGCCCATTCATACTTAGAGTAGTGGGAGTGCATGTTTTTTGGCTCGTTTTTCCAGAGCCACACATAGGGCAGCCCGTTGATTTCAATGGGCTCTGCTACACCTGGCAAAGTAGCTTATGGGATGTTTTTACTGCATTTGTTACCTGTTTTTTCATGTGTGTTTGCTTCTGTGATTGCTGTGCTGTTAACAATTAATGGCACTGAAAGCACAATTAGGTAATTTTAGGTGTACAAATGTGGCCATATACTATACAATCTCTGCACAATCTCCTTCAGATTTACCAAAACTATATAATAGGACAACACACCATCAATCCAATCACTCTGTATCCAATCAAGCAGACTCTTGCACTACATTAGGGGTGTCCCGTGGGCTACATGTGGCCCCAGGGAGATTAGAATGCTGCCTGAGATCATCTGAAGGGACGGTGGGGAAGCCAGGCAAATGCACGCATGAAGGAATGCCGGGGGTGCTGTGAAAAATTAGTTGATAGGTGAAGGCGTGCTAATGAGGGCAGTTGGTAAACTCCTTCCTGCCTCGTTTTCAAAATCAGGTACATTATACCATTAATATCATTGGTTTGGTACATAGGGGAGCTGGAGTTTAGAAGAAAAAAAAAAAAGGTGACCTTGGCCTTTAACCACTTAAGGACCAATAGGATTTACCCCCTTAATGACGAGGCCATTTTTTGTGATACGGTACTGCGTCTATTTAACTGACAATTGCGCAGTCATGCGACACTGTACCCAAACAAAATGTATGCCTTTTTTTCCCACAAATAGCTTTCTTTTGGTGGGATTTGCTCACCTCTGCGGTTTTTATTTTTTGTGCTATAAACAAAAAAGTGCGACAATTTTAAAAAAACAATATTTTTTACTTTAAGCTATAATATCCCAAAAAATATATACAAAAAAAATTCTTCCTATGTTTAGGCCAATATGTATTCTTCTACGTATTTTTGTTTTAAAAAAAATCACAATAAGTGCATATTGATTGGTTTGCGCAAAAGTTATAGCGTCTACAAAATGGGGAATAGATTTACGGCATTTTTATTATAATTTTTTTTTTTTTTTTTTACTAGTAATGGCAGTCAGCGATTTTTAGCAGGACTGTGACGTGGCTGGCAGATCGGACGCTTTTGACACTTTTTTGGGACCAGTGACCTTTCTACAGCGATCAGTGCTATAAAAATGCACTGATAACTGTATAAATGATACTGGCAGGGAAGGGGTTAACACTAGTGGGGTTAAACGATCAAGGGGTTAAATGTGTTCCCTGGGAAGTGTTTCTAACTGGGGGGGGGTGGGTGTACTGACTGGAGGAGGAGAGAGATCGCTGTTCCTGATCATTAGGAACAGACGACCTTTCTACTTGACAGAATGGAGATCTGTTTGTTTGCATTGACAGTTCCCCGTTCTGGCTCTCTGTGGAGCGATCGCGGGTGGCCGGCGGACATCACGGCCATTGGTCACATGCATCGGCTCCGCGGGCGCATGCCCATTGTACCTATTGTACGAACCAACATAATGACGGCGACTGGTCAGCAAGTGGTTAAAGAGAAACTCGAGGAAGCCAATTTTATAGAACTTGTAGAACATAAATCGGTAAAGTAACAACCTTTCCTGTGTACAAAACACAGATTAATTTTCTTGGGGTCTGCATGAACATGAGAAACAAAAATTCAAACATGCTGCATGTGAGTCCAAAACTGATCATAAATGATTAGTTATTCAGCAGGCTGAATGGAATAAATAAAATAAATAAGCCTTCAGGGAGAGCAACTGGTGTTGTCTGCGGGGAATTGTGCAGTGGGGGGATGGCGCCCATTGTGGCAGGCGTATTCGTATCAGGGCCAGGAGGCCATTATGATCCATAGTGATCATGGTGCACTGATGTCTGCTATCCATAGATGTTCCCTCTGGAATTCACCATCTGATTGCAACATCTGAGCAGGAGGCCACTTTGCTTAATAGCAATAGGCTCATTTATGTCCGCTATCTGGTGAGTGTTTAGATGGAGGTGCACAGTCGTAGCTGTACACGCTGGGTGAAGTGCGTTTTATTTGATAGTTATTATTTGATTTCTGGTAAGTGTTTCAGACACAACATACCTGCCATTGTAATTAATTTGAACGTATGGAAGTTTTTCCTCAATCACATCACGGATGTATTTATTTTAGAACTTTATTTGTACATGACTTATTAAAACTTTTGTATGTTTGTCACAGCTGAGGCTGCATAGGTGTCCCAGGTTCTCAAAAATTGTTCAGAGAAATAGTTTTACATATTTCAAGATGAGAGGGAATAAATATAAGGGGGGGGGTTGATATTGGCAAGGTAGGACAAAGACTGCAGTACATTTATTCCTGGAGTTGGGACTGGTGTTTGATGTAACTTGATATTCATATTTTCAGTCTCTAGTCTGAGGCTGCACACAGAAATAGAAATGCAATCGGCTGCAAAAGCTGTCCATAAATGGATGGAATCTCAGCCAGTTTAGCAGGGACCGACGGAGATTCGATCCATGTATGGGCTGGCTGGTTGTTCTGAAGTCGATCCAGCAATGGACTTCATTACAACCAGCCTGCTGGAATTTTTTTTTCTTGCTATTACTTTCGGCGGCTTTAGCAGTCGGCAGTAATCATTGTATTCTGCCGGCAGGGAAGGCTGAGACTAGCTTTTTTTAATGCAGAAGTAAAGTCCACTGGGTGAGGTGAGCTCTTATAATGTGCAAATCTGCACAGCAGACTTGCACATTATGGTACATTTACCTCCTAGCGTGCCCTCCTAAAGTAATGACAGGTCCAGGCTTGCAGTCGCCAGTCTTCCCGTGTCTGGATATTATAATGCCTTTAAAACGTGATTGCCTTAGTCTTGGAGGTTTTGCTGTAATCCCTACAAAGGAGTTAACAGGAGCAGACATTCATTTTCTGTGTAAAGAACCTAAGCTCAGTCTGTGATGCTGACAGTGCTCACATTAAGCCGCACACCCACAGACTGTATGATAAACACAACGGCTTGTGTCATGGAGAGCAGTCAATATCCAGCCTTAATTAGCCACTGGTGGTGAAATGTTTGACAAGTGAAAGGCAATGAAAAATGCCTAGTTTCAGGGTAATACAAGGACAGTTAACACAGGTAACAAAGAAGTAAAATGGCACTTTTGCATAACTGTTGTATTGGATACCAGGCAGAAAAGACACAATGTCAAAGGTAAAAGCTGAAACTCTCTAACAGTCACCTAGTACCTTTTGTTTATTTTAGTATTAAGTGTTTCCTTTGGATGTTTTAAGTGTTTGTCTTACATAGTTACATAGTTAGTAAGGTTGAATAAAGACACCAGTCCATCCAGTTCAACCTGAGTGTGCGTGTCTACAATTATCCCTATTTATTTAAGGTACCCATATAGCGCCGACAAATTACGCATCGCTCCACACATACATCGCATACTCACGATCCCTACCCTCAAGGAGCCTACAATCCAAGGTCCCCAAACTCACATATACTAGGGCCAATTTTGGACAGAAGCCAATTAACCTACCAGCATGTCTTTGGAGTGTGGGAGGAAACCGGAGTGCCCGAAGGAAACCCACGCAGGCACAGGGAGAACATGCAAACTCCAGGCAGGTAGTGTCGTGGTTGGGATTTGAACCAGGGACCCTTTTTACTGCTAGATGAGTGCTACCCACTACACCACTGTGCCGCCCATCTTTTTTTAAAGGCTGAAAGGGCGCTTAGTAGAGCAGGAGACATGCTTTGCGCACAGCGTATAGAGAAATCTCCACATCACCAGAGTTCACCCTTTCGTCCGATTCCCTAAACTTCTCCCTTTCGTCCGATTCCCTAGACTTCTCCCTTTCTTCTTCTTCATATCTCATTTTACCATTATATGAAAGGTAAAATCTTCCCTTTTCTGAAGAAAGACTTTTGCTCTTGCATACCCTAACAATTCCTAATAATCCTATTTCTTTCTGAATTGTAGGTTGAAATATTATCTCTCATGCCATACACTCAATTGTATTTGTTTTCAGCAACCTTTTGAAAAAAACAAAAAACAATGTATTAATTTGAACTGCTACCAACTGTTTCTGTTGAAATCTTAAAACTATGATTGGTCACCTTGTTCTTTTTAATTCTTTCAGTTTAAAGTTTGTTGAGTTTTTATTAGCAGCTTTAGGCCACTTTCACACTGGGGCGTTTATCAGGGGCTTTTGGGCTAAAAATAGCACCTGAAAAACACCCTCCTCCCCCCCCTGCAGTCCCAGTGTGAGAGCCTGAGTGCTTTCACACTGGAGCGGAAAAAAAAGAGAAAAAAGTTCTGCAAGCAGCATCTTTGGGGCGTTGCGGGAGCGGTAAATACACAGCTCCTAAAACGCTGCTGCCATTGAAATCAATGGCCAGCGCTGCCGAAGTGCCTGCAAAGCACATCGGCAGCGGTGCTTTTGACCTTTTTTTCAGCCGCTAGCGGGGGGTTAAAAGTGGCCCACTAGCGGCCGAAAAGCGCTGCTAAAACGTGGCACTTTACCCCTGACCCGCCCCAGTGTGAAAGTGCCCTTAGTAATAAACTTGGATTTTTAAACCAATAATAAAGAATCATAATCTTTAACCACTAAATATAACCTAGTCTAATAAGCATACCTGAATTTGGTGCAAAGACCTTCATGGTCTTAGACCATGTATGATGGGTTTGATTTTTAAAGCACATCAGCAAAATGTTCTAGAAATGTATTCCAAGCAGTAAAAATTGTAATCTGTATTATGGACCAATTGCTGACTTAATATATTAACCTCTGTGTATTGAAACCTCTAATTTACACGTGGGACCAGCAGAGTCAGATGCCTATTTCCAAATTAAGTATAGGGCTATTAATTGCTATCCTTGTTCATAATCTGAGCCATTTGATGCTACACGATACTAATATAGAAGTATGGCTGTTATGTTTGTTTTAATCTTGCTGTTCCTTCTGACCTGAATCTTTTTTTTTTTTTTTTTTTTTTTTTTTTTTTTTTTTAGTTTTTGGATTGCACTCCTAACAATCTATATAACTATGTATTTTTTTTTTATATTCTTAAATATACATATCCTTACACATGTTATATTTTCCTGCTGTGGCATGAGCTGCCATTTTCTATAGCCGTAGCTTCAAGGAGCAATTTTCTTCCCTGAAATTGTTTGATATTATGAAGCCTTTGGCTTAATGTTTTGTTAATATGTTTTGAGCCTAGCATTGCCTTCTGGACTTGATGTCCTTATTAAAGGCTGAAGCATCACGCTGCACAGTAGTGTAGACAATTGCTGCTGTTGGAAAATATCTTTAAAAACATCCCTCTGGCATAACTGTTGCACTTCACTTTTTCAGCAGTCTGTATGAGCCATTACCAATGCAAATTCAAAGAATGATGTCCATATTTTTTTCTTTATCTTATTTCAGTTGTATATGGTTTCAGTTTACATAATTGGTGTCTCCAATTTCTCTCTAGGTACACAGCTTGAGAAACTCATGGAAAGTATGAGGAGTGAAATTGCCAGCAGTCCCCCTTTGGAAGGGTCATTCGCACCACGCCGTGGAGATTACTGCATCGCCAAATATGTGGATGGAGAATGGTAGGAAATGTGAAATGCATTCATTTTTCTGCCACGATGTTGCAGTGGTGCTGTGAACTGTATCTACTCGCACAATCAATGAATTGCATCTTGTTTAACAAAGACATTTTTTTTTATGATATAGAGTATCTCACAAAAGTGAGTACATCCCTCACATTTTTGTAAATATTTTATTATATCTTTTCATGTGACAACACTGAAGAAATTACACTTTGCTACAATGTACAGCTTGTATAACAGTGTAAATTTACTGTCCCCTCAAAACAACACACAGCCATTAATGTCTAAACCGCTGGCAACAAAAAGTGAAAATGTCCAAATTGGGCTCAAATTGTCAATATTTTGTGTGGCCACCATTGTTTTCCAGCACTGCCTTAACACTCTTGGGCATGAATTTCACCAGGGCTTCCCAAGTTGCAACTGGAGTCCTCTTCCACACCTCCATGACAACATCACAGAGCTGCTCCTCCACCTTCCGTTTGAGGCTGCCCCACAAATGTTCAATAGGGTTTAGGTCTGGAGATATGCTTGGCCAGTCCATCACCTTTAGGCTGTGTTCACAGTATCTTCGCATGCGGCTCACAGCAGGGGGTCCGGTGTATCACCGTTTCAGGCCCGATTTCAGCCTGAATTTTTGGCTGAATTCGGACCTGAAACAGACCGAAAGATGCACAGGACCCCTGTGCGAATTTGCACCAGAGCTGCAGCGGAGATATGTGAACCGGCTCCAGAGAGCCAGTCCAAATCTCCTGCTATTGCGAACCCAGCCTCACCCTCAGCTTCTTTAGCAAGGCAGTGGACGTCTTGGAGGTGTGTTTGAAGTTATGTTGGAATGCTGCCCAGTCTCCGAAGGGAGGGGATCATGCTCTGCTTCAGTATGTCACAGCACATGTTGGCATTAATGGTTCCCTCAATGAACTGTAACTCCCCAGTGCCAGCAGCACTCATGCAGCCCCAGACCATGACACTCCCACCACCAAACTTGACTGTAGGCAAGACACACTTGTCTTTTGTACTCCTCACCTGGTTACCGCCACACACATTTGACACCATCTGAACCAAATAAGTTTATCTTGGTCTCATCAAACCACAGGACGTGGTTCCAGTAATCCATGTCCTTAGTCTGCTTGTCTTCAGAAAACTGTGGGCTTTATTGTGCATCACCTTTAGAAGAGGCTTCCTTCTGGGACGACAACTATGCAGACTAAATTGATGCAGTGTGCGGAATATGGTCTGAGCACTGACAGGCTGACCCCCACCCCTGTTGGCAGCACTCGTACGTCTATTTCCCAAAGACAATCTGTGGATGTGACACGTGCACTCAACTTCTTTGGTCGACCATGGCGAGGCCTGTTCTGAGTGGAACCTGTCCTACTAAACCGCTTTATGGTCTTGACCACCGAGCTGCAGCTCAGTTTCAGGGTCTTGGCAATCTTCTTATAGCCTAGGCCGTCTTTATGTAGAGCAACAATTCTTTTTTTCAGATCCTCAGAGTTTTCTTTGCCATGAGGTGCCATGTAAACCACTTCAGCCCCGGAAGGTTTGCCCCCTTCCTGACCGGGCCATTTTTTGCGATACGGCACTGCTTCGCCTTAACTGACAATTGTGCGGTTGTGCGACTTTGTACACAAACAAAATTTGTCTTTTTTTTCACACAAATAGAGCTTTCTTTTGGTGGTATTTGATCACCTGCGTTTTTTTTTCTTTTTTTTTTGTGCTATAAACAAAAAAAGCGTCAGTTTTGAAAAAAACTATATTTTTTACTTTTTGCTATAATAAATATACCAAATTAAAAAAAAAACAAATTTCTTCCTCTGTTTAGTCCGATATATATTCTTCATCATATTTTTGGTAAAAAAAAAAAAATCGCAATAAGTGTATATTGATTGGTTTGCACAAAAGTTATAGCATCTACAAAATGAGAGAGATTCATGGCATTTTTTTTATTATTTTTTTTTTACTAGTAATGGCTGCAGCCTGCAATTTTTATCAGGACTGCAACATTGCGGCGGACAGATCGGACCCTTTTGACGCTATTTTGGCCAACTGACATTTATACAGCGATTAGTGCTCTAAAAAAAGCCACTGATTACTGTATAAATGTAATTGGTAGGGAAGGGGTTAACTGTGTTCCCTGTGTGTTTTCTAACTGTAGGGAGAATGGGACTGACTAGAGAAGGAGACTGATCAATGTTCCTATATACTAGGAGCACACAATCTGTCTTCTCTCCCCTGACAGGACGTGGATATGTGTGTTTACAACTGCACATCCCCCATTCCTGCTCCTCAGTGACGCGACGGGTGCGCACCCCCTAATCGCCTTAAAGCAGCCGCCATACAGCTATGGTGATTCACGCAGGGGAGCCATTCTGCCACCGTCAATCGGCGGGCATTCTGGAAGCAGTTAAACTTCCAGTGACCATTATAAGAGTGAGAGCAATAACACCAAATTTAACACACCTGCTCCCCATTCACACCTGAGACCTTGTAACACTAACGAGTCATATGACACCGGGGAGGGAAAATGGCTAATTGAGCCCAATTTGGACATTTTCACTAAGGGGTGTACTCACTTTTGTTGGCAGCAGTTAAGACATTAATGACTGTGTGTTGCGTTATTTTGAGGGGATAGCAAATTTATACTGTTATACAAGCTGTACACTCACTACTTTACTTTACATTGTAGCAAAGTGTCATTTCTTCAGTGTTGTCACATGAAAAGATATAATACCATATGAACAAAAATGTGAGTGGGTACTGTATGTTTTGCAAAGGGGTCAAATACTTATTTCACTCATCAAAATGCAATTCAATTTATAACTTTTTTATCCACTTAAAGACCAGCCTCGTTTTGAGATTTTGATGTTTAAAACAGTATTTTTTGCTAGAAAATTACTTATAACCCCCAAACATTATATATTGTTTTTTTTTTTTCTAACACCCTAGAGAATAAAATGACGGTCATTGCAATAGTTTTTTTTCACACCGTGTTTGTCTTACAAGCCCACTTTTTTTGGAAAAATTTCACTTTTTGGAATAAAAAAAATAGGACAACAGTAAAGTTAGCCCAATTTTTTTTTATATTGTGAAAGGTAACGTTACGCCAAGTAAATTGATACCCAACATGTAACGCTTCAAAATTGTGCCCGCTCCTGGAATGGCGTTAAACTTATACCCTCAAAAATCTCCATAGGCGACGTTTAAAAAATTCTACAGGTTGCATGTTTTGAGTTAGAGGAGGTCTAGGGCTAGAATTATTGCTCTCGCTCTACCGATCGCGGCGATACCCATTGTCATATGCGGGCACTACTCACGTATGCGTTCGCTTCTGCGCGCGAGCTCGCCGGGACGGGGCGTTTTTTTTTTTTTTATTTTTATTTATTTTACTTGATTTTATTTATATTTACACTGTTTTTAAAAAAAATATAAAAATTGGGTCACTTTTATTCCTATTACAAGGAATGTAAACATCCCTTGTAATAGAAAAAAGCATAACAGGTCCTCTTAAATATGAGATCTGGAGTGAAAAAGTCCTCAGATTTCATATTTGGACTTAAATTCAATAAAGAAAAAAATTTGTCATTTGAAAAAATGTGCCTTTAAGACGTATGGGTGGAAGTGATGTTTTGACGTCGCTTCCGCCCTGCTATGATATGGAGACGGGTGGGGGCCATTTTCCCCCTCACTCATCTCCATACCAAGGAAGGACGCGATCGCTCCTCCTCTGCCGACAGCGGCGGAGGGCACCGGATCACGGCAGGGGGCCCTTCTCCCGCCACCGATAAAAGTGATCTTGCGGCGAACTTGCCACAGAGACCAATTTTCTCTTGTAGCCAACAGCCAGCTGAACATGGGGATACCGGGGGTTATGGCAGCTAGCTGCTACCATAACAACAATATCCGTCCCTAAAGTAGGGACGTGCGGCGGTCGGCAAGTAGTTAAAGTAGTAGTAGTTTTTCTGGATATTTTTGTTCTGTCTCTCACTGTTGAACCTACCATTAAAATTATAGACTGATCATTTCTTTGTCAGTGGGCAAACATACAAAATCAGCAGGTTATCAAATAATTTTTTCCTTCACTATATATGTGCAAAGATGACATGTAAAGTTCACCTTTACAAATAATAAATGCACATGTTTTTGCAGGTAAATATACATTTATTTGTTTTTGTTAGGAGCCTGTAAAGCATTGTACCCACGATCAGCAGATGGTGGGTGTAATGCCACGGTCCTGCAGACTGTCTGTTTAGCTGTCTGCCAGCAACTCTGATCTGGGCAGGCAGTTACACAGTGACAGGAAGGTCCGTGAACTACCTAGAGCAGTGTTTCTCAACTCCAGTCCTCAGGGCGCCCCAACAGGACATGTTTTCAGGATTTCCATTATTTTGCACAGGTGATTTGATCAGCTTCACTGCCTTAGTAATTACTACAGCTGTTTCATCTGCGGGAGATCCTGAAAACATGACCTGTTGGGGCACCTTGAGGACTGGAGTTGAGAAACGCTGACCTAGAGTACTTAAAACGGAGGTTCACACAAAAATTGAACCTCCGCTTTTCGGAACCCTCCCCCCCTCCGGTGTCACATTTGGCACCTTTCAGGGGGGAGGGGGGTGCAGATACCTGTCTAAGACAGGTATTTGCACCCACTTCCGGCATAGATTCCCACAGGAGTCTATGCCTCTTCCCATCCCAACCGTGCTGTCTGCTGGGAGACACACGGGTCCCAGAGACCCCGGGGACCAGTTAGGAAGCGCAGCGCAACATACGCAGTAGGGAACCGGGAAGTGAAGCCGCAGCACTTCACTTCCTGATTCCCTTACAGAGAATGTCGGCGGCAGCACTCGAGGGCCGAGGGACGATTCGGTCTCGGGTGCCAACATCGCTGGAAAGTCAGCAACTGCAGTATTTGTAGCTGCTGACTTTTTAAAAAAATTTTAACAGCGCCCTGGTAGTTGATTGAGAACTACAATCGGACAGTCACAAAAGCTGTCGGTACACAGAACACTGTGAATGAATGACGCAGGCAGAGCCCCACACAGCCGCGTTTTTTTTAGATTGCGACAACGAGCGGGGGGAGACGATCCCCCACTTGCTGTCAAAGGGGAGATCAGGGTGTGCAGAGGCTGGTGCATCTGTAACACTTGGGAGGACTGGACTCAGTTTTGCACTACCATTGAGCTAAGCAGCCCCCAAGTAATGACATTTCAGGACTTTTTTTTTAACCACTTCAGCTCCGGAAGGTTTACCCCCCTTCATGACCAGGCCATTTTTTGTGATACGGCACTGCGTTACTTTAACTGACAATTGTGCAGTCGTGTGATGCTGTACCCAAATAAAATTGATGTCCTTTTTTTCTTCCCACAAATGGAGCTTTCTTTTGGTGGTAGTTGATCACTTGTACGGTTTTTATTTTTTGCGCTATAAATAAAAAAAAAACAATGTTGAATAAAAACAGTATTTTTTACTTTCTGCTATAAAACACATCCAAGAAAAAAAAAAATAGTCCAGTAAAAAAATCTACCGGTAATTTCTTTATCAACTTAGGCCAATATGTATTCTGCTATATGTTTTTGGTAAAAAAATAATCCCAATAAGCGTATATTGATTGGTTTGCGCAAGAGTTATAGCGTATACCAACTTTGGGATGTTTTTTGTGGTACTTTTTCTTTTTACTTTTTTTTTACTAGTAATGGCAGGGATCAGCGACTTATAGCGGGACTGTGACATTGCATTGGACACTTAGTGACACTTTTTTGGGGACCAGTGATATCAATACAGTGATCAGTGCTAAAAAATATGCACTGTCACGGTACGAATGACATTGGCAGGGAAGGGGTTAACATCAGGGGCGAACAAAGGTTTAAATGTGTTCCTAGGGATTGCTTGCTAACTGTGGGAAGACAGAGATCCATGTTCCTGCTTTGCAGAAACTACTTACAGAATGGTGATCTGCCTTGTTTACACCACCATTCTGCCTCTCTCAGGAACAATTGGCAGGTCCTGGTGGCGCGCACTGCAGACCCTGAAGTGTAGAATCACGTACCTGTAAAATGGCAAAGAATAACTCAACAAAATATATCCGTTGCCCACGCAGGGGTTTTCACCATCAAAATGAACAAAATCGTTTTCAGCCTTGTGGCTCTTTGGCAATCCTGCAGCTCAAGCTTTGTATCTTGGTCCTCCTGACAAACACAATCCAGTGCTTGTGCACAAATGCTGTACCTCTGTCAGGTTGTCTCTTTTCCTGCAGATCCCTGCTGCTACATCCTTCAGGCTTGGGCCTGTCTCTGTCCTGGTACAGACCTGCACCTCTCTTCTCCCTTGCAGACACACACACTGACTCCCGGGAGAACTGATTCTGACACTGCTATAATAAACCCGACACACTCCTGGTGCCATCAGTGGGCCTGTTTTCTACAAATCCTTGCCTAGTCTGCCATTTTAGACCGTGGCAAAGTACTACTTTGTCACACGTTACATGTTACACCCTGAATATGGGTTTAACATGTTACAAAAGGTGAACTTATCCTTTAGGTTTGTGATGTAGAGATTACCCCTTTCTCTTGCTGCATTCATGCTTTGACTCTAAAGAAACATAGTAACAATTCATGTAATTAATAATGAGGGTGGTCAGTCCACTAACCCTGCGCATTGTAGCTCAGCAGTGCAAAGATAGATGAGAGATGCACTATCGCTGATCCCCTAAGCCATACATATGCTCCTAGTTGACTGCGTTAGTATATCATCTCTAGAACACACAAAATACAAGCACATTAAACTAGATTATAAGGGCAGTGAGTAATCTGCACTTGGTAGCTTTACAATTATAGCAAATATTTATCCAAACAGGTCATTATAATGTGTGAGATATATACACTGGACCTGATTCTCTAAAATGTGAAGTGCTAAAACATCTGGTCAGGGAAACATTCAGGGAAATTTTAAATGGGCTGATTTGCTGTCCATTTTTGGATGTCTGGTGCAAACAAAGTTTCCTATTACTGCATGATAGCTTGCTTTACACTTTTATTAGATTGCACCCATTGTCTTCAGTGGGTCAATAGCGTGACCAAAACTGATGGATATTTAGGTGTCATTTTACTTAAAAGTAATAAAAGAGGAGCTAACCCAAAACTGTGCCTGTCAATTTAATGTTTCGCTTAAAATCGTTTTAAAGCATCAAGGTATTTTACCTTAAAGTAGAGCTCAACCCAAAAGTATACATTTGTGTTATTTTTTTACAATGCCTTCTTTTTTATTTATTTATTTTTTTTTCAATACTTTATTTTTGCAAGAAAAACATACGGTAAACACAAAGACCATACAATGATATAGGTATCTAGAAAAAAAGAACAAGGAACATTCCAGTTATCTTGGTAATCTCATCTAACTAATACTTCTGTCGCAGACGGTGATCTGCTCAATCAGAGGAGTGCCTTCTTTTTTTTTTTTTTTTTTGGGGTGGGGGGCGCACATGTTCCACGGCAGGTTGGCTCTATTGCACGAAACAACGCACCTGTACATCATTTTGTGTAAAAGTCAGTGGGGGCATGCATGCTGATTGGCCAGAGGAGGGCCAATCGCGTCCGCCAGCCACCCGCGATCACTCCCCAGAGAGATAGAACGGTGGTCTGCCGGTGTAAACAAGGCAGACCGCCGTTCTGTTAGAGATAAACTCAGTGATCTTGTGTTCCTGCTAATAAGTAACACGGATCACTGTGTTCATCTAGTGAGTCCATCCCCCCACACAGAAAGCATCCCCTAAGGACACACTTAATCCTTTGATCGCCTTGGTGTTAACCCCTTTGCTGCCAGTGTCAGTACAGTAACAGTGCACATTTTTAGCACTGATCACTGTAATAATGTCACTGGTTCCCAAAAAAGTGTCAGGTATCCGATCTGTCTGCCGCAATGTTGCAGTCTCACTAAAAATCGCTGATCACCGCCATTACTACTAAAAAAATTAAAATGCCATAAATCTATCCCCTAGTTTGTAGACGCAAAAACTTTTGCGCAAACCAAGCGATTAAACGCTTATTGGAATTTTTTTTACCAAAAATATGTAGCAGAATACATATTGGCCTAAATTGATGAAGAGATTAGATTTTTTTTTTTTTTTTATTGGATATGTTTTATAGCAGAAAGTAAAAAATATTGTTTTTTGAAATTTGTCGGCCTTTTTTTTTTTTGTTTCTAGCGCAAAAAATAAAAAATGCAGAGGTGATCAAATACCACCAAAAGAAAGCTCAATTTGTGGGGAAAAAAGAAAACCTATTTTATTTGGGTACAGTCGCACGGCTGCGCGATTGTCAGTTAAAGTAATGCAGTGACTTATCGCAAAAAATGCCTAGTCATTAAGGGGGTAAAACCTTTCTGGGCTGAAGTGGTTAACTTTCACTTTTGGTGATTAATGGTAAATATGACAAGTAGAGAGGATGAATCTCCCCAATGGGCAGAAACAGCATTAAAACCTGAAAAGGGTGCTAATCTCACTTCAGCCTACCCAAAAACTGAAAAATAAAAAAAAGTTTTGCCTTTAGCGACACTTGGAATCTGTAGGAATAAGTAAGGACTGCTGTACCCATGCAGATTTTGTTAGTCTTTTTAGTGTGATGTGGTGCAAACAATGGTCCTCAGAATTTGAACATCAGAAAACTAGTCATTAAAGTGGCCAAAGTTAGATCTAAGTTCAGCAGGGACCTGCCGAATTTTGATCCATGTATGGCCTCTGCAGTTGAATAGAAGTGGATCTACTGTTGGGTAAAAGGTGCTCCATCAGCAGATGCAGTGCTGACCTATGTATTCTGACAGCAGGGGAGTCTCCCCGCTGTCAGAATATAATGGCACACATGGGAGTATTCCCACATCCACCTCAAACGTGTTTTGGAATTGATTGATTGCTAGCTGAACAAAAAAAAAAAAAAAACGGAACCATGTATGGCCAGCTTTACTGTCCATATGTTGAGAACCCTCCCAGGTGTTTGGAAAGCTTCAATTCTGTACAAAACTGAATGTCTGATACTGAGTATGGCAAACCTGTATTTTTAGAAGTACACATTCTGGTAGTCCATAAAGAGCCTCTGAGAACCTCTGCCCTGTTGAGCAGAATAGATGGAGGAAGCCTTCCTGACAAGCATTTGCTTGTTCTCATTAAGCACCAGCAGACAGCCTGATAAACGAGGACACGCGTGTTGCCTTAGAGTTTTTTTTTTTCCCTCAGATTTAAATGTCTTTTAAAAGGGAACATCAAATTCCCAGACATATCTGTTCTCTAATTATAGCTGTTGTTTAGTATATTGGCTTTAAACAGCATACATCAATCTATTAATTAGCAGTGCAATATTATACCCCTAGGACATGTTACACAGCATGTATGCAAGCTAGCTTCTACATTTTTCTGTTTAAAGCTTTATGGGGGGAGAATTTAAACCAAAATAATTTGATTGTTCAACATGATTTTCACCTTTAGGCTAATATGGGAACCCCCCAAATAAAAGATACGATGGCTAGGGGTGATTTTGCTTCTACCCAGTTTTATAATGAGCCCCTACCCTTTACCAAGGGAAAAGGGAATGTGCTTGTCATTTGTAGAGTGACTAGGCTGGTGCAAAAGCAGAAATGACCACTAATGTTTGCTGGACTTGAATTGCCATTTTTATGAACCATGGAAGCAAAAAATAGGTTTAGGGCCATGGTGGTCAACTTGAAAGTTAGAGTGGCCTCCAACACTTCACCACAATAGCAGCTAGTTTATTTACCTTTAATGTCAGACTTGCTGTATTTTTTAATTCACAGGGAGGAGTAAGTGGAAATAAAATAAGCCCCATCATTTGTGTCCGTGCCAGTGGATGCTGTAATAACCCCCTACATAAGTGTCAGTGACAACAATTATAACCCCCTGCATTGGTGTCAACGACTTCAATAATAACCCTGTGATTGGTGCCAGTTACTGCAATAATTAACTCCCAGAATTGGAGTCAATGACTGTGCTATTTCAAGCCCTCTTCATTGGTGATCAGTGGCAATGCTGTTATCCCCTCTTTTACCCTTTCCCTGCATTAATGGTCAGAAGCAATGCTGTTAACCCCCCCCCGCATTTGTGGACAGTGGCAATGCTGTTAACCCCTTCCAATGCTCTCCCTGCATTGGTGGTCAGTGGCAGAGTTGTTAAAATGTAAGTTTGGGCAGAAAAAAAAAAAAAACGAATCGGCACAAGAGACTTGTGCTGCTGTCTCCTCTTTTAGTAGAAATCTTTTTCCTCTGATCCCACCCCCTGCCCGCTGTAATTTTCCGGTGCGGTGGGGGTTAATGGAGCCGACGGAGCTGTGACAGGCACTCATCAATGGTGCCTGACTATGCCCGCCCATTCCACCCAGCTCCACCTTTCATAGAAGCCGTACTACAGCATCTATGAATGAAACAGGATCAATGACTGGAGGATGGTAAGATGATTAAACGGTCAGCCCCCATTCATATTTCACGTTTTATTCATAGAAGCTGTAGTGCAGCTTCTATGAATGAAGGAGCTAGGTGGAACGGGCGTGCATAATCAGCACTCTTAAAGGGGGCCTGTCACAGCTCCCTCAGTTCTATTTAACACTTGATCCATATTGGTTACCAATGACAGGGTGTACTTACCAGATCAACTGCCATGCACCCTCTGATGTTGGGCGGGGATCACTAAGCCTGATAAAATTGGCTTCATTATAGTGCTGGGTAAAGGAAAGCAGAGAGCATTCCAGAATCTGGCATCCTGCTGGCCCCTCTGCTTCAGTATAGTGTCAGGTGCATAAATGCAGAGAGCGTTTTTATGTACTGGTCCCCAACAAGTGGTGGTCCCTGCTTTGCACACAGCAGGCCTTGCGTTGAGCACCAGGGAGGTGTGATATAGGTGCTGCAGCATTGTTAAACAAGTAATGATAATGAACACGATGAAACTGATATTCATCATTTCAGATATTCATCATTAACTTGTATAAAACTGAACAGAATTTTTTCTTTTTTTTTTTTTTATATGAACTAACGGAATGGATGGTGTCTAACAGAGTACCAGTAGGTTACCATGAACAGTGGCATGGGTTGAATCAAGTGAATAGGAGAGCAGAAGTGCTAGTGATTTCAATTGTAGTTTCAAAATATGGACAAACTTTTGCAAAAAAAAAATGAAAACTCCCTAATTTTTTTTTTTTTCCCTTTCTGTTTACTTTTACTGTAGGTACAGAGCACGGGTGGAAAAGGTGGAGTCGCCTTCTAAAATTCATGTATTTTACATTGATTATGGAAACGTGAGTATCCAACAACTTGTGGAATTACTGTATTAAGCACTTCTGCCTAGCAACACTAGGGTCATCTGTTTGAATCTCAACCATGGCACTAGCTGCCTTGAGTTTGCATGTACTTCCTGTGTCTGTTTAGGTTTCTTCCAGGTACTCTGGTTTCCTTCCACACTCCAAAGACAGGCTGCTAGGTTAATTGGCTCCTGCCTAAATTCACCCTAGTATGTGTATGTATGTATGAGAGTGAGTTTGGGACCTTGGATTGTAAGCTCTTTGAGGGCAGCGACAGATGTGATTGCACAATATAGATGTGTAAAGTGCTGCAAAAATTGACAGTGCTATATAAGTGCCTGTAATGAATAAATCTAATAGAAGGGAAGCAGCTAGCATGATTTATGGCAGTAACTTGGTTTGCACATGGGTTGTCACACACTTATGAGTCACGAGTAGTAAAACTGCCCAAGTGACAATTCCTTTAATAAAAGCACTGTGCATCATAAACTTTAACCTTTGTTTTGATCTTTTTCATCCTTTCTTGTATCTCGGTGCTGTTGTGTGTGTGTGTGGTATGGAATGTTAATGATAATACATATGGGTAATTTTAATTAAATAGAATTTAGTGTTGTGAAAAATGGTAAATTATAAATAAAAGGGTAGTGTCTGATTTTAAGTACGGTTGATTTACAGTGCCTCCAACCAGTTACGGCAATTAATTAAAAAAAAATGTGAACTTTGTTTAGACCATCGGTAACCTACAACAGTAATTTCCTGAGTTTGTTAATCTATGGGGAATACTTACCAATGTATAAATATCTCCCAATTAAATTAATAAGTAAATAAACTTTATTAATTTAAAATATAATTATACAACTTCATACAAAACCGGAATTTCTGGTGATTAATATTTCATTCACATTACCAAAGACATCAATGCAACAATAAAACTATTTTCCTTAATATTTGACAAATAAACCGAGGGTAGCCCCAAGGGTGTGGTTAACTGCGCCCTAAATTCAGAAACACAATATCTCTTGCCGCTCGAAAGACAATTTTCGGACTTTCTCTGGCCAGAAGAAAGGCCGGAAATATGTCTGGAAGAACCAACAGATATTATAAATTTTGAAAGAAGTCTTAATTTAATAGGACTACCAGATTGGATTGGACAATAAATAATTTACCTGGGACCATAATAGCCAAATTATTTGCAATACAGGATGATCTTAATTTTGCCCACACACGGCTTCAACACACGGCAAGACAAATAATGTGGGACAATTATTAAATACTAAACTATCCTTCACACAGTACTTGATAAGATTAAAATATAAACAGTAAAATATGATTCCTATAATTTTGGGAAGAAAAAGTTGATCAATATTTATATGATCAATATCTCACCACTGTTTAAAAGGAAAGGATGTATATTCGATTCATCCTAGCAGCAACGTCCAACGAGATGGGGTCGTGGTCACGCACTACAGTTCATTCACATGGTTTCCTATGGGACACGTTCACGCAAAACGGTGCTTTTTTGGTTCAATATACTTCAATAGAGAAGCTGCAGAAAAGCATGTCGTTTTTGCAGCAATTTGTGTTTTTTAATCTGCCCAACAACAAATTGGCCAAAAAAATACAAAAATGCAAATCGCAGCAAAATCACCTGCACAAAAATCAAAACGCACAGCAAAAAGCACTGCAGAAACAGATGAAAAGCAAACTGCACAGGTGTGTAGTGAGCCTTATGCTGGCCACACGGATCAATTTTCAGACGAGAATATTCAGACGAAAAATCTTTGTACATTCACTGAATGAAAGAACGAACGTTCTTAGTGACATTTTTTTTGAAGGAAGACATTGTTTTTGTTTTTAATAAAAAAAAATGTGATCACTGAGTGATGATATTTACCAGATTCACCCTTTAATAGTATATACAGTATATCTCTCCTCTAATAGTATATACAGTATATCTCCTCTAATAGTATATACAGTATATCTCCTCTAATAGTTTATACAGTATATCTCCTCTAATAGTATATACAGTATATCTCCTCTAATAGTATATACCAGTGGTTCTCAACCTTCTAGTGCTGTGACCCCTTGATAAAATTTCCCAAGTTGTTGGGACCCCCAACAGTAAAATTATTTTTGTAGCGTGGGTTGTCAGCACCCAAGGCAAGACAAGAAATTTGCGCCCCTAACCTGCAGACATTTAGCGCTCCCTGAGTCCTTTTAATGGCAACTTTAATCGCAGGTAGTGTTACTCACTGTGTCTCCGACATTGTGGTGTCTCATAGCAGTGACACCTATGCCAAAATCAGTAGATAGGATCTCATCCAGCCCCTCCCACTTCACATTCCTCACCAGTCAGCTGACCTGTAGTCCTGCCCCCCCCAGCCATGCTGTGAACTGAATAGGTGCCTGCGAAGAGGCTGAGTGGTGACCAGCCCAGGCGCTGGAAGGGGCAGACTACGAGGGACCCCCTAGCAACAGGCATTTAGAGGATCTAGCAGTACGGAGGTGGATAATAGTGGAGGTACCCGGGCCTGGATCATTATAAGGGGACCCTTATAACCGGATCAACGGAGCAACCTCACGGAGCAGTGAAGGCTAAGAGAGACATCCATCAGAGGCAGCTACCCAAAGACACCCACTCTTCTGTCTAGTACCCCCTAGGGGGTGACGGATTCTGGTGAGTGGGGGAGCACCGGGGGGGGAGCACTTTGAGTCACCAGCTTCTACATGCACGGAAGTCACCTCTTATTACCCATTGGGCATTTTTAACTGCATGTCAACCGATCCTGGTGTTCTTAATATTCCTGTCTCTGCAAATAAGACATTTTACTTTTGCCTGGGTCCATCACCGGGACTTTTTTACAGATGCTGCATTCATATACGCTGTTTTTAATTTAACTGATGTTTGGATTCCTATTTTTATATATGAATTTTGGGGAAGTCTAATATACTGTAATATAGAGTCTTAGCACTTTTTCTCTTTTTTACACACAGTGCACTTCAGTCACTATACAAATTGGGGATATGTGGTAACCTTATACGGATGTTGGTAGCCCCCAAATAGTGTGCTTTTTCATGGACCCCAATAATTTCAAGAGGAGGCTGCACACTATTTAAAAAAAAAATATTTTTGGTTTGTTGCAAATGTAAAGATTTATAATGGAGGTTGGGCAAGTGTAAACCCAACCCACTCATTGGATCATTCACATACACAACACAGAGGAATCGCACGCTCACCTTTAAAGGGTCATATACTATATATATTTTTCACCAAACACTTAAACTTTATTTCTGTATTTTTGCACATGCGTAGGGGTATATTCACCTAAGGGACACACATCAAGCCCTTTCCTCTTACACACACTTTTTGTCACTTATTTATTTTTATTTCTTGATTTTTAAGTAATATACACTGTTTATACTGAAGCGCCAATTCCCCAGATCTCTCCTTTATATACTTATAATCCACATGTGTTGAAATGTATCAAGTGCCTCCGTGGTGGTAAAATCAATATATAAAGTGTTTTCCTGCAAACTCCAAAAAATTCATACAAAATAAAATCAAAAACTTCATGCATAAAATATAGTGATCCAAATACATGCAAAAAAAAAGGTGTGTGTGTATGTATATGTGTATATATATATATATATATATATATATATATAATCACTGGATCACTTTAAATATATTATTTATATATATATATATATATATATAAATATATTTAAAGTGATCCAGTGATCAAAAGTGCTAAGTGCACACACACTAATGCCCTGTACACACGGTTGGATTTTCCGACGGAAAATGTGAGATAGGACCATGTTGTCGGAAATTCCGACCATGTGTAGGCTCCATCACACATTTTCCATCGGATTTTCCGACACACAAAGTTTGAGAGCAGGCTATAAAATTTTCCGACATTTTGAATTTCCGTGTGTACACAAATCCGACGCACAAAGTGCCACGCATGCTCAGAATCAATAAAGAGATGAAAGCTATTGGCTGCTGCCCCGTTTGTAGTCCCGACGTACGTGTTTTACGTCACCATGTTCAGAACGATCGGATTTTCCGACAACTTTTGTGTGACCGTGTGTATGCAAGACAAGTTTGAGCCAACATCCGTAGGAAAAAATCCTAGGATTTTGATGTCTGAATATCCGACCGTGTGTACGGGGCATAAGGCTGCTTTCACACTGGGGCGTTGGGGGCGTGGCGGTAGTGTGATACCGTTTTATAAAATAATTTTATTAATAAACCATTACCCTTGTGACAGGGTACTCACATTTGCTGGGTGCTTCAGGACAGAGCAGGAGACAGTTGACTTGTCTCAGAAAGGAGAGACACACAATTTTGGCGTTTTGTTTGGCTTTCTATAGAGTGGTGCATTGAAGCACCCAGCAGGTGCGAGTACCCTGTCAGAGGGGTTATGGATTATTAATAAAATTATTTTATAAAACGGTATCACACTATCAAGTCCCTTTATGTTTTGCACAAGTGTGGAAGCAGCAGAACTGAGCAGCCCAGGACTTCATCACTGATGCTGAACCCAGGGGTGGTTCAGAAGAGTGTTGTGACTGAACTTAATTGTGAGGTCACACGCTCTAAGGTGAGCGTACACACATAAGGGAGGAAGCACTTGCGTGAACACTAGTTTTATCACCAGTACAAGCTGTGAATATTTTTAGAATGGACTTCAATATTTAATGATACTATTTATATGAAATTTTGACCTTTAGTGTGTGTGCACTTAGCACTTTTGATCACTGGATCACTTTAAATATATATATATATATATATTTTTTTTTTTTTATTAATTTTTTTTTGCTTGTATTTGGATAACATGAAGTTTTTGATTTTATTTTGTATGAATTTTTTGGAGTTTGCACAAAACACTTTATATATTTTACCAGCACGGAGGCACTTTATACATTTCAACACACATGTGGATTATAAGGTTTGTGATGCTGTGATCACATGCTCTGTGGTAAAAAGACTTTGCATGTCAACACATTTTTTATTTTTTTTTTAGTGTCATTGCATCAAGGCACTCATGCTAACATCCAGATAGCGCAGCATTTCCCCTAAAAATATAAGAAATTTATACCTAACCAAATATATAGAGATTGACAGCGATTTATGGAATCAAACAACGCCACCTTTTAACTATAAAAGACTGGTGCCAAATCCTTGTCCAATACATGGATGACTATAGTACACATTGATTCTTACAAAATGCGTTGCAACATTGTAATTTAAAATATATATATATATATATATATATATATATATATATATATATATATATTGTGTGTGTGTATGTATGTAGGTACACAACATATATATCCAATGGAGAGGATAATCCAATCAACCTTTTCTCTGGTGGGGGGAGAAACGCTCCCTTGGTATGAGGACTCCTTGGCTGAGTGTTTTGTGAAATATGAAAATTTTTATGTGTCCCGGCCATGACAGTGCTGATAATCTCCTGCAGCCTTTTTGCAGCTACCCACTCTATACATTCTCTATAGTGATGTCTGTATGACAGTAATTTATCAGGTTGGGTTTTCTGATAGTGACAGCTGTTGAACATGTGACAGGGTTTATAACACGAGCTCAGTTGGGTGTCAAGGTCCTTGTTAAAGTACTTACTGTTATTGGGCTGGCAAATGTCTTCAACTTTTGCTCCTGTGCTACTCCCCAATTGAAATTACAGGTACCATGTAGAAGTAGGATGTAATTGTTCTCTACTAATTTTATAGGTTGATTCAAGCACCTGCAATAGATACTTTGTTAAATTGCGATCCCAAATAGCGGTTGGATATATTTTATTATCTCTCTGTTACCATTCTGTATTTCAGTATACTTTGACTTTGATGGAAGATGTAGATCTACTGTATAGCCTTTGCTTGAGAAGGATTTTGAGGTTTCCCCTAAGTCTTCATATATACCTAGACCTTCACAGACTTATCCTTTAAACATATTACAGCTTTAGTAAACCTTTAATCAGAGGTTATGATAATGCATATCTTTTCAGTGACACTTGTAAACATTGACATATTAAAACCATTTTTATGTATTAGTTCATGACACGGCATTAACTGCCGATGACCCCACCTGAACAGCTGTTAATGCTGTATTCAAAAGCATTAACCTGCAGAAAGGATTAGGAAGCAGACTCTTCTCTTGTGCCTTTCTAAGCTTGGAAGTAGATCTAAATCTCTCAGGTCTCTGTATAATATATATTACATAAATAAATTTCCTGCATGATCCCTTAGGACTCATAAAAAGCGCTCAATTTAATATATTCCCTCAGATTGAATCTTTTTTTCTGCCGCAGTGTGAAGTGGGGCTGTGCCTCCTATTAGAGCAAATCTGGTATGTTAGCAAACAAACAAAACAATTACCAGCACTGAGAAATATGAACTTTACCAATACCAGCCAGAGCAGCTTGTGAGCCTAACAATTATGTATGCTATTACATTTTATGTATTTAATGTAGCAGAGAAACATTTAATAGATGATTTGTAAGTGCTCATCTTTTTCAAGCTGCTATTCTTTGTGTTGCCAGTTATTATACCGTCTATATTTATAAGGAAAATCCAGGGTTGTAATCACCAGACATGCAGTGGAAAGGTGGGACACGTCCCTCATTTTTTACTAAGATATATCCTGGCAATCAAAGTTGTTGCGCATAACACCATTCTATAGCCATTTGCCACAGAGCCCATTTAAAAAAAAGAGACTCCAGAACATTAAGTGAACGTTTGCTTTGGCCATTCATGCAAGTCTTGGACACCAATAACCCTCCAAGTCCACCCAGAAACCCTCTTTAAATTGCAGGATTGCCCTCATTCCCCAGAGTTCTGGGATGTCTGTTGGCATTGGTGCTAATAGGTAGGATAGACATCCTGGACCTCTGATTCCAATCTGTCATTTCTGGGGGCTACAAAATAGTTTCTTTCCTTGCCCTTGCCTCAGTTCCTTACCTCTAATCTACCAGTTTCACCTCAAAGAAAGCTAGAATTGTGGGCTGGTTGGTGTCAAATTCAGACACGAGGAGTAGTAATCCCAGTTCCTGCAGAAAGGTTTAAATGGTTTTACTGAAACCTATTCAAAGTTCTGAAGTTGAATAGAAGCATTAACCCTATTTTGGAACAAAAACCCTAAACCAATATCTGCTTGTCCACAAGATCTGTTATTGCTTCTCTACATGTAGGGGAATTTCTGGTGTCAGTGCACATCTAAGATGGTCTTCATCTCTCGAGCATTCAGTGATTCTCTCTAAGAAGGTCACTCGAGCATTCAGTGATTCGCTTCCACTTGTGGTGAAGCCGACAGGAGGGTGCCATCTTGGGTACACACACAAATATATATTGGGCCTTCTGGTTATATGCTTTTTATGGGCCTGTTTTGTTTGGGGCAAGAGTATTTTTGGGCACATCTGCAAGATAACACTCTATAGTGGTATCTTGTTTACCAATATTGGATTTATTTATTTATTTATTAGACACTCCAAGTTGATTTGACTTTAAGTTTGTTATTATATTATATCTTGTATATCCAAATATCCAACACTTCGCTCCCACAGCAGTCAGACAGAACCACCACCCCTTCTAGAGAATGTCAGACAGATTTTTTCTAATTATCCAGCGCTACATATGAAAAGGTCTATAATGTAGTCCAACAGGTCTGTGTGAGCTTTTTTTCTTGCGTGTTATAAACTCTTACCATCTTTGATGACCCATTAATGAAAAGCGTGTCCAGTAAACCTTATTCTCCAAATCACATCTGTGTCTTCGCTCTCTCTCAATTATCCATCACGTGTTCCCAAATTTTAAAAAATACTTTCTTTATCATACATCTCGGGACACAGAGGCTAATATTCATTACCTACTGGGTTATACACCATCTCTAGGTGAATGGACACTGGTAGACAAAGGAAGTGATCCCCTATATAACCCTTCCCATACAGGGAGCACTCCGTTTTTTTACCAGTGTCTGCAAGGTGGATGGGCACGTTTGTTTGAGCTCTCTGAGCTCCAGGTCTTTAAGCCCACAAACTGTTTTTAAATGAATCAAGGGATTGACCGATCGGCTCCATTTGACACAGGCTTAGATAAATGGTACACAAGCCTCGCAAAGAAGACGCAAGGATCATCAGAGGCGTGGACCCTAAAACATGAAAAGGGTACCCAGTCCTTGAAGGTCCTCAAGTGACAGAAACCCGCCGTGATGGGGGAAGATTGGGCTCTTAGTTTCTAATGTTGCCCTGCGCATGGATGGGTAAGTGAAACCCGCTTATTTACTTATTGTGGAGTGCCCCATTGATTGTAACACTCAGTCAAGCTAGCTAGAGGCTGGACTCCTGTGTGAGGTGACCACAGAGGGGAGTTTTGGGCCAGCTGTGGGTGTTTGCAAAGAGTATTTTTTTTTTGTCTAGCTGTTTGTTTTACCTTTAAATGGATGGTCCGCGCATGAGGGTGCGCCTTTGAGCATCTGGTTCGCCATGGCGCACATGTGTTTGCCAAACTGCTCAGGAGTTTGCAGGTGTTTGGCGGCCATGGTGCCCACGGCTTCGCCACAGACATTGTGCGCACTCTGAGCCACACATGTGCCATAGCCTAATCTGGGCACACGAAGATTTGCGGCATAGTATGCGAATACAGCCGCGCCCGTTTGCCGGGACCGTGCATGTGCGTAACAGCCAGCTTATTTAAGCTGTGTATGCCAAGTATGCGGTGCTTCCAGAGGGCAGCTGTGGGACACCGAGTAGGCTCTGAACCAAGCATTTTCAGCAGTTAATTTTTCTTTACCCAGGTCACGTGAGTCACCAGGTGTTGCTTGGCAGGCTAAGGTGCTTAGCAGGATTGTTGCATAGGGGCTTGGTGAGCCCTATTAAGGGGTCTCCTTTCTGGGGTATGTAAATAATAAACCCAGGTACTCCCTTCAAAAAAGAGGAGTGGGGTTAACACTATAGGGAAAGGCACACCTATGTCGTCAGTTCCTCAGGAGCCTAGTCGTATCGCTAGTGTGGTATCGCCTAAGAGACCAAAGGCTTCCGGGCAATCTGAGCCGCTGCGCCTGCCTGGTATTGTGCCTACAGTCAACGCTGCTGCTTCACCCTTTTATCACCAGGGATTAACTGTCCTCAGCCGGGTAAGAGCACAGGATTGCTGGCAGGATTGCCTCCATCCCACAGGGTGGCAAGAAGAGTGACAGATCCCCCTCCCCTGAGCCTCCTAATTTGGAGCAGGAATGGATTGAGGATAGGGAAGCTCTAAATGCCAAGGATCTGAGCAATCTGTGCCAGAAGATGTCCCGTTGGTATCTGCCTCTCAGTTGCAGAGGCTTTTTGATTCAGACTCTTACTGAGATGGTCCGTTCTGCTTATAAGTTGCCTCCTGCAGAGGTTTCTGATCCCCTCTAGTCCTCTTTGGGGTCCCTCAGACCGCACAGGCTTTCCCTTTGCACCCACTGTTGGAACAGCCGGTGTATGCTGATTGGAAACATCCTGACAGAATTTTAGTTCCTCCTAAGAGGTGTACACTTTTATATCCCATGGAGGAAAAGTTTAAGAAGTGGAGCATGCCAGCCGTAGATGCGGCAGTCTTTTCCTTTAACAAGAACTTAACTTGTCCATTGGATAATGCACAGGGCTTGAAGGACCCTGTTGACAAGAAACTGGAGTCATTATTAAAGGCTTCCTTTTCTTTGGCCAGTTCAGCTATTGAGCCAGCTGTCGCAGCAATTGAGTCTGCCAGTCCTTAAAGGATCAGGTCAGACGACATGACAGGCTTAACCAAGAGGATGATCCTGCTGAAAGCAAAGTAGATATACCTCGAGCGCTGTGTTTTGCTGTTAATGCCTTAAATGATTCAATAGAGCAGGTTTCTCGTTTAGCTCTCCTGCCTGTACACATGCACAGACTTTTGTGGCTTAAGAACTGGTCAGCCGAGCTTTCTTGTAAGAATTTATTGGCAGGGTTCCCCTTTCATGGGGAACGTTTGATGATTCAGAAAAATATATCCAAAAGATTTCCAAAGGGAAGAGTTCTCTACCTCCTGTGAAGAGAATGACCAGGCGTCTCTCATTTAAAACCTCAGGGACCACTTCCTCAGGTGTAGTCAGGGGCAAGCCGCAGGGCCAGAAGAAACCCTGGCTCCAAAACTCTTCTAAACCTGGCACCAAGCCCTCCTTTTGAGGGGACGCCCCCACTCTATCAAGTAGGGGGAAGGCTGCTGCACTTTGTGGACATTTGGAGAACAGTGGTTCACCTCAACAGTATCCCGCAGTTACAATCTGGAATTACGGGGGGGGGGTTCCTCCCTCAGAGGTTTCTACGATCCAGCGTTCCCTCGGATCCTCCAAAGAGAAACTTATTGTTTCAGGCACTAGACCATTTAGTGCATCAGGGAATGATTATGCAGGTTCCTGTATCTGAAAGGGGCGCAGGATTTTATTCGAACCTGTTTACGGTTCAAAACGGGGACACAAGGCCCATTTTGGATCTAAGATCCCTGAACCAGTATCTATTAATCCAGTCCTTTTGGATGGAGTCTGTCCACTCAGTGGTAGCCTCGCTCCAGATGGGAGACTTTCTAGCCTCCATCGATAACAAGGACGTGTATTTACACGTACCTACAGTGAGGGAAAAAAGTATTTGATCCCCTGCTGATTTTGTACGTTTACCCACTGACAAATGATCAGTCTATAATTTTAATGGTAGGTTTACTTTTAACAGTGTGAGACAGAATAACCGCAAATGAATCCAGAAAAAAGCATTTAAAAAAAGTTATAAATTGATTTGCATTTTATTGAGTGAAATAAACCCCTTCGCAAAACATGACTTAGTACTTGGTGGCAAAGACCTTTTTGGCAATTGCAGAGGTCAGACGTTTCTTGTAGTTGGCCACCAAGTTTGCACACATCTCAGGAATGATTTTGTCCCACTCCTCTTTGCAGATCCTCTCCAAGTCATTTGGTTTTGAGGCCGACATTTTTGTAACTCGAACCTTCAGCTCCCTCCACATATTTTCCATGCAATTAAGGTCTGGAGACTGGCTAGGCCACTCCAGGACCTTAATGTTCTTCTTCTTGAGCCACTCCCTTGTTGCCTTGGCTGTGTGTTTTGGGTCATTATCATGCTGGAATACCGATCCATGACCCATTTTCAATGTCCTGGCTGAGGGATGGAGGTTCTCGCCCAAGATTTGATGGTACATGGCCCCGTCTATCGTTCGTTTGATGCAGTGAAGTTGTCCTGTTCCCTTAGAAGAAAAACAACCCCCAAAGCATAATGTTTCCACCTCCATATTTAATGGTGGGAGATGGTGTTCTTGGGGTAATGGGCAGCATTCCTCCTCCTCCAAACACGGCGAGTTGAGTTGATGACAAAGAGCTCGATTTTGGTCTCATCTGACCACAACACTTTCAGCCAGCTCTCCTCTGAATCATTTAGATGTTCATTAGCAAACTTCAGACAGGCCTGTACATGTGCTTTCTTGGGGAGAGGGACCTTGCAGGTGCTGCAGGATTTCAGTCCTTCACGGCGTAGTGTGTTACCAATTGTTTTCTTGGTGACTATGGTCCCAGCTGCCTTGAGATCATTGACAAGATTCTCCCATGTAGTTCTGGGCTGCTTCCTCTCCATTCCCATGATCACTGAAACTCCATGAGGTGAGATCTTGCATGGAGCCCCAGACAGGGAGATTGACAGTTATTTTGTTTTTCTTCCATTTGCGAATAATTGCACCAACTGTTGTCACCATGTCACCAAACTGCTTGGCGATGGTCTTGTAGCCCATTCCAGCCTTGGGTAGGTCCACAATCTTGTCCCTGACATCCTTGGACAGCTCTTTGGTCTTGGCCATGGTGGAGAGATTGGAATCTGATTGCTTCTGTGGACATGTGTCTTTTATACAGGTAACAAGCTGAGATTTAAGCGAGTTCTCCTAATCTCAGCTCGTTACCTGTATAGAAGACACCTGCGAGACAGAAATCTTGCTGATTGCTAGGGGATCAAATATTTATTTCACTCATTAAAATGAAAATCAATTTTTAACTTTTTTGAAATGCGTTTTTCTGGATATTTTTGTTGTTACTCTGTCCCTCACTTAAAATATAATTTCTCTATCAGTGGGCAAACATACAAAATCAGCAGTGGATCAAATACTGTATCTTTCAACCTTATCGGAGGTTCCTGTGATTTGCAGTAGAGGAATGTCATTTCCAGTTTGTGGCTCTGCCCTTCGGGCTTGCCATAGCACCCTGGGTGTTCACAAAGGTCCTAGCCTCAGTACTGGGTCTTTTAAGGACCATGGGGATCTTGGTGCTTGGGTACCTGGATGACGACCTGCTCAGAGATCACTCACTACAGGCTCTAGAACAGAGCATAGCCTGCACAGTGCGGTCATAAATACAGAAAATTTAGCCTTAAAACCAGCTCAAAGTCTGCAGTATTTAGGTCTGATCCTAGATACGATCCAGGCAAGGGTATTTTTGCCACCTGGAAGGCTCTGTGCCCCGATGGATTGGGTGCATCCAATAAAGGGCACAAGACAACCCTCCATTCGGCTCTCTGAGTCCTCTAGGAAGAATGGTGTTTTCCTATGCCCGGTTCCATTCCAGACCTATACAACAAGATCTTGCAGACACGCTTAAGCCTAAGCTGGTGGTTGTAGGATCAGAACCTGTGAAAGGAAAGACCCTTCCTCCCGCTATCTTGGAGAGTACTTACCACAGATGCCAGTCTCTCGGGCTGGGGAGCAACCCTAGAGGGGCTGACAGCTCAGGAGAGATGGTCAAGGACGGAACAGAACCTGCCCATCAACATCCTGGAGTTGTGGGCAATATGTCTGGCCCTACGGTCCTCGACGGTGGAGCTTCAGGACTGCCCTATCAGGGCCCAGTCTGACAATGCCACTGCAGTATCCTATAAAAAAAAACACCAGGGCAGTACCAGGAGGAGTTCAGCTCTGAAAGAGGGCAGAGGGACATGTGCCGGTTCTATCGGCGGTCCATATCCCGGGAATAGAGAACTGTAAGGCAGATTATCTTGGCCACCAAAGCAGATCTGCCTGGGTGAATTGTCCCTATACCTGAGGATGTTCCAAGAAAATTGCCATCCTTGGGGATGGCCAGATGTCGATCTAATGGCATCCAGGTTCAACAACAAGCTACATCAATTTGTGTCCCGAACGAGGGATACTCTGGTAGTTCCATGGAGCCAGTTCTCTCTGGTTTATGCTTTCCCGCCGATCCCTCTCCTTCCACATTTGTTGCGCAGGATTTGGAGAGAGGGTTCCAGTCAATCTGGTGGCACCAGCCTGGCCAGAAGGCCCTGGTTCCCGGAGATTGTGAGATTGACAATAGACGAGCCATGGATGCTTCCGCGCTGCCCCCGATCTACTCTCTCAAGGTCCTATATTCCACCCCTATTTACAGACTCTTAATTTGAAGGCATGGCTATTGAAGCCAGGGTATTAAAGGATCGTGGCATCCCTGGACCAGTGGTGTCTACCCCAGTGAATCTTAGGAAAGCAGTCACTAGGAAGATCTATCATAAAGTCTGGAAGGCTTATATTGGTGTGAAGCCAGAAAATGGCATTCTCGGAAATACGTATTTTGGAGAATTCTCTTTTCTACAGTCGGCTGTGGAAATCAGATTGGCTTACAATCAAAGGTCAGATTTCAGCCCTGTCAGTATTCTTCCAAAGGCCTTTAGCCTGCCATTCGCTGGTCTGACCCTTTATGCAAGGGGTAACTCGTTTGCTTCCTCCCATTAGGTCACCTATGTGTCCTTGGGACTTAAATTTGGTGCTATGTTACAGAAACAACCATTTGAGCCTATCAAGGAAATTCCATTAGTCTTGCTGTCACGCAAGTTAGCCTTCCTGATGGCCATCACCTCGGCTAGATGGGTATCAGAATTGGCGGCCCTTTCATGTAAGGAACTATACCTGATTCTTCACCACGACAAGGTGGTATGTCCTATTCCATCCTTCTTGCCTGCGGTGGTGTTTGCCTTTTATTTAAATCAGGACATTGTTTTGCCTTCTTTTTTCTCTCAGCCGTGGTCGGCGGAAGAAAGATGACTGTATTCCTTGGACGTCGTCTGGGCAGTCAGAGTTTGTCTAGATCTGGGGATCAGACTCCTTTTTTGTTTTTATCAGAAGGACCCAAGAAGGGGCGGGCAGCTTCCATTGCCAATTGGGTCCGTCAGTTGGTCATTCAGGCCTATGATCTGAAACATAAAGCTCCTCCCTTTAGGGTGAGAGCTCATTCTACCAGGGGTGTAGGACCTCCTGGGCTTTTCGCCATCAGGTATCTTTGGCTCTGATTTGTAGGGCTGCCACCTGGGCTTCAGTGCATACGTTCACAAAATGTTATCAAGTGGATGTTCGAGCAGCTGAGGATTCAGCTTTCGGCTGCAGTGTACTGCGGGCTGCCATATAAGGTCTGATGGCTATTGTTTGGCAGGATTAGCCTAATGCCCTGTACACCCGGTCGGATTTTCCGATGGAAAATGTCCGATCGGAGGGTGTTGTCGGAAATTCCAACCGTGTGTGGGCTCCATCAGACATTTTCCATCGGATTTTCCGACACACAAAGTTGGAGAGCAGGCGATAAAATTTTCCGACAACAAAATCCGTTGTCGGAAATTCCGATCGTGTGTACACAAATCCGACGGACAAAGTGCCAGGCATGCTCAGAATAAATAAAGAGATGAAAGCTATTGGCCACTGCCCCGTTTATAGTCCCGACGTACATGTTTTATGTCACCGCGTTTAGAACGATTTTCCGACAACTTTGTGTGACCGTGTGTATGCAAGACAAGTTTGAGCCAACATCCATCGGAAAAAATCCTAGGATTTTGTTGTCGGAATGTCCGAACAAAGTCCGACCGTGTGTACGCCCTATAACACTGTGTTCTGTGATGTATGATAAAATGATTTTTTTTTGTCAAACTTACCTGTAAAATCCCTTTCTTTGAGTACATCACCTGACACAGAGGTCCCTCCCCTCTTTTTGGGGATTCAGTGCTTGCTACAAAACTGAAATGCTTCCTGTATGGGAGGGGTTATATAGGGGATCACTTCTTGGCTAAGACTTTGTCTACCAGTGTCCATTCACCTAGAGATGGAGTATAACCCAGTAGGTAATGAATATTGGCCTAACTCTGTGTCCCGTGATGTACTCAAAGAAAAGGATTTTACAGGTAAGTATGACAAAAAATCCTATTATATAGTGTAGTCATTTCAAATCCTAAAAATGAAATCACTATTATTGTGCTCATTTATATATACACGTTATAATGTGCCACTCAACACCCGGTGATGCGTGTTTGTTATTCAATCCCAGGTGTCTCTGAATACCATTACCAGATCACAAATCTTTATCTAATATATCTCCTCTAGTTTTCTATAATGTAAACACTCGTGCTCTAATCCTCATTACATGAATTATCCCCAAACGAAAAAAGCTCAATGGTGTAATATGAACACACTAAAATTTTAACCAAAGTGCATAAATTGTGCTCACATTGTCTTTTTTATGTGGTGATCACATCCCCCTTAAAGAGGTTGTAAACCTCCCTGTGTAATTTGTGAGTTTACTTCCTCTTTAAGAAGCTCTTAGGGGAGAATAAGTTCAGTTCAGCTAATCTTTCCTGCTTAGCCAAGCCCTTCATATCTTGTATCAGTTTGCTTCCACCTTCTTTGCACTTTCTCCAGTTCCCCAATATCCCTTGTTAAGTGTTGCCCAAAACTGAACTACATATTCTGGATGGGGTTTTACTAAAGATTTGGATAGGGGCAGAATTATCTCTTTTGTACCACATCGATCCAGAAACTACAACCCCTGGCAAAAATTATGGAATCACCAGTCCCTGAGGATGTTTCTTCAGTTGTTTATTGTTGTAGAAAAAAAGCAGATCACAGACATGGCCAAAAACTAAAGGCATTTCAAATGGCAACTTTGGCATTGACTTAATGAGTGATAAACAGTACTCTTCATCAATCTGGCTCCAGCCTTCTCTGATTGCTGTTGCCAAATCATCTTTGCAGGTTGGAGCCTTGTCATGGACCATTTTCTTTAACTTCCACCACAGATTTTCAATTGGATTGAGATCCGGACTGTTTGCAGGCCATGACATTGACCTTATGTGTCTTTCTTCAAGGAATTTTTTCACAGTTTTTGCTCTATGGCAAGATGCATTATCATCTTGATAAATGATTTCATCATCCCCAAACATCCTTTCAATAGATGGGATAAGAAAAGTGTCCAAAATTTAAATGTAAACCTGTGCATTTATTGAAGATTTAATGACAGCCATCTCACCAGTGCCTTTACCTGACATGCAGCCCCATATCATAATTGACTGACTGCATAAATCTCATTGGAACGGCACCAAACAAAAGTTCCAGCATCATCACCTTGCCCAATGCAGATTCGAGATTCATCACTGAATATGACTTTCATCCAATCATCCACAGTCCACGATTGCCTTTCCTTAGCCCATTGTAACCTTGTTTTTTTGTGTTTAGGTGTTAGAGATGGCTTTCTTTTAGCTTTTCTGTATGTAAATCCCATTTCCTTTAGGCGGTTTCTTACAGTTCGGTCACAGATGTTGACTCCAGTTTCCTCCCATTTGTTCCTCATTTATTTTGTTGTACATTTTCTGTTTTCAAGGCATATTGCTTTAAGTTTTCTGTCTTGACGCTTTGATGCCTTCCTTGGTCTACCAGTATGCTTGCCTTTAACCACCTTCCCATGTTTGTATTTGGTCCATGTTTTAGACACAGCCGGCTGTGAACAACCAACATCTTGTGCAACACTGCGTGATGATTCACCCTCTTTACCTACATGCTAACAAGCAGATTTAATCTGATGCAGGTGTTTGTAATGAAAATTTACAGGGTGATTCCATATTTTTTTCCTCAGAATTGAGTGATTCCATAATTTATTCCCAGTGCTTGTTCTATAAATCTAACTGTTACTGGCCACCACAATTATTTTTCTTGATTTCTTTTAGTGTTTCTTAAAGCCAGAAAGTTGCCATTTGAAATGCCTTTAGTTTTTGGCCATGTCTGTGATCTGCTTTTATTCTACTACAACAAACAACTGAAGGAACATCCTCAGGGACTGGTGATTCCATAATTTTTGCCAGGGGTTGTACTAGTCAGCCATGAAGGAAATAAGCAGTCAAATTTTGATTTAAGTGAGAAATAGAAAATTATTTTTCAAGGAAAAAAAGCATCCATAACCTAAGGACACTAGCGGGTGGGGTTATATGAATACACTAGAGGGCAGATCCAGTAAAGCTTTTGCTAGTGTCCAGTCATCTGATGGTGGCAGCATATAATCCATGGTCTATGAATCAATTATTTTGTCCGGTACTGTACAATGTTGTTTGTTTGCTATAGCAATCCATAGGGGCTGGTCTTTACGAGAAAAGTGCTTAGCTACTAGTTATTGTATTCAATGGCAATCCCCCTCCTCATATCCACTTCCCAGTAACATCACCCTATAGGACATGATGCATCTTCTAGATATAAGCATAATGATGCTTGGCCCACTAGGTGGTCCATTTGTTGTATGTTAGTAACTGGACCAGCTGTAAACCTGCAGTGCAGACTAACACTTCCATAAGTTTTACACTTATGAATACCATGTTTCCCCGAAAATAAGACCTAGCGCTATTTTCCAGGAGGGCTGCAATATAAGCCCTACCACGAAAATAAGCCCTAGTTTGAGGTGCTTGTGTACTCCTATAATCCTCTCTGTTACGGCAGTGTGCTGTGTGTGTCTCTGTGATCTAGCGGTGTCGGGTGCCTTTGGTACAGAGCGGCGCTCAGCTGATCTCCCCGCTGGTCTCCTCTGTAGCGCTTTTGGCAGGTCACAGAGGGTACGGTAATCTCAGTGCAGAGCCTCTGCAATCAATCAACATGTCATACTGTATGCGGTATGGATACTCTTGTCTCCACAGGGTATTTATAGATATTTTTTTCTTCACATGCTGGTGTCTCTCTTCCCCGCTCCGAGCATTGCAGGGGGGGGGGGGGGGGTCCCCCCGCTGGCTGCTGGGAGAGGTGGAGGAGAGCAGAGCTGAGGTGTTTGGAACCGTTGAATTGCAGGGGCACACACATTGTGTATTGTGTGCTACTGTAACAGAGGATTTTGGCATTTTAACTTTGTTTTGAACTGGAGATTTCTGACAGGCAGGGAGGGAGAGAATACAATACATTATATGATAAGACCTACCCTGAAAATAAGCCCCACTGGGTCTTTTGTTGCCAAAATTAATATAAGACCCAGGCTTATTTTTGGGGAAACACTGTATATATCCTGATCAAACAGATTTGTTTTTTTACTGTATAGCCCACTTTTATATCTTCCAGTAACATAGAGACATACACATGGTTTTAATTTTGCTCTGATTTACTCTAGTAAATATAGTTTCATAACCCCTACTTAGTGTGGACAGTCGCTGGCCGCAGGCAGCTCAGCAAGGCTGCTATGAACTTGCATCGTGGATACTGCTCCGGCCCCTAGCCTGCCCCACAGCTAACATGTATTTTTGTTCTTGACATCGTTTCATCTCCCAGCTGCTGGCAACAGCCCTCAGTCTCTGATTGCCAACATTAATCCCTTCGTTATAAAATCTGTGAGAGAATACATTCTTGTAGGGCTCTTCTGTGTTCCTAAATGCATTGAATATGATTGTATATTGATGTGAGCTCAGCTTGTGCTATAATGTTGCTGAGAGAGCTATGCTGTCTGCAGTTGTATACCAAAATTACACCCATGTTTATTAACCTTTTCTTTAAATGTAATTTTAGAGAGAAGTTCTATCTTCCACTCGCCTGGGTCCTCTCCCTGCATCCTTTAATGTTCGTACGCTTCCTGCTCAGGCTATAGAGTACTGCTTTGCCTTCATCCAAGTGCCGCAAGATGTGAGTATAAAATTGAAGCTCATAAGCCTAATGAGACACTAATTATAAATGTTAATTTGATGAATCTCGCTTGGTTCTTTCAGGAAGATGCCCGTACAGATGTGGTAGATAATGTGGTCCGTGACATTCAGAACACTCAGTGTCTTTTGAATGTGGAATATGCTGGAGCCAATTGTCCACATGTAACCCTGCAGTTTGCTGATTCTAAGGATGATGTGGGCCTAGGGTTGGTGAAAGAAGGCCTGGTCATGGTGGAGGTTCGCAAAGAAAAGCAGTTCCAGAAACTGGTAAGTAAACATGGCATTCTTGGATGACCACAAGTCCTCTTATTAGTCTGTATCCAATACTCTGTGGTATGAATGCAAAGGTAGATAACCTGCCTTTATATCATCCTGCTGCTATTGAATCAGTAACAAAATTTGAAATGTCTTGAGGACAGAACTTGACCAAGAACAGGCCTGTTTGTCTTTCTTACAACTTTTACAGTTAGTTTAAAACACTTTAAGTAGGGCAGACATCATTTGACATTCTGTTATATGTTTTATATTGACACATTTTCTCCCCACATCAATTACAAGCAAAATGACACAGGTAAAGGATTTCTAATAAAGATTTATTGTTGCTGAAGAACTGACGCAGTGTAAATCATATAGCGTGACTGGCAGCAGGCCCAGTTCTGCAGAGACAGTGTTCCATATTTTTGACACACTGCTCAGAGGTTCTTGATAATCACCACATTTAAGACAACACTTTAAGCATGGTTTTTATATATATTCATTGTTTTCCTGGCATTAAGTACATGTCAGAGAAAAAAGAAAGGTCTAGGACAGTTTTTGTTAGGCTGTTAAGCATTAACACCCATCTCACAATGATGCATTCAATTTTTACAGCTCATGCTCATAAGTCTAAGGTTTTTTTGTTTGTATTGTCAAAAGTACAAAATCTGCTGTTTACTCTGATGGTTATCTGTTGATGGACTACTTTCTAGCTGAAAATCATTTTGGGGGGCAATTTCACATCACCCGTGTGACTACTTTTTCACTGTCAGATTCACTTTATTAAATAAGTCCATATATAAATAATTTTATCAATTTTTTCAGTAAAATTTGTCAAGCAAGCAATGTGTGAGGCCTTTTGAACTAGCTAGATCAGTGTGAGAATAACAGGATTAATCAACCATGGAGCACCTTTTGGTCATGATGATCTGATACTTAGTAATTCTGGTACATATTTCTATAGAATAATGTACATTTCGGATACATATAATCTCATTGCAGAGAGCATACAAATAATGAGGTATACTGTGTCAGCTGGCAGTGTCCAAATTACCTGTAATTTAATGGAATACGTATCTTGCGGCCACATCAGGACAAAAAAACTCATTCTGACAAACTGTGGCTGCCACAGCCCTCCCCCTGCACAACTCAATACCTCATTAACGGACTTATTTACAGGAGTAATTTTAATTGATATTCAGCTGACGATATTGACTACTATAAGCCCCAGTGCCCAGCTAATGTAAATCAATACAGTGAAAATTCATAGCATCCAAGAACTGGAAGCTGTCCCTTCCAATCTTATGGACATGATGAAGTGTGTCATGATTAAGCCGACAACTCGCTGTCCTTATTGCAACTAAAATACATATGTTTGTTGATTCAGCATCATCTGAAGAATATTTCCTGCCTGTCCAGAAGGAACATTTGATCATTTTACAAAAATCTAGTTAATTGCAACTCCTTTAGTTGCAGGTCTTTGATTTATGATTATTGCGCCTACATTAAAAACATTAAATCTACGGTATGGTTGCACCTCGGTGCTTCTGGTTGCAAGTTAACGATCTTAAGTGTATCACATTTTTCATTAGAATATTGCAAGAAACTGCTTTTAGCAAGCTAACTATTCTCCTCTTCTTCTGCCCATTTTTATTTTAGAAAACGGGTTAATATGCTTGGCTTTTCTGATCATGCTACCCTCTTGACTGTCTTTGTTGGCAGATCCAAACTGACTTCTCTACAAGCTTGTGTAATCAGTAGCTTTGTTGGGCTTCGTTACAGCTCTGCAATCAGGGGATGTGTTGGCTTTCTACATTACACTGAGCCTCGCAAGCGTTATCCCTGACACGATAACCTCTTCACAATGGATGTTCAGATTTCTGGAATCACAGCAGTTTGTTGTTAATCTGCTCTAGGAGTTAAACTTGGTGAATGTGATGCACTAAGAGTGACAAAACCTTAGTTTTGGTGTTGTAATTATGACATTTTAGTATACTTAAATTTAGTTTGCTCTTTTTGTAGTAGATGTTAACGTACGTAATGCTATATTCTTTTTTTTTTTTTTATAAACAGGTTGCAGAGTATTTTAACGCTCAGGAATCTGCAAAAGCTGCCAGGGTAAGTAGATATATTGTGATAGTTACTACAGACGAGCTCCTTTTATTGTTCTATAATGTTAGATGCTGTTTTTGCATGTCAGGACTTATTGTTCTGGTCAGCTTGTATAAAACCAACTTAACTGCAGTATAAAGTACAATTACAATGACTTCCTAGACATGTTTGGAAATCATCTTCTGACTGAAAAGCTTGCTTTGTGTTGTGGAATTCAGTCAAGACCACTTGCCTTACGGTGAACATAAAAATGTTCATTAAATCATACACATGTGGGGACCTTCTCCGGGGAGAAGGCCCAAAATGTGTTGTTTTTTAAGAGGTATTTATACAGTGTAGAAAGCACATAAATGATTAGTCAACAGTGTTTACAATCGCTAAAGCATTACTAATTTGGAATAGATTGGGGGGCGTGGCCTGGACGGGCATGTGAGTGGGCATGCGTCACAGAGCTCCCTCATGTGATCCTAATTATTCGGTTCCCAGCTTGCATCCTGCCGCCTAAAACACTTGACAGGTAGATACTCCAGAGCTCCACACTAGCCTGTCAGTGCCCTTCTTAGCTGCCGCTATGCCACGGGGAGAAGCAGAGAGTAGGCCGCGGATGACCAAAATTGCCCCCAGAGACCCCTCTGCTGCAGCATGGATCGAGGGAGAAATCTCCTGACCCTGTGAGTAAATCTTCTGCTAAACAATCCTGGGAATCAGCAGCCAAGGGATATGCTCTTTTATGCCCAGAAACTCTCAGGCTGTATGGCCAGACAGACGGACCCTGTCCCCTCTCCTCCTGCAGAGATTGTCATGCAGGCTTGACATGAACATCAACACTTTCCCTGCTGCACTATGTGACACAGATGGGGGCAACTCCAGACCAAGATGTGGGGGAATCTTCTCAGCCCCCATTGTGTGAAATGCTAAAGGCAGTGCACAAATGTACCGTGCCTGGGGATGATCTTAAAGAGTACTTTGGTGGCTTGCAGGAGGAAATCTCCCTCCTTCATCAAGAGCTACAAAAAATTTGAGAAAGAACCACTGCTGTGGAAAGTTTTGTCAGTGATCTAGAGGATCAAATACCCCCCCACCAGGGACACCAAAATTGTGGCCCAGCAGACAGTCCTTTCCCACAAAGTGATGGATGATATTGAAAACAGGCTACACCGCAATAGTGTGCCCATAGTGGGGATGCCAGAAAATCAGAGGGTAGACTAGGTTTCTAGACACCTTTTGGCAAAGAGGCGTTTACCCCGTTATTTGTGGTGGAAATGGCTCATCGCACTCCACCCTGTTCATTAACTCAAGGCTACCCTCCAAGGCCTATGCTAGCACGCCTCCTTAACTACAAGGATTGTGAAATTATCCTGAGACTAGCCAGGGAGAAGGTGGATAATGGAGCGAAGAGATTGCTTTTCAAGTTCAACCATGTCAAGCTGCGGCCATTGCAGCTCTCCTATGCTATGCTTTACCCTGCTAAACTTAGGGTTACTGCTAATGGCCAGACCCAATTCTTTGAATTGGCAACCGAGGCGGCCTCCTGGTTGAACCGCAATGAGTAGAGTCTGCACCAAAGTCCAGCACCTGAGGAAAGGGAATGATAATCCAGGAGATGCCTGCTTTCCATATTCCTGTGCCTATGGGAGCTCCTGTCTTTTTCTACATGCCCACAATTCCCCGGGTCGGGATCCCTTACCAGTAGTGATGTAAAGCAAGAGTAGTACAACAGCACCTTACTTTTGTTACTACCTGCCAAATGTGTGCTCACTGTCTTGAATGCATAACTGTTGCAGCAGACCTTTTGTTTTTGATTTTGTTTTGGTACTTTTTGTTGATGCATTTTATTTCCCAAGGCGTCTCTGAGGACAGCACCTAAGAGATAGTGACTCCTCCCACTGGACCACAGGAAACGCCTCCTTCCTCCAGATCTTTAAAGGGAGGCACCTCCTTACCACACATCAGTTAATGTGTTTCCTTTAGCCCGGAGGGAACATCTTATGGGGGAGCCATGATCTCTTGGGTGGTCCTGAGAGACAGGGGTTCCTCACCTTTGTTTTTTCTCCTTTGTTTCAAGACCCCAGCCCTCCCGTTTACCAGCTTCTGCTGCAGTAACGGGCTCCTCTTTTCCCCTAGAGCTGCTGATGGTCCGTTGACCCTCTCCAGTCTGCCAGGGCTGCGCGTGCACCACTGCCATTTTACGGGGGCCAAGAAGTGTCTCGGCCATGCCGGAAGTGACGCTTCCTAAGAGCAGGTCACAGAGTCAACTTCTGGCGCTTGAGCATAGGGGAAGGAGGCAGGGCAGGAGCTGGCACCTATTTCCGCTTCCGGTCCAGTGCAATGGCACTATGGGAGTCTGGAAGTGGCGTGTGAAGCTACGAGTGGAGCGCTGCACACCCGCTATGGAGGATGTGGCGTCTGCAGCGGTGGGGACAGGCACAGGCACCAGCAAGGCTCAGGGTAGGGGGCAGTTGATCTGCCCGTTCCATTACTTGGGGGTCCGGTCTTCCTTTTCACTCCCAACAGGTCACTTTTTTGTTTTTTCCTTTTTTGATTCCTCTCTCAAGCCAAAAGTTCTGACCCAGGCAAAGGGAGATGCCCCTGATGCAAAGCTAAAATGGGAGAGAATTGGAGGAAAGCCCTATGCAGCACTTGCATTGCTTCTTTAACCAAAGTAGAATCTGCTTCCGTCTGTGATGACTTGGTTACCTCAGTAGAAAAGGAACTTTATGCCACGATTCAGTCATTCTGTGACTCATTGGTCAATCCAGCTGCTAGCCAGCCCTCTACATCTGAGTCTTCCCAGGGTTCACTTTCTGTCCCGGTATTATGGACTCTATCGGAAGGTCCTTCCACCAGGGAAAAACTACCCTCCGCTCCTTCCAATGATGGTTCGGAAGAGGAGGAGAGTGAAGGGGCATAAATGGCCCCCTCCAAGGTTAAACTATCCCTGGAAGAGGTTGATGGGCTTCTTGGTGCCATACAAGTTACCCTTGGCCTAAGCGAAGGAAAAAAAGGAGCGAACACTGCATGACCATATGTATGCGGGTCTAAGTGAGCCTAAGGGGTGAACATTTCCGGTACATTCTGTCATTTCGGATTCCATAAAGAAAGAATGGCAAGAACTGGAGAAAAAAAACCTTTTTCTCAAGGGCCCACAACAGATGCATTCCTTTTGAGGAAGACCCATCTGCGGTATGGAATAAGGTCCCCAAGCTAGACACTGCCTTCTCCCATGTCTCTAGGCCCACCGACCTAGCCTTTGAAGACACAGGGATCCTAAGGGATCTGATGGATAAACAAATGGATCTTTTGCTCAAGAGATCTTGGCAATCGATCATGAGCACTTTAAAACCAGCCATGGCTATGACATGCGTAGCTAGAAACCTATAATATTGGGTTAAACAGCTAAAAGCTCACGTGTTAGCAGATTCACCCAAGCAGGAGATATTAGATTCCATCACTACCTTGTCCTCCTCGGTAGCATATATTTCGGACATATCAGCTGAAGCAATTAGAATGTCGGCCAGATCAGCGGCCTTTACAAATTTGGCAAGAAGAGCATTGTGGCTAAAGGCTTGCGATGCTGCATCAAAGATTAAGGTCTGTGGGATTCCCTTTTCGGGTGACCACCTCGTTGGTCCTGATCTAGATACCATCCTAGACAGGGCAGCCAATAAGAAGTGCTTTCCGGTAAAGAAGAAGAAACAACCCCAAAAACGCCTTTTTTTTTTTTTTTACCTCAAAGAGCTCAGGAGCAGAACAAGAAGTCCCAGAGGAAGAGGAAATATTGGTCCGCAAAAACAGCTAAAGTCAAGGGCAGTCCTTTTTCATCCTCCTGCTCAAGCTGAAAAATCACAATGACTCTAGCCTGCGGGTGGGTGTAAGGCTGCAAAGTTTCCTTCCGCAGTGGTCAGCCATAACATCTAATCAGTTCATCCTGACAACTCTTTCTCAGGGCTACACAATAGAATTTACGGAATCTCCCCCAAGAAGATTTCTTGTGACAAATACCCGAAAGGATCCAGTAAAAGCCCTGGCCATGAAGTCCATGTTAAAGGAGCTGATGCAGCAGGGTGTAGTAGTCCGAGCGGCAACAGTGATTTTATTCTCACATTTTCTTGGTAAAAGACAAACAGGAAAATTCCGATTAATCCTCAACCTAAAACTTCGGAACAAGTCCGTCAGGTTAAGAAGGTTCAAGATGGACTCTATTTTCTCAGTCAGAAATCTACTGACCCCAGAATGTTACATGGCGTCAATAGACTTAAGGGATGCATACCTGCATGTCCCATTTTCACCCCAGTCCCAGAGGTATCTCAGGTTGGCAGTAAAGATGGAAGGCGTGATTCATCATCTACAGTTCAAGGCCTCAGCGTTCGTTCTGTCATCCGCGCTACGGATCTTTACCAAGGTGGAAGCACTAGCTCCGCTTCGTCTTCAGGAAATCACAGTAATTTCCTATTTGGATGACCCTCTATTCTTCACTCCCTCAAGGGAGAGGTTACAAAACAACTTGGTCAGGGCATGCAACTATCTGTAATCTCTAGGATGGATTCTGAACCTCCAGAAGTCGTCCCTAGATCCATCACAGGAAGTTTGGTTTCTGGGCTATCAGATCAATTCGATAGAACAGAAGATTTTTCTTCTGCAAGAAAAAAAGGACAAGATTCAGTGCACAGTGTTGATGCTGCAGGCCAACAAGGCGATAACGATAAGGCATATAATGTCGGAATTATGGGTTCTGACCTTGACGATGACGGCTATTCAGTGGGTGAGACTACACTTCAGGAGTTTACAAGTCTTCCTACTGAAGTCATGGGCTCACAGCTTAAGATCGCTGGACACGGAGGTGAAGATTACAGCCAAAGTAAAGAGGTCACTATGGTGGTAGAGGAATTGGGAGATCCTATCAAAGGGTCTGGTTTGGGCCTTCCCAGTTGAAAGGAGACTGACAACAGACAACAGCTCCTGGGGATGGGGGCCCCACTTAATTGAAAATTTTGCCCAAGCAAGCTGGGCCAAGCAGGAGGTGATAAGGTCCTCAAATTGGAGAGAGTTAAATGCCGATCGCTTTAACTCTAGTGATATTCGCTCAGGATCTCCAGTATTGCCATGTTCAAGTGTTCACAGACAATGTCGCAGCTGTGGCTTATCTAAACGGACAAGGGGGCACAAGAAGCAAGTCCTTACAAGCACTGGCAACAGAGATTCTTCTATGGGAAGAGAAGCCTTTTCTGTCCTTGTCGGCAATCCACCTAAAGGGGACCCTGGACAGAGTGGGGGATGTCCTAAGCAGGTACCCCATTCAGGAAGCAGAGTGGTCTCTGAATCCGTAGGTCTTTGTGATAATTTCCAGTATGTGGGAAAAGCCAGAGGTGGACCTGTTCGCCTCAAAGGAGAATGCTCCGGTTCCTCAGTTTATTTCTCTGAACAATCTTGATGGGTCACTAGGGACAGATGTCCTGGCGCATCATCAAGATTTCACCTCTGTTATGCTTTCCACCCATTCCAGTTAATTCCACTGCTGTTAAAGAAGATCAAACGGGAGGGGGTACCAGTCATTCTAATTACTCCCTTTTGGCCAGAGGGCCTGGTTCTCAACTGTTCTGGGTATGACGACCAGGCCTTGTTGGCATCTACCGCTCAGGCAAGATTTGCTAACCCAAGGTCAAGTAAATCACCCAGATGTGCCCAGGCTGTCCCTTTCAGCATGATATCTGAGTAGCAGCTCCTAAAGTGTAAGGGGTTTTCGGACCATCTGGTTACAACGTTGCTATCAAGTAGAAAAGAGGTAACCAGAACCATCTATACTAAAGTCTGGAAAGTCACTCATATGGTGCATGTCATCTACCCAAGACCCAAAGAAACTTGTATCCATCTTGGAGTTTTTGCAGGAGGGGTCAGATAAGGGACTAGCAGTCAGTACCTTAAAAGTACAGGTGCTGTGCTAGCGGTCTTCTTAGAAAAATCTGTGGCCTCTGAACCTCTGGTAGTTAGATTTTTAAAGGCTCTTACAAGATCAAAGCCAGCACCGATCAAAAATTTTCCAAAGTGGGACTTGTTGGTAGTCCTGCAATCTCTAGCAGGGAGCCCGTTTGAACCTCTGGAAGAAACGTCACTCAGATGTCTCACTCTTAAAGCTATTTTCCTGATCGCCATTACATCAGCACGCAGGATCAGCGAGCTACATGCTCTGTCATGTCAATTATGGAACCTTACCTATAACTGTTTCTGGATAAAGTTATCCTTGGGATTTACCCAAAATTCTTACCTAATGTAGCTTCAATGCATAATCATTCACAAGATATTGTTCTCCCAACCTTCTGTGCTAACCCATCAGTGGAGAAGGAAATTTTTTTTCATATGTTGGCTGTCAAAACAATTTTGTTACATTACCTAGATAGAACAAAGGACTTTAGACAGTCAGGCTCGTTATTTGTCCTTTTTTCGGGCAACAGGAAAGGTTGCCAGGCTTCTAAAGGATCAATAGCCAGATGGCTGAAATTATCCATCCTGAAAGCTTACTCGCATGCAGGTTTGTCCCTGCCAGTTGGAATTTGTGCACATTCAACCAGAGCGCTTGCAGCCACTTGGACAGAAAGAGCTGGTGGCAATGTAGTCATGTTTTCGCACATTTGTTCGACATTACAGGCTTCCTTACTCCCTGTACCACAGCTAGTGATCTTGCATTCAGTCCATGATGCGCTATTCAGTTTGTGACTTTAGTGTTGACCTTTCTCAGGAATTTCTGTCCACATGTGCTCTATTTACACATTCCTTTTTATGGCTCCGCAACCTGCTCAGACTCCAATTGGCTATGTACCTTACACCCGGGCTGCTTGGCACCCACAGGAGATGTAGTGGTCTGTAGACAGCCCTGTGGCTGTATATCAGTTCTCTCCTTTCATGTATTCCACAATGTTGCCTAAATGTTGTTACCTATAATATTATGGAATGTTAGGGGCTTGAATAGACCTCTAAAGCACACTATGATCTCCACATGCCTCCAGAAGTTCCACCCAGCTGTAGTAAGTTTGCAAGAAACTCACCTGACTCTGGAGACAGCACGGCGCTTACACTACTCCTAGGTGTGCAAAGGGTATCATTCCACTGACACCTCATACTCTCAGGGTGTCAGTGTTCTGGTACACAAATCTTTGATATTCCAGGAATTTGCCTCTCAGGTGGACTTAGAGGGCCAGTTTGTGTTTACTGTAAACTTTACAACTTTACTTGGCTTTTGTGTTGGCTTGTGTGTGTGTGTATGTATGTATGTGTGTATATATATATATATATATATATATATATTCTCCCGCCCCCAATTAAACCACCTGAAGGGATCTAGGGGTACGGTTCTGGGTAGATTTCTGTCGGAGGTTTGCCTGTTGGACCTGTGGTTCTTTAAATTTTATACAACTAAACTTCTCATTTTTTATCTCGCATAGACATCTGTGTGGGCAATGCTCTTATTCTCGGTTGGTAATATGTTACGAGCGGTCCAGGCTCCGTCCGCCCACCTGGCTGGGTCACTCATTCACAGTGTTCTGCGACTGGGAAAACTACAAGGTCTGGCAGCCTTTGCGTCTGTCAGCTTGTAGTTTTCAATGAACTACCATGGTGCTGTGGTAGTTCATTCTCTCTTCCTGTCAGATTGCCCGTACACACAATGTACACACACAACCCGAGATAAATAATTTCTGTAATAAATATGCACACACTTAAACGAATACTTTGTTGAAGCACCTTTTGATTTTATGATGGCATTCAGTCTATTGGGATAGGAGTCTATCAGCATGGCAGAACACTCCAAATCTGTCAGATTTTAAGGACATCTCCTGTGAACAGCCCTCTTCATTTCGCCCCACACATTTCCAATTGGATTCAGGTCCAGGCTCTGGCAAAACTTTGATCTTTTGGTGAAGTCATTTCACTTAAGTCCATTCACCTTGACTAAAGCCCCAGTTCCACTTAAAGAAAAACAGACCCAAAGCATAATGCTGCCACCACCATGCTTCATTGTGGGTATGGTGGGCATTATGGTCAAAAATGGACTTTAGGACCATAACACATTTTCCCACATGCTCTTAGACAATGTAGGTTTTTGCAAAATGTAGCTAGGCTTGGATGTTTTTCTTAGTAAGAAAAGGCTTCTGTCTTGCCACTCTACCCCACAGCCCAGCCATATAAAGAATACAGGATATTTTTGTGACATGTGGCACACAACCAGTACAACCAGAATTTCTTGTAGCTCCCTTTTAAAAGAGAAGTGCAGGAATGTAAAAAATAAACAAACATACATACTCACCTAGGTGGATGCAGCATCGGTCTAATGCATCCTTGACTTTCCACCCCTACAAAGACCACCGATCGCTCAGTTCTCGGTTTTCTTTGAGCCAAGAGATGGTGACTGTTTGTTGGAGTGCCAGGCTATGGACAGTGTGGGAGCGGCTGGCTCAGTTTCCCAGCAGTGCGCACTTTAACGTCAGGATCCCTGAACCGACTAAGTGACATTAGAGGACAGCAGATTTTAGCCCGCTGTCATCTGAAGCTGGGTCACAGGAGTGCAGAACTAATTGCACTCCTGTGAGCCACAGGAGAAGTAGGGCCAAAAGAGCTTTGGCCCTGCTTCGCCTTTTTATTTTTGCTGTAGGCCTCATGGGAGCCTCCCAGGCCATAAAAATTGATTCACCTAAAGAACCTAAAAAAGATCCAAGTTTTGGAATGGCCCAGCCTTGAATCCAATTTAAAATTGCTGTAAAAAAATCAAAAGGTACTTCAACAAAATATTAGTTTAAAGTGGTTGTAAAGGCTAGACGTTTTTCCCTTAGTGCATTCCCTGCTCTAAGGTAAAAAAAAAAGTTGCAGTACCAATTTCACCGCCTCACTGCCTAAGTCCTCACTCAATCCAGTGCTGTGCCCCCTGTATCTGCTTTCTCCTCTCTCCCTGCATTCACAGGACAGAGAGCTCCTTTATCTTCTGCTGCTCTCAATTAAATCCTGTGGGCAGGGGGTGGGGCCAAGCTAAGCTATGTGTGTGTCAATGGATGCACACAGCCCAGCTTGGGATCGAGCCCGCATGCATGGCCCCGTGGGAACCGGCTTCCTATGGTGGCATACGTAGAAGAGGAGGAGCCAAGAGTGGTGGTGGGGGGATGCAGAAGAGGAAGTTCTGGGCCGCTCTGTGCATTATTATTGCACAGAGCAGGCAAGTATACCATGTTTTTGAAAGAAAAAAATTATTTTACAACAGTTTTTAACCACTTGCCGCCCGCCATATAGCAAAATGACAAAGTGGTTTCAATATCATATGACATCACCAGGATATCAAGCCGCTGCGCGCCCCCGGGGGCACGCATCGCGGCGATCGTTGTTGCAATGTGTCAGTCTGACACATCGCAACACCGATCTAGATAAAGAGTCTCTGACGGAAACTTTTTACCACGTCCATGTCCAATCACGGCTGATCACAGTGTAAACACTTTCTATAAACAGGAAGAGCTATTGATCGGCTTTTCCTCACTCGCGTCTGTCAGACGCGACTAGAGGAGAGCCGTTCGGCTGCTCCTCTGACGGGGAGGGGTCTGTGCTGATTATCAGCGCAGCCCCCCCGAGGATGCCCACACTGGACTACCAGGGATGTCACTACCATGGATGCCAATCAGTGCCTACAATGGGCATCTCTGATTGGCAGGCATTATTGTTTGGCACTGATGGTATGGATGGATGCCAATTAATTAGTGTACATCAGTGCCCATCTGTGCCGCCTCTCAGTGCTTGTCTGTGCCGCCTCTCAGTGCCGCCTCTCAGTGCCCGTCTGTGCCGCCTCTCAGTGCCCATCATCAGTGCCACCTCTCGGTGCCCATCATCAGTGCCACCTCTCGGTGCCCATCATCAGTGCCACCTCTCGGTGCCCATCATCAGTGCCACCTCTCGGTGCCCATCATCAGTGCCACCTCTCGGTGCCCATCATCAGTGCCACCTCTCGGTGCCCATCATCAGTGCCACCTCATCGGTGCCCATCAGTGCTGCCCCATCAGTGAAGGAGAAAACTTATTTACAAAGTTTGTAAGGGAAACAAAAATTTTTTTTTTTTTTTTTTTTTTTTTTTTCAAAATGTTTGTTCTTTTTTTTTTTATTTAGCAGAAAATAAAAATCCCAGAGGTGATCAAATACCACCAAAAGAAAGCTCTACTTGTGGGAACAAAATGATAAAAATTTTGTTTGGGTACAGTGTTGTATGACCGCGCAATTGTCATTCAAAGTGCGACAGCGCTGAAAGCTGAAAATTGGTCTGGGCAAGAAGCTGTATAAGTGTCCTGTATTGAAGTGGTTAAGGGTTTGATAATTTACTGTATGCAACCACATAATTGTAAGCTTTTTATTTTTTCCCTCCTTGAAGATTACATTATTTTTTTTAATTGAATTGCAGTTATTATAGGTCACATTTAGGCCCCTTTCACACAAGTAGTCTGATCTGATTCGCATGTCTCCATTCTTCTCTATGGAGCGGCGGATGTAAACAGACTTATGTCTCTTTACACCCACCTACCTCCAATCTGATCCAGCAAAAACACATGGAAGGGTATCCGTTCCTCTTCAGCTGATCAGATCGGAGGATCGTCAGGTGTAAACAGACAGCTGGTCCATTTACATCCGACTGCACCTAAAGCAGAGCGTGCTGTGTCTGTGTCCGCTCTGCATTAGGAGAGCAGACATGGACTTGTCATCCGTAGAGCAAGGGATCAGTGGACAGGTCCCCTGCTGAGAAAAACAGATTGGACCCATGTAAAAGGGGCCTAAGAATGGAAAAAGTATAAAGTGATTTATCTCGGTCTGATTTTTTTTTTTTTTTTTTTACATCTCAAAAAACTGGCGATGTGTAGACTTTTATATCGGCTGTGTGTGTATATGTGTGTATTTCATCTTCTTTTTTTTTTTCTTTAAGCTGAACCTCTGGCGCTATGGTGATTTCAGAGCTGATGATGCAGATGAATTTGGATACAATCGCTAGAAAAATGCCATTCCAAAGATGACCGAAGCCCACCCTGTTCTCTGCTGCCATCCAGATTTTTGCTGCTTGCTTTCCATCTTGCACATCATCCCCATATCAAATCACTCCTCTAATCTAAGAGGAGAGTTTCCAGCCAACACCACCATATACACTGGAGGGAGCTTACAGGGTTAAACCTGGACAAACATTTGTATCATGCAGATTTCCAGAAAAATCAGTTTGTACATCAACTGCTAATTTTTACATTGTTTTTTTTTTTCTTTTTTTAAAATGCAAAATACATATATACGCGGGCTGATATTTAGTTTTGTACTTTCCAGTAATTCAGTCCTGAGTCCTGAAATCAGATCCTAACGGTTGATTGTCAAAGTTTTATCTGTCCTTTTCCAATAGTATTTTTCCCTCCTTTATCCAACGTCCAGGGTCATATGTTTTGTCTTGTGTATTTAATGGCTCAATAAAGTACATCGTATTAAATTCTTTATGTTGTAAATTGTGAATTATTGTGATGTAAGGACTTTAGTTAATGGAACCCCACCTAATTAAAGCATGTACAGATCACTCTGGGATCCAAACAGATAAAAAAAAAATCTTAAGTACCCGTCAGGACACAACTTTGACTCCTTTACCTGGAGAACAAGTATGTGCATATGATTAGTCAGGACACTTGATTCTAGTGTCGTCCCCCCCAAAAAAAAAATTATATACATACAATCTTGATCCTTTTGATTCTTTTTTATTTTATTTTTATTTATTTATTTTTTTATACATACAGTGCAGTAAAGCATCTGACTGGTGTGGTGGCAATCATGTATACTGACCAGTTTGACTGCCAAAGATGTGTATCACAGGTCGTGACAGTCCCTCTGCTAGACAGCCAGTGATGCGTAGTACATGTCATGGCAGTCAAATGGGTTAAAAAAAAAAAAGTTGTTGAAATGTGCTTATTTGGCTCTCTGTAGCAAGGCAGCTGTTCAAACAACACAGATTGTGAATGAGGCAGGTTTTACACCTTTGTGTTGTGCCAAGATGCTTTACCACTGCACTCTACAGCTGCACAATTAATCGTTAAGAATCTAAATCGCAATCTTTTTCCCTTCCCGAACTTCAAAACAGCATGTCACGATCTTTCTAACAAGTGCAGAGAGTTCTCACAGCTGAAAAAAAAAAATCCAGGAAGCCTGCCAAGTTTTATTACAACAAGTGAATAAGTAGAAACAAAGTATCTTTTCGTTCTTTTATCGGAGTGTAGATGAGGGAAGTTTAACCATTTAAAGACCAAACCTTTTCTGATATTTGTTGCTTACAAGTAAAAATCATTATTTTCTGCTAGAAAATTACTTGGAGCACTCATGAGATATATATATAATTTTTTTTTTTTTTTTTTAGCAGTCTCGTTTTTTTATGTCACGCCGTATTTGCGCAGCGGTTTTTCAAACGCAATTTTTTTTAAAAAAATACACTTTAATGAAAAAAAAAAAACTAAACAGTAAAGTTAGCCCAATTTTTTTTGTATCATGTGAAAGAAGATGTTACACCGCAGGGTTCGTGATCTTTAGTCTAAGCAAAAAAATTGTGATTCTCATTTTAGCCAGAATCGTGCAGCTCTACTGAACGCACACGTTAGTATGTTGGGATGTTATTCAAAATGAGCGGCACTGCAACGAACAAAGGCAATGGACCTATGTTGCAGCACAAAACAAGTTTAATCCACTACTAGTGTGTTGATATGCTGTGCCAGGAAAAAAGTCAGCATGCACACCTTGTTGCCTTGCAGTGCCACTCAATTTGAACAACACCCCAACACGCTAAGTCAATGGGCCTTTGTTGCAGTGCACCACAACACAAGTTTATTGCACTACTAGTGTGTTGTGATGTACTGAGTCAAGGGGAAAAAAGCCAAGTACAGTTATTGATGGGATGCATTGACAGCCAAGGAGGGAGCGGGAGGGTGTTGTAGGAGTCCACCAGCATCCTAACAACTAGTGACCCAGGGCTGATCTTGGACAGTGGGCAGAGCTTAATTAGGATGCTGAGAGACTAGTTCTCCATCAGGTTTGCCTGTGTTGTAAATGAAAGTGGACATCGGTGGGCCAGTTCCGTATCTGCTACACAGCCAGCTTGCAGATATGAAATAAGTCAACTTCAATCCATTGTCAATCCAAAAGGCAGGCAAAGCTGCTGGAGAACTAGTTATGTTCTTAATGTTCTCTATCCGATCTGCTTTTACTTGTGATTGGCAGCAAATGTCAGTAGGCAGATTCCATAGCCATTATTGAGCTATCGAACGGCTATGGCATCAGCTTACTGCTGTCATTCACAAGAGAGGCAGACCTGACGGGGAACAAATCTCCTTTTCCATTAGACTATGCCCACATCACAACAAAACTCTTTGGCCAATGTACCGGTTTGTGTGACAGGTGCACTAGCTGAACAGGGGAGGCTCAGTAATCCTAAGCCTCAGTGCCTACAACAAATTAATGTACCTGCTCCTGGCAGATATGTGAATCTGTAACACACACCAACAATTTTGGTGTGGAGGTGCAGCAGCATTCTAAAGACAAGTAGGTTTTTGGCTTATAACCACATGCAAACTTAGAATGCAACAATGTATGGTCTGACAACAGTCAGTTACCGACCAGAAAACCTGTGTTTGATACTTGGGGACTTTTCTCTTTCGTTTGACGGACACAGCACCATAATCTTGACCTTAGGGTTATATCGTCACCTTTAGGAGAGGACTAGGCAGAACATAGAAAAAAAAAAAACAAGCACAGTACCGCCCAGGGGGCGTTCCTACTGGCTATAACCCCTCACTCTGCTCCCAGCAGCTCAGTTTTTTTCTGCCTAGTCTAGAAGGACCTGGCTCCCTGTGGGGACCAGTGGTTCTTTGAAGATTTTTGCTTTTTTTCTTCCTGTGATCTGCAATCAACAGCCGGGCTGGGAGACTGGATGGATAAATATAGATCCTGGTAGTCTCCCCAGCCTGGCCATCGAGTGTGCGCAGACCTTAGCTCCGCTCTGGGTCGGCTGTGACAGGCCCCATACTGATCCGGGGTGGCCGGCGAGCTTTATGCTCCGGGGTACACATATGACGGGGCTACTGCTGTCTGAGTCAGTGTTGCAATGGCCGACAGCCACTCCGTACTAGGCGGGAGATGGATCTGTCCGTGGAGTCTATCCAGCAGTCCCTGCAAGAGGGGTAAGTATGGCTCCACTTGTCTAGGCAGGCTGGAGCAGCTGGGCACTCCCTGGGGGGGTTCTTGCTCTCCCTTTCCTCTTTCCCTGCCTCTTTCCCTCCTCTCCTTTCGAGGAGCGCTGCGTAGCTGGGTGTGTAGGGGGTGTGTGACACCTGGCCCGGGGGTCCTCTGGGTGCCTGGCAGCAGGGTGCTGCCATTTTTTTCTCCCCTCGTTTGAGCTGCCATGCAGGGGGAATGGTTGCAGCGGGAACCGCGGCCTTTTTCCCAGAGCCGTGACCATTTTCCTGTAGCTGTAGCCATTTACTTGGAGCGTGGCCATTTTCCCGGCGGTTTCATACACTTTTGTATGAGGCGGCCATTTTCTTGTAGCCAAGGGGAATGTTTTCTGTTGGTTCTCTAGCGCTGGGCGGCTGTTTAAGCCAGTACAGCGCAAAACTGACATGGAACGCCTTGTGGTTTGGACGCCTGCAGAGGGGAGGACGGCACAGCACAACACCTTGGTCAGGGTGGTGAATCCTGCGGGGTTGGTGCACGGCCCTCAGTCTGTGGCAGCTAGGAGGGTAGGCATTTGTTTGTCTCTTGCCTTAGGTCCCGGGTGGTGGCAGGCGAGAGTGGGTCAGACATACAAGAACATATTTGGGGGGCACACCATACAATGCATTTAAATTCAAGATGGTGCTGCTATAAGACCTACAAACAGTACAAAATATTTTACAGCGCACACATACAAGAATGACATTTCCTGCAGGGCTAGTTAAAAACACCTGAACATATTCAAAAATACGTGGGTTTGGTCACACTATATGGTCATATAGTGCTAAGCCCACTTACTGCGACAAAGTACCCCGAATTAGTGGGTCCTACACTAGTAATAGAATGGAAGATCCTTTGTCTCAACCATGGGAGCTGAACTCCTCTATGTGGGAGAACTGAAAGGGATACATCCTAATCACTGGTGGCCACTAAATAGGAGGTAATGAGGAGGGGGAGGGGTGCTCCAGCCCAAAAACCTGGTCAGGGCCTATTACAACATACAAGAACATATTTGGGGGGCACACCATACAATGCATTTAAATTCAAGATGGTGCTGCTATAAGACCTACAAACAGTACAAAATATTTTACAGCGCACACATACAAGAATGACATTTCCTGCAGGGCTAGTTAAAAACACCTGAACATATTCAAAAAAATACGGGGGTTTGGTCACACTATATGGTCATATAGTGCTAAGCCCACTTACTGTGACAAAGTACCCCGAATTACCCACTAATTCGGGGGAACTTTGTCGCAGTAAGTGGGCTTATACTCCACCCTGCTTTACCGTCGGCTTTAACGGCATGGCTGTTAACCACTTGAGCCCCGGACCATTATGCTGCCTAAGGACCAGAGGTCTTTTTCCAATTTGGCACTGCGTCGCTTTAACTGCTAATTGCGCGGTCATGCAATGCTGTACCCAAACGAAATTTGCGTCCTTTTCTTCCCACAAATAGAGCTTTCTTTTGATGGTATTTGATCACCTCTGCGGTTTTTATTTTTTGCGCTATAAACGGAAAAAGACCGAAAATTTTGAAAAAAAATGATATTTTCTACTTTTTGTTATAAAAAAAATCCAATAAACTCAATTTTAGTCATACATTTAGGCCAAAATGTATTCGGCCACATGTCTTTGGTAAAAAAAAATGTCAATAAGCGTATATTTATTGGTTTGCGCAAAAGTTATAGTGTCTACAAACTAGGGTACATTTTCTGGAATTTACACAACTTTTAGTTTATGACTGCCTTTGTCATTTCTTGAGGTGCTAAAATGGCAGGGCAGTACAAAACCCCCCCCCCAAATGACCCCATTTTGGAAAGTAGACACCCCAAGGAAATTGCTGAGAGGCATGTTGAACCCATTGAATATTTATTTTTTTTGTCCCAAGTGATTGAATAATGACAAAAAAAAAAAAAAAATATTTACAAAAAGTTGTCACTAAATGATATATTGCTCACACAAGCCATGGGCCTATGTGAAATTGCACCCCAAAATACATTCAGCTGCTTCTCCTGAGTACGGGGATACCACATGTGTGGGACTTTTTGGGAGCCTAGCCGCGTACGGGACCCCGAAAACCAATCACCGCCTTCAGGATTTCTAAGGGTGTAAATTTTTGATTTCACTCTTCACTGCCTATCACAGTTTCGGAGGCCATGGAATGCCCAGGTGGCACAAACCCCCCCCAAATGACCCCATTTTGGAAAGTAGACACCCCAAGCTATTTGCTGAGAGGCATATTGAGTCCATGGAATATTTTATATTTTGACACAAGTTGCGGGAAAGTGACACATTTTTTTTTTTTTTTTTGCACAAAGTTGTCACTAAATGATATATTGCTCACACAGGCCATGGGCATATGTGGAATTGCACCCCAAAATACATTTAGCTGCTTCTCCTGAGTATGGTGATACCACATGTGTGGGACTTTTTGGGAGCCTAGCCGCGTACGGGGCCCCGAAAACCAATCACCGCCTTCAGCGTTTTTAAGGGCGTGAATTTTTGATTTTACTCTTCACTGCCTATCACCGTTTCGGAGGCCATGGAATGCCCAGGTGGCACAAAACCCCCCCAAATGACCCCATTTTGGAAATTAGACACCCCAAGCTATTTGCTGAGAGGCATGGTGAGTATTTTGCAGCTCTCATTTGTTTTTGAAAATGAAGAAAGACAAGAAACATTTTTTTTTTTCTTTTTTCAATTTTCAAAACTTTGTGACAAAAAGTGAGGTCTGCAAAATACTCACTATACCTCTCAGCAAATAGCTTGGGGTGTCTACTTTCCAAAATGGGGTCATTTGGGGGGGTTTTGTGCCACCTGGGCATTCCATGGCCTCCGAAACTGTGATAGGCAGTGAAGAGTGAAATCAAAAATTCACGCCCTTAGCCTGAAGACGGTGCTTGGTTTTCGGGGTCCCGTGCGCGGCTAGGCTCCCAAAAAGTCTCACACATGTGGTATCCCCGTACTCAGGAGAAGCAGCAGAATGTATTTTGGGGTGTAATTTCACATATTCACATGGCATGTTTGAGCAATATATCATTTAGTGACAACTTTGTGCAAAAAAAAAAAAAAAAAAAAATTTGTCTCTTTCCCGCAACATGTGTCGCAATATAAAATATTCCATGGACTCGACATGCCTCTCAGCAAATAGCTTGGGGTGTCTACTTTCCAAAATGGGGTCATTTGGGGGGGTTTTGAACTGTCCTGGCATTTTATGCACAACATTTAGAAGCTTATGTCACACATCACCCACTCTTCTAACCACTTGAAGACAAAGCCCTTTCTGACACTTTTTGATTACATGAAAAAGTTATTTTTTTTTGCAAGAAAATTACTTTGAACCCCCAAACATTATATATTTTTTTAAAGCAAATGCCCTACAGATTAAAATGGTGGGTGTTTCTTTTTTTTCACACAGTATTTGCGCAGCGATTTTTCAAACGCATTTTTTGGGGAAAAAACACACTTTTTTAAATTTTAATGCACTAAAACACACTATATTGCCCAAATGTTTGATGAAATAAAAAAGATGATCTTAGGCCGAGTACATGGATACCAAACATGACATGCTTTACAATTGCGCACAAACGTGCAGTGGCAACAAAATAAATACATTTTTAAAAGCCTTTAAAAGCCTTTACAGGTTACCACTTTAGATTTACAGAGGAGGTCTACTGCTAAAATTACTGCCCTCGATCTGACCTTCGCGGTGATACCTCACATGCATGGTGCAATTGCTGTTTACGTTTGACGACAGACCGCCGCTTGCGTTCGCCTTAGCGCAAGAGCAGGGGGCGACAGGGGTGCTTTTTTTTTTTTTTTTTTTTTTCTTTATTATTTTTTTGCTTTTTTATCTTATTTTTAAACTGTTCCTTTCGTTTTTTTTTTTTTTTTTTTTTAATCATTTTTATTGTTATCTCGGGGAATGTAAATATCCCCTATAATAGCAATAGGTAGTGACAGGTACTCTTTTTTGAAAAAATTGGGGTCTATTAGACCCTAGATCTCTCCTCTGCCCTCAAAGCATCTGACCACACCAAGATCGGTGTGATAAAATGCTTCCCCAATTTCCCAATGGCGCTATTTACATCCGGCGAAATCTAAGTCATAAAATGCTCATAGCTTCCGGTTTCTTAGGCCATAGAGATGTTTGGAGCCACTCTGGTCTCTGATCAGCTCTATGGTCAGCTGGCTGAATCACCGGCTGCATTCTCAGGTTCCCTGTTGAGACAGGAGAGCCAGAGAAAAACACGGAAGACGGTGGGGGGGGGGCATTCCCTCCCACGGCTTGTAAAGGCAGTCTAGAGGCTAATTAGCTGCTAGGATTGCTTTTACATGAAAGCTGACCGCTGGCTTAAAAGAATGATACCAAGATGATACCTAAACCTGCAGGCATCATTCTGGTATAACCACTCAAAGTCGTGAATGGCGTACCTGAAGACAAAAAAATGGTTAACAATAAAGCACAGTAAACGGTAAAGTATAAAAAAATTGCAGACCTGAAAAACAAACATGATAAAACATAATAACAATAAAACATTGCAGAATAGAATACAGTAAAAAAGAGCAGAACAATAGAGAGAGAATAGAGAGAGAGAGAACAATAAAACGACAACTATTTTTTTTTATTTTATATTTTTGTATGTGTTTTTTTTTTTGTTTACACTTTTTTTTGTAACTAACTTTTATAACTGTAAACGGTTCCAGGTTCGGGTCTCTCAAAATGCGATGGCATCTTGGGAGACCCTGTGAAAGTGTGCCTAGTCTGTGCAATGCTGTACCCTACGCTAATACTCAACTAGTGAATGGTAGCGTTCAAAACATTCACCAATGCAAAGACCAGGATTGTCAGGACAGGAGGGACAATAATAGCAGGTGTCACGCCTATATCCGCGCTTGCTGCAGACACGACATCTTTTTTGGGGGAGTTCGTTGGGTAGGGGTACTCAGGAGGACAAAGAAAATGCCTCTCATGCAGCTGACTGCATTTGGTTGGGGATGTGAATGGGGGAAGTACGGGCACTGCAGAAGCGGTGGGTTCCCAATTAGGATTGGCGAATGCAGCAGGAAGGGCACTATGGGCACGACGGGCCTGTGTTTGTCTTTTTGGTGGCAGCGGGACACTACTTGTGCTTGCCACCTCACCAGCTTGAACTGCACTTATGGGACTCGCCACGTCACCAAGTGTTACTGCAGTGCTGGTTTGACTACGACCGGGGTGTACTAGGCCGCTGGTGCTTGCCAGTTCAATAAAAAGCTTCCAAAAAAACTGTTAGCGATCGGCCTGACTCTGCGAAAGCTGCAGTTATGTGTTTAGTGTTTTGTAAGTGACAGTGATCGATCGATACTGCACTTGGGTGGGCTGGGCTGGGCCGGGCGGAGGGGCAAAACGCAGGTGCTAGCAGGTATCTGGGCTGATCCCGCTAACACTGCGTTTTTGGGAACCCTAAACTGCTGGGGACGCTAGTATAGATCTGATCGGATCAGATATTGATCCGATCAGATACTATACCACTAAGGGAGGCGTATGCCGCGTGCGTGGGTGTTAGCGGTACTGGCGCTAATCTGACGCTGCCTGGGGCGACGCATATCACCGCCGGGCGATTGGGGGGCTAAACCTTTATTCGGTAATAAACGGCGGGTTCCCTGACACAATAAAAAATAAGCGAACAAACCAGCGTCACCCGTAACGGTTATACGGTGATCAGTGGTGAAAGGGTTAACTAGGGGGCAATCAAGGGGTTAAAACATTTATTAGGTAGTATATGGGAGTCCCTGTCGCTATGAAACGCTGACGGCGAACCTAAATATTTACCTCACTAACTAGTGTCACCAGCGACACTAATACAACGATCAGAAAAATGATCGCTTAGTGACACTGGCGACAGGGGGTGAACAAGGGGTTAAAACTTTATTAGGGGGGGTTAGGGGGGTACCCTAGACCTAAAGGGGGCTAATACTAACTGTCCCAACACTGTAACTGTCACAAACTGACACCAATGCTGTAATCAGAAAAAAAAAAAAACTGCTGGTGTCAGTTTGTGACGGGGGGGGGGGGGTGATTGGGGGGCGATCGGGGGGGGGATCGGGGTGTTTTGTGTGCCTGGCATGTTCTGCTGTGTGTGTAGTGTTGTACACTCACAGTGAAGTCTTCTCTCCTCGGCGCTGCAACGGAAAATACCGAGCCGAGGAGAGATGACATCATTTCCTTTGCTGCTGTTTAGCATACAGCAGCAAAGGAAGTGATCTGATTGACCGGCGGCGATCGCGAGGGGGGGGGCCACGAACGGATGGCCTCCCCCTCACCTCCGATCGCCAGGGGACATAACAGGACCGCCTCGGGCACCGGGGGGGGGTCCGATCGGACCCCCCACCTGCGGGAGGCAAATCACGTATATGTACGTGATTTTGCCTGCCCGTGCCGCCTTGCCGACGTACATTGGCGTGAGGCGGTCCTTAAGTGGTTAAAAGCCAGGTGCTGAGGGACCGAGGGCTGTTGGCCTCTGTAATTTCCACAATGCTAAGGGCACGAAAGTCTTCTTCCCGGAAGATTTATCATCGCACCTGGAAGGCCTACATCTCGCTGTGTGAGGAGGTGAGGTGGCATCCGCGTTCATATTCTGTTTCCAGGATCCTGCTATTTCTGCAGCGGGGAGTGGATCAGAAGCTTGCATTAAACACTATTAAGGGGCAGATATCATCTTTTTTCAGCGGCCCATGGTGGCGCACTTATTGGTGCGTACGTTTGTTCAGGGGGTTCGGCATGTAGCCCCTCTGGTACGCCCGCCACTGCTCCGTGGGATCTGAAACTGGTGCTCTCGGTGCTTCAGAAACCACCGTTCGAGAACATTAGGGAGATCCTTTTACTAACACTCTCAGAAAGTAGTCTTTCAAGTGGCTATTACGTCCGCAAGGCGGGTTTGAGTTGGCGGACTTGTCATGCAAGTCTCCCTATTTGAATGCCTGGTAGGGCCTGCTGACCCAGGACCTTTGACTTGCTTTTTTTTATCTTTTATCTGAAAGTACATGAGTTTGCACAACTACTTCTCTTAAAACATCTATGGCATGGAAACAAGTAAATTAAACCAAGATTGTTCTTGCTTTTAATGTTTTACTGCACAGAAATGGTTAAGTAAAGGTGTTCTTTTGCTTAGCAGGCCCTAGAGATGCATGTTGCCAGAAACTTCAATGCTAAGCATGTAACATCTTTATCGGTTGTGTTAGGTTCTATTCACTGCACACCTGGGATCTCCTGATGTTCTAAGAGAGGCTGATTTGATACATTATGTAATTTTTCCCCCTCCACAAACAAGTAACTTGATATAATGATGCTTAGAGATCAACTTTTCACTGATTTTAATGCCTTTCCAAGTAGTAAATGACAATATTGCTCTATTTTAACAACATATAATTCTAAGAGCCAAATGAATCTTCTTATTTAGGTTGCAGCAGTATTTAGAAATCTATAATAAGCATTTACTAGGAAGATGATTAAATCTTACATATTTAAATACTCCATCCACAATGCTCGTAATGTTTAACACTTTCACTTTTAATCCTACACGCCTATGCTTTTCCTACTTTTTTAGAACCATACATGCATCTGCATATTTAATAGTTCTAAAAGATAAAAAGAAAGCTAAAGCTACAGTCATAGTGAGATAAACTTACAAATCCTGTAGCCAGCTCCACCATTACTTGGATCCTGCTGGGATATATTCTGCAGTGCTTTACTATGTACACTGATCTAAAGACCTTCATTGGGACCACTTTTGATGCAGAATGTTAATTCTGACAGACCCCGGCATCCATGGACTGATGTATGCAAGGTCAATTTGTTGCTGGATTGGTTACATCTTACAAATTTTTCTTCTTTTTATTAGAGGTTTGCATATATCAGCAATTTCTAGTTTGGGTTTAAAGTGTTATTGAAGCCTGTGTGTGCCTCTGAAGAAGCTGACAATCTAATGTTCACTTAGTTATACAAACGCTCATCCTTTTTTTTTTTTTTTCTTTTTTCTTTAAACAGCATATTTTAAGCAGTATTCCAACCTGGAGGAAAACTTCCCACCAGGCTTTACTGTTTCATCTACATTTTGTATCTTTCTTTATAACTGTTTTTTTTTATCACATACAGATGCCAAAATGTTCATTTAACGTATAATTTTTTAAAATAGATTATTACATATTAAATGTAGTATGCAGAGCTTTTTTTCAGCGGGAACACGTGGGAATGCAGTTCCGGCAGCTCCAGCACTGAATGTATTTTATGGCAAGGAGTGCTAGAGGGTCTAATGATGCTGGCTGCTGGGAGATCTAATGTTGCGGGTAATGATCTATTTTTGTGTGGCGGTCTATTGTTACTGGGAAGGATCTACTGTCGAGGGAGAGGTCAATTGTTGCTGGCTGCTGGAAGATCTGTTGTTTCTGCTGGGGGTCTATTGTTGCTGGGTTGGTATTTTGTTGCTGGGGGTAGGTCTATTATTGTGTGAGATATCTATTGTGTGGAGGATCTATTGTTCCTGGGGTGGAGTCTACTGTTGGTGGGGTCTATCTAATACCATACAAATACCTTAGTAGCACAAAATGATACTTGGTTCTGTATTCTTTAAATGGGGCGGTACTGAGAGGTGGGTAGGAGGTGGAACCAGATGATGATTCTCAGAGGTGGGTAGGGGGCAGAGATAAAGGGTGCGTCAGAAGGGGGGTTCCTGCACCTATTCTTTGAGGGAAAAAAAAGCCCTGGTAATATTTATAATATTATGCATATGCTGTGTACATTGCGAATATTAAACTACATAATGATATTATACACATACTATATACATCACATATATTAAACTACATAATAATATACATATACAGTATACATTATGTCAGAGCCTCTCTGAATTAAAATTTAAACATATACTGTAACTTTTCAATTTGTTATGCTGAATAACTTATGGATAAACCCCACGTCACAGGTGTACACATGATTGCAAAAGACCCTGAGAACTGGCTGTGAAAGGAGAGTTTAAGATTAATGATAAACAGTTATTTCTTAAGCCATGGCAATGGGTCATATGTATCCGTAGACATACAAACCTGAATAAGAGACCACTCAAAGTTAAATAAAACTAGTCTTCTATGTTTACAAGATCTTGTCCAACAGCAAACACTAATAAATGTTATATAGGGAAAAGCACAGTGTATATAACTTTCTATTGACTCAAACTAGAGAGAAACAAGCCTAAACCTGTCTATTCAGCTGGCCATTGTTTCCAAACTAAGAAAGGTACACAAGAGATAATGAACTGCCTGAAATATCTCCACAGATGAGAATGGAACTGTCTAGAATTCAATATTATTAAAACAAAATAACTCAAACCTCATGGATTTTTTCACCAATATTAACTTTAAAAGTTTTAGAACACTTTTCAATTTATAGCTATACAAAATATCACCAAATATCTAATAGATCTCAGTCATGATTATTACCATGTTTATATTTGATTGTAATCTTTATCACAAGAGTTGTGTGTTTCACAGTGGTGGCTGGCTGGTGTTTTTATTTTGGGGGGGTGGCAAACAACCACCCCCCCAGCGGCCCGCGGCACCCCCCCCTTGCTGTTTGCCAGTTGGTCCAGCACTTATCCCATCAATGCTGGTGGCAGGTAGCATGCAGCGACTCCGTGTCCTCTCCTCCATCAGTGGCTTCCAGTGTGCGGCTCCTCCCCTCCCCAATAGGATCACCTGTCCTTTCAGCCAATTGGGTGACAGGTGTCAAAACCCGCCTCCTGATGGGCCGGGAGGAGGATCAGTGTTACAATAGTGAATGTTCATTTGCTGTTGTAACACACCTGGGTGGGCTGTGAGCACATTCTCTGCGCCCTGAGCCCACCCTATTTTGAACCTATTAGAGCCTCTGGCTCTAATCGGTGCTTCAAAAAAACACCCACCCCACATTGCAATCCATGAACCCGGCGTCCTGAAAGAGGCCGGACGCAGGGATATGGACAGACGGCGATGGATAGTATAAAGTATGTACAAAATGTTTTAGAAGTATAACTAAATTTTACATGGATAAAATTACATCTCTTTTAGCTAGGGTTTCATGTTTAAGATGCTATTATACCAAAAATTTAAAATCATAAATGCTGCAAACATTTCAGAGGGATAGTATTATATACCCTCTAAATAGATTAACTTATTGAGATTAAACTAACGGCTTGTACACACTATAAGAAAATCTGGCAAACATTTTCAGCCAAATGATTTTTGTACGATTTTCGTATAGTGTGTACACAACTTTCGACAACCAATTTTGAATTTTCTTACGGAAATTCCCGAAGGGACAAACGCCAAAATTTTTCTCGTACAGGAACAGAACATGCACCCCAAGTTTAGGAGGGAAGTTTAAGGAAAAAAACTTTTTAAATGCCCATCAATGCAGCCTTATCAGTGTCCATCTGCAGCCATGCCCATCAATGCAGCCTTATCAGTATCCATCTGCAGCCTTGCCCATCACTGCAGAATGATCAGTGTCCATCTGCAGCCTTGCCCATCATTGCAGAATGATTAGGGTCCATCTGCAGCCTTGCCCAACAGTGTCCATCTGCAACCTTGCCCAAAATTGCAGCATGATCGGTTTTAAATTGTTACTGGTACTCAATATAGGAGGGAACGAGCGCCGCCGAGATAGACAGAACAGGATGTCCTGTGTACTCGGTTCCCAGTCCCGCCACCTTGGCCTGGCTCCTATGATGGACACAACACTGGTCCAATGGTGGGATGTAAATGCTAGGAGGCAGGACTGGGTGTGACTGCGAGCGGAGCCAAGCCTAGTCGAGTACACAGCTCTGTCTATTTCGGCAGCGCTCGTTCCCTCCTTCCCCTCCAAGGCAGCGGTTCGGTGTATAACACGCACCCACGATTTTCCCCTGATTTTAAGGGGAAAAAAGTGTGTGTTATACACCGATAAATACTGTAGTTATTCCCAGAAAACTTAATTTCAGGGATTTATAGTCTCTGAATGCCATCTGGTGGACACGTTAAGTGATTGTCTGGGCAAACAAATAGTTAATCGGTAATTTTACCCTCCAATCAGATGTGGGTAAATATTACAAACTACGCCTTCTGGTATAATCCCTAGTTAAGGCAGTTTTATGAAGATGGAAGCCTAGATAGACTGAATCAGCTCCATTTTGAATCATTAGCATCTAGAGCTCCTGCCATCTTGATATTCACCCACCTTGAGCCAGCTTCATAATCCTGCCTCCTGATCATCTTCAGGAACTTTAACCTCCCTGGCGGTATGATTGTCTGATTTTTGCGTCTCAAAGCGGTACAATTATTTTGCATAGAAATTTGGCGTTTTATATTGTAGGCCTGTAATTCTTAGCAATAACACACTTAAATCTGTCCAAACAAGAGTCTAGTACAGGGATATGCAATTAGCGGACCTCCAGCTGTTGCAGAACTACAAGTCCCATGAGGCATAGCAAGACTCTGGCAGCCACAAGCATGACACCCAGAGGCAGAGGCATGATGGGACTTGTAGTTTTGCAACAGCTGGAGGTCCGCTAATTGCATATCCCTGGTCTAGTAGATATCCTGGGTATGATAAAGTTTGAAACACAAAATCATAAAATATAATATAAATACATATAAATAATTATAATATAATAATAATAAAATTTCCCCACGATTCACTATCGCTCAATTCTGCAAGTGTTCTAATTTACTATTGCTAAAACCCCTTTTATCGTAAAGGGACACTTTCTGGTTGCTATGGACAATCTCCAGTTTCCAGGCAGTATATATCATATAAAACCGCATGCAGGGCACTGGACAAAGCACTGGGGACAAAAGGGATGTGAAATAATTTCATACAGTAATGTAATCTGTAAGATTACACTGTAATGTATGTATTATAATTTTTACATTTTTTTAATTTGCCGCCGGGCTCCGCCCCCCCATGCGTCGCAACGCTCGCAGGGAACGGAGCCTGGCACACAAAGGCTTCGGGCGGAGGACACAGCGGGGGGACATCGCAGGATCCTAGTGACAAGGTAAATATACCGCACTAGGATCCTGCAATGCAATCCCGAGTGTGGCTCGGGGTTACCGCTAATGGTACTTAAATTTAACCCGGAGCCACACTCGGGAAAACTGCCAGGGACGTTAAGAAAAGACTCAATCTTGAGCTTATTCAATCTCCATAGATCAGCAACTCCATCTTGGATGATTGGCTCCATCTTGGAAAAGGCCAGCTCTATCTTGAATTATCAGCATCTAAAGCTCCTGCCATATTGATCCATATCCATACACCTTGAGGGTTCTCTTGATCCAGCTTCACTATAAGATCTGCCTCTGACTCATCTTCAGCTAATGCAGATCCGCCATCCTGAGCTTGATTCATTTCCACCCTCAGTAGCAATTTTGAGGGTTTGGTCGGCAGCCATCTTAAGACCATAGCCATTCATCCAAAGCGATCACCATCTTGCTTCTGAGGATAACGAACATTATGTTATTATCTGAATAATTTTTGTCTTTTTAATTTAATATTCTGCTTACAATAGTTTTTGCTGGTTTAATTTAATATTTTGCTCACAGTATAATAACCCCCAGGGTTTAGATAATTACATTTTTGCTGTATTGGCACAACTCATAGATGGACTCAGTCCCTTCATCCTACTGCAGGGGAGGAGTGTGTATAGTCTGTCAAACTAGCAATCCTACTCTTATGTGTATTTGTTCATGACTTAATTGTAAAATAAATCTTAATTTATTTTAGTTTCGCAGTCCATATTTTCACAGAATTTTATTGTGCTTAAAAGAATATCTGCATAGAGCAGCAGATTTCATGAATAATTTAATGGTCAGCATAACTATAGTTAATTTATTTTCATATTGCAGGCAATGTCATACATCAATTGAAAAAACAATTGATATCACTGACTGATCAATGACCCCATTTTGGAAAGCAAACACCCCACTGTATATTCTATGAGGCACAATGAGTCTTTTGAACATTGTCATTTTTTTTCCACACGTTTTTAGAAAATGCGGGAAAAAAATTTAAACCTCAATTTTTACGCATTTTTTACACATTTATATGGCACTGACGGGCGCTTATGAGGATCCACTGATAGGGTGGCACTGATGAGCACTCACTAATGGGCACTGATGTGCACTAATATGGCACTGTAGTGGCACTCACTGATGGCACCGTAGTGGTACTGATGTGCACTGAAAGCACTCACTGATTAGCACTATAGTGGCAGTGATGGGAATGTAGTGGCACTGATGGGCACTGTAGTGACACTGATAAGCACTGTGGCATTGTAGGGCACACCAAATCCAGTCCACTCACACTGCTGTGCTATGTCTCCCTCCTCTTCTCACACGCTGTATCGGTGTGAGGAGAGGAGAGAGCTGAACTGGACAGGATGCCGGTTTGTTGACAAAGAGATCGCTCCATCATTGGACGGTGCGATCACGTGGTAAAGGGCCGCTGTGATTGGCCTTTTACCCCAATCTGGGGCCCACAGACCCAATGATCATGGACACTTCCAGATGCACGCTCCAAGGGCACAAGAAGCGGGTGCATGGGAGGATGTCAATAGACGCCCTCCCAGAACTAGCCAGCCATGCTGTAGGTGTGATCTGGCTATAGCACAGTCAGCAAGTGGCTAAGGCAAAGCATCTTCTGCTCCTCACATCATATCCAAGGCATCCGCATTATTAATTGGTCATAAGAGAAAAAGCCACGCGGGGTTTTTTATTATAGTGTCGTGCACTGATTAGCACTCAACTCACTGCGATAGCAATAATTGGCACCCAAATGGAATTCATAATAGTGCTGGGGCAAAAATACTCCCAAAACCAAGTTTACTATAGCTCCCAGACAACAGATAGCACCGAAACCCTTACTCTTGCTAGGACTTGGAGAATTGCACATGGAAATAATGTTTACAGCATGATATGATCGCCTAAATGGTACTGAAATATGTGGTATATTGTTTAAAGATAATCTGCTTTTAAACTGTGTTAAAAAGTGTTATATACTGAAATATCTTTAAAAGTCTGAGAAGAGATAAATTCCCCATCTCTTTACAACTAGGTGCCAGCACAACTGAGCATACTCAGACATGCAAACTCCTCTCATTTTAACGCCCATGCCTTTTTTCAACCAAGAGTTATAGTAAATACCAAACTGAGCGCTGAGTTTAACCACTTACTGCCCGCCCACCATCATATGACGGCGGGACGGTGCAGCTGTTATCCTGGGCCACCGTCACATGACGGCGCTGCCTTCTAGGATCCCTAGGGGGCGCGCACCGCCGCGTCACTCGGGTCCCGGTGCGCGTGCCCGGCGGCCGCGATGTCCGCCAGGCACCCGCGATTGCCCGGTAACCGAGCAGGACCGTGGATCTGTGTGTGTAAACACACAGATCCACATCCTGTCAGATGGGAGGAGACCGATGGTGTGTTCCTTGTACGGAGGAACACCAATCGGTCTCCTCCCCTTGTGAATTGCCTCCCCCCACAGTTAGAATCACTCCTTAGGAACACATTTAACCCTACAGCGCCCCCTCCTGGTTAACCCCTTCATTGCCAGTCACATTTATACAGTAATCAATGCATTTTTATAGCACGGATCGTTGTATAAATGTGAATGGTCCCAAAAATGTGTCAAAATTGTCTGACGTATCCGCCGCAATATCACAGTCACGATAAAAATCACAGATCGCCGCCATTACTAGTAAAAAAAAAAATAATAATAAAAATGTTATCTATCCCCTATTTTGTAGACGCTATAACTTTTGCGCAAACCAATAAATATACGCTTATTGCGATATTTTTTACCAAAAATATGTAGAAGAATATGTATCGGCCTAAACTGAGGAAAAAATTTGTTTAAAAAAAAATGTATATTTATTATAGCAAAAAGTAAAAAATATTGTGTTTTTTTCAAACTTGTCACTCTTGTTTTGTTTATAGCGCAAGAAATAAAAAATGCAGGGGTGATCAAATACCACCAAAAGAAAGCTCTATTAGTGGGGGAAAAAATGATAAAAATTTCATTTGGGTACAGTGTTGTATGACAGTGCTGAAAGCTGAATATTTGCTTGGGCAGGAAGGGGGTGAAAATGCCCTGTATGGAAGTGGTTAAAAGCGTCTTTGGCGAGTGAAAATGAGGGTTATGTAGCCCAGTGCAAGTTATAGCCATTGATTCTAATGGAACAATTGTAACTTCCCCAAATAAATACTTTTCACATTGAAATGAAATGTAACTTTCTCTCAAATAAATTGTCCTTGCAACACTGTTGCTTATTCTTCATCTATTTTGTTTTTAAGAATGCTTGAATGTGGAATGTTTTCATGGTTTGGTAAAATATATTTTCTCTGTATCAGTCACTTGATGCAGCGGTCAATCTCACAAAAATCTTTACCCAAACTCACACAGGTGTCGTTACAAACAACAAACAATACCATTGCTGATGCAAATTTAAAATGAGTCATAATTTTGTGTGTTTTTTATTATTTCCAAATAATCATAATTTGAGCCCAAAAAATGTGATATGTGTACCAACATCAGAAATCAAAATGTCATTCCCAAAAATCAGGGTAACATCGCTATTCTACACTCTCACACCAAGAATCACCAAATATCACAGATTAAATCAAGAAGAATAACTCCTGACTAATATAATTCCACTGGAAGAGAGAAGCTGGGTACACACAGCTCCCAGGCTGTCTGTAATTAAAGATCTCAAAGTACTGTTGTGGAAACAAACAGTACTTTGAGATCCTCAAATAAATGGAATAATGTATCAGAGGAGACATACACACCTTAACAAAATACACATATAATTCAAAATATCAAAAAACTTTATCAAACACAAAATAAGATAAAATATACATTGTAAAGAAAAAAGCATATTTAAAGGGATAAAAAGTATACATAAAAGAATAAACATATATACATATACTTTCAAAAGAACACAAACAAGCAAATATAGTGATGAAGCCGCAGCAGGAGAAATCCCATGTATAAAGGTATATTGTATATGTATACATGAATCTCCTTGCATAGACCAATGTTTACCAACTGCATAATAAATTATACAAATACACAACAAATGCATACATGCATATATATGTGCACAAGGATAAAGAGCACCAATATCTCAGGACTCATTCAATAAACATACATATCCAGTAGACAATACCCCCACACATGTAAAGGAATGTATATCAATAGACATATCGATATGAATCTAAATATGGTATAAATATATGAGTATTGAAATAGAGCATTAAATCACCCCAAAAACCATATTTCCTAAAATATAAACCAATCCTAAAATATCAAGAAAAATGCCCATAAAAAGTCATGAGAAAACACTATACTGGTACCATTATACACAGCACCCAGACTTTTACAAAAACGGAAACCGAAAAATCCTCAAACAAAAAATGGTTCATGATGAACAAATATATATACATATGATTGATCCCATAAATATGGACACTGACAAAAAATCATCAAAAGAAACAAAGACCGGAGATTAGTTAATGGGACAGAATTACAAAACTAATTGTAAGAAAAACACACACATATAGGAGTAAATTATGACACATTGTACTAAGGTCACTCAAAATAGTGGGAAATATCCCATTCATAGTTTAAACCAGATGGACTATGAGTACTCAAATAAAAAATCCAATAAACCTCTCTCTTGTATAAAAGTCTAAATAAATCTCCACCTCTGGCTGAGAGTTTAACCCTTTCTACCACTCGTACTTGCACCAGACTGGCATTACCACTGTGATGGGTGTTAAAATGTCACACTACATTAGTGGATTTTCCTATTCTAATATTACTTAAATGCTCACGGAAACGGTCACGTGACTTGCGAGTGGTACGTCCCACATATTGGATATTACATTATTTGCAAGTAATGACATAAACAACATGTGTTATTACAACTGAATTTTTATTTTACATGAATGATCCTGCCATTACTGCTGGATGTCACTTCCTGACCCCATACCTAAAACTGCCTTTAAAATTAAAAAAAAAGTTAGGAGAAAGAGAGATACCCAGGGACCGTGCCTTGCTGGGTATAAAGTGTATCCCCTCACTTAAGATTCTCATCAAGGACTTGTCCTCAAACAAGAGAGGCAAATACCTATTGACCACATCTCTGATCTGGTAAAAACTCTTCTTATATCTACTCTGAGACTGTTTACGATTAATGAGAAGTTCCTCCCTATTCTTATTTTTAGCGATGTTCAATGCACGCTCCAACATCCAAATAGGGTAACCCCGTTGTCTAAACCTATTGTACAAAGCTCCTGCTTCCCTATCAAAGTCTGTATCCTCACTACATATTCGGCGCAGATGAATGAATTATCCCACCGGAATTCCCTTAATGGTATGTGTGGGGTGGGCTGTAGAGACGTGTAATGACACAATCCTCAGAGGAAACCAAAAGCATGTCCAAAAAGCAGATTTCATTTCCTCCCATTGATCCTGTAAAAGACAAATTACTGACATTAGAATTCAAATAGGTCAAAAGGGATTGCAGATCCCAATTCGTTTGTCATAGACAAACAAATCGTCTATGTAGCGAAAGAATTCATGAATATATGGTCTAAAGGGGTATACCATCCCCGTAGATGTGGGACCGCTCCCACCAACCCATGAAAAGGTTGGCGACAGAGGGTGAAAACTTGGCCCCCATCGCAGCCCCACACCGCTGGAGATAGAATGTACTGTCAAAAATGAAGTAATTATGCATCAACAGGTAATCCAAAACTTTCAAAATAAACAAATGCTGAGCTAAAGGTAAAGCGGTAGAATCCTCTAAATAGAAAGACACAGCTTGCCTTGCCAGGTGATGTGGAATACTAGAGTACAAGCTAGTGACATCACATGTCACACAAATGTACTCCTGCCTCCACACCACCTCCTTCATGGCATTCAACAAATGATTAGTGTCCTTCAAAAAACTCGGTAAGGAACTCACTAGAGGTTGTAACTGACCATCCATCCACTGCCCCAATTTCTCATTCAATGAACCGATACAGGCAACAATAGGTCTACCATACAGGGGATCTAATCCCTTGTGCGTTTTAGGAAGATGATGAAATGTAGGTACGATAGGACACTCCGGAATGAGGGATTCTGCTTCCTTGATGCTAAAAACACCCAAATATTCACCCTTTTGAAGCAAGTTATATAAAACACACCTGAATGGCCTAATGGGGTCCCCCCATAATTTCATATAGATGTTGTGGTCTGAAAGCTGTCTAATTGCCTCCTCCCGATAAACACTGGCATCCATGACTACTACCAGACCACCCTTGTCGGAGTTCCTAATCACCATAGAAGAATCATCCTGTAAATCACGTAAAGAAGACCTACCATCTATGGTAAGATTATCAAAATGGGCACCAGTGATATGGTTAGTAGTAGTCAACTGTACCAGATGTCTCTCCACGCATTTCTGGAACCTATTCATTCCCATGGTACGTAAATCTGAATTGTTTTTTATATTAACCCTTCGGATACCCTTATTGACAACATCTCCTGTTAAACCATTATCATCACTTTCTGCAGCTAGATCTGTTAGATCCTTAATTGAGCAGTGCTCCTGAAAAGAAAAACATTCTGGTACATCATTATGCATACAATTTATATCAACACATTCTTGAATGTTTTCATCAGAAGACTGAAAATGTATTTTAAAGGTAATATTTCTTATAAACCTATTTATATCTAGCAGTGTCCCAAAAATATCAAAGTGCTGAGGTGGACAAAAGTTCAAACCTTTTGACAGGAGAGATGTTTCTGTAGGAGTGAGGACCCGCTGTGACACATTAATGACATTGATCAATTCTTCAGTGTCTGAGGTCTGATGGAGTAAGACCCCCTCCCCCTTCTCTTCCTGCCTCCTCTCCTGGTCTTTTTCCTCCCCTCTTGTGGCCCCATTTTACAAGCAACAAACAATACCATTGCTGATGCTAATTTAAAATGAATCATAATTCTGTGTGTTTTTTTTTATTTCCAAATGTTCATAATTTCAGCCCAAAAAATGTGATATGTGTACCAACATCAGAAATCAAAATGTCATTCCCAAAAATCAGGTAACATCGCTATTCTACACTCACACACCAAGAATGTAATTCCACCACCTATATGTCCAAAGAAATGCAGTATTTATGTGTAGGAGGGTTTCACATGCGGCAGCACAGTGGCTAACAGATTAGCGCCTCTGCCTAGCAGCACTAAGGTTCTTGGTTTGAATACCAATCCCACTACCTGGCTAGAGGTTTCTATGTTCTTCCTTTCTATGTTCTTATGCTTTAAAAGTTTCTTTTTCACCAGTGATGACATTTTTGATGGGTTTCATATAATGGAACCCCAATAAATCACATTATAAATCAAACAAGTGTGTTTTGGCCCAGATATGGATGCATAAGGCTGGTGTGATCCTGCACACGTGTTTTAATGTTGCATGCTTATGATGAATAACATATGTGCTTTGTCACCAATTTGTATGAAGCAGCCCTCACAAAGTCGTCATTTCCTGATATGAACCCTCCACATGCCCAACAACGTACAAGTTTGATTTGGAGATTTTTGAGATCACTGATCATGGCCAGAGTCTTTTACATTTGTTATTTTGAGGTTTACCCTGCACAGATATTTATGCTGATACATTTTTTCATTTGTAAAGAGTGTGTATTCCTAATGAACAGGTGTGAGCATTTGAGGCCTACATGAAGAGACAGATTCAATTACACTGATGGGTGAGCAATCCTAGCTAGGTATTTAAAGGCCTGCATTTGTGGCGGGTGTTTGGCCTAAGAACAGGCCTGAATCTTTATTTGCAGTATGTATATTGGGTTACAAATAGATATGTTTTTCTTTTTTTTTTTGGGGGGGTGCATAATTCCTGGCCCAGACCCCACTAACGCTGTTGTTTGATTGCTTCTAAATCTAACATGTTAGACTTACAACTGCTTTGTAATGGTTTAGATCAAAAGGAAGGTTCCTGCTAATTCATTTCTGCTGTGTGTGTCAATGTAGTTTGTGCACTGCCTTTTTGGCTTTTTTATTTATTTTGTCTGTTTTTGCTTATCATAATCCTGCCATTTAACTTTTTAGGGGTTTGGGGCGAGGACTTCTGATCACCACAAAAGTTTGTCATGGTTGTTATTAGCTTATTTTTATCCCTGCTTTTCTAATGTGATTTGTTTAATGTGTCTAGTTTTTTGTGTTCTACCCTTGTAGATTGTAAGCTCTTTTGAGCAGGGCCCTTCTAACTATATTGTCAAATGCTGGAGCATCATTTCCATGCCTTTTATTTATTTTTTGGCCCAAGTATATTATTGTAACAAATATTTATACTAATGTTGGAATAAAAAGTTGATTGTTCTTTGCTTTATGTTTGACTTTTGCAGACTTAGAATACGTATTTTCTAAATGCAAACTATTCATATCCCTTCAAATCTGTATTAAATCTAGTTGCATACAAAAGTATTTGGTTGTGCACACATGCTCATCCTTGATTAGAAAGTGTAATGGGGGAGGGGGAAGGACCCCCCCCGCAAAAAAAAAAAACCCTGCTCCAAAGCTAAATTTCAGGGCTCTACTAATTATTTTGTGGACTAGGTAAGCCATGAAATATGTCAACTCAATGTGCATTCTCTTTAAGCACCAAATTTTGAAAAAAATACCACAAAAACAATAGTTTAAACAAAATTTGGCGTGGGGTCCTCCCCAAAATCCATACCAGGCCCTTTGGGTCTGGTATGGATTTTAGGGGAACTCAACGCCAAATTTTTCAAAAAAATTGACATGGGGCCCCCCCAAAATCTATACCAGGCCCTTCGGGTCTGGCATAGATTTTGAGGGGAACTCCATGCAAAAAATTTTTAAAAATTGGCGTGGGTCCCCCCCCAATTCCATACCAGACCCTTATCCGAGCATGCAGCCTGGAGGTCAGGATGGGGGATGAGCTAGCGCCCCCCCTCCTGAACCATACCAGGCCACATGACCTCAACATAGGGGGGTGCTTTGGGGTCCATGTTGATGGGGACAAGGGCCTCTTCCCAACAACCCTGGCCAGTGGTTGTCAGGGTCTGCGGGCAGGGTGCTTATCAGAATCTGGAAGCCCCCTTTAAAAAGGGGGGCCCTCAGATCCCGGCCCCCGATGTGAATCAGTATTGGGTACAACATAACCCCTACCGTTACCCGTAAAAAATAAAATAAACAAAAAAGGGGCGGGCACTCCGGGTAATCTCATCGGATGGCCACGCCCCATGGCTAGAGAAGAGATGCCAGACAGCAGGTGACAACACAATGGAGATAGACAGCCACAGGAGAAGAGCGGCTTTTTTTTATTTAGCGGGTAAGCGGCGGCGAAAAAGAACACAGCAGCGGGAGAAGACGGCGGTGGGAGAGATGGCAGCATGAGTAAGCGGCTCGGGGAGAAGACAGCCTCGAGCTATTTCTTTTCATACATCATGGGACACAGACTTAGGCTAATATTCATTACCTACTGGGTTATACTTCATCTCCAGGTGAATGGACACTGGTAGACCAAACAGGAAGTGATCGGTCACGGCCCTTATCAGCTCTCTCACTCAGTTGCCTAACATTTGTAATCCCCTGAGATGCCTGCTAGGATACATAGACGATGAAACTATATCTAAGAATGTACAAACCTTTCTAAGAATTATCCTGTTTATGCAAAGAAAACAATAACTATGCATTTGAAATCTCAGTCCTCACCTGCTTTAGCCTTCTGGCTCACTATAGTTAGTCAAGCTATATCCTTATACAAATTGACGTATGAGGCCAGAGGATGCCCAAAAAAGTTTCATAAAATCTGGAATCTATGGGTTAGTTCAGATTGCACTATACCACCTGCTCCCTGAGTTCTCCAAGAATGTTAGTTGACTATTTGGAATTTAGAAGGTAACAATGTAACTCCTCATTCAATTTGTACTCACTAACTGGATACCATGTACCTGTACCTCATTATTGAGTGAGCACTGTTTGCTCTTTTAATGCCAAATACGCATTTATGTTTTTTTGTCTGTTTATTTGTATGTGCACAATAAAAAAATTATACCTTTCAAAAAACAAAAAAAAACAAAAACAGGAAGTGATCCCCTATATAACCCCTCCAATACAGGAAGTACTTCAGTTTTTTTACCAGTGTCTGCAAGGTGGATGGCACAGTTGTTTAAGCTCTCTGAGCTCCAGGTCTTTAGTCCCACAAACAGTTCTTAAATGAATCAAGGAATTGACCGATCGGATCCATTTGACACAGGCTCTATATGCTTAGATAAATGGTACCCGAGCCTCGCAAAGAAGACTCAAGATCCTACGAGGTTTTGCCTGTAATGCGGCCTCTGGGTGCTGGACCCTGCCAAGTGGAATCCTGGGCACTACAGAGATAAGGCATTCCTGCAGGGTGCTGTAGAGATCCAAGGGAGTGGACCCTAAACATGAAAAGGGTACCCAGTCCTTGAAGGTCCTCAAGTGACAGGAACCCGTCGTGAAGGGTGAAGATTGGGTTTTTAGTTTCTAAGCTGCCCTGCGCCTGGATGGGTAAGTGAAACCCCTTTATTATTGTGGGGTGTCCCAGTGATTGTAACAATCAGTCAAGCTAGCTAGAGGCTGGACACCTGTGTGCGGTGCCCATACGGGGGAGTTTTGGGCTAGCTGTGGGTGTTTGCAAATTGTACCTTTTTTGCTTTTCTGGCTGTTTTTTCCTGTATGATGGCGCACGACAGTGCACCATTTTGCCTTGGTTTGCCATGGTGCACGTGCGTTCGCAAGAGCACAACTGGGCTCAGCAGTTTGTTTGATGGCGCACACTGCTTAGGTGCACATGTGCCGTAGCCTTTATCTGGGTGCAAGAAGATTTGCGTCATACGCGAATACGGCCACGCTCGCTCGCCGGGACCACGTGGCCCTATGGTCCTGGACGGTGGATCTTCAGGACTGTCCTATCAGGGTTCAGTCCGACAATGCCACTGCAATGACCTATATAAACCACCAAGACGGTACCAGGAGTCGTTCCGCTCTGAAGGAGGTGAACCACATAATAGCCTGGGCAGATGGACATGTTTTGATTCTAACGGCAGTCCATATCCCGGGAGTAGAGAACTGGAAGGCAGATTATCTCAGCCGTCAGCAGATCTGCCCAGGAGAATGGTCCCTACACCCAGTGTGTTCCAGGAAATTTGCCAACATTGGGGATGGCCAGAGGTTGACCTATTGGCATCCAGGTTCAACAACAAGCTACAGCAGTTTGTTTCCCGAACAAGAGATCCTATGGCAAACCAGTACTCCCTGGTTTATGCTTTCCCTCTGATCCCTCTCCTTCCACATTTGTTGTGCAGGATTCGGAGATAAGGGGTTTCAGTCATTCTTGTGGCACCAGCCTGGCCCAGAAGGCCCTGGTTCCCAGAGATTGTGAGACTGACAATAGACTGGCCATGGACGCTTCCACGTCGCCCCGATTTACTGTCTCAAGGTCCTATATTCCACCGCAATTTACAGTCTCTAAATTTAATGGCATAGCTATTGAAGCCAGGGTGTTAAAAGACCGTGGCATCTGGGGCATCTCGGGACCAGTGGTGTCTACCCTAGTGAATGCTAGAAAAACTGTCACTAGGAAGATCTATCATAAGGTCTGGAAGACTTATATCGCTTGGTGTGAAGTCAGAAAATGGCATCCTCAGAAATGCGTGATTGGGAGAATTCTCTCTTTTCTACAGTCAGCTGTGGAAATCAGATTGGCTTTGAGTACAATCAGAGGTCAGATTTTGGCCCTGTCAGTATTCTTCCTTTAGCCTCCCATTCGCTGGTCCGAACCATATGCAGGGGGCAACCCGTTTGCTTCCCCCCATTAGGTCACCTATGTGTCCTTGCTGCTTGAACTTGGTGCTGTCTGTGTTACAGAAACAATCATTTGAACCTATCAAGGAAATTCCATTAGAGTTGCTGTCACATAAGCTAGCCTTCCCGATGGCCATCACCTCGGCTAGAAGGGTCCTTTCATGCAGGGACCATACTTGATCCTTCACCACGACAGGGTCATGTTACGACCTGTTCCATCCTTTTTGCCAAAGGTGTTGTCAGCCTTTCATTTAAATCAGGACATTATTTTGCCTTCTTTTTTCTCTCAGCCTCGTTTGGCGGAAGAGAGACGACTGCCAAAAGGACCCAAGAAGGGGCAGGCAGCTTCCAAAGCTTCCATTGCCAATTGGGTCCATCAATTGGTCATTCAGGCCTATGGTCTGAAATGTAAAGCTCCTCCCTTTAGGGTGAGAGCACATTCTACCAGGGGTGTAGGAAACTCCTGGGCTTTTTGCCATCAGGTATCTGTGGCTCAGATTTTTAAGGCTGCTACCTAGTCTTCAGTGCATACATTCACAACATTTTAGCAAGTGGATGTTCGAGCAGCCGAGGTTTCGGCTTTTAGCTGCAGTGTACTGTGGGCTGCCGTATAAGGTCTGATGGCTATTGTTTGGCAGGGTGTCTCCCTCCCCTCAAGGATATTGCTCTGGGACGTCCCAATAGGTAATGAATATTAGCCTAACTCTGTGTCCCATCATGTATGAAAAAGAAAATAGGATTTTTTCGTCATACCTGTAAAATCCTTTTCTTTGAGTACATCATGGGACACATAGGTCCCTCCCTCTCAGGGCTGGGCTCAGCCCTTCCTTCTCTGACCTGGCCGCTCAGCTAATTGCCAGCTCCTATTTCTCCACAGGTACTCAGCTGTTAATGATATCCTGCTCAGCAGTCCTACTTAAGCCGTCCAGCCTAGAGGATCTCTGCCTTCGACTTAGTCAACATCACAGAGACGCTCTCCTGAATTCCTGTTAAAAGACTTGCTTGGCTGACATCCCTTCTGGCTCCAGATCCTGCTTGCTGTTTTACTAGGTTCATCTCCAGCTCCCTGATGTTTGGCTTGTCTCACTATCCGTTCCAGTTCCTATACTCTGGCTATGTTTTGACTATGTTTGTTCTATTTACTTTTATTGTTAAACAAGTGTGATTTAACTGTACTTCTGTCTCGGTCTGATTTCATGGTTTCTGACACTCTGCTCTTTTTTGAGGTTTCAGTGCTTGCTACAAAACTGAAGTACTTCCTGTATGGGAGGGGTTATATAGGGGATCACTTCCTGTCTAAATACCTTTTGGTCTGCCAGTGTCCATTCACCTGGAGATGAAGTATAACCCAGTAGGTAATGAATATTAGCCTAACTCTGTGTCCCATGATATACTCAAAGAAAAGGATTTTACAGGTAAGTATGATGAAAAAAATCCTATTTTTACAATAAAGGACTTTTCAAAAACTGGCTCTTGTTTTCTTTTTACATTTCACTGCTTTTTGGGGTGAATGGGTAGGGATATGATGTACCCTATACCCACTCACATAAGGGGGGGAAGGTGGGATTTGGGGGCACCCCTGTTAAAGGGGGCTTCCATATTCTGATAATCCCCCCTGCCCGCAGACCCGGACAACCACAGCCTAGGGTTGCCAGGAAGAGGCTCTTGTTCCCATCAACATGGGGACAAGGTTCTTTGGGGTGGGGGGGTGCAGAGCACCCACACCCCATGTTGAGGGCATGCGGCCTGGTATGGTTCAGGAGGGGGGGTGCTCGCTCATTCCTGACCTCCAGGCTGCATGCTCGAAAAAAGGGTCTGGTATGGACCTGGGGGGGTGGAACCCATGCCGTTTTTTTCACGTTTTTTTTTTTTGCTGGCAATTTTTTTTACATTCAGCTGTCAGCAGGGAATCCTGCTGACAGCTGATGACTCATCGGTTGTTAAGGATGCGGCGTCCGGCTTCCCGGCCATTTGCTTAGCAACCAGCTATATACTGTGAGCATGGTTGTTACCATAATATTAATGCCTCAAATGCAAAACATTATTGTATAGAATTAAAAGAATCAAACATTAGTACATGTATTTCCTATACACGGTTGTGGTCAGCTCAGTAGCGTAGTGGTGTGTCCTGCTACCTTCAAAGGTTCAAGCCATGGGTTAGAATCCCACTAATGGCATAACCTGCTGAAAACTTGCATTGTACTTAGCAGCATATTCCAAAAATCACACACTAGTTAACGTGCAGGGTGTTAATTGACTTTTTTTGGGGGTTTTTAATTTGCTTGTGCACTGGAAAAATCAACACAGCTAATTTAGGTGGGTGGTAAGTTGGTTGGGATTCAAACTCATAACTTGAGTGCTTTGTAGACATCAGTGCACACCACCAAGCCATTGTACTAAGTACACTGAGACCTGCATAGTAGTGTAGTAGTAGTCCAGACCAAAAATGCCATTTACCCCCCCAGTCCATACCAGGCTACTCCAGCCTGGTCGGGATTTTAAGGGAAACCCCATGCCAAAATTATAAAACAATGGCGTGTTGTCCCCCCCAAAATCCAGACCCTTATCTGAGCATGCAGCCTGGTAGGTCAGGAAAGGGAGGGGACTGGCGAGCATCCCCCACTGAATCATACCAGGCTGCATGTCCTCAACATGGGGGAGATGTGCTTTGGGGTGGGGGGTGTGCTTTGGGGTGGGGGGGGCAGAGCCCCAAAACCCCTTTTACCCATGTTGATGAGGACAAGGGCTTCTTCCCAACAACCCTGGCTGGTGGTCTGCGGGCGGGGGGCAGTAGTGTAGTGTGACAAAAAACAATAGCCAGTTTTTGACAAGTCCTGTATTAAAAATGTCATCTTCTTCTTACCCCGCTTCTTCGTCCGATCTTCTCCTTCTTCCTCCAGTCTTCTCCTTTTTCCTCGGGTCTACCTCTGGTCTTCTCCTTCCCCTGCTTCTTCCTCTAGTCATCTTCCTCTGCCACCATTGACCCGCTGAAGATACAAAAAAAAGACCCTCCTCCGATGCTGTGGTCCGCTGTTCTGTCCGCTTCCATGGTGCACATTTCATATATAACTATGGGTCGTGGCCACCAGATGTCAACATCCAGAGACCCTGCCCCCCTTGTGACATCACGGACCCATCATGCCCCGGCAGTGAAGTCACAAGGGGCGGAGTCTCTTAATGATATCATCTGCCCCATCGCAGCATCAGAGGAGGTTCTTTTTTAATTTTTCAGCGAGTCAGCGGTGAAGGAAGAAGAAGAAGACCGGAGGACGAAGCAGGGGAAGAAGAAGCTGGAGGAAGACTGGAGGAAGAAGGAGTAGACCGGAGGAAGAAGCGGGGGAAGGAGAAGACCCGAGGAAGAAGGAGAAGACCCGAAGACCCGAGGAAGAAGAAGCGGGGAAAGAAGAAGACATTTTTAATAAAAGACTTGTCAAAAACTGTCTCTTATGGTTTTTACTTTTTGACACTTTTTTTGGTGAATGGGTAGGGGCACGATGTACCCCATACTCATTCACATGGGGGGGGGGGAGTTCTGGGGGGAAGAGGAAAACCAGAGGAAGAAGGAGAAGACCAGAGGAAGAAGCGGGGGAAGAAGAAGACATTTTTAATAAAGGACTTGTCAAAAACTGTGTCTTATGGTTTTTACTTTTTGACACTTTTTTTTGGAAAATGGGTAGGGGTACAATGTACCCCATACTCATTCACATGGGGGGGGTGGGATCTGCATTCCAATAAGCCCCCCCGCCCGCAGACCACTGGCCAGGGTTGTTAGGAAGAGGCCCTTGTCCTCTTCAACATGAGGACAAGGTGCTTTGAGGGGACCCCAAAGCACACCCACCATGTTGAGGGCATGCGCGTCCTGGTACGGTTTAGGAGGGGGGGAGCTCACTCGTTTCCCCTCCCCCCTTTCCTGACCTCCAGACTGCATGCTGGGATAAGGGTCTGGTATGGATTTTGGCGTGGGGTTCCCCTTAAAATCAATACCAGACACAAAGGGCCTGGCATGTACTGGGGTGCTGGACCCCCCGCTACTTTCTAATTTTTTTTACATCTATATTGCTGGCAATACATTACAGCCACAAGCAAGTTTAAATTACATTTTTTCCTTCAGAAATGTCATTATTGCTGCGGCATGTTCTACACATCGCACATATGTGCCACTTTACAGGCAGACTAAGGGGTTCGCAAGGCACGATATTTGAAGCAATATTTCATTTTTATTGTTTCACTTTAATCATTAAAATCACTGCTCCTTTAAAAATGATAGTTTTAAAAACTTTTTTTTGTATTAATACATATCCCCCAGGGCAGTACCTGGGTCCCATACACTTTTTATGGCCAATAATTTGCATACATTCCTTCAATGAAGAATTTTGATTTTGCAATTTCTTGCCCCATTGACTTCAACAATTCCCGCATATGCTGATGTGACAGGCATGTTCTCCGGCAATAGCACGCTTTCCATTTCCATGTCTGTCCAGTTGAAGTCTTAATTGACTTTAATTGGGCAATATTACATTTAGAGCACCCAGTACCTCCTGGAATCTTAGTAAAACAACCCCATAGTGTAGTACTGCAAAACCTTATTCATTTACAGTGGGGACGGAAAGTATTCAGACCCCCTTAAATTTTTCACTTTTTGTTATAGTTCAGCCATTTGCTAAAATCACTTAAGTTCATTTTTTTTCCTCATTAATGTACACACAGCACCCCATATTGACAGAAAAACACTCGATTGTTGACATTTTTGAAGATTTATTAAAAAGCACCCTTTTGATCTAATACAGCCTTGAGTCTTTTTGGGAAAGATGCAACAAGTTTTTCACACCTGGATTTGGGGATCCTCTGCCATTCCTCCTTGCAGATCCTCTCCAGTTCTGTCAGGTTGGATGGTAAACGTTGGTGGACAGCCATTTTTAGGTCTCTCCAGAGATGCTCAATTGGGTTTAAGTCAGGGCTCTGGCTGGGCCATTCAAAAACAGTCACGGAGTTGTTGTGAAGCCACTCCTTCGTTATTTTACCTGTGTGCTTAGGGTCATTGTCTTGTTGGAAGGTAAACCTTCGGCCCAGTCTGAGGTCCTGAGCACTCTGGAGAAGGTTTTCGTCGAGGATATCCCTGTACTTGGCCGCATTCATCTTTCCCTCGATTGCAACCAGTCGTCCTGTCCCTGCAGCTGAAAAAAACCCCCACAGCATGATGCTGCCACCACCATGCTTCACTGTTGGGACTGTATTGGATCGGTGATGAGCAGTGCCTGGTTTTCTCCACACATACCGCTTAGAATTAAAGCCAAAAAGTTCTATCTTGGTCTTATCAGACCAGAGAATCTTATTTCTCACCATTTTGGAGTCCTTCAGGTGTTTTTTTTTTTAGCGAACTCCATGCGGGCTTTCATGTGTCTTGCACTGAGGAGAGGCTTCCGTCGGGCCACTCTGCCATAAAGTCCTGACTGGTGGAGGGCTGCATTGATGGTTGACTTTCTACAACACTCTCCCATCTCCCGACTGCATCTCTGGAGCTCAGCCACAGTGATATTTGGGTTCTTCTTTACCTCTCTCGCCAAGGCTCTTCTCCCCCAATAGCTCAGTTTAGCCGGATGGCCAGCTCTAGGCAGGGTTCTGGTCATCTCAAATGTCTTCCATTTAAGGATTATAGAGGCCACTGTGCTCTTAGGAACCTTAAGTGCAGCAGAAATTTTTTTGTAACCTTGGCCAGATCTGTGCCTTGCCACAATTCTGTCTCTGAGCTCTTCAGGCAGTTCCTTTGACCTCATGATTCTCATTTGCTCTGACATGCACTATGAGCTGTAAGGTCTTATATAGACAGGGGTGTGGTTTTCCTAATCAAGTCCAATCGGTATAATCAAACACAGCTGGACTCAAATGAAGGTGTAGAACCCTCTCAAGGATGATCAGAAGAAATAGACAGCACCTGAGTTAAATATATAAGTGCACAGCAAAGGGCCTGAATACTTAGGGCCATGTGATATTTCAGTTTTTCTTTTTTTAATAAATCTGCAAAAATGTCAACAATTCTGTGTTTTTCTGTCAATATGGAGTGCTGTGTGTACATTAACGAGGAAAAAAAAAGCAAACTTAAATGATTTTAGCAAATGGCTGCAATATAACAAAGAGTGAAAAATTTAAGGAGGTCTGAATACTCCGTCCCCACTGTACTTGCATACAATAATACACATAAACAGAAAAATTAATTGGGTCTTTTCCTGGTCCCTGATTATGTCAATTGTGACAAAATACATAGTGTGGAACATACAATAAGACGTAATTACACACCTGTGCCAAGCATTTCAGACTTTTCCTTGTTTTATGAAGATTCTCGTATTTATACAGTGGGGAAAATAATTATTTGATCCCCTGCAGATTTTGTCAGTTTGCCCACTTATAAAGAAATGAAGGGTCTATAATTGTTATCATAGCTGTATTTTAAATGATAGAGACAGAATATCAACCAAAAATCCTGAAAAAACACATGATACAAATGTTATAAATTGAGTTGCAGTTCAGTGAGTAAAATAAGTATTTGATCCCCTATCAATTAACAATAATGCTAGCTCCCACAGACTGCTTACAGTATGTGCCCATGTGGTATACAGATTAGTCCTGTCAATATAGGGTGCTCCTAAAGACAACTTGTTTTGTGTATAAAAGACACATGTCCACAGAACCTCTTTCTTCTATTCAAACCTCACCATCATGGGTAAGACCAAAGAGCTGTTAAAGAACGTCAGGGACAAGAGTGTACACCTACACAAGACTGGAATGGGCTACAAGACCATCAGCAAGAAGCTTGGTGCAAAGGAGACTGTTGGAACGATTATTCGCAAATGGAAGAAATGCAAAATAACCATCAATCGCCCTCGGTCTGGAGCTCCATGAAAGATTTCACCTCATGGGGTAAGGATGATCATGAGAAAAGTGAGGGATCAGCCTAGAACTACATGGGATGAGCTTGTGAATGATCTCAAGGCAGTTGGGACCACAGTCACCAAACAAACCATTGGTAACATAATAGGCCGCCATGGATTAAAATCCTGCAGAGCTCGAAAGGTCCCTCTGCTAAAGGTACAGACCGACTTTGCTGCATTAAAGCAGCTTTCCAACCACATATATAATTTTTTTTTTTTTTTATCCATCTGTTACTATCATATTATGCTAATGTTGCATTTGTTAGGCTGGTAACTAGCGCTGCTTTTGTTAGTATTTTATTTAAAAACTTACCTTATATTCCCCCCTGCTCAGGCATTCCCATCTTGCTTGTGGGCAGGCGAAGCCCACAAGCATAAGCTTCCGGGTTTATGGTGCTGCTGAATAACCAGCATGCACCGCCCGTTCTCGCGCATGCGCAGTAAGCACGCATCGCATGAATGAAAGCCCTCGGTGCTGCCCACTGACTCCTGGGAAAGAATGACACACATCTCCCAGGAGCTCTAGCGAGCACAGGTGCTGAGGGAAATGACGTAAATCACCACGGAGCTGAAGAGGCAGAATACAGGAGACCCCATACCAACAGTGAAGAAGGGGTGAGTAAAAAAAAAAAAAAAAAAATGTCCAATTGTTGCTGAAGGATTATAATGTTTATATCTGTAAAGTACATTTTATGGGTGGAACTCTGCCTTAAGGGGCCAATGGACAGGGCCATATATTGTAAAATCTTGGATAAGAACCATCTTCCCTCAGCCAGAACACTGAAGATAGGTCTTGGGTGGGTCTTCCAGCATGACCATGGCCAAAAACATAGGCAACAAAGGAGTGGCTCAAGAAGAAGCACATTAAGGTCATGGAGTGGCCTAGCCAGTTTTGAGACCTTAATCCTATAGAAAATCTATGGAGTGAGCTGAAACTTCGAGTTTCCAAGTGACAGCCAAGGAACCTTAAAGATTTAGAGAAGGTCTGTAAAAAAGAGTGGACCAAAATTCCTCCTGAGATGTGTGCAAACCTGGTAACCAACTACAAGAAACATCTTACCTCTGTGCTTGCCAACAAGGGTTTCTCCACCAAGTACTATTTCTCCACCAAGTACTAAGTCATGTTTTGCTTGGGGATCAATTACTTGTTTTACTCACTCAACTGCAACTCAATTTATAACATTCATATCATGTGTTTTTTTTGGTAGATATTCTGTCTCTACACACCTATGATGAAAATTATAGACCTTTCTTTTTTTGTAAGTGGGCAAACTTCAACAAACAAAATATGCAGGGGATCAAATAATTATTTTCCCCATTGTAGGTGGTGTATAAGGCTAGCTGCTTGGTCAGACAGGGTGCCCCCCCCCCCCCCCCCCGAATTGCTATTCATCTATGCAGTTAGAAAGGAAACATATATATATAATGAGTTTTGACTGATGGCACTTGGCTGCAAGCGTTTGGCATAGTACAGTCACTCAGAATGCAAGGAAAGAGCATGTCAACTACAGGGAGAGTGAGAGCCAGCCAGAATGTTTTAAAAAGCCTAGAGAGGTGCTCTTACAGCCAGGGCCGGTACAAGGGGTGGCTGCCCTGGGCGGGGTGTGGGAGGAGTGTGGGAGGGGGTGCTGGGTTGCCTGCAGTAGTATGCAGAGGAATCTGGGCAGAGTATATTTAGGTTATGGCTTCACTCAATGCTACAGCCTGCCCAAAAAGTGGGCTGAGGATGCGCCCATACATATTGCTTGCCTCCTCTCTACAGCGGCAACCACATCCTGGCACAGAGGGAGAAGAATTCACTCTCTCGGGCTTGATTTCTCATCAGTCTGGCTGGATCGGGCTGTGACACTGAGAGCTCCTCTACAGGTGGGCGGAGCAAGAGGATAACACAACAGTGCAGTCCCGATCATTGCCTCCCGCCCCCTGCATACATCACACAGCTCTCCCAACATGAAGATCTCACGGGATGGATGTCAGCTTTCTTCCATGTGAGTCCCCACTGCTTCCAAACTGCCTTCCATCTGTACCTGGCTGTGCTGTAAACCCGCCCTGTACTTTGCAGAGCAGGTTTACTAAAAGAGAAGAACAATTCTTATATATGTTGGGAATATATACTGGGACTTTTCAGTTGTTAATGTTCTCTGCTGATCCATCTAGTACTTGTGTATGGGGAGGGGATCCAGTGCTTAACTAACTCCCGCCAGCTGTCTCCTATCCTGAACACAGGATATGCCTCACTAACAGCAGTGTACTTACTATATTATTTGCCTGAAATAAGCTGGGTGCAATGAAAAAAAAATACCTGTCCCTATTAGCCCAGTCTCCTGTCTGTCTATTGAGCCCTCCCCTGCTCTGTCAGCCCCACATTCCCAGCAAAGAGCTGAGGTGTTAGCTTAGAGCTCTGTACATGTGCAGACTGGGGACAATGGATGGGGAAACATTATTTCAGCAAGCTGCAATTTCCATAGACGTTGGGAATCAGAGCCCCCTTGTGTGTCAGAGCCCCCCTGTGTGTCAGAGCCCCCTTGTGTGTCAGAGCCCCCCTGTGTGTCAGAGCCCTCTTGTGTGTCAGAGCCCCCCTGTGTGTCAGAGCCCCCTTGTGTGTCAGAGCCCTCCTGTGTTTCAGAGCCCCCCTGTGTGTCAGAGCCCCCTTGTGTGTCAGAGCCCCCTGTGTGTCAAAGCCCCCCCTGTGTGTCAAAGCCCCCGTGTTTTAGAGCCCCCATTGTGTGTCAGAGCCCCCCTGTGTGTCAGAGCCCCCCTGTGTGTCAGAGCCCCCTTGTGTGTCAGAGCCCCCCTGTGTGTCAGAGCCCCCTTGTGTGTCAGAGCCCTCCTGTGTGTCAGAGCCACCTTGTGTGTCAGAGCCCCCCTGTGTGTCAGAGCCAGAGCCCCCCTGTGTGTCAGAGCCCCCTTGTGTGTCAGAGCCCCCTTGTGTGTCAGAGCCCTCCTGTGTGTCAGAGCCCCCCTGTGTGCCAGAGCCCCCCTGTGTGTCAGAGCCCCTTGTGTGTCAGAACCCTCCTGTGTGTGAGAGCCCCCTTGTGTGTGAGAGCCCCCTTGTGTGTGAGAGCCCCCCTGTGTGTCAGAGCCAGAGCCCCCCTGTGTGTCAGAGCCCCCTTGTGTGTCAGAGCCCCCTTGTGTGTCAGAGCCCCCCTGTGTGTCAGAGCCCCCCTGTGTGTCAGAGCCCCCTTGTGTGTCAGAGCCCCCCTGTGTGTCAGAGCCCCCCTGTGTGTCAGAGCCCCCTTGTGTGTCAGAGCCCCCCTGTGTGTCAGAGCCCCCTTGTGTGTCAGAGCCCCCCTGTGTGTCAGAGCCACCTTGTGTGTCAGAGCCCCCCTGTGTGTCAGAGCCCCCCTGTGTGTCAGAGCCCCCCTGTGTGTCAGAGCCCCCTTGTGTGTCAGAGCCCCCCTGTGTGTCAGAGCCACCTTGTGTGTCAGAGCCCCCCTGTGTGTCAGAGCCCCCCTGTGTGTCAGAGCCCCCCTGTGTGTCAGAGCCCCCTTGTGTGTCAGAGCCCCCCTGTGTGTCAGAGCCCCCCTGTGTGTCAGAGCCCCCCTGTGTGTCAGAGCCCCCTTGTGTGTCAGAGCCCCCCTGTGTGTCAGAGCCCCCTTGTGTGTCAGAGCCCCCCTGTGTGTCAGAGCCACCTTGTGTGTCAGAGCCCCCCTGTGTGTCAGAGCCAGAGCCCCCCTGTGTGTCAGAGCCCCCTTGTGTGTCAGAGCCCCCTTGTGTGTCAGAGCCCTCCTGTGTGTCAGAGCCCCCCTGTGTGCCAGAGCCCCCCTGTGTGTCAGAGCCCCTTGTGTGTCAGAACCCTCCTGTGTGTGAGAGCCCCCTTGTGTGTGAGAGCCCCCTTGTGTGTGAGAGCCCCCCTGTGTGTCAGAGCCAGAGCCCCCCTGTGTGTCAGAGCCCCCTTGTGTGTCAGAGCCCTCCTGTGTGTCAGAGCCCCCTTGTGTGCCAGAGCCCCCCTGTGTGTCAGAGCCCCCCTGTGTGTCAGAGCCCCCTTGTGTGTCAGAGCTCCTTTGTGTGTCAGAGCCCCCTTGTGTGTCAGAGCCCCCCTGTGTGTCAGAGCCCCCTTGTGTGTCAGAGCTCCTTTGTGTGTCAGAGCCACCTTGTGTGTCAGAGCCCCCTTGTGTGTCAGAGCCCCCTTGTGTGTCAGAGTCCTCCTGTGTGTCAGAGCCCCCTTGTGTGTCAGAGCCCTCCTGTGTGTCAGAGCCCCCTTGTGTGTCAGAGCCCTCCTGTGTGTCAGAGCCCTCTTGTGTGTCAGAGCCCCCTTGTGTGTCAGAGCCCCCCTGTGTGTCAGATCCCCCCTGTGTGTCAGAGCCCTCCTGTGTGTCAGAGCCCCCTTGTGTGTCAGAGCCCCCTGTGTGTCAAAGCCCCCCCTGTGTGTCAAAGCCCCCCTGTGTGTCAAAGCCCCCGTGTTTTAGAGCCCCCATTGTGTGTCAGAGCCCCCCTGTGTGTCAGAGCCCCCTTGTGTGTCAGAGCCCCCCTGTGTGTCAGAGCCCCCCTGTGTGTCAGAGCCCTCCTGTGTGTGAGAGCCCCCTTGTGTGTGAGAGCCCCCTTGTGTGTGAGAGCCCCCCTGTGTGTCAGAGCCACCTTGTGTGTCAGAGCCCCCCTGTGTGTCAGAGCCAGAGCCCCCCTGTGTGTCAGAGCCCCCTTGTGTGTCAGAGCCCCCTTGTGTGTCAGAGCCCCCCTGTGTGTCAGAGCCCTCCTGTGTGTCAGAGCCCCCTTGTGTGCCAGAGCCCCCCTGTGTGTCAGAGCCCCCTTGTGTGTCAGAGCTCCTTTGTGTGTCAGAGCCACCTTGTGTGTCAGAGCCCCCCTGTGTGTCAGAGCCCCCTTGTGTGTCAGAGCTCCTTTGTGTGTCAGAGCCACCTTGTGTGTCAGAGCCCCCTTGTGTGTCAGAGCCCCCCTGTGTGTCAGAGCCCCCTTGTGTGTCAGAGCCACCTTGTGTGTCAGAGCCCCCTTGTGTGTCAGAGCTGCCTTGTGTGTCAGAGCCCCCGTGTGTCAGAGCTCCCTTGTGTGTCAGAGCCAGAGCCCCCTGTGTGTCAGAGCCCCCCTGTGTGTCAGAGCCCCCTGTGTGTCAGAGCTCCCCTGTGTGTCAGAGCCCCCTTGTGTGTCAGAGCTCCTTTGTGTGTCAGAGCCCCCTTGTGTGTCAGAGCTCCCTTGTGTGTCAGAGCTCCCTTGTGTGTCAGAGCCCCCTTGTGTGTCAGAGCCCCCCTGTGTGTCAGAGCCCCCTTGTGTGTCAGAGCCCCCTTGTGTGTCAGAGCCCCCTTGTGTGTCAGAGCCAGAGCCCCCTGTGTGTCAGAGCCCCCCTGTATGTGTCAGAGCCCCCCTGTGTGTGTCAGAGCCCCCCTGTGTGTGTCAGAGCGTGTCTTGCTCATTCGCTTTCCCATGTTGACTTCAGACAGCAGAGCAGAAAGTAGAGGAGTCCAGTGTGCTGAAGTGTGGAGAATGTGTGATCCTGTTTTCCATGAGTTTGGCTTCAACTTGTTAGTGTTGCTAAATCTGCTAGTACATCTAACATTACCCTCCTTCCCAGACTGACCATGCTGCTATCGGCTGTGCCTTCTGTGCTCCTTTATCCAGATTGGGGGCACTCTAATACAGGACGTGTGCCACTGGCCAGATCACCAGGTGAAAACAGAAGGGAAAAGCCTAAAATAAAACTAATGCAGCCACCACATGTAATGATTGTTAAGCTGCAATATATAACATCTTGGGTTTTACACCAGTCCTCAGTTCATGCACACTAAAATATTGTAGATATTCTGAACAAGCACTAAAAGAAGTGGACCCTTCCTACCCTAAAAAACTTCAGATCTTCTAAACCCCATTTCCACAATACTAAATAAGTCTTTTTTTTCCTATTCCTGAGCTCTGCATCACTTGCTACTGAACCCTTGCACTGTAAATCTTTTTAAGCCATACTCAATAGTCAGCAAAGTGAAAGCCACACCCAATTTTTGCCACTCATTGCACTTTATATTCTAGAAGCTGGGCCCAACTTATGATCCTGCACACAAGCCCACTGCTTTTATAAAATACTCCTGTTGCTGATTCCTATACTCTGTACATTATTTCTGCTCTTGACCCTTGCACTTTGTAATTTATCCAGCCCTAACTCTTGAATTCTATAGGTAGGTATGATGATCAGGTGTGGTTATCAGACCAGACAGACAGGGGGGGGGGGCGCAATTTGGCATGTTCGCCCTGGGCACTGGGTGACCTTGTCCCAGCACTGCTTACAGCAGAGCTCAGCACAGCCAGTACTAACACGGGTAGGGGGGAATCAAAACAAAGCTCCTGTTCTGACTGAAAAACACAGACTGCAATATAGGGAAGAGGAGCCTTGTTCTGGTTCACATAGTAAATCATTCTTCTTCAATGAATGTAAAAATAAAAAGAAAGATGTGTGAGCTTCTCTTCAGGTTCTAATCCCCGTGAAGCAACATGGCAGTAATGCCCAGAAATTGACCTTCTTTGTGAGGAGGGGTGGAGAAGCACAATCCATTTAATAAAGTTAGGATTTTCTTCTAAAAATGTATTGATGGATGGTGGCAAAGACAAAGCAAGGTACATGCATTAATGCATCAGTATTGTATTTTTTCTGTTAGTCATATGCATTTTAGCTGACCCTGCCCTGTGGTTTCAATAATAGGTCAATAACCCAGAACAAGTATGTAGAAAAGGAGTTCTGACTATTCCTGATCTGCATACTTGTTGCTGATCAGGAACATAGGACAAACAGAAAAAGAGGGTTTGGATAGGGTGTGAAAGTGATTGGGTCCGTCTGACCCAATGATACAAATAGCAAAAAGAACACCTGGTGCTGAACGGCATGGTGAGAGAAACCCCTTAGGGTCTTTAATAGACAAGCCAAAAAAAGGGTATGAAGAATAAAAAAAATGTTTTATTTATTAAACATAGATAAAAGTATGCATATAAATCATGTACATTTAACATAAGAGCATTGTACTAGAACTCAGAATGATACAGTTGTATGAGCTGGTCACTGTCCTTGGCAAAGTGGACTAGAGGCAGTCAATACAGCAAATAACACCTTACATGTTACGGACAAAAAGTCCTTCTTCAGAGGTTTTGTTATAGGTTCACATGGGTATAAAGTGTCTACAAAGAGAGTATACAACATTAGTATCAAGTAACAGACTTCAATATTGATGCAGATTCATTATCACTTTATAAGCAATTATCATAGCAGGTATTGTCAGATGGAACATGGAAAACTTACATTGTATATGCTTCAGACAAAAAATGTCTGTGGGGATTAAACTAATCAGGTCACACATGGAAGGCAGAAAAGACCCTCTCCAAGACTAAAGAGGACACCCGGTCAAAATGGAGGCACAGGATCTGCTTGACTATGAGGACTCAAATTAGTGGAACATGATAATTCCAGCTAATGCAGAGCCAGTGGCACTAATAAATGAGATGATAAAAGTCAAACGGTTTTAAAACCATATATGTGAGGCACTAAATTCAGCAGTCATGCCCTCTAGCAAAAAGATAATACAAGGAATAGGGGCGCCTCTGAGAAATGATCATAAACACTTTATTTTAAATAAAATATCCACTCACATGAAAGTAGGAGAAGGCATGTACAGGAGCGTGGTGAAGGCTGGAGGGCTGAAAAACACAGGGCTGCAGGTAGAAGCTGTATCAGTGTAGCTGGAGCACAATCCAATCCAGGCAAGCAGGGGTGCAGATGACTGAGCACATACACACATAGGTGTAATGCAATGTCCCTGGAGGATGGTATCAGTAGTCCAGTGGAAAAGGAAGGAATCAGTCCAATAATAGCATGAATATCTGTGGAAAGGAGGAGAGAGACGTCTGGCTGGATGGCAGGGCTGCGCTGTATCTCCAGCGATCGTACTGTCCCTGTGTGGTGAGGGAAGAGACACGGCCGTGTATGTGAGATGGAAACAAGGCTTGGAAAGCAGACACAGGCCGGCGCCGAGCCGTGACGTCATCAACATGCGACGCGTTTCTGAAATTGCTAGCTATAGATGGATGGAATAGCCGCATTCCTTTTTCAAGCATGGATACACAATACATGGAGGGGTTTAATATAGGCGGACCGAGGGGCGGAACCAAAAACATGAATGGAGACACAGGCTAATGAAGAGGGGAAGGGGAGGAACTAAGGAAGACAGGAAATGGGGCAGAAAACTGTGAAAACAGGAAATGGGGCAGAAAACAGGAAATGGGGCAGAAAACAGGAAATGGGACAGAAAATGGGGCAGAAAACAGGAAATGGGGCAGAAAATGGGACAGAAAACTGTGTGTATAAGAAATACAATTTAAAAATGGTAAAGAATAATAGAGAAAATATTTTTTGAAAAATAAATAAATAAAAAATGATGATGAAAGAATGACAAGCTAAAAGTAGATGTAAATATATGAATATTGTAAATAATATAAATAAATATGTAAATAATAAAAAAAAAAAAAATAAAAATAAATATATGGTCAGGGAATAAAAATAGAAAATTAATTAATTAAATAACAGACACTATGTGACAAGAGAGATATATGATAAATATGGGGAAAAAAAAAAAAAAGGTATGCTAGAAAATAAAAAACGATAGAAATAAATATACATGTATAAATATAATAAATAGATATAAATGGATGTAAATATAATAGATAGATATAAATGAATGTATGATTGGAGAATGTGGAAAAAACAAAAAATTATAAAAAATCATGTAACGGAAGAGTTATATAATATATGAAATTAAGGATATAAGCTGGATGCCATATTGGAGAAAAAGAGACGGAGTATATGTGCACATATACATACGATTGATAGCGAGAGGGAAAAAAGGGGGGGAAGAAGAGGAAGGGAAAGGGGGGGGGGGGGAGAGGAAGGGAAAGGGGGGGGGCAAAGGGAAAAGAAGAAAAAGGGGGGAGGGAGGGGGGGTTTTGAAGGAGGGGGGATTTGAAGGGAGGCAAGCATATACATGTATATACACATACACACACGCATATACACAAGTATGCACATACACACCCATACACAAGAGGCATCACTTTACCTCCTGGGTTACCAATACTTACTGGAACGAACCCGCCACCCTCAATAAAATATATAAAACAGGTGGGAAGATAAAACCTGTGATAAAATGACAGAAATATACATACCTATAAATATAGACATAGAACATATCCAAAATACAGTATCAGAGTAATCAGTAAAGGAAATGTAAGGCAAGAAAGACTATAGTACTGTGGCTATTTCTATACCTTCATTGAGGCCACCGGGCGAGAGGACGTCAAGGCAATATATCCAAAACGTCTCTCTCGCACACAGTTTTTTAAAACGTTCAGCTTGACTCATAGATTTAGAGATTTGCTCGATAACCCACACTTCGAGACCAACGGTGGATTTTTTGTGATGTTCAGCAAAGTGACGAGGAACACTATGTAGGTCTTTGCCACCCTCAATGAGTCGTCGATGTTGTCCAAACCGTTGCCTCAGAGGGCAGATGGTGCGTCCAACATAGATCAACCCACAAGGGCACTTTAGGCCATATACAACGAACTCAGATGAGCAGTTGTAAAATTGATCCAATAAGTATGTTTTACCTTTAGAAACAAAAGATTTTTTACCATGCTGGACAAATGAGCAAGTTTTACAGCGAATCTTTTTACATTGAAACATGCCCACTAGGGGTATAAGCTGGGTGGGGTTAGTAATGTGTGTATGTGCTCAGTCATCTGCACCCCTGCTTGCCTGGATTGGATTGTGCTCCAGCTACACTGATACAGCTTCTACCTGCAGCCCTGTGTTTTTCAGCCCTCCAGCCTTCACCACGCTCCTGTACATGCCTTCTCCTACTTTCATGTGAGTGGATATTTTATTTAAAATAAAGTGTTTATGATAATTTCTCAGAGGCGCCCCTATTCCTTGTCTTTTTTTAGCTATTGGAACTCGCTTTTGGTTTCTTGGTGGCTGCCCTGACTGAGACTGCGGTTTTATATTACCAGTGTACACATCTGTACACCCACATTCCTGGACTATTAGGTACTATATTGTAAGGTATCTGCATATTGTGCCTTGTTACTTGTTTAGTGTCTTATGTCAGAAGCCATAAGTGCTGCATTCCCAGATTCTTGCACTGTACCCATATTTGCCATTTTTTATTGCACCTGAATGTATTTTTTACCTTGTTGTATTTTTTATATACCATCCGTTCTTTTTTAATATGTTTTAAACCTTCCTCCTCCCCCCTTTTTTTCCTTTTCCACCACCCTCTCCTTCTTTTTTATAATGGACCTTTTAAAAGACATAGAAACCCATAGACATAATGTTTTAGAAGAGCTATATACCTTACTGCCACAAAATATTTTTTCCAATGATGCCAAACTCTCTGGTGTGACTAGATACACCCTTTGTGGAAAATTCAAACATCTAGAGAGAATAATTAAACATACTAATCAACATTGGTGGGATAGATTTTTCTTAGAAAAATATATCAGTGCCAAAACCTCACCCCGAGGCCTTAGAATCACCAAAGAATGTCCGTTTTTGGACGCCACCAGCAAAAAAGAATGGGAAAGTATTTCAGAATTTTGTACCTCCAAATGGATGGAAATTCTCATCAAACATAGAACAGATCTTTTTGAAAAATTTCGACTTCAAGCCAGTACCATAGCTACGGCTATTATTCACCATAGGGTTATTGTTCCTTCTTCCTGGCTCGGTATTCTCAAAAAGAACACCAAATCAGATGAAGATCATCTGACTAAAACTAAATTGGGAAAATTCAGATGAGACCTTGATGACTTTAATCACAACAGAATTTTCAATTGGAAGCCCAAACCTGTGTGTTCAACATCAGATCAGAGACCCACACGTCTCCCCCCTCCACATCCTTCCCCTACTTCTGATAATAGACCCTCAGTCCCCCCATCCTCTTGTTCCTTTCCTCCCCCTTCCCTTCCCCCATTGTCCTCACACCTCCATTCCCCTCAACCCCTCCCTTCCCTTATGGACATTATTCTCCCTCCACGCAAGAATTTTCCAGGCACTTTCACTCCCCATTCCAGTCTAGATCATCATAGGAACAAAACCACCAGGACTAAATGTTTGCTCAATGATCTCAACAAATTTTACAATAGACCGTCCCATAAAGAAAGGGTCCCAGATCCCAATACTGGGACTAATACTTCCCAGAATAGTTCCACTAAAAATCCCTCGTCCAATTCCTTATCTCTAATTAGAGGTCAAACCAATGACCCCAACACACATAAACCCAGTACCTTTAGGTCCATTAATATGGAACCTATAGATACTCAAAGTGTGACCCATAATCCTATTCACACTGCAGAACTACATATCCCCATCCAATCATCTGATTCTACCTCTGCTAACATTGTAGATGTTTCTTCTCTTCCCCCATCTTCCTCTTCCATCACCTTGGACCCTGGGGTTTTTTTAGCCTCAAGTCCTCCTCGAACCAACCGGAGAAAAAGAAAACTCACCGGAGAGGTTGCAGAGGAGGACGTAACAAGTCCAAGACCATACACACCAAAACTCCGCAAACTGTGAAAATTTACAATCTATCTTCCCTTCAGCTTTCCCCCACTGATATCAGCTTACTTAGTAAAGGACTCAATTTTGCTCCCATAAATAAGCCCAACCCTTTTCTTTTATTTAAAGATCTTAATAGGTATATTCGGAATCTGATATTAAAAAGATTTTTTCTTGCCAAACAGAACAAACCCAATACCAATACTATTGATCTTCCTTCCGTTATTCCTTCCCCAGATCTTTTTGAATATGATCGTGACATCATTGATGCTTTGGAATCTCTCACTGGAGAAGAAGACACACTCAGTCTTCTCACACAACATCTCGCCACCTCCCCACCCATTTCATACTCATCCCTCAAACCTAAATCGGTTTTCTATCCTGCTCAATCAAAAGGGCCTTATCTGGAAAGTTTCTATAGAGTAGTCTATGCCGACTTTCTTAAACTTTGCCAGTCTTCATCTCGTGTACCACCCCATATACACAATCTTTCCCCCTCAGAAATTCAGGCCTTAGATTCTTTAATCCACACGTCAGATGTCATCAAATCCGCGGACAAAGGGGGAGGTATAGTTTTGCTTAACAAAGCGGACTACATCAAAGAAGCCAATAGACTCCTTTCTGATAAGACTACATATCGGAAGCTCAAAAAAGACCCCACCACAGATTTTACTATTGAGGTTAACGTGATAGTCAAGTCAGCTCTTGAACGCGGAGTGATTAACAAAACTGAAGCCTCTTTTTTCACTAAAAGTTTCCCATATTTTTATTACTTGCCCAAAGTACATAAAAACCTTACCTCTCCTCCTGGCAGACCCATTGTGGCTGCCATGGACAGTGTCACTACTGGGTTCAGTCAGTATATTGACCAATTTCTTCAACCGATTGTCCAACAGTTACCTTCCTACATCAGAGATGGTACACACCTCCTAGAATTACTTACACCTTATAAGTGGGAGTCTTCCTACATATGGATGTCATTAGACGTTACCTCACTCTATACCTCCATCCCCCATCAATTTGGCCTATTAACTTTGGAATTCTACCTTGCACAAGATCCCTTTATGAACCCCAGACAGGTCGCATTTATCTTGGAGGCTACCAATTTCTGTTTGACTCACAATTATTTCAATTTCGATGGCGAATTCTACCTGCAAATACAAGGGACTGCCATGGGAGCCAACATCGCTCCCTCATACGCCAACTTAGCTATGGGATATTGGGAAGAACATTACATCTCACATAACAATCCGTATTCATCCTACATTGTATTTTTTGGCCGATACATAGACGATTTAATTGTAATCTGGGATGGTCCTATTGATTCTATTACTTCATTTGTAGACCACTGCAACCACAATCCCTACGGTTTATCTTTCACACACGTCTCTGATCCCAATTGCTTGGCCTTTTTGGACCTCGAATTGAGTCATGTAGATGAAAGTATCATTGCAAAGAATTACATCAAACCCACAGCTGGCAACTCTTTTTTACATTATAAGAGTTGCCACTACCCAAAATGGATCAATAACATACCCAGAGGCCAGTTTTGCCGCCTTAGACAAAATTGTACTCCAGATACTGACTATGACACCCAGAGTCTCCTACTAAAAAAGAAGTTTGCTGATAAAGAATATCCCCAAGAGTTAGTGGACCAAGCTTGTAATTACTATTCAAAAGGAAAACCCACCAAAAAAGTAAGGGAAGTCACATCAGACCACTCGATGAGATTTTTGACTACTTTTAATTTTCAATATAAAAAAAATGGAAAATATTTTGCAAAAACATTGGAACATACTTCAACAAGACCCCCTCCTTAAAACTATTCTCCCAAACATACCTAGGATTACTTACCGGAAGGCCCCATCTTTGAAAAATAAAATTGCTCCGAGTAAATTTCCGTCAGATCATATTATTACTAACCCCACCCAGCTTATACCCCTAGTGGGCATGTTTCAATGTAAAAAGATTCGCTGTAAAACTTGCTCATTTGTCCAGCATGGTAAAAAATCTTTTGTTTCTAAAGGTAAAACATACTTATTGGATCAATTTTACAACTGCTCATCTGAGTTCGTTGTATATGGCCTAAAGTGCCCTTGTGGGTTGATCTATGTTGGACGCACCATCTGCCCTCTGAGGCAACGGTTTGGACAACATCGACGACTCATTGAGGGTGGCAAAGACCTACATAGTGTTCCTCGTCACTTTGCTGAACATCACAAAAAATCCACCGTTGGTCTCGAAGTGTGGGTTATCGAGCAAATCTCTAAATCTATGAGTCAAGCTGAACGTTTTAAAAAACTGTGTGCGAGAGAGACGTTTTGGATATATTGCCTTGATGTCCTCTCGCCCGGTGGCCTCAATGAAGGTATAGAAATAGCCACAGTACTATAGTCTTTCTTGCCTTACATTTCCTTTACTGATTACTCTGATACTGTATTTTGGATATGTTCTATGTCTATATTTATAGGTATGTATATTTCTGTCATTTTATCACAGGTTTTATCTTCCCACCTGTTTTATATATTTTATTGAGGGTGGCGGGTTCGTTCCAGTAAGTATTGGTAACCCAGGAGGTAAAGTGATGCCTCTTGTGTATGGGTGTGTATGTGCATACTTGTGTATATGCGTGTGTGTATGTGTATATACATGTATATGCTTGCCTCCCTTCAAACCCCCCCCCTCCTTCAAAACCCCCCCTCCCTCCCTCCCCCCTTTTTCTTCTTTTCCCTTTGCCCCCCCCTTTCCCTTCCTCTCCCCCCCCCCTTTCCCTTCCTCTTCTTCCCCCCCTTTTTTCCCTCTCGCTATCAATCGTATGTATATGTGCACATATACTCCGTCTCTTTTTCTCCAATATGGCATCCAGCTTATATCCTTAATTTCATATATTATATAACTCTTCCGTTACATGATTTTTTATAATTTTTTGTTTTTTCCACATTCTCCAATCATACATTCATTTATATCTATCTATTATATTTACATCCATTTATATCCATTTATTATATTTATACATGTATATTTATTTTTATAGTTTTTTATTTTCTAGCATACCTTTTTTTTTTTTTTTCCCCATATTTATCATATATCTCTCTTGTCACATAGTGTCTGTTATTTAATTAATTAATTTTCTATTTTTATTCCCTGACCATATATTTATTTTTATTTTTATTTTTTTTAATTTTTTTTTTTATTATCTACATATTCATTTATATTATTTACAATATTCATATATTTACATCTACTTTTAGCTTGTCATTCTTTCATCATCATTTTTTATTTATTTATTTTTCAAAAAATATTTTCTCCATTATTCTTTATCATTTTTAAATTGTATTTCTTATACACACAGTTTTCTGTCCCATTTTCTGCCCCATTTCCTGTTTTCTGCCCCATTTCCTGTTTTCACAGTTTTCTGTCCCATTTTCTGCCCCATTTCCTGTTTTCTGCCCCATTTCCTGTCTTCCTTAGTTCCTCCCCTTCCCCTCTTCATTAGCCTGTGTCTCCATTCATGTTTTTGGTTTCGCCCCTCGGTCCGCCTATATTAAACCCCTCCATGTATTGTGTATCCATGCTTGAAAAAGGAATGCGGCTATTCCATCCATCTATAGCTAGCAATTTCAGAAACGCGTCGCATGTTGATGACGTCACGGCTCGGCGCCGGCCTGTGTCTGCTTTCCAAGCCTCGTTTCCATCTCACATACACGGCTGTGTCTCTTCCCTCACCACACAGGGACAGTACGATCGCTGGAGATACAGCGCAGCCCTGCCATCCAGCCAGACGTCTCTCTCCTCCTTTCCACAGATATTCATGCTATTATTGGACTGATTCCTTCCTTTTCCACTGGACTACTGATACCATCCTCCAGGGACATTGCATTACACCTATGTGTGTATGTGCTCAGTCATCTGCACCCCTGCTTGCCTGGATTGGATTGTGCTCCAGCTACACTGATACAGCTTCTACCTGCAGCCCTGTGTTTTTCAGCCCTCCAGCCTTCACCACGCTCCTGTACATGCCTTCTCCTACTTTCATGTGAGTGGATATTTTATTTAAAATAAAGTGTTTATGATCATTTCTCAGAGGCGCCCCTATTCCTTGTCTTTTTTTAGCTATTGGAACTCGCTTTTGGTTTCTTGGTGGCTGCCCTGACTGAGACTGCGGTTTTATATTACCAGTGTACACATCTGTACACCCACATTCCTGGACTATTAGGTACTATATTGTAAGGTATCTGCATATTGCGCCTTGTTACTTGTTTAGTAGCAAAAAGATAATAAGCATTTTATGTGCTCCCATGAGTAGAATTGAAACAAAAACACAAACATACCTTGAACAGAGCATGCTATGCATATGTCGGTGCCTCCCTCAGCATGTGCTATAGTAAGCAGAGGGGCCGATATATAAATGGTTATGAAGGAGGTAACAAGCCAATCACGATATTGCTCGTGATGGCTCACAGCTGGCTGCCCTGAAAGGAGGGACGTACAGCGCATGCGCTGGAGCATGTCCTTCCGGAGTCCCTCGGCGAAGCGGTGTGCGGCCCCGTCCTCAATAGGGGGCAGGATAGCGTCTCGTGTCATCACGCCACCGACATGCAAATGGTGCCGCCTGTGCCTCAAGGAGGAGCACAAGCGGTGTGGATGCTAAGGGGATCCAGGTGCCAAAAAGGGGGGATGTCCCGGGCTGCCCCAACCAATTGGGAGGCAGCATGGGACTCCCGCGTGCTGGGAGTGAAGCCCACAAGGGCCGCCACACCAGTTGCTCACTGGTCAGAAAAAGAGAGAGGCCGCCTGCCATTCCATGGGCAACCTGTACATCAAACCAAGGGGAAATATATTAATGTGAAATACAGACACATACACGGCAAATAATTGTATAGTAAGGATTAGGAGAGTTGTGGAAGGAAACAGGAAAGAGAAAAACAATGTTTAACCATACATGATTCAATACAAAATTCCAGATTGCACTGTTGCAGAGGGACAGATAATACCTTAATGCCAGGGTATCTGTACGATGTTACATAGTAGGTGACGTCGAAAAAAGACCATCAAGTCCAACCTATGTGTGTGATTATATGTCAGTATTACCTTGTATATCCCTGTATGTTGTGCTCGTTCAGGTGCTTATCTAATAGTTTCTTGAAACTTTTGATGCTCCCTGCCTGGAAGGGAATTCCACATCCTTGCCGCTCTTACAGTAAAGAACCCTCTACTTAGTTTAAGGTTAAACCTCTTTTCATTACTGGCATTACAGAAAATCAAGGATAGTGGGGCCCCAGGACTACTCCTGTCAATTGATGCTGAGAAAGCTTTTGACATGGTAGACTGGAGCTTTATGCAGAATACGTGGGAAGAAATAGGACTGGAAACAAAAATGACCGGTTGGATAAAAGCACTGTATAATAGACCTACAGCAAGGGTGAGGGTAAACGGGACACAGAAAAATCAATAAATATATAAAAAAAAAAACAAACCTCTTTTCTTCTAATTTTAATGAGTGGTCACCAGTCTTGTTAAACTCCCTTCCGCAAAAAAGTTTTATCCCTATTGTGAGGTCACCAGTATGGTATTTGTAAATTGAAATCATATCCCCTGTCAAGTGTCTCTTCTCCAGAGAGAATAAGTTCAGTGCTCGCAACCTTTCCTCATAACTAATATTCTCCAGACCCTTTATTAGCTTTGTTGTACTTCTTTGTACTTGCTCCATTTCCAGTACATCCTTTCTGAGGACTGGTGCCCAGAACTGCACAGCATACTTTAGGTGTGGCCGGACCATTTTTCTACATTGAACCTCATTTGCCATGTAGTTGCCCACCCCATTAATTTGTTCAGATCTTTTTGCAAGGTTTCCACATCCTGAGGAGAAGTTATTGCCCTGCTTAGCTTAGTATCGTCTGCAAATACAGAGATTGAACTGTTTACCCCATCCTCCAGGTCGTTTATGAACAAATTAAACAGGATTGGTCCCAGCACAGAACCCTGGGGGACCACACTACCCACCCCTGACCATTCCGAGTACTCCCTATTTATCACCACCCTCTGAACTCGCCCTAGCCAGTTTTCAATCCATGTACTCACCCTATGGTCCATGCCAACTGACCTTATTTTGTACATTAAACGTTTATGGGGGAACTGTGTCAAATGCTTTTGCAAAATCCAGATACACCACATCTATTGGCCTTCCTTTATCTAGATGGCAACTCACCTCCTCATAGAAGGTTAATAGATTGGTTTGGCAAGAACAATTCTTCATGAATCCATGCTGATTACTGCTAATGATACTGTTCTCATTACTAAAATCTTGCATATAGTCCCTTATCACCCCCTCCAAGAGTTTACATACTATTGATATTAGGCTAACTAGTCTGTAATTCCCAGGGATGTATTTTGTGCCCTTTTTAAATATTGATGCTACATTGGTCTTTCTCCAATCAGCTGGTACCATTCTGGTCAGTAGACTGTCAGTAAAAATTAGGAACAATGGTCTGGCAATTACTTGACTTGACTTACTATAGTTCCCTAAGTACTCTCAGGTGCAAGCCATCTGGTCCTGGTGATTTATTAATGTTAAGTTTCCCAAGTCTAATTTTAATTCTGTCCTCTGTTAACCATGGAGGTGCTTCCTGTGATGTGTCATGAGGATAAACACTGCATTTTTGGTTACTGAAGCCCCCCGATTCCCTCGTGAAGACTGAGGAGAAGAATAAATTCAATACCTTCGCCATCTCCCCATCCTTTGTAACCAGATGTCCTTCCTCATTCTTTATGGTGCCAATATGGTCTGTCCTCCCTTTTTTACTGTTTATATACTTAAAGAATTTCTTGGGATTTTTTTTGCTCTCCTCCGCTATGTGCCTTTCATGTTCTATCTTAGCCGTCCTTATTGCACTCTTACATTTCTTGTTGCATTCTTTATAAAGTCATGCTCATGAGGATTCCTCAACTTCGTTTTTTTTTTAAGGCCTTCTCCTTTGCTTTTATATGCATTTTTACACTGGAGTTAAGCCATCAAAGACTTTTGTTCGCTCTTTTAAATGTATTACCCAATGGAATGCATTGGCTAATTCCCCTCTTTAATATGCTCTTAAAGCAAACCCATCTGTTCTTTGTTCCTAAGATTTTATCCCAATTGATGCCTTCTAGCAAGGTTCATAGTTTAGGGAAGTTGGCTCTTTTGAAATTCAGTGTCTTTGTATTCCCCTCATGTTTCCTATTTGTGTGATTTATACTGAAGCCAATTGACCTGTGATCATTGTTACCTAAATTGCCCCGTATTTCCACATCCATTCCTGATATATAGGTATAGCCCTCCCCCTTTTTTACCCTCTCTATCCTTGCGATAAAGGGTATACCCTTGAAAGGTTGCCAGCCAATCATGAGAGCTGTTGAACCAGGTCTCTGAATTTACCACAAAATCTAAATCCTCCTCATACAATAGAATCTCTAGTTCACCCATCTTGTCCGCCAGGCTCCTGGCATTGGTGAACATGCCACGTAGTTTAGACCGGTCGCATATGTTTCTCTGTATAAAAACTTGAACAATAAATTTTAAACAGCAGGTATTAAAATTAGGCCGCGGCTTTGGCGCCCAGTGGCCTTTAAGAGGGGCTTCCACCATTCAGCTCTTGCTGTTTGATCTGCGGCTTCACCTGTTTCCTGTTCCTGTAATCTGCATCTGGTCACCTTCTGACCTGGCTCTCTGACTACGCTGCTGTCTCCAATCCTGAACCTTGGCTCTCCATTGACCCTGATCCTGTTTGCTTGCCTGCCTGATCTCCTGCTACCAGAACCAGCCTGAACTTGACCATTCCTTGCCTGCCGATTCTGTTGATCTGATCCGCTGTGTATGACCCGGCTTGTCTGACCTTGCTTCTGCCTGCTGTGCACACTCATGTGCGTTTGCTGCTTCTTGGTGCACCTGCATCCAGCTCACCTGCATTCAGCTGCTTTGCATTCGGCTTACCTGCACCCTGCTGACCTGCATCCAGCTTACCTGCAGCCTGCTGACCTGCATCCAGCTCACCTGCAGCCTGCTGACCTGCAACCGGCTTACCTGCACCCTGCTGACCTGCATCCAGCTTACCTGCAGCCTGCTGACCTGCATCCAGCTCACCTGCATCCAGCTAACCTGCATCCAGCTGACATGCATCTGGCTTACCTGCACCCTGCTGACCTGCATCCAGCTTACCTGCACCCGGCAGTTCCAGTGCCTCCCAGCGGATGTCATCTTCGGTTCCAGAGAATCCATCAGGCACTCGTACCCCACTGTGCTCCTACGGTCACTGTCCTCAACTCCAGTGATCTGGGAACCAGGGCTGTACGAGAGGTCTCCCTCTGCACGTCAGGCTCACATACGAGGTACGTGTCAGTACCATGCAACAGTATGGTCAGTATACATCAAAGCATTGTCATCCATCAATAAGTATCGTTCCCACTCCCCAGGTACAGATTGGTGTAGGATGGCGCACATGAAGTGCCCATGGCCACGCCTTGTACCTGGAGGTAGTGGGAATCAAGAAAGGAAAAATGATTGTGTGTAAGGATGAAGTCCAAATCCGACAAGACAAACTGAACCCTAGGGGGCTCAAAATGGCTTTGTCGGGATAATATATCTCTCAGAGTGAGAAGGCCCTTGGCATGGGGTATCGAACTGTAGAGGGCCTCAATGTCCATGGCAACCAAAATAGTATGGCCATCGACGTGGAGGCCGTTCAGTATAGTATTTATATTTGGAGAAAGTAAATAGTATTCTTAATGTGTGAAGGGAGCTCCTCAACCAAAGGTTTAACTTGATTGTCAACAAATTTACTGAGATTGTCTGTGAGACTACCTCTTCCAGGTACTATTGGTCGTACCGGGGATTTGATTTGAATTTTTGTGGACTTTAGGCAGTGCATAAAAAGTAGCCACTTTGGGATGTTTGATCCTAACATATTCCCATGTGTTTTTATCCAAAATGCCACAGTAATAGGCCTCATCTACCAAGTTGTATAATTGGTCTGTGAAACCCGCAATGAGAGACCTAGAGATTGGTAGATACCAGTGCCGATTGTCTGAAATATCTGTGCACATTTGGATATAGTCCATATTGTATTGGATGACAATGTTACCACCTTTGTCAGCAGGTTTTATTGTAATCTCTGAGTTTTAAATTACATTTTTTTAGGGCCTGTAATTCTGCGTTGGTCAGGTTACCTATCGAGTGAGCTTAATCTCTTGGATGTCTTTAGAGACAGCTTTGAGAAAAGCTGCAGCACTGGGGTTGGAACTAGGAGCTGGATACCAATCTGACTTTTTTTTTGAACTGATAAAAGAAGAGGACACAGAAGAGGAAGAGGAAATAGCACCCTCAACCTCGGCAAGGATTGTTTCAAGACTGATAAATGATAAATTCTGCTGAGTCATCAGAATTGTTTTCTTCTAATAGGGCTGTGATATGTTTAATTGCCTCAAGTTCTTGTTGCGTATAAGTTTGATCGCCACAAGTCCATTTTATGGCAAACAAACCTTTTACCAACAGATTACATATAAAGAGGTGAATATCCTTAATTTATTCAAATTTATTAATTTGGGAGATGGGACAAAAAGTTAACCCTTTTTCCAAAATACTTGTTCCCACTTGTGTAAGAGAGTAAGAAGATAAATTAATAATATTTAGTGAGACTGGAGTTTGAGCGGGCGTTGGGATTTGGGATCAAGTTTTTTGGTTTGTTCTTGGTGTTTGTTAGTCTGTACCCGAAGTAGGTCTAAAAAATCCCCACGTTGTGAGCCTCCTGATGCTGGGGTCAATGAAGGAGTGCTAGATCTAGATGATCCATGAGAAACTTTGTGTGAAGTTTTGCTTTTAGATTGGGTATCAGAGTGAGGGTTGGATTACTCAACGCTGTTGTACACAGAGGCAGAATCATCCATTCCAGAATTATTTTCAGTGGATGTGTTTTTTTGCCTAGATCTTTTAGGATGACGTGGTCCTTGTGATTGTGAAGGGATAAGTGAAAGAGCATTGCCCCCTATGGGGAACGGTTTGGAGGATATAACATTTTCTGCTAAGTTAAAGGGTCTATTTTTTTCTCGCTCCCATTGGATTAGTGTCCCACTTATATGCTTGCTCCTCTCTAAAGGCTTTTTTGTCACAGTAGAACTTTTTGTCCTTCTTGACAAGGATGTCTTTATAAAATTTTTCTAGGTGCTCTTTAACCACTTTCCTACAGGGCACTTTCACCCCCTTCCTGAACAGACCAATTTTCAGCTTTCAGCGCTCTCACAATTTGAATGACAATTACTCAGTCATGCAACACTATACCCAAATGAAATTTTCATTCTTTTTATTACACAAATATAGCTTTCTTTTGGTGGTATTTAATCACTAGTGGGTTTTTTATTTTTTGTGCTATAAATAAAAAAAAGACTGAAAATTTGGTGAAAAAAATGCCTTTTTCTTTGTTTCTGTCATAACATTTTGCAAATTAGTAATTTTTCTTCATAAATATTGGCCAAAATTTATAAGGCTACATATCTTCGGTAAAATCATTGAAAATTGATCACACCTGATCACACCTGATGTACTGAAGACCTATCTCATTTCTTGAGACACTTACAAGCCAGGAAAGTACAAATACCGCAAAATGACCCCATTTTGGAAAGCAGACACCCCAACGTATAATCTATGAGGCATAGTGAGTCTTTTGAACTGTTCATTTTTTTCAGTAGTTTTTTGAAAATGTAGAAAAAAATGAAAACGCATTTTTTTCCCACAAAGTTGTCAATTTTTAAGATATTTCCAACACATAGCATGTACATAGCAAAATTGACACCCCAAAATACATTCTGCTACTCCTCCTGAGTATGGCGATACCACATGTGTGAGACTTTCACACAGCCTAGCCACATACAGAGGCCCACCATTGAAGTAACACTTTCAGGCGTTCTACAAGCATAAATTATACATCTAATTTCCTGAGACCCTATCATTTTTTAAGGCCCTTCACATTTCTAATACATAGCATTTACATACCAAAAATTACACTCCAAAATAAATTCTATTGAGGAAAGGGTAAAACAAAAACATTTTACATGTGGTTTTAGTAGTGTCCCCAGAGGAGAGAATTGGTCCAGGCAGCAGGCAGGGATGTGCTTAGCAACAACAATAGTAATTATCCAGGCAGCAGGCAGGAATATTGTTTATAGTCAGCACAAGGATATCGTCAGCACGGCCAAAGCATTTGTCCATTAGAAAATGTCCAGGCAAAGACAGCCAACACAACCATAATATTAGTCCTGGTACACTGTTACCTGCCTGCACTCATTATTGTACCGCTCTCCAGCCCTTCATAAACATACTGCCTCTTGCTACAGCAAGACACTGGGGACAATGGTAGCTGGTATCTCGTCTAAATCCTCTTTTGCTGCATACTCAACATCTTTTTTGGCGTCTTCAGCCTGCTTCAGATGGTGGAATGTTGTCCAAGAAGTGGGGTTCATGAAGTCGGCTAACAGCATCAGAGTGAAGGTTTTCTGGGGGGTCTTTGATGGTAGATGAGGGACGTTGACAACTTCGATGAATTTTAGGAAGTGGGCAAGGCTTCCCGTGGATTTGGTGTGAATTATGTAGGCCTTATAAACGTCCAAATGAAATAAATAGATTGCTACTTTCTTGTAGAAACGGGACCTCCTTATTGATAAATAGGGCTGAAACATTTGGTCGTTGAAATCCACCCCCCCCATGTAGAGATTGTAATCCTGTACACATGTTGGCTTTTCAATGGGACTTCGTCTTCTCTGAACATCAATTGTCATAATGGATGGTGGACATCATGTACACATTCCTGGTATCCTTCCACCTCTAGGCCAGCACTTCGTTGCATCTCAGAGTTGCTCTTTCTCCCCTTTGCAATTTCTTATTCGCTATGGCTTGTGGGAAGCCCTTCCTATTCTTTCTAGAGGTTCCACAGGCCAGGGTTTCTGTGAAGTATAGGTGTTTGAAAAGGGGCAGGCTGGTGTATGTAGAAGTTATCCAGGTATATGTGGTAACCTTTCTTGAGCAGTGGGTATGCCAGGCCCCATAAAATTTTACCAGTTGTGCCCATGTAGGCCGGGCACTCAGGGGGCTGGAGCTGGGAATCTCTTCCTTCGTATATGCGGAACACATACAGATATCCCGTGACTCTCTCACAAAATGTATAAAATTTTACTCTGTATTTGGCCCTTTTGCTAGGAATGTATTGCTTTATTCCAAGCTGGCCTGAAAAAGGTACCAGGGACTCATCTACACATATATGCTGATCGGGGACATAGAGTTCTGCAAATCGTTGGGAAAAGAAATTAATGAGTGGGCAAATCTTATATAATTTATCGCAATTTGGATGATTGCGGGGAGGGCACTGGGTGTTGTCGCTGAAATGAAGAAAGTGCATTATCATCTCATATCGGGACATGAACATTACAGAAGAATAAATGGGCATGTGGTGGATGGGGTTGGTGGACCCATAGGCATGTCCTTCATTTTTTTGTAAGCCCCATGTTTATGGTGAGGCCCATAAACACTTTGAACTCCTCCAGAATCAAATCCTTCCACTCAAACGGACGGGCGTATGATGATTGGGGGTTGTTGGCAATATGCTGCTGGGCATATAAATTGGTCTGGTCCACGATGAATTGCAGCAAAGTGTTGGGCAAAAATAAATAAAAACGATCAATTTCAAAAAAATTTTGGGTACTGGCCTGCACACCTGGCTGTGCGGTAAAAGGGGGAATTCTTGCTGATCCTGAGTCAGAAGGCAGCCATATTGGATTGGCAAGACCAGCTGGAAGATGTGTAGCGGCCCTGGCTTTTGGGGGACGTGGTACTCCAGTGCTTGTAGTTGAGGGATTTGAAATTCCTGTGCTGGCATTTGGGTATGATGCTGTGGCAGTGCTGGTTCTGGGCCTGGGCATTTCTTGTGGTTTTTCACTTGTGGCAGCACTGGTAGTGGCATTTGAATCTGATGAGAACTCCCCGCTGCTCTCATCAGTTATGGAAAGGATCTGGAACGCCTCCTCACTTGTATATAATCTTTTGGACATTTTTCTGATGGGCTGTGCGACGGGTGACAGGTGACGGTCACCAATGGGCAACAGGTGACGGGTGATGGTCACTGATGGGTGACAGGTCATGGTGATGGTCACTGATGGGTGACAGGTGATGGGTGACTGTCACTGATAAGTGACGGGTGACAGTCACTGATGGCAGTCTTTGATGGTGACTGGTACACTTTATGGGACTGATAGGTGACAGATAAGGGTCACGGATGGGTCACTGATGACTGTCACTGATGACGAGTCACTGGTGATGGTCACTGATGGGTGACAGGTGCACTGTTGATGGCAGTCTCTGACGATGACAGGTGCACTTTATGGGCACTGATGGGTGACAGGTGCACTTTATGGGCACTTATGTGGTGACTGTTGGGTGATAGCTGTAATGGGGGGATGATGTGACAGGTTCTATTTACTGTGTGGTGTTGGTGCAGTACACTACAATACACGGATCAGTAACTCACTTCTCCTGGCTCTTCTCTCCTCACACTGGAAACGGTGTGTGAGGAGAGAAGAGCCGGTAACAGCTAGTAAGCGGACTATGTTTACATTTAGTGATCGGCTGTGAATGGATCACAACCGATCAAGTGGTAAACAGCCACCAGCCATTGGCTGTTTACCCTTGTTGGTGACGAGCAGTGTTCCTGGGAACATGCCGCAACCGATATGACCACTCTACGCGCGCCCAATCGCTCACATGCGCGGTCTTAGGAGGGGAATACCCATTTGTGATCGGCCGTGACGTAATCACGGCCGATCAGATGGTAAACAGCCATGCCCAATGGCTGTTCACCCCTGTCGGTGACACGCTGTGTCTCGATCGTGCGCGTGCCCTGTGTGAATGGGCCGCTGTCATATGACGTTGGCCCAGAACGAGAGCCGCAACACTTCGCCGTCATATGACGTTGGCCCAGAACAAGAGCCGCACCGCTCCACCGTCATGTGATGGTGGGCGGGCGGCAACAGGTTAAGTTTTATTTCCATAGGGGAATATAAAGTATGTGTTTTTAAGCTTCATTAGTTGGATGTTAAGATTGTCAATCTTGATATCAATATCCCCAATTCTTTTCCTATATTCAATAATTAGAAGTAACATTAAGGATGTAGAACATTGCCTGAGGGCCTTTTCCCAGGCAATTTTAAATTCAGGTTCAATTTTGTCAAAAGAGGGAAAAATCTGTACCCTTAAACAAAATGGGTTGATAACCTCCCTATTGTAATCTTCAAAGTATTTAATGTGCCAATGGAGAGCTGCCTATTTCTCCACTAGATGTGTCAAATTTGAAAAACTATATTGAAGTTCTGACTCGGCTTACTCATTGATGTCAAAGTCTTTTAGGGACTTGAACATCAAGATATCCCAGTCCTCCACTAGATAATCTGCCATGATGGTAGATAGTCTGGTACGCCACAAAAAAGGAGTCCCCCTTGGTTCGTGATAGTTACAATGTAATGTTCAGTGAATATATCACAGACCATACATGCTATAAGAAAACAGCTATTGCACAGATAGCATAAACACTGTTAACAAATTGTATATATGTATCAAAAAAATAAGAAAGAGATAAATATATCAATTATTTTCTTTAAGAAAGAAAGGTTATATACACACCACTAGTCCAATGCATCCAAATAGGGGGATTTGTGGGCAGTAAGCCCAATGTATTATAGGACAAACAGAAAAAGAGGGATTGGATGGGGTATGAAAATGATTTTGTCTGCCTGACCCAATGATACAAATAGCAAAAAGAACACCTGGTGCTGAACGGCACTGTGAGAGAAACCCCTTAGGGTCTTTAATAGACAGGTAGAAAAAGGGTATGAAGAGTAAAAAATTGTTTTATTTATTAACATAGATAAAAGTATGCCTATAAAACATGTACATTTGACCAAAAAGCATTGTAATACAACCCAGAATGATACAGTTGTATGAGCTGGTCACTGACCTTGGCAAAGTGTACTAGTGGCGGTCAATACAGCATATAACACCTTACATGTTACAGAAAAAAGTCCTTCTTCAGAGGTTTTGTTATAGGTTCACATGGGTATAAAGTCTCTACAAAGAGAGTATACAACATTACTATCAAATAACAGACTTCAATATTGATGCAGATTAATTGTCACTGTATAAGCAATTATCGTAGGTATTGTCAGATGGAACATGGAAAACTTACATTGTATATGCTTCAGACAAAAAATGTCTGTGGGGATTAATCTAATCAGGTCACACATGGAAGGCAGAAAAGACCCTCTCCAAGACTCAAGAGGACACCCGGTCAAAATGGAGGCACAGGATCTGCTTGACTACGAGGACTCAAATTAGTGGAACATGATCATTTCCATTTCGGCTAATGCAGGGCCAGTGGCACTAATAAATGAGATGATAATAATGATCAAACGGTTTTAAAAATATATATGTGAGGCACTGTATTTTTTCTGCTAGTCATATGCATTTTAGCTAACCCTGTCCTGTGGTTTCAATAATAGGTCAATAACCCAGAACAAGTATGTAGATAAGGAGTTCTGACTATTCCTGATCTGCATACTTGTTCCTGATCAGGAACATAGGAAGTACACCAGGGGATTGGCATAGAATTAGGCAGCACTGTAAGTGTTTTCAGAGTACGGGATCAGCAATGAAAGTCAACATGTTTTTTTTCTGAAAAAAGTTTACCTAAAAACGTTCAGTTTGAATCTGGAAGAATTAAACAGAACCTAATACAAATGATGGCATGAGTGAGTTGCCATCAACAAGCAGTTAATAAGTCTGGACAGGCTTTCTGTAAGCTTTATAGTTGCTTGAAGTGTGCTGGAAGCCTACTAACCGCTTTTTTCTTTTATATGTTTATTGAAACTACTAGGCTACAAATGGTGCCCAACTGGGCAACAGATATAAAGATACCACACAAGGTATGTCACACATAAATATAGTCACCATACAGTAGACTACAGTAGTAGTTGGTATGAATGCCATAGGCGTGCAGTAGGTGGGGTGTAATTGCTCTCCAGGGTACACTCCCCAGTCAAGTTTCTGAAGAATCATCAAGTGCAAACCAGGTAGGAGGAAGTGATGTAATAGAGGAACTTGGTATATGAAGGCACTTTGAGGTGGGGAAAATGATAGAGAGTATCTCAAAAGATATATGAGGGGGAGAGGGGAAAGTCTAGGGGGATGGGGGTAAGAATGGAAGGTGAAGTAAAAAAAGAAAATACAAAAATAGTGATGGGGGTTTGAAGGAGGGACAAACTCCCAGCACCTCCAATCCCTGTGGCCCAATAACATTCATTGACAATTAGAGGTGTAAAAGTATGGAATCATAGTTAATGGGGTAGGTGTACTTGATCCAGGGCTGCCAGACTGTTAATATTGTGTTTATCCACAAAGATAGCTGGAAATGTCTTTTCTTTTCCTAAGAAAAATTATAATTAAGTCTGATCTTCAGTTCCCCTGATTCTTGGTTGTGAGGTTTTTCATGTTTTTGCCACTTGAGCTCCGGAAGGTTTATCCCTCTTCATGACCAGGCCGTTTTTTGCGATACGGCACTGCATTAACTTTAACTGACAATTGCGTGGTAATGTGACACTATACCCAAATGAAATTTTTGTCCTTTTTTCCCACACATATAGCTTTCTTTTGGTGTTATTTGATCACCTCTGACAATTTTGAAAAAAAACACAATATTTTTTACTTTATGCTATAAAACATATCCAATAAAAAAAAATTTCTTCAACAATTTAGGCCAATATGTATTCTGCTACATGTTTTTGTTAAAAAGATCCCAATAAGCATATGCTGATTTGTTTGCACAAAAGTTATAGCGTCTACATACTATGGGATATTTTTATTGATTTTATTTTATTTTTTACTAGTAATGGCGACAATCAGCAACTTACATTGGTACTGCAAAGTTGCGGCAGACAAATTGGACAACTGACACTTTTTGGGGACCAGTGACAGTAATACAGTGATCAGTGCTAAAAAAATATGCACTGTCGCTGTACTAATGACACTGGAAGGGAAGGGGTTAACATCAGGGGCAATGAATGGGTTAAATGTATGCCTAGTGCTTACTCACTGTGGGGGGGGGGGTGCTTTGACTAGGGAAGGCAAAGATCCGTGTTCCTGCTTAGCAGAAACACAGGATCAATACCCTTCCCTCTGACTGAATGACAATCTGCCTTATTGTTCTGCCTCTGTACTCTGTAGGCGGTGGGCGCTGGCAAACATCAAGTCCACCGTACCCGCCGCTGGGCTCCTGCTGTGTATAATCACAGCGGGAGCGGGTCACCGGCGGCACACACACCCCAGACCCAGAAGTGTCAGATAACATGATCTGGCACAGAGCGGCCGCCCTGCTGCAGTAAATATACGGTTGGCAGTCCGCAAGCGGTTAACAATTGTCTGCTTAGTAACTCTTAAAACATGTGAGATTAGTTAAAGCACTCACTTTAAAGGTATCTATATTACTGAGGGCCTGGGCTGGTGCTGGACTATTTCATGCCCTATGCGCTTACTTGCACCCCCCCCCCCCAAAAAAAAAAACCCCAAAAACTTCAAAATGTAAATCTTGGCTTGAGGTTGTGGTGCATTAACACCATTATAAACTGCCATTGGGGAAAGAAGAAATAGAAAAAAAACAGGATTTCAGGGGGCGACAGGATCACCTCCTGAACGCCTGACAGCACCCGCTTAACTTCAATCTGAAAAGCGATCCGCCTAGTGTGAACCCATTGTACAGCCATTGCAATGCCACCAATATTCTTGTTCTTTAACATGGTGACATTAAGCTGCCACCTGGGCTGCACAGGTGTCAGGCTACTTTCACCCTGTTAAAAAGGACAGGGACATGGGTGGCATTACAATGGCTGATATTAAAAGGGGCACTGGCACTTCTAACAGCTTCCTGTATTTCCTGGGCAAAACATCTGTTTGCTCTCTTCTCCCGGCCTCACCCCAATCATTGGAGGATCTTCAATGCACAGTTAAGGAGCTTGAGTGCAGGCTTCTCCCTCATCAGAGCTGCCGCTAGCTCGATCCCGCACCTGTACTACAGGAAGCCTACAGGATTTACCTGGGATTTACAGTGATATAGAGTGAAATTGTGTACCCATTGGCTGAGGAAGCAGAAGGAGGTGGTACAGCATGTAAGCTACAGGCTGCACTGCTCCCTGCTGCCCCCTCAGCCAATGGGTAGCTGAACCTTCCTCATATATCCCTCCCTTCTGACATCACCCTGGATTCCCCGAGTCCCGGAAACATGTTACTTTTCTATACAACTTGTAGGAGACAGATTGTGCGTCTCTCGCAGCTGGTAGTCCTGCAGCTACATTAGCCTAGTTACTGCACCATTTATGGATGAATTCGGGGGGGGGGGGGGTGTTTGACCCCCCTTATCTATGCCTCTAGACCGTGGAGGTGCCTTAAGCGGCAGCCTAGTTCACCTAGTGGTAGCGCCTGCTGAGGGAATGTGCACCAGGTATGCAGCACAGAGCTCAGGCAGCTACACCCATGAAAGCAATTAGGAGAGTAGGACAGTAATTATTTTGAGAATCTAGCCGGAGTAAGGTACTAGTGGTACATCATTTTTTAGTAATTCTCTAGAGACGCTTTAATAAGCGAACAAAACCATATTTTATTTACTTGTGCATTACTGCGCAGAAGTTTTAGGCATGTGTGAAAAAATGCTGTAAATTAAGACTGCTTTCAGAAATGGAAGTGTTAATAGCTTATTTTTATCAGTTAACAAAACGGAAAGTAAATGAACAGAAGAAAAATCCAAATCATATTAATATTTGGTGTGGCCACCCTTTGCCTTCAAAACTGCACCAATTATTATTCTTCTTCGCACCCAGGCCAATTCTGACATTTCTCTCCTACATGTAAAATTCATATTTTTTTTGCTAGAAAATTACATAGAACCCTCAAACATTATATATGTTTTTTTTTTAGCATAAACCCTGGAGAATACAATGGCGGTCATTGCAACTTTTTATCTCGCACGGTATTTGCGCGGCAATTTTTCGAACATGTTTTCTTTGGAAAAAAACAGTTTCATGCTTAAAAAAAAAACCAAAACATTAAAGTTAGCCCAATTTTTTGCATAATGTGAAAGATGAAGTTACGTTGAGTAAATAGATACCTAACATGTCACGCTTCAAAATTGCACACGCTCGTGGAATGGCGCCAAACTTTGGTACTTAAAAATCCCCATAGGCGACTATTTAAAATTTTTTATTGGTTACATGTTTTGAGTTACAGAGGAGGTCTAGGGCTAGAATTATTTCTCTTGCTATAACGTTCGCGGCGATACCTCACATGTGTGGTTTGAACACCGTTTTCATATGTGGGCGGGACTCATGTATGCACTCGCTTCTGCGTGCGAGCTCACAGGGACAGGGGCACGTTAATTTTTTTTTTTTTTTATTGTTAATTTGACTTTTTTTTTAAGTTTGACACTTTAACCACCTCAATACTGTGCATTTTCGCCCCCTTCCTGCCCAAGCCATTTTTCAGCTTTCAGCGCTGTCGCAATTTGAATGACAATTTCGCGGTCATACAACACTCGACCCAAATGAAATTGTTATCATTTTTTCCCCACAAATAGAGCTTTCTTTTAGTGGTATTTGATCACCTCTGCGGTTTTTATTTTTTGCGCTATAAACAAAAGAAGAGTGACAAGTTTTAAAAAAAACACAATAATTTTTACCTTTTGCGATAATAAATATCCAATTTTTTTTTCTTTAAAACAAATTTTTTCTCAGTTTAGGCTGATATGTATTCTTGTACATATTTTTGGTAAAAAAAAAATCGCAATAAGCGTATATAGATTGGTTTGCGCAAAAGTTATAGTGTCTACAAAATAGGGGATAGTTTTATAACATTTTAATTTTTTTTATTTTTTTACTAGTAATGGCGGCGATCTGCGATTTTTATTGTGACTGCGATATTGCGGCGGACACATCGGACACTTTTGACACATATTTGGGACCATTCACATTTATACAGCGATCCGTGCTATAAAAATGCATTGATTACTGTATAAATGTGACAGGCAGTGAAGGGGTTAACACTGGGTGGTGATGGAGGGGTTAACTGTGTTGCTAGGGGAGTGATTCTAACTGTAGGGGGCGGGGACTCACTAGGGGAGGAGACCGATCGGTGTTCCCCTGTACTGGGAACACACCATCGGTCTCCTCTCCTCTGACAGGACTGTGGATCTGTGTGTTTACACACACAGATCCACGGTCCTGCTGTGTTACCGGTAATCGCGGGTGCCCGGCGGACATCGCGGCCGCCGGGCACGCGCACCGGGTGCTTAGTGACATGGCGCGCGCGCGCGATCGCCGCCGGCGGCGGCGCGCGCGCGCACCCCCTGGTGGCCCAAGAAAGCGAGGACGTCATATGACGTCCGCCCGCAACGAGAGCTGCGCCGCCTGGCCGTCAATTGACGGCCAGCGGTCGGCAGGCGGTTAAAAAAAAAAAAATTTTGATCACTTTTATTCCTATTACAAGGAATGTAAACATCGCTTGTAATAGGAATATGGCACGATCTGTTCTTTTTACAGTGAGATATGGGGTCAATAAGACCCCATATCTCACCTCTAGGCTGGGAAGCCTAAAATAATTTTTTTTTTTTTTAAATGATCACGGCTTCCCAGCCATGGCGGCGCCCTTTTTTTTGAATGCACAGGCTCGGCGTGACGTCATAACATCGCGCCCGGCCTCCGAACGATCATAGAGACTCCAGCGACCATCTGGTCCGCTGGAAATCTCTATCGTTACCATCCGGGGCTGGCAGATCCGTTCCACGACTCACCAATGGAAGCTGTGAGTCGGTAGAAGCACTGGAGGGTGGCGGGGGGGGGGCATCCCCTCCCTGCCACCCGTAAGAATGATCAAGCGGCGGAACAGCCTATGGTGCAGGGAATTGCCGGCTGAAAACGGCAATGGCATCATTCAGATATCACTGCACAAAGTCACGGATGTTCCTAAACGTCCTACGGGGGCGAAGTGGTTAATTACTTCCTGACCAGCTCCCATACATATACAGCATCAGGTTGGCTCTCCTGCTCGAATCGCCCTATATGTACGGTGGCTCCTTTAAGAGCCATAGCAGGAGCGCGTGCACGCACAGCGGGGGACGCATATCGCGTGGGCACGAGAGCCAGAACAGGGAAGGAGAGACAGATCATCTGTTCCCACTAGGAACAGTGATCTGGCTCCTCCTCTAATCAGTCACATCCCCACAGTCACATTGTTTTTGTTGTTTTTTTTTTCTCGTGATCTCCAAAATACTTTTTTTTTTTTCTATTGATCTCCATAATTTTTATTTTTTCTTGTGATCTCCAGAATAATCGTACTTATTATTTTTTTTTCTAGTGATCTCCATAATTGTTTTTTTGTTTTGTGTGTCAAGTTACCATAAAACCATTATTATCTTGTATTTTTTAACCTCAAAGATGCATCTATGTTGGTGTCCCTTGTTAACTTCACATTGTATTTTTGAAATGTACCTGCCTACTCACAAACTGTCCTTTTTGAAGTAAAACACATAGCCAAATATTTGTCCAAACAAAAATTTGAAATTGAATAGGGAGCACAAGGTCATAACAAAATAAAGAGGAAGGCAACGCTGGAGAAACAGTTGGAATTGGTGAAGCCTTTGTACCCCAGGGCAGACATCAATTATTTGACTGTCAAAATTGGTAACCTGAGGAGTCCGTTTAATAGGGAGCACAATACGGTCCAGGACTCCGAGAGATCGGGAGCAGCAGCAGATGACATATATGTCTCAAGGCTGTGGTCTTGCAACAGCCTGCGTTTTTTGCCAGACCACACCAAACCCAGGCCATCACTCTCAACACTTCCTTCCATGCTGCTGTGGTGGGTTGGGTGGCTGTGGTGTTGGCAGTGTTGCTGGAGGTGGTGGAGGAGTATGGTCCAACTTACACAGGTGGGTTTGAGTTGTGAGTTCGCCCCTCGTCCCCTTGTTTAGGGCCTTCAAAATTATTTCTTCACAGATCGTGTGTTGACCCTCCTCCATATATTCTAGTTTGCTTGCAGTGACACATCCAAATGCCTTGTAGCCACCAGGGGACATGTTAAGTGCCGCATTAGCCTGTTTTAAGAAAGCAGCCGCGGACTCCTCAAGATTCCTTGCCTTCCTGGTCCTTTTGGTTGGAGGATGGAGGGGAGGAACCTGGGATTCCTTCAGGCTGCTTTCCACAGCCTCTCCTGGCTGAGACTTTCCTGTGTATGAAAATGGTACATAGTTTTAGGTTTTTGGTCATCAATCACGCACAATTTTGTGCTCATGACTGTTGCAAATTGAATGTTAACAAATAGAAAAGACTATCATTTTGACCCCAGCATTTTTCATTCTTGTCCTAATCATGCCAATGTTTCCTAAAAAGTGTCAAAAGTGTCCATCTGTCCACGGCAATGTTGCAGTTCCGCTAAAAATCGCAGATCACCGCCATTACTAGTAAAAAAAAAAAAAAAAAAAAAATCAATAAAAATGCCATAAATCAGTGCCGTATCGCAAAAAATGGCCTGGTCATTAAGGGGGCAAATCCTTCTGGGGCTGAAGTGGTTAATACTTGTACACAGTTTTTGAAAGAACTCGACAGGCAGTTTTTTTCCAAACATCTTGAAAACTAACCACACATCTTCTGTGAATGTAGGCTGCCTGAAATCCTTCTATCACTTCATATAATCCCAGACAGGTGTTGAGATCAAGGCTCTGTGGGGGCCAAGCCATAACTTCCAGGACTCCTTTTTCTTATTGATGCTGAAGATACTTCCCAATGACATTGGCTGAGTTTTGGGGTTGTTGTCCTGCTGCAGAATAAAATTGGGGTCTGATGGTATGGCATGATGGATAAGTATCTGCCTGTATTTCTTAGCATCGAGGACACCATTGATCCTGACCAAATCTCCAACTCCATTTGCAGAAATATAGCCCCAAACTTGCAAGGAATCTCCACCATGCTTCACTGTTGCCTGCAGACACTCAATATTGTATCGCTCTCCAGCCATTCCCGAACCAACTGCCTTTTACTACAGCCAAGTATTTCAAAATTTGACTCATCAGTCCAGAGCACCTGCTGCCATTTGTTTGCACCGCAGTTCCAAATATTGATTTGATTTGGATATTGATTTTGATTTGATTTGGATTTATTTTCTGTTCATTTATTTTTCTACTATCACTTCTATTTCTGAAAGCATTCTTGATTTACAGTATTTTTTTCACACCTGTCTAAAACTTTTCCACAGTACTGTGTTTCTCAAGTATTTCTTTTATTTTGTCTTCTTTTATGAAAGCTTGCCCAATGTGCAAAACAGAAAATGACACTTTTTTCCAGTTGTTAAAAAGATATTTAAGCTACTTACAGATTTGGGGTTAAAGTATTGTTATATTTTTACAGATAGTTTGCAGAAAATATCAACATTGTAAAAAAACTGAACATATCAGACTGTATTTGCTATGTTTTTCCATTTGCATTTTTATCACTGGAGATGGGAGGGGGCTTATGATGTGTTTTGATAGCTGTCTGTACATCTGTCACCAATCAAAGCATAATAATATTTTCTGATAGATATCTTTACATTTACTTATTTGGAAAACATTTTTTTTGCTCCCTTGGGTATCTCCCAAACCCAGGTGTGCTGTATACACATGACATGAAGAGTAGAGAGCCTGTCACCCCAATGCCCCCTCCCCTAGGTCTTTTCATAATATGTGAGTAGATTCCAGGAGACATACAAAAATAGATAAAAGTATGAGATAGGTGATTAACAGCTTTTGGTGTGGTCCTAGTAACCAGAATATCCAGCAAACAAGCACTAAGGCCTAAGGTAAAATGATTACCAATAAGAACCCATATGGTTTACCTTAACACATTTATTATAAAAATATTTAATTTAGAACAACAATGAATATGGGCTCATATAAATAATTACATTTGTTAAATTAAACCACATTGGTAACCACTTTACCTTAGGAGTCTGCCTTAGGCCTTAGTGTTTATTTGGTAGCTCACAGTAGACTGGCTGATGTCTGAGCCAGAGGTGTCAAACTAGAATCTTCAAGGGTCTCATCTGATATGGATGAAGTAGTTTTTACTTTGTGAACCCATGCTACTTGAGAACTATCTACACCGTCCTGTGGAGATTCTGTCAAATACAGCAAAGATCCATTGGGTAAATCTAGGGAGAAACAACTCTCTTGAAATCAATATATATATACTATATATACTAGGGGTCGACGAACTATCAGTGCGGCCGATATGCACTTTACAGATGTTACAGATTTTGCTTCAAGGGGTTGTACCGGCATCACCCTGGTACCGTTCTTTAGAGCGGACGGTCGACTTTCTTGTAACAACAACCAATGCAGCTCAGCAGCCACTCGGCTGTTATTACAAGCAGCGGGAGGGCATATCCCCCCTCCCATCTCTCCGCCTGGGACTCCCGTCCCTTCGAGAGGCCTGAGCGACCAGCCGGAACGTCTGCTGGCTGGCCAAAGACCCGAACAGAGCAGATCGGCTTTGTTCGGGTCTCGGATCTAGTAACCCAGAAGCAATGTCATTACATCACTTCCAGATTACTGGCCTCCCAAAAGCGCCAGTTTTAAAAAATAGAAAGTATTCAAAAACGCTGATCTTGACGTTTTGAATACTTTCAAGTGCAGGGGAGGGGTTTGGGGGTCTTAATGACCCCGGATCCCTCCATAAAGAGTACCTGTATTGCCTATTACTGTCACTAGGGAAGTTTAAATCTACAGAATATCGGCACCTGATATCGGCTATTGGCCTGAAAGGTAGCTGAAAAATCAGTTTTGTATCAGCCCTGAAAAAACTATATCGGTCCCTAGTATAAACACTATATTAGCAAAAGTGTTGGGATGCCTGCCTTTACATGCACATGAACTTTAATGGCATCCCAATCTTAGTCCGTAGGGTTCAATATTGAGTTGGCCCACCCTTTGAATGCCTGGCTTGCAGTCTCTGCTCTAATTCATTCCAAAGGTGTTCTATCGGGTTGCAGGTCAGTCAAGTTCCTCCACTCCAAACTCGCTCATCCATGTCTTTATGGACCTTTGTGCACTGGTCCAAATCATTTAATGGAGGGGGGATTATGGGGTGGGATTGCTTTTCAGGGGTTGAGCTTAGCCCCTTAGTTCCAATGAAGGGAATTCTTAAGGCTGGGTTCACACCTATGCAAATTAGATGCGGGTTTCTCCGCATCCAATTCGCATAGCAGGAGAATGTGACTGGCTCCCTATGGAGCCGGTTCACATATCTCCGTTGTGGCTGTGGAGCGCACTGCACAAAAACGCTGTGCGTCTTTGGCTCCGTTTCAGGGCCGAATTCAGGCATAGAATCGGCCCTGATTCGTCCCTGAAATGGGGAATAGGGACGCACAGCACTCCTGTGCGATCTGCAGCGGGTTACAATGTGAACCCGGCCTAAGGCATCAGCATACCAAGACATTTTGAACAATTTCATGCTCCCAACTTTGTGGGAACAGTTTGGGAATGGCCGTTTCCTGTTCCAACATGACTGCGCACCAGTGCACAAAGCAAAGTCCATAAAAATATAGATGAGCGAGGTTGGGTTGGAGGAACCAGACTGACCTGCACAGAGTCCTGACCTCAACCCAATAGAGCACCTTTGGAATGGATTAAAGCGGAGACTGCGAGCCAGGCCTTCTCGTCCAACATCAGACCTCACAAATGTGCTTCTGAAAGAATGGTCAAACATTCCCAAAGACACACTCCTAAAACCTTGTGAACAGCCTTCCCAGAAGAGTTGAAGCTGTTATAGCTACAAAGGGTGGGCCAACTCAATATTGAACCCTACAGACTAAGACTGGGATGCCATTAAAGTTCATGTGCGTGTAAAGGCAGGCATACAAAATACTATTGGTAATATAGTGTATATATACAGTATCTCACAAAAGTGAGTACACCCCTCACATTTTTGTAAATATTTTATTATATCTTTTCATGTGGCAACACTGAAGAGATTATACTTTGCTACAATGTAAAGTAGTGAGTGTTCAGCTTGTATAACAGTGTAAATTTGCTCTCCCCTCAAAATAACTCAACACACAGCCATTAATGTCTAAACCACCGACAACAAAAGTGAATACACCCCTAAGTGAAAATGTGCAAATTGAGCCCAATTAGCCATTTTCCCTCCCCGGTGTTATGTGACTCATTAGTGTTACAAGATCTCAGGTGTGAATGGGGAGCAGGTGTGTTAAATTTGGTGTTATCACTCTCACTCTCTCATACTGGTCACTGGACGTTCAACATGGAACCTCATGGCAAAGAACTCTCTGAGGATCTGAAAAAAAGAATTGTTGCCCTATATTAAGATGGCCTAGGCTTTAAGTAGATTGCTGAAACCCTGAAACTGAGCTGCAGCACGGTGGCCAAAGCCATACAGCAGTTTAACAGGACAGGTTCCACTTAGAACAGGCCTCGCCATGGTCGACCAAAGTTGAGTGCATGTGCTCAGCGTCATATTCAGAGGTTGTCTTTGGGAAATAGATGTATGAGTTCTGCCAGCTTTGCTGCAGAGGTTGAAGGGGTGGGGAGGTCAGCCTGTCAGTGCTCAGACCACACACCACACACTGCATTAAATTGGTCTGCATGGTTGTCGTCCCAGATGGATTACGAAGATACATCTAGTAAAGATGATGCACAAGAAAGAATGCAAACAGTTTGCTGAAGACAAGTAGACTAAGGACAAAGATTACTGGAACCATGTTCTGTGGTCTGATGAGACCAAGATAAACTTATTTGGTTCAGATAGTGTCAAGCATGTGTGGCGGCAACCAGGTGAGGAGTACAAAGACAAGTGTGTCTTGCCTATAGTCAAGCATGGTGGTGGGAGTGTCATGGTCTGGGGTTGCATGAGTGCTGCTGGCACTGAGGAGCTATAGTTTATTGAGGGAACCATGAATGCCAACATGTACTGTGACATACTGAAGCAGAGAATGATCCCCTCCCTTCGGAGACTGGGCCGCAGGGCAGTATTCCAACATGATAGCGGCCCCAAACACACCTCCAAGATGACCACTGCCTTGCTAAAGATCTGAGGGTAAAGGTGATGGACTGGCCAAGCATGTCTCCAGACCTAAACCCTATTGAGCATCTGTGGGGCATCCTCAAATGGAAAGCGGAGGATCACAAAGTCTCTAACATCCACCAGCTCTGTGATGTCATCATGGAGGAGTGGAAGAGGACTCCAGTGGCAACCTTTGAAGCTCTGGTGAACTCCATGCTCAAGAGGGTTAAGGCAGTGCTGGAAAATAATGGTGGCCACACAAAATATTGACACTTTGGGCCCAATTTGGACATGTTCACTTAGGGGTGTACTCACTTTTGTTGCCAACGGTTTAGACATTAATGGCTGTGTGTTGAGTTATTTTGAGGGGATGGCAAATTTACACTGTTATACAAGCTGTACACTCACTACTTTACATTGTAGCAAAGTGTAATTTCTTCAGTGTTGTCACATGAAAAGATATAATAAAATATTTACAAAAATGTGAGGGATGTATTCACTTTTGTGAGATACTGGGGGTTATTTACAAAAGGCAAATCCACTTTGCACTCTAAATCTAAGGGGTAGATCTGAAATGAGTGGAAGCTCTGCTGATTTTATCATTCATTCATATGCAAGCTAAAATGCTGTTTTTTATTTTCCTTGCATGTCCCCCTCGGATCTACAGTGACTTTACTTCCAAGTGCACTTTCAGTGCAAAGTGGATTTTCCTTTAGTAAATAACCCCCACTGTATATTCCATAATGTTGGGTGAAAATAAGTATTTTTGTAGGTGTCTTTAAAATTCTTCCATAAGATTATTGTATAAGTAAATATGTGACAAATTAGCATTTACCTTGGGTGTTTAGGTGCCCACACGTAGTTGGATCATCCAATCATATCTATAAAAAAATCATGTGCATTTGTATTTCTTGATCTCTTTCCAGCACTCTTTTTTTCATTTGAATTGAAGAGAAAAAGATTAGACAGACTGAAGCAATGTTCATTCATTTTCAATGTGGTTGTGTAAAGAATACTTTTCAGTCAATCCCTATGGAGCATGCAAAAATCAATCAAATGAACATTTTTGTGATAACAGTTGTAATTCTGGTTGTAATCTGGGTTGAATCGATGTGTGTGTATGTGCGTGTGTGACTAGCATTAATTTGCCATTCTGACGATTCTTTAAAACTTTTTTTTTCATGCATTTAATTCTATAACCACATTTCAGATAATTGCTTTATTGTTAATAACTCCAAAAACTGGAAATATTGTTTAAGTGATGACCTGCAAATACTTTCCATTTTAAGAAGGTGTACAGTAATTCGCAGTGCTTTAGAGCATTTAATCTGAAAATGTGAGTCCTGTTAATTTCTCAGTGGGGGAGTGCAATCTAGATGCATAAACCAATGACATGCAATTTCACCTCTGCTATATGCTACCCATTGTATGCTGGCAGGACCACTGATGGCAGACAGGGTGAAAGCTTCTTTAAAATTAACATTTCCATTACCCACGCATGTACACATAATGTCACCTTCAACATCACAATCTGCTCTATAAATGGTCCAAACACATGCTTCCTTCCTCTAAAACATTCAGCCTATGCAGAATAAATAGTGTTGGTACTGGAATGCACATGTTTACATTTTGTCAAAAGTCCACAGCTAAGCACTAATTTCTATTTCTAATTGCTCCCCCTGGCTGCTGATGTTTGCTTACTGTGAACCATCTGTGTATTGTAGTGTGCTGCATTGTAAAAAAAAATGCTGTATGACCAGTTTAATATGTGTGCAGAGCAAAGGGAGGACTAGTCAAAAATCAGCTGCTAACGCAACACAAGTTGGTGTGCAAATACTGCATGTTATGGCATTGAGAATGGTATGACCCCTTAGATAACCCTTAGTGCTCTGAAAATTCTTTTTCGTGTATTTTTCTAATTTTGTAAAACAAAGATCGTGTAACATTTTCTGTCCACCCCCTATTTTATAGACTTGTACTGTAAGAGCAGTAAGGCAAAAAAAATGTGTGTCACTGCAACGTAGAAAAATGAGTCAGAGTATGTAATTAACACATTACAGGATTCTCAGTGGTCTGAGTGCAAGGTGTAACAAAGATGCAGCCTGCAGTACCTACAGTGCCATGAAAAAGTATTCATACCCCATTGAAATTGTCCACATTTTGTCATGTTACAACCAAACACATAAATGTATTTTATTGGGATAGACCAACACAAAGTAGCACATAATTGTGAAGTGGAAGGAAAATAATAAATGGTTTTCAACATTTTTTTCAAATAAATATGTTAAAAGTGTGGCGTCCATTTGTATTCAGCCCCCCTATGTGAATATTTTGTAGAACCACCTTTTGCTGCACTTACAGCTGCAAGTCTTTTTGGGTATGTCTCTACCAGTTTTTCACATCTAGAGAGTGAAATGTTTGCCCGTTCTACTTTGAAAAATAGCTCAAGCTTTGTTAGATTGGACGGAGAGCATCTGTGAACAGCAATTTTCAAGTCTTGCCACAGATTCTAAATTGGATTTAGGTCTGGACATTGTCTGGGCCATTCTAACACATGAATATGCTATGAGCTACCCTGTATGTTTAGGGTTGTTGTCCTGCTGGAAGGTGAACCTTCGCCCCAGTCTCAAGTCTTTTGCCGACTCGAACAGGTTTTCTTCTAAGTTTGCCCTGTATTTGGCTCCATCCATCTTCCCATTGACTCTGATGCTGCGTACACACGAGTGGAATGTCCGTCAGAAAAAGTCCGATGGGAGCTTTTCATCATATATTCCGACCTTGTGTATACCCATTCCGACTTTTTCCATCGGACTTAGATAGTGAACATGTTCTATATATTTCCGACGCAACTAATTACTATCGTAAAAAACGCTCGTCTGTATGCTGTTCCGATGCACCAAAAACAACGCATGCTCTGAAGCAAGTACGAGACGGAAGCGTTCGGTCTGGTAAAACTAGCGTTCGTAATGGAGATAGCACATTCCTCAGGCTGCAAATTCTGTGATCTTTTAATGCAGCGCATTCTTTTGTGCTTTATAATGCTAGAATAATTAATTTTTTTGCTGCTGATATTCACACAGAGTTCTCACAAACTTATTTCTTTATTATTTCTCGTGATCTCATGACTAATATTTTATTTTTTTTTTATTTATTTTTTTTAAAGCCAGGTCTCCATAATAATGTTTAGAGTTATTTTGTATAGTTATCTTTTTTATTATTTTTCTTTCATCAAGATCTCCTTTTTTTTGGATTATTGAAAAATTATTTTCTAGTGATCTCCATAATTTTTTTTTTTTGTGTGTGTCAAGTTACCACAATAACATTATTATCTTGTATTTTTTAACCTCTAGGAGGCTGGTTGGTGTCCCTTGTTAATTTGACATTGTATTTTTGAAATGTACCTGCCTACTCACAAACAAACTGTCCTATTTTTAGAAAAACACATAGGCAAGTATTTTCAGAAAATAAAATATCCATTTATTCTGGGTAACAAAATAAAGAGGAAGGCAATGCTGGAGAAACTTTTGGAATTTACGAAGCCTTTTGGCCCCCCAGGGCAGACATCAAGTCTGTGGAAAATAAAATTGTTATCTTGAAGAGTCCATATAATTTGGAGCCCGATCTGGTCCAGGACTCCCAGAGATCAGGACCAGCAGCAGATGACATATATGTCCCCAGGCTGTGGTACTACACCAGCCTGCGTCTTCTGTCACACCAGACTGAACCCAGGCCATCACTTACTTCTCTTCACTGCAGCCTTCCCTCCACGCTTCCCTGCAGCCTTCCCTGCAGCCTTCCTTGGAGGCTGTGGCTCTGATGGTGGACTTCTGGCAGGAGAAGGAGGATGGGCGAGCTTATATATGTGGCTGTTCTCAGTCAGCTGGCCCCTCAACCTCTTCTGAAGGACCTCACCAAAAATCCCTCACAGAGGAAGCGTTGGCCCTCCTCCAATTTCATCAATCTAGTGGCTAGATAGCAGCCATAGGCCTCTTCAGAGTCGGGGGGGCTTCTGAGGACATCACTTGCTTCCCTAATGAGTCCCAGTGCTGCCTCCTCCGCGATCGTCCCCTTCCTGGGCCTTTTTGTTGTAAGGCGGAGGGAAGGCACCTGGGATTGGGTGAGGTTCCTACTGGGCCCAGCCACCTCCTGGCTGATACTGGGCCCGCCCACCTCCTGGCTGACACTGGGCCCGGCCACCTCCTGGCTGACACTGGGCCCGGCCACCTCCTGGCTGACACTGGGCACGGCCTCATCCTGCCTGCCACTTTCCAGACCCTCCTCCTGGCTGAGCTCATCCTGTGTATAAAAAAGGGACATAGTTTTAGTTTTTGCTTCATCAATCACACACAATTTTTAGCTCATGACTTGCAAATTGAATGTTAATAAATAGAAAAGAATATAATTCTGACCCCAGCATTTTTCATTCTTGTCCCAAACATTTTTGGCCACTACTGTCTATTGATATGTAAATCTCTTTGTTTTAAATCAATTATTTGTTATCAATTCTAACATCTAGTTGACATCATTAATATTAGGACAATAAATATGTCTAAAAATAATATACCTGGCTCCAGCTGGGCGCAACCACCAGGATGGAAGGCCCAGGTTGTTCCTCATCAGCCTCTGCTGGGGTTGAGGGAAGGGTGGAGGGAAGGCTGCAGGGAAGGGTAGAAAGTGATTCCCTGGTTTCAGTCTGGTCGTCCAGAAACCGCAGTTTGTTGAAGTACCACAGCCTGGGTACATTCACTTGCGCTGCTGCTGCTCCTGATCTGAGTGATTTATGGATCTTATTATGCTCCTTCTTGTACGTGTTCCTCAAGATCCCAATTTTCTTTTCCAAGAACAGGATGGTTGCATCGGGGACCCATGTCTTCACAAATTCCAGAAGTTTCTCCAGCATTGACCTCCTAGCTTGTTTATTATAATATAAGCTGTGTTTCACCTCCCACAAATTCCTCATCTCCCTGTACCTGTCTATGAAACTGGCCAGGAATTCTGGGTTCTTAAAGTGATTTATATTTCCTGTAAGACAGTACACAAGACAAAAACACTAATGTCAGCCTAAACTCTCATAATCTTATCCCAATATAGGCCTCAATCTTGAAGCAGTATAGGCCACTGATGTACCAAAGTTAAGATGTTACCTTCGTTAAAACGTTCGTCCTCCTTTCTCAGCACACCTAACGTACGTACGACACACGCATGTTAACTTTATATACACTGCGCATGCGTGAAACTCCACCCACGTCGCCCTCCCCTGATGTTCTTTCTAGAGTATTCCCCACCCTTTCTCTTCGGCGCGCAGTAGGAGCAACATGGCGGAGACACAGCAGGTGTGTGTTACTAATTCCAGTAACGAGGAGGAAAGCCCGGAGGCAGAAACGTCCCGATCCCGGAGGCAAAGATTTAAGGCCTCAAATATGTCCTTTGGTGAGATGGTGAAGATGGTAGACATCTTGAGGACGACCGACTATGATGGGAAGTATGGACCGTACCTAAACCCAAATGTGAGAAAGGCCATGATCATGATTAAAGTTGTGAAGAGTCTACACATGAATTTTCGTGTACGACGATCCAAGGAGCAATTGAGGAAACGCTGGTCAGACCTGAAACTGAGGGAGCTGGATCAGTACAGAAGGATCAAGAAAGTGCTTTGAAAAATTCATTATTTCTCCTGTGTTATTATTATTAGTATTATTATTATTACTTGCATGCTGCTCCATGTGCTTTTATTTACTGTAGGACATTTTAAAATGGCGACTTTCATGCTCGTGGGCACAGTAATCGGTCGTAGCAAACATTGCTCGCTCATTAAATACGATGTTTTGGGCAGATACAGGTTAAATACATTTGGTCATGTCTATTTGTTTAAAAATAAGTTTTGTACATTGCTGTCTAGATGTGTTTGTAACTAGAATGGAATGCAAGCGTGATTCAGTGTAATGTAAGGAGAGGACACTCAGCAGCTGTTTACACATCTGGACTCAGGAGCACTACTAGTGTGGGACACAAGAACAAACTTTTTAAGGTGTCCCACACAGGTGCTCCGGTGGATACTTGGGGTGTCTCCATGTGTGAAAATTGTCAGAAAAAGGTAAGTATTCCAGCTTTGGTAAGGTAAAGAAATCATGTCTTCAGCTTGGGACTCTGCCCAAAACAGACAATTGTACCCCACTTCCCAGCAATGTTTCATATTCCTATTTCTGGACTCAAATATCTGTGTGCTAAGTATACGTTTTGTTTCATTCTCATAGGGGAGAAAAGACTCGGAGGACACCACTCAGAGGACACCAGGAACCCCCTACCTCAGAAAGAAGGGGAACTCAGAATAACACCACACCCCGAGGATCTGGAGGAAGGAGAGGTGGAGGAAGTCGGTGAGATTGTCACCACAACAGGTGAGTGTCTGACACCCCAGCTTCAGGTAATATATATATGCCTGCATATTTATAATACATGTTTTTACTCACATTTTTAGATGATGAGCTGGTTGAAGAGCAAGCTGAACATTTCACAAGTGACAGCGCACAAAGGCTAATCCAGGACATCATGGTGTGGAATGGTGAAATTGACATCATAAGGAATAAACTCAATGTCATAGAACAACAAATGAAGAACATGATTGATGTGTTGGGGAGAATCTGAATTTCTTCAAAATGCCACCATTTTAACATTTGTTGGACTTTACAAAAACTTTTTTTGACATTTTAAAAGCCAAATTTTTAAGATGCAGGGGATATCAATGTACGCGTTTTGTGGGTTACCACCCCTTCCTCGTACTCTAGTAGGTGAGAGGAAGGAGTTGCACCCCCAAAACACTTCCATTGATCCCCAATGATGGGAGATAGCACATGTTCACATTAGGCATGGGATCAGGAGGGAAATACACATTTTGACTCCCAAATTGTGTGCATCTTCAAGATTTGGCTTTTACAGGGGTGACATCACCCCATCTGATGAAGGCATTATCAAGACATTTTTGACACTATAATGTCTGATATTGCCTTCAGTTTTTCTATGTTGAACTTTGTAAGTTCCAGGGTTGGGTATGTTATGTTTAGAAACATGCGTGTTTATAACCAAAAAAAAAAAAAAAATTTTAAAAACTTGAGAAAAAAAAATATTTTACAGCAAAATTTTATAACGCATGTGTGAATGTGCACAGAGTAAAAAGTTTGCTAATCAATAATGTGTGGCTTCTTCTTTCAATGCTCAATACCAGTTTTTGAAGTAATTTTGTGTTTACAATGACAATGGGACTTATTTACTAAAGGAAAATCCACTTGGCACTACAAGTGCACTAGGAGAACCTAGGATTTAGCCAAAAAGAAACACAAGCAATAAAGAAAAATCAAGATTTTATCAGATTTTTTTTTTTATTAAAAAAATATTTACACATTGTCTGGCATAGTAATGGCCCCCCTACCCGTAAAATAATTTACATATTTCTGCCGAATTTCACGGGCGCTTTGGGGTGCCAAGCCAGGACGGCCAGTATCCAGGCCCGTCAGGGGATTTGCAGGAAGTCCGGCCTCAGGCCCAACTGAGGCAAGATAATTGTGGGCATTTTTCTTTAAAAATTGTGCAATATGCAGCAGGATAAGATGATGTGGTTGATTTTGTAGTCCTCCATGTGTATTGCTGTCAGAAACAGGCGGAACCGGCTGGCCATTATCCCCAAGGCATTCTCAACGACTCCTCGGGCCCTGGCCAGCTGGTAGTTAAAAACCCTCCTCTCTGGGGTGAGGGTCCTCTGGGGGAATGGCCTCATCATGTGCCCGCCCAGACCGAATGCCTCATCAGCAATAAAGACAAACGGGAGTCCTTCAATGTTGTCCGCAGCAGGTGGCAATGCCAGGCCACCAGTCTAGAGACATTGGTAGAACTCGGTCTGGGTGAAGACTCCTCCATCTGACATCCGGCCATTCCTCCCCACATCCACATAGAGGAACTCATATTGTGCCTTCACCACCACCATCAACACTATACTATTAAACCCCTTATAGTTATAATAGTAAGACCCCGAATGGGGTGGTAACACGATGTGGACGTGCTTCCATCTATAGCCCCTCCACAGTTGGGAAAGTCCCAATGGTCGGCAAAATGGGATGCCACAGTCTGCCATTCCTGTGGCGTTGAAGGAAACTGTGGAGTCAAAACAGAAAAAAATGAGTACTTTTGCACATAACATTGCAAGCAAATTAGACAAAAACATTCTTGCCCAACATCAGTATAACATTTATTTCAAGGAGTATTTAAAGACAAAAATATAAGGTCCACTTATCAGATTCCTCACCCCCTCTCATGGCCCATTGTAAAAATTTTAGGGGGGGGGTCGAGCTGAGTTTGGGGCACAAAAAAAAGCCTATGGCACTCTGCCTGAATTTAAGGACAACAATAACATTTGTACACATTTTAGGGGGTGTTTTGGGTAAAGCACTACAATGGAGCTGACAAAATACATTGTTAAGTGACTAGGTGTATATGGGCCTAGGATAGCATGCTGGGGAGGTTAGTGAAGGCAAATATACATGTAGGCCAAAAAAGGAGCATTAAAAGATTACAGCATGCATGAGGACAAAGGGGACATTCACAGTATATTACAATCATGGTAATTATGGAATGATGAAAGAAATACAATACATTAGCAAACATTAAATACATAGAATGTGATGTTAAAGGAGAAAACTTACCTTAATATAGTCCTTCTGCAGGACCTGAATGAAGGCAGAATAGGTCTCTGGAATAATGATCCCCAGAGCCTGGGGGAGATGCCTGTCGATAAACTGAGGTCCTGCAGGCTTCTCCCAGTCGCCAAGTACCGCAATGTGGCGACTAGCCTCTGCTCCGGAGTGATGGCTTGCCTCATGCAGGTATCCTGCCTGCTAATATAAGGGGTCAGTAAAGCCAAGAGACGGTGAAAAACAGGGTCCGTCATCTTGAGAAAGTTCCTGAAATCATCAGGATTATTCTTCTGGATCTCACGAAGCAAAGGCATATGAAAGAATTGGTCACGCTGGAGCAACCAATTCTTGGTCCAGGAACTCCTCCCCACCCTTTTCATGGACTGGGCTTGGGGCAAAGCAAAAACCCCAACACCAAGCCCCCACACAGCACGAACTCTACGACGAGTACATCCCTGCAACATGGCTTCAAAACGGTCGGCTGGTCAGAACGAACTAACAGAACGCACTGAAGAACAGCAAGGCCTGTGAAGAGCGAGCTGAAAATCAGAAACGAGCAGACAAGAACACACTGAAAACTAAATGCGAACTGACTATACGCACTGAAAACCAGATACAAACCCACAAGCACAAACTTAACGGCCTGAACAGCATGAATGCTGAAAAGCGTGAATCGTCTCTCACCAAACTTCTACTAACATGAGATAAACACAAGATTAGCAGAAGGAGCCCAAAGGGTGGGCACTGGCTATTGCACTTCCTTTTTCTAGTCCCGTCGTTTGTGTTGTACATCCCCGCGTTCTTAACGGTTGGAATTTGGTGTAACCGTGTGTATGCAAGACAGCTTCAGCGGAATTCCATCGGAATTCCGTTGGAGAAACCTTCAGAGTTTATTCTGACGGCAAAACCGCTCGTGTGTACGCGGGATGACTAGCTTCCCTGTCCCTGCTGAAGGAAAGCATCCTGACAACATGATGATGCCACCACCATGTTTCACGGTGGGGATGGTGTATTCAGGGTGATGCGCAATGTACGTTTTTCGCCACACATAGCTTTTTGCTTTTAGGTCAAAAAGTTACATTTTGGTCTCATCTGATCAGAGCACCTTCTTCCACATGTTTGCTGAGTCCCCCACATGGCTTCTTGCAAACTGCAAATGGGATGACTTATGGCTTTCTTTCAACAATGGCTTTCTTCTCGCCACTCTTCCATAAAGGCCAGATTTGTGGAGTGCACAAATAATAGTTGTCCCGTGGACAGATTCCCCCACTCGAGCTGTGGTTCTCTGCAGCACCTCCAGCATTACCATGGCTTGGCTGCTTCTCTGATTAATGCTCTCCTTGCCTGGTCTGTCAGTTAAGGTGGACGGCCATGTTTTGGTAGGTTTGCAGTTGTACCATACTCTTTACATTTTTGCATGATGGATTGAACAGTGCTCCGAGAGATGTTCAAATCATGGGATTGTTTTTTATTACCTAACCCTGCTTTAAACTTCTCCACAACTTTATCCCTGACCTATCTGGTGTGTTCCTTGGCCTTCATGATGCTTTTTGTTCACTTAGATTCTCTATTAAACCTCTGAGGGCTTCACAGAACAGCTGTATTTATACTGAGATTACATTACCCACAGGTGGACTGTCACATGAACATCAGAACATTGCCCAATGCATCACACTGTCTCTGCCAACTTGCCTTCTTATACCGCATCCTGGTGCCATCTCTTCCCCAGGTAAGTGAACCGCACGCACCCGGGCCATCCACAAAGAAAACGTGATTCATCGGACCAGGCCACCTTCTTCCATTGCTCCGTAGTCCAGTTCTGATGTTCATGTGACCATTGTAGAAGCTTTTGTCTGCGGACATGGGTCACCATGGGCTTCACAGCCCCATACACAACAAACTATGGTGCCCATTTTTTTCTGCTTTCACCACTTCAACTTCATGTACAACATGTTCACTTGCTTTACCTGTTATAATGTTATGACTGATCGGTGTATAGTGACCATTTTATGTCTGGGGGGTCACAGTGCTTTTTAGACGTATTTGTGGTAACATGCCACTTTTGAAAAGAAGGGTTACCAAGTGTCTCATACATAAAAATTGCCTTTGGTTTTCATGTTCTTCAAGTATAACTTAATTGAGAGGACAGGCTTTCTTCTCTAATTGGTTCATTGAGGGTTGGTGCAACTGTCTCATAATCTGGTTGTAATTCTGACTCCTGTTGAGATGCATCTGCTATACTTTCTTCCTCAGTTTCCCTGGAGGACTCCAAAACTACATCTGTCAGTTCATGGCTTTCCAACTGTTAACATGTAACTAAAGGAAAAATGTATTTATTTCATTTTGGATAGAGTAAAGGAGGGTTATAACCCCCGTCATTTTGTTTTTGTTGTTCTCTGTATCCTATTTTGGAGATTTCCCTTCCCTTCCAGTCCCATAGCCAAAACAGGAAGCGAGAGGAAAACGCTCCAAAGTGAGGGGATCTTGGTGTGTCACCAGAACTTGTGTCCCCATTGAAAGATTTCCACCATGTATTAGTGTTCTAATGTCAACCCAAAATTTGGGATATTCTTTTACTTTCACTTGCCATGATAACTGTAAACATGACCAATAGAAAGGATCTCCCTAATGGGGGCACAGTAATCAATAAAAACTGACAGGGATTCTAATTCCTCTCCACTCTATCCAAAACTAAAAGGAAAAAAAAATGTTGTCTTTTGTTACACTTTAAGCTGAAAAATTAGAGTTACTAGGATAGAGTTCAGATTTAGATTGCAATTCAGGATCTATGCATTCACAGTTTTTTTTTCACAATTATTTATTGGATTGTATCTGTTTGTAGATTGCAATTAATAAATATATTGTAATTTTTAAGATAAGGGTGAAGTTCCTGTTTAACACATTGAGACCTTTAACTTTACTGTGAGGACTTTTGGCTATTCTTAGAGGCAACTCTTTATGCTTGTTTTTTTTAAGACCATTTATCAGCTTACTGTTAATGTGGTGCTTCCATGTCATCATCATCATCTAAGTAAAAAAAATAGATTCACTGGTACATGAGGTATTCTGCCATATAAAAGAAAGAAAGAACGGCACATAGCCAGTTATATCATACCTTGCACAATTTTATGCATGGACTATCTGTGGAAAATACTCTGGCTACTAGGCTTTCTTTTCCTCCTCCTAATGTACAAAGCATTTGCAATAATGTTCTATTCAGTCTCTCAATTGGGGTTCTTTCAGGATGATATGGCATTGTCCTAAAATGTGTTATTCCAGGCAATTGTCTCAATCTTCTGAAAGTTTGGTTTTCAAATTCTATACCCAAAGCATTGTATATTTTTTTAGGATACCAAAATCTGGAAAATAAGTAAATGAAAATCTCTGCTGCCATTTTTTCTTAATTTTCTGCATGTAGGGTAGGGCTGTGCCAAGCAAGTGAAGTGATTTTTAATGACGAGTATGTATTCTGAACCACCATTGCTCTTCTCTAGGTGAAGAAAATCCACTAAGGCATGTTCAAAAAGAGCACTCAATTTTTTTTATTTTTTATTTAAAGATGGCAATTAAAAGTAAACGGCAAGCAGCTGGTGTGCCAAGAAACAATACAGTCAACAGGGTAATAACATTAAATGTAAATACCACAGTCCAACAGTATCTGCATATAAGACTGAAAAAGGCAGGAATGTGAATTCAATAAAGACTGCAAAACATCTAAAAAAAATAGAATCTAATAATGAATGAATGTATATTGAACGGCGCCCAGCCGTGACAAAGTGTATCCGTTTTTGAGCTTAGAAAAAGGTTATGAAGGAAAGGAGAGGGGAGAATAGAGAGGAGGAGGAAGGAAAGGAAAGAAGGAGCACTAGATTTTAATCACCTCAAATGAGCTCTTTCTGGCACCAATGGATGCTTTTGTTTCTGGCATGTTTTAGTGACATTGGAGTTGATTTACTAAAGGCAAATAGACTGTTCACTTTGCCTAGCTGGATGCAGCATTGGTCCGATTCTGCATCTGTCCCCCCCGCTGGCTCTAACAATGAGAACCAAGCTCACTGGAGCTCTGGGCTGTGGAGGGGGTGGGAGCAGCCGACTTGCGATCTTGTCCGAGACCGGACCGACTCTGTGACGACAGCTGACAGTGTGCCTCAGCCCGCTGTCAGCTGAAAATGGGTCACAGGAGTGCAGAATGGACTGCACTCCTGTGATCCGCAGGAGAAGTACAGGCAAACAAGCTTTGGCTGTACTTCTCCTTTAATGTTGTGAAATTTTGTTTAGCAAATACCCAATCACCTGTAAGAAAAAAAAAAAAGGTAAAAAAAACCTCAGCATATTTGTTTGCACATGATTAGATGATGGAAATCCTCAGAGCTTCATCTCATTCACGAAGCCCTGTGAAAAATTCCCCTGCACAGTGCAACTTCCCTTGCAAAGTGAACAGTCTATTTTCCTTAACCACTTAAGGATCAGTTGTTTACATGTTTACATGTTTACAACAGGTTTTTTTTGCTAGAAAATTACTTAGAACCCCCAAACATTATATATGGCGGTCATTGCAATACTTTTTTTTTGCACCGTATTTGCGCAGCGGTCTTATAAGCGCACTTTTTTTGGAAAAAAAATCACTTTTTTGAATAAAAAAATAAGACAACAGTAAAGTTAGCCCATTTTTTTTTTATATTGTGAAATATAATGTTATGCCAAGTATATTGATACCCAACATGTCATGCTTCAAAATTGTGTCCGCTCGTGGAATGGTGTCAAACATTTATCCTCAAAAATCTCCATAGGCGACATTTAAAAAATTCTACAGTTTGCATGTTTTGTGTTGAGGTCTAGGGCTTCATTATTGCTCTCGCTCTACCGGTCGCGGCGATACCTCACATGTGTGGTTTGACCACCGTTTTTATATGCGGGCGCTACTCGCGTATGCGTTCGCTTCTGCGCGCGAGCTCGTCGGGACAGGGTTTTTTTTTTAAATGTTTTATTTTTATTATTTATTTTACATTATTTTATTTTTTTTACACTGTTTAAAAAAAAAAAAAAAAAGTGTCACTTTTTTTCCTATTACAAGGAATGTAAATATCCCTTGTAATAGAAAAAAGCATGACAGGACCTCTTAAATATGAGATCTGGGGTCAAAAAGACCTCAGATCTCATATTTACATTAAAATGCAATAAAAAAAAAAAAGTCATTTAAAAAAATGACATTGAAAAAAATATGCCTTTAAGAGGCGTGGGCAGAAGTGACGTTTTGACGTCGCCTCCGCCCAGCAGTGTCATGGAGATGAGTGGGCGCCATCTTAGCCTCACTCGTCTCCAGGCACAGGACGGAGACCGACGCGATCGCCTCCGCCGCTACCAACGGCCCTGGTAAGCGGCGGAGGGCATCGGATCGCGGTGGGGGAGCCCCTCTTCCGCCACCGATAAAAGTGATCTCGCAGTGAATCCGCTGCAGGGACCACTTTTATCAGAAAGCCGGCCGCCGCACGAAAACGGGGATACTGGGGTTATGGCCGCTAGCTGCGGCCATAACCGCGGTATCCCCCTTCAAAGTTTGGACGTACATCGTCGTGCGGCGGTCCGGAAGTGGTTAAGTAAATCAATCCCATAGTGTTGCTGAACTGAGAACATATGCTAATAGACCGTTATCTGTATAGACTGTAAAAGAGGGTGCATAGTGCAGGTAGTTTTTATACTTGTCACATACTTTTAGACTTGTCACAAATAGCCCACTTTAAGGCTAGAAGTTCTAATTTATCCAATTGCAAATGGTAGTTTTTGTCACTGGATATCAGTGTTTTGAACAATTGCCTATATTGTTTACTTGATGTTGATAAAGCACTGCGCCTAGATGTCAGGGCTAGGCTTAGCCCTTCCTTCTCTGAGCTGGCCGCTCAGCTGTCAGCTAATTGCCAGCTCCCATCTCTCTCCACAGTTACCCATCTGTTGATTCTGCTCGTCAGTCCTGCCTACTTAGTCATCCAGCTCACTTGATCTCTGCCTTCGCCTTTGTCAACATCACAGAGACTTTCTCCTGCGTTCCTGTTGAAGACTTGCTCGGTTGACGTTCCTTCTGGCTCCTGATCCTGCTTGCTGTACTACTACGTTTATCTCTGGCTCTCATTTGCTTGGCTGACTACCCGATTCGGTTACTGAACTCTGGCTTTTTTTGACTACACCTACTCTGTTTACCTTATTATTATTATTATTATTATTATTAAATAAGTGTGATTTAACTTTACTTCTGTCTCGGTCTGATCCATGGTTCCTGATAGTAGGCGAAGACCATGAATTCAAAAGATACAGTCAATCCACTTGTTGGTAATATTTTTTCCAGATTGGATGAGAAAGATCACCGCATGGATCAGTTTGCCATAGTGTTACAAACGCTCCTGAGTCGCATGGCTCACCTGGAAACTCCCACTGTGGCTGCTCCGGTACAACCTGAGTTGCAAGCTGTCCCTGCTGCTGTGCCAGTCTCTGTGCAGGCACCCACCTCGAGTATTACCTCTGTAAGAGGTATGTCTGGTTCTGCTCCACTTCCCCAGCCATTTGGGGGCGATCCAGTTCAATGCAGAGGGTTTCTCAACCAGGTTGAGATTTACTTTGAGATGCTGCCCTAGGCGTTTCCCACGGACAGAAGCAAAGTACGTTTCGTGATATCTTTGCTTTCTGAGAGAGCCTTGGCCTGGGCAAACTCTCTATGGGAGACACAAAAACCTGTTGTCTTGAGTTACCCTGACTTTGTGGCCTCCTTTAAAGCGCCTCATGTCCATCAAACAGAGTACGAGAACTGTTGCCGACTATGCCATTGAATTGCCTACTCTCGGCAGCAGAGGTTGCTTGGAAAAATGAGGCCCTCGTGGCTGCTTTTTCTCATGGTCTCTCGGATTCCATAAAGGATGAGATAGCAGCCTGAGATATACCCACTGAGCTGGAGAGGTTAATCACGTTTGCCATCCTCATTGACTCCAGACTCAGAGAAAGACTCTCTTTTAAGGAGCACTTGCGGAAGCCTCCTGTACATTTGCCTTCGAGCTTTGCAGTCCCACCCGTGCCTCCCTCACCTCCCATGCCTCCTGGTACAGAGTCGGTCAGCGAAGATGAACCCATGCACTTGGGCTTCACGCATCTCTCTGCGGATGAGAGTGCCTTTAGGAGGAGGGAGAGATTGTGCCTTTATTGTTGCCAGGCAGGTCACTTTTTGAAGTCTTGTCCTACCCGTCCAGGGAACGCCCAAACCTTGAGGTCCTGTCATGGACAGACCTTAGATGGCGTTGTTTCGTCCCCAGTTATCCAGAAGGATAAGCCCCTGGTTTCGGTCACCCTTTCTTGGGCTGAGTCGCCCATCGAGATACAGGCTCTAATCGACTCTGGGGCTGCAGGCCTGTTCATTGATGCTGCCTTTGTATCGCAGCACTCGATTTTGCTGGAGCTGCGTGACACTCCACTTGCCATTGAGGCTCTTGGTGGGAGACCTCTACAGCCTGCCCATGTGACTCATGAGATGGTTCCATTGTCCATGGTCGTAGGGGCTCTTCACCTCACCTAGGTTTCCGCTGGTTATTGGTTATCTTTGGTTACAGAGGCACAACCCCTCTTTTGATTGGCTCCGTGCTGAGGTTCTCTCCTGGTCACCACAATGCAGTGAGACATGCTTCCAGAAGGTAGCCAAGGTCCTGTGCACCTCTTCACTCTTCTCCCTGCCGGAGGAGTACCGCAATTTTAGCGATGTCTTTGACAAAGTTCAAGCCGGTAGTTTGCCTCCACACTGATTGTGCAATTGACCTTCAACCTGGTGCCATACCCCCTCGTGGCCGGGTTTACCCTTTGTCGGTCTTGGAGGATAAGGCCATGGAGGAGTATGTTGCAGACGCACTTTCTCGAGGTTTCATCCGCAAATCCTCCTCCCCTGCTGGTGCTGGTTTCTTCTTTGTGAAGAAGAAGAGCTGTGAACTGATACCTGTATTGATTATTGGGGTCTCAATTGTTTCACGATTAAGAATGCCTACCCGATTCCGTTGATTACAGAGTTGTTTGACCGCCTCAAGGGAGCAATGGTTTTCAAGAAGCTTGATTTGAGAGGGGCATACAATCTCGTGTGGATTAAGGAGGGTGACGATTGGAAAACTGCGTTTAATACCAGAACAGGCCATTATGAGTACCCCGTAATGCCTTTGTAACATCCCGGCAGTTTTCCAGGAATTTATTAACGATGTCCTCCGAGATTTGTTGCAGTTATGTGTGGTGGTTTATCTCAATGATATCCTCATATTTTCCAAGTCCCTGGAGAGCCACAACACAGTCTGTCGTGTGCTTCAGAAACTAAGAGAAAACTATCTCAATTGTAAACTGGAGAAGTGCGAGTTTCATTGTGAACAGGTTAAATTCCTGTTCACAATGTCAATGTCATTTCCGCTACTGGTTTTTTGATGGACCCAGAGAAACGATCGGCAGTCCTACAGTGGCCCCGACCCGTGGGTTTACGTCCTCTGCAGCATTTCCTGGGCTTTGCCAACTATTATCGGAATTTATTCGTAACTTCTTCTCTCTGGTCAAGACCCTGACTGATATGACCAGAAAGGACGGTAACCCACAGAGTTGGTCTCCGGAGTCCATTAAGGCCTTTGAGAGTCTCAAGGCTGCCTTCGTTTCTGCTCCTGTGTTGGCACATCCTGATCCTACGTTGCCTTTTATCCTAGAGGTTAATGCTTCTGAGACTGGAGTTGGTGCCCTTCTGTCTCAACGTCCTAACTCTGAGAGCGCTATGCATCCTTGTCGCTACTTTTACAAGAAATTGTCACCTGCAGAGTGCAATTATGAGATTGGTGACAGAGAGCTGTTGGCGATCATTTTAGCCCTGAAAGAATGGAGACATCTCCTTGAAGGTACCACTGTGCCGGTTCTCATTCTTACTGACCATAAGAATCTTGTCTGAGGCTAAGCGCCTCTCTCCCAGAAGGGCGCGATGGGCTCTTTTCTTGTCGAGTTTTAATTACATTGTCTCATTCTTACCCGGTACTAAGAATGTAAGGGCTGACGCCTTGTCACAACAATTTTCCTCCACTTCCAAGTTGGAGTCAGTTCCAGTTTCTGTGATTCCTCCTGATCGTATCCCGGCTATGGTTTGCACCAGTCTTACTTCTCCTTTGGGTGACAAAATTCTTGCTGCTCTGGTCCATGCTCCTCCTGAGAAACCTTGTGACCGCTGCTTTGTCCAAGAGAGTCTTCATACTGCCGTGCTCCAGACTTAGCATTCTCCCAAGGCAGCTGGCCACCCTGGTTAGAATCAACTCGTTTGGGCCATTTCCCAACAATTCTGGTGGCCTAGTCTACGGGCTGATGTAACTGCCTTCATAGCTGCCTGTTCCGTGTGTGCTCAGAGTAAGACTCCACGACACCTTCCAGTGGGCCTCCTACAACCCATACCCAATGGAGAGAGGCCCTGGACCCACCTGTCTATGGATTTAATTGTTGAGTTACCCAACTCCCAAGGCAACACTGTTATCCTTATGGTGGTTGACCGGTTCTCAAAGATATGTCATTGTATTCCACTTAAGAAGCTGCCCACTTCTAAGGAACTGGCTTCCATTTTTGCTCGGGAGATCTTTCGCTTACATGGACTACCCAAGGTGATTGTCTCGGACAGGGGTAGTCAGTTTGTCTCCCGGTTCTGGCAAGTCTTTTGTGCACAGTTGGGAATTCAGCTTGCTTTCTCCTCTGCGTATCACCCGCAGTCTAATGGGGCCGCAGAAAGAGCGAATCAGTCCTTGGAGCAATTCTTATGTTGCTATATTTCTGATCATCATAACAACTGGTCAGATCTATTACCGTGGGCAGAGTTTGCTCACAACAGTGCCTTGAATTCTACTTCCCGTTTGTCCCCGTTTATGGTGAATTATGGTGTGACAGACCTAGCCGGGACAGAGGCTTTTGGAGGGGACTGAATCCTAGCCTCTTGCCTACCGATTATGGGCCCTGGCATTTGGGGGAATGGTGCTCTTTGTGAGCTGTATGCCTGGGGACCCTTGAGGTGGCGTTACTTTAGATTTGGGTCCATATACCCCCAAGAGACACAGACTCTGGGGACCCTGTATTTGCCATATTACAAATAGTGACTGATTCATACTGTTGGGACACATACTGTGAGGAGATGCTGATGTCAATTCCAGACACCTGTCTCTGTCTGTGTCTGCTATAATGTAAATTAGTCTAGTATGTCACAGCTTCTAAAGAGTCTTTTCATTCAGTGTGCTAATTAACCCTGCAATTGTATTGAGATGTATGATAATGTGTATTGTATAGTTGGTGAGCTAGGAGACATGAAGTCTATCCTAGGGGTCATGTCTCTGAGTCACCTAGTCTGGGTAAATGATTAGATAATTAGCTCATGTTAATTAGGTTTCTGTTTACAGGTTGTATTTTCATCCTGCAGACAGAGCCTCGTCTCGTACTTGGGGGAGAATTATTTATATGGGTTTCTTGTTCGGCTGATCGGAGTGTTCGGTAGCTGCCTTTGTGTTCGGAAATGGAATGTCTTAAACGGGTTTAACCCCTTTCATATCTGGGGTGTCGTTACAACTGGTGGAAAGCAGCGGGATCATTCCCACAGCCCAGAAGGACAGTTACAAGAGGACACAGGACAATGGAAGCACAGTATGAACGGCTAAAGCGCTCTACTCTCAAGGACTTACTGGAGAACCGGTGCCGACCGGCCAACAACCGTAAGAAAAGGGACATTATCGCAGAACTAGTCGAAATGGATAGAGCCAAAAGACCCAACATAACCGAAAGGCCCAGCGTAACAGACAGGACACCCGAAGAGGCATGGTTTGATTGGGCTGTTAAAATAAGACTGGCACATTATGGTCCTAACCCTACAGCGGGGATCATAGACCTAGTTATAGCGGCTGTGGATGCAAATTGGCTACAGCAAAGAGGTGATGCAGCAGCAGAAGTCACAGCAGCACCAACTGCAAGGAGAGGAGAGGTTCAGATACCAGCCACCATGGAAGAGGAATTCAGAAGGAGGTTGCGAGAGATGCAGATGCAGCATAGAGGACCAGTATCAGAGCAGATCCTGCTGGGGTAGTCTGATTCTATCCGCTGCCAACTCTGGAAGAAAGAGCTAGCTCTCGAGCTGCAACACCAGGGAAAAGTTCTCCCCTCCATCCATGTAAGGTACTGGTCGCAGTATTAAGTACGAATGCTGTTATTGGGGGAACAACCGAAGCAGGAGTGGACAGCTGAGTTAGGCAGGCTGATCCGGGCAGAGAGCTACAGAGCCCTCCGGTGGTATGTAGCCCAAGAATGCCCGTGGTCAGCGGATGACAGCCCCACGGAAGACTTTGACTATGATGGCCTGGGATTGTTGTATTGGAGGCTGTCCAGGGATCCTGACTTTGGGAGTGTTCGGGAGTGGCGTTTGGAGGAAATAATGGAGCACAGAGAGCAAAGACTGAATGTCTCAGAAGGGCACTGGGCACAGGAAGATTTGGAGTTTTTGGCCGTTCAGGAATGGGAGCTGGAGATTGCCTACAGACAGCTGCTAGACTCTGCTCAGCAGCAGGGTGGGGCTCCCTTTGCCTGGGACTATCAGGAAATACCAGTTGACAACTCTGAAATCCTGGCTGAAGAATCAGCAGTGGAAAATTGGGAGATTGCCATCCCCAAAGCTGAAGTGCCGACAACAGGGTAGAGTTCTGCTAACCTCTGCCCAGCACTGTTTGCATCTTCTGGGTTCCACGGACAGGAGATGATGAACCTTTATCCCCAGACACCAGTTGCAGAGACAGGGGATTTGATAGACTTTTCTGCTGAGGAAGAACAACCTGATGAGCCTCCAGCAGAGGAGCTGGTATCAGGGCCAAACTTCAGTGTGCTCTGCCCAGCACCAACAGCAGTATCTGTGGAGTTGCAAGGAACTTCCCCAGCTGAGGCGCTGGTCACCGGACAGAGGGTCCAAGACCTCTGCCCCACACCTGTGGCAGTTCCGGAGGCTCAGGGTGAGAAGGTGGCAATCACTTCCCAGCAGCCAGATGAGGGAACGGAAAAGGAAGCAGCCAGCTCACCTCCCCAATGGCAGCTGCACAGTTTGGGAGGGGAGGAATTCAGCCTCCTGCCCCAACGGTTAGCCGAAGCGGATGATGTGGAGTCCCCAGCAGAAGTGCTGGCAACAGGGCAGAGTGCTACCAAACTCTGCCCAGCAATGGCAACAACTGTGGAGTTCCAGGGAGCTGGGGCAGTTGGCTCATCTCTCCAGACACAGATTACAGAATGTATGGACTTAATGGACTGTTCAGAGGATGTTCTAGATTATACATCACCTGCTCAAGTACTGGCAGCAGGACAGAGTACTGCAGACCCCTGCTCTACACCCGTGGCAGTTTCGGAGGCCCGAGGTGAGAAGGTGATGGTTCCTCTCTCCCAGTGGATTTCAGAGAAGGAAGGAGAAGCAGCCATTTTTCCCTCCCCAACAAGGGTTCGTGCACCTGGGAGACAATACCAATGAAAGGGAGTGCCAACAGCAGACGGCGCCCCAGAATGATGACACCAACCCAACTGAAGCGCTGGCAACCTGGCAGAGTGATACCAACCTCTGCCCAGCACCAGCAACAACTACAGAGTTCCAGGGAGCCGGGGCAGTTGGCCTCCCTCCCCAACAGTTAGCCCGTGCAGATGGCGTGGGGTTTCCAGCAGAAGGGCTGGCAACAGGGCAGAGTGCTGCTGGCCTCTACCCTCAACTAACAGAGGATGAATTTCCTGTAAAGGTGGATGGGGCTTCAGTCCGCACCTGTATACCCCACTGATGCTGGGCAGTCGGCCCAGATCCCCAACAGCATGATGGAGTGAGCCCAGTCACCCTATCTTCTCTCAAGCAGCTGAATGGACTCCAGGGACAAGGGCCAGTCCAGGCCTCTCCCCAGTGGCAGATATGTTCTCTGAGAGAGGCAGAGGTTGGCTGGGTGAGTAATACTCTGGAACAATTTGTTTGGGGTACTGTGTGGATGCCAGCATTAGAGGACTGGAACTACTGACTAACTTCGGAGTCAACCCATCTGGGGTCTCCTCCTGTGTTAGTCTCCTGCTGAAAGGGGAGAAATGTGACAGACTTAGCCAGGACAGAGGCTTTTGGAGGGCACTGAATGCTGGCCTCTTGCCTACCGATTATGGGCCCTGGCATTTGGGGGAACAGTGCTCTTTGTGAGCTGTATGCCTGGGGACCCTTGAGGTGGCGTTACTTTAGATTTGGGTCCATTTTGGGTTTAGATTTGGAGACACAGACACTGGGGACCCTGTATTTGCCATATTACAAATAGTGACTGATTTATACTGTTGGGACACATACTGTGAAGAGATGCTGATTTCAATTCCAGACACCTGTCTCTGTCTGTGTCTGCTATAATGTAAATTATTCTAGCATGACTTGTCACAGCTTCTAAAGAGTCTTTTCATCCAATGTGCTAATTAACCCTGCAACTGTATTGAGATGTATGATAATGTGTATTGTATAGCTGGTGAGCTAGGAGACATGAAGTCTGTCCTAGGGGTCATGTCTCTGAGTCACCTAGTCTGGGTAAATGATTAGATAATTAGCTCATGTTAATTAGGTGTCTGCTTACAGGTTGTATTTTCATCCTGCTGTATATATTTATGTGCGATCTCAAAATAAAGAGTCAGTCCTGTTTGAACCTCAAGACAGAGCCTTGTCTCGTACTTGGGGGAGAATTTTTCATATGGGTTTCTTGTTCAGGTGATCAGAGTGTTCGGTAGCTGCCTTTGTGTTCGGAAATGGAATGACTTAAATGGCTTTAACCCCTTTCATATCCGGGGTGTCGTTACATATGGTTTCCAACCTTCCATGTTGCCTGACTCGTTTGTTCCGCAGAGTATTCCTGCATTAGAAGAGCATCTCCATGGTCTTTGTTCCACTTGGGCACAAGTTTAGGAGGCTTTGCAACATGCTAATGATAGGTACAGACTCCAGGCTGACAGCAGACGCCTGCCTATACCTTCCTACCAGGTTGGGGACAGAGTCTGGCTGTCATCTCGCAACCTCCGACTTCGTGTTCCTTCTTTGAAGTTCGCACCTTCTTTTATTGGGCCTTTCCGTATCCTTCGCAGGATTGACCCAGTGGCTTATTCGTTGGACCTTCCTCCTAGTATGCGCATCTCAAACGTGTTTCATGTCTCCTTATTGAAACCTTTGCTCTGCAATTGCTTTACCACCTCGGTGCCATGTCCTCACCCTATAGAGGTTGAGAACCATTAGGAGTATGAAGTATAATCCATTGTTGACTCCCGTAGGTTCCGTGGGCACATAAAGTAACTGGTGCATTGGAAGGGGTACGGTCCGGAGGAATGCTCTTGGGTCTCATCCTCGGACGTACATACCCCTGTCCTGCTCTGTGATTTCCATAGACATTTTTCCCTCAAGCCCGGTGGTCTTCTGATGAGGAGGGGTCGTTGGGGGGGCGGTACTGTCAGGGCTGGCTCAGCCCTTCCTTCTCTGAGCTGGCCACTCAGCTGACGGCTAATTGCCAGCTCCCATCTCTCTCCACCGTTACCCAGCTGTTGTTGTTTCTGCTCGTCAGTCCTGCCTACTTAAAATCGTCCCGCTCACTTGATCTCTGTCTCCGCCTTTGTCAACATCACAGAGACTTTTTCCTGTGTTCCTGTTGAAGACTTACTTAGCTGACATTCCTTCTGGCTCCTGATCCTGCTTGCTTTACTACTACGTTTATCTCTGGCTCTCTGTCATTTGCTTGGCTGACTACCCGATTTAGTTACTGAACTCTGGCTTGTTTTGAATACGCTTACTCTGTTTACCTTATTATTATTATTAATAAACAAGTGTGATTTAACTTTACTTCTGTCTCGGTCTGATTCATGGTTCCTGATACTAGACCATTGTTACGGTCTGGGTTCAGACTCAGAGACCAGTGCCTGTAGCAGTAAAGAGGTTCACAGGTAGTCAACTGGAAATGTACAACCAGATCCCCCTAGAGCAGGGGTCTCCAGTTGTCAAGGAACTACAATTCTCTTCATGCCTAGTCATGTCTGTGAATGTCAGAGTTTTACAATGCCTCACGAGACGTGTAGTTCTGCAACAGCTGGAGGGACATAGTTTAGAGATCCCTGCCCTAGCAGATGACACAGGCTTACCCGAGGTGCAGGGTCTAACCACTAACTGGTATTCACCAGAGCTCCTGATGGTGGAGATGGGTTTTGCTGCATGTTCAAACCAGGTCGTGGGCCTCAGAATTGCCTCACCAGAGCAAACCCCGGGTCCGAAAGCAGATATAGCAGGTAAAGTTCAAGCAGAAGTGTAGTCAGTAAACAAGCCAGGTCAGTAACAAGTAGTAGCTTGATGGGATAAGCTGGAAGCATAGTCTATGAACAAGCCAACGGTTGGTACAGAGTGGTAATGAAAATAAGGACAGCAGCAGGTATGCAAGAAGCGAGATATCGGCTAGGAAGAGCACAATAATCTGGCAAACAGGTAATGCAGAGACATGGCTTAAATCAGGAAGTGCATGAGAGGGGAGCAAGGGGTTCATGGTCCAAGAGAACCAGGACACATGGTAAGGTTGTCTGAGGAATCAGGCAAGAAGCTGTCCAACATCCCTGGTGGCTAGGGATGAGCCGAACACCCCCCGGTTTGGTTCGCAGCAGAACTTGCGAACAGGCAAAAAATTTGTCTTCGAACACGCGAACACAGTTAAAGTCTATGGGACACGAACATGAATAATCAAAAGTGCTCATTTTAAAGGCTTATATGTAGGTTATTGTCATAAAAAGTGTTTGGGGACCTGGGTCCTGCCCCAGGGGACATGTATCAATGCAAAAAGAAGTATTAAAAACGGCAGTTTTTTCAGGAGCAGTGATTTTAATAATGCTTAAAGTTAAACAATAAAAGTGTAATATTCCTTTAAATTTCGTACCTGGGGGGTGTCTATAGTATGCCTGTAAAGGGGCGCATGTTTCCCGTGTTTAGAACAGTCTGACAGCAAAATGACATTTCAAAGGAAAAAAAGTCATTTAAAACTACTTGCGGCTATTAATGAATTGTCAGTCCGACAATACACATAAAAGTTCATTGATAAAAACGGCATGGGATTTCCTCACAGGGGAACCCTGAACCAAAAAAAAAAAAGTGCGTGGGGGTCCCCCTAAATTCCATACCAGGCCCTTCAGGTCTTGTATGGATATTAAGGGTAACCCAGCACCAAAATGTAAAAAAAAATGACCTGGGGGTCCCCCTAAATTCCATACCAGGCCCTTCAGGTCTGGTATGGATATTAAGGGGAACCCCACGCCAAAATTTAAAAAAATGGCGTGAGGTCCCCCCAAAAATCCATACCAGACCCTTATCCGAGCACGAAACCTGACAGGCTGCAGGAAAAGAGGGGGGGGACGAGAGAGCACCCCCCCTCCTGAACTGTACCAGGTGTAATGGAAATTTGTAAGTTCTGTGTATAATTGTATTCTATTTTGTGTGTATTGCTGACTGCCCTCACTGTGCACACGGCACTAATAATGTTTTCAGTACATGTTTACATTCTTTTGAGTCCTGATTAGAATTAGCCTGCCTATGTAAAGCCCCTTGTTACCATAAATATACAACTGTAATATTAATGTGATACCTATGTATATAAAAACCAGAGCAGCATGACGGATTATCGCAGTACCACAGAGGAACACAAACATATATTATTCATAGAAATTTATTACAAAAATTCATAAATATATACACTATAAAAACATTAGGATACTGTCTAAAGGTTCAATGACATAGGTTACAGTATATATGAGAGCAAGATGGTTGACGCGTTTTGCAAATTAGCTTCTTCAGAACCAATTTGAACATGTAATCAAGGAGCCTTTAATTGGAAAAAAGGGAGAGTTACATATAAAAATACAGGCAAGTCCATTATTGTATAACAAAAATATATAAATATGACACATTGCTTGATGATCCAAAATATGTAGACTTACGCATTTCAAAACCAGACAGCTAAAACTGAGGAGCAGAGACGGTGTGCCCCCCACACACATACATACAAAAAAAGGGGGGCAGGAGGGAGTGTTGGAGCAGGGAGACGCTGGACCTGGAACCAATCTACATCCAAAAGTGGCCTGCAAATATTGGGAATAAATAACCAACAATTACCAAAAAAACAATCAAAATCACATATTCATCCAATAGGGCAAATTCATGAAAATAAAGGAAGCAATGCCCAATGGGCAAGTATAATGAGCTTCTTTTGTTCACAATTTTACTTGTGATACCTAGGTAATCATGTGTATAAAAACCTTCAATTGCGTCATAATAAAGCAGAACAGTCATTTGGAAAGATGCTGAGCGTATCTTTTGAGTCTGTTCCCTACTGCAGTAGTTATTATTAATTTGGAACCACTAATCAATATGAGGATAGGAGTTGCCTATCATCAAAATGCCCAACTCACGTGGCAAGCCAGCCAGGAGGGGCTTTACAGGTGGCCCTGAAAATCCGAAACGAGGAGCTTGAGATGATCCGGGAATTTCTGATAATCAGCCGGCTGAGGTAAGCCTTTTGCTTACATTTGAGTTATCAGACTTCCTTGATCGGTAAGGCATTTTTGGGACAAAGGTACCTATTTTACTCCCCTTAATCGAACTGTATTGATTGGTGGTTATATGTTATGTTGTCACTGTCTAATGTCCATCTGAGTGTTATAGATAAGAAAGGGAAGAATAGTGCTGTTCACAGGTATATGTAGTGCACATCTGCTAGATAAAGTAGTTTAGAGGCAAGAGGGTATAGGCACACGTAGAGAAGACTGGCCAGTCATTATGGGCATTAAATTAGGTAAGGGAATGAAGGGTAAGAGACCCTGAAAAATGCCCAGCGCAAGAGGAGCGCTATATATGAACTGAAGGTGCGGTTCTGCCTATACTGAGCCCCTAGATTAATGGTTAAAGTGGACAGTGATACACAATGGGTAACTGGGTTACCAAGGTCCACAGGGACTAAGAATCATGCAGAGTAAACAGCTAGATAAACAGCTATCTATGTGAGCAGGATGGATCAAGGGTGACAATTAACACTAGACAGAAAGGGACATTTTCATGTTAAGTTGTGTGATAAATTTGGGGTCAGGCACTACAACTAGTAAAGTCAAGAAACAAAGTAATGAGAGTTAAAACAGAATACTTTATATGTCATCAGAGAGGGAAGCTGGGATGAGCACTGTGGCTGCCTGTCTGATCATAGAAGCTAGATATAAAGAATATCTGAACAAAATGAGGAAAGCAGAATTTAAGCAGGGAGATAGTAAAGAGTTAAAAGAAAGTGAGAGAATAATATGCATGTGTTGTGTACAAATGGGAAAAAAGTAAGCGATTTAAGAGAGATATATTCGTGTATGTGTGTGAATGCTGGGACCTTTAGTTCTATCTCTTGTGTGTGTCATGTACACAGATGTGACCCCCTCCTTTGTGCTCTCATGAAAGAATGTAGCTGGGATGAGAGGTCAGTGATAAGCTGGAAGGACACCATGCCAATTCCATTTTTTTAGACAAAACATTTATAACAAAATGTGCCGGGTTAACGAATCTAATGATAAACAATGTGATCACAATTATTTTTTGAATCTGTTTTCCAAACATGGTAAAATGAAGGTTACATTTAACCGTGTATTACACAAATTGAATATCTTTTGATAGTGGAAACAGTGCATTTAAAAAAGGGAAATTAAGTAAAATTAAGTAATGATGAGTATTAATTTCTAATATGAGTTTAACAATTTTCTTAATAATATAGATATATTGAAACTGGTTTAGACAACCTTTGGTTGGAAATGAAATCCAGGTTAATGGGGAAATTTGTAATGAATGGGATTAGTTTAGATTAAGATAGCAATTTTGTAATTTTACATTTATACAATAAGCCCTTATTGAGGGAAAAAAAAGATTAAGATTAGGTTGTTATTTGGAATAAAGCTGCCATAATATTTAACAAAGCCAAGATGGATGGGATACATAAGAAGTTTTTCTACAAAAATGAAATTTGAAGGTTTTTGATAATAACTTGATGTGCGGTCCATGATGTGAGAGTTATAATATATAAAATTGAAATATAACAGACTCATCACATCAAGTCCACACATCCTGTTAGGATAGATGCCACTTGCAGCCAGTTGTTTTTTAGTTTTTGATGCTTTCTGGTCCATAATACAGATTGTAGGTCCTTTTGTTTTTATTTATTTTTATTTTTGAAATCCAAAGCAGAATGTGTGGATTGTGAAATGATGTGCCCCTTTTCCTTGTAAGTACCGTGGTATAAGCAGAAGAATATTTTGGATTTATGGACATCTCTGCATGACCGCAGGGTTTTGTTATCATTTATTATAATATTGCCAGGAAAAAGTTGTCTTTTTGAAACATGAAACTGGAGTTCTTACACAAACAGCATGATAGAAAACAAGCCATTGTAATATATTTATGCAAGCTGGACCCAGTAATGAAGGGTTCATCCCGATATATCAGAGCTGTAACTTTATGCAAAGGTGCTATTAGACAAAGTTAAAGACATTATTTTGGTCAAATATTTAATTTTTAATGGTCCCACATTCTGCGCAGCTAATATACAGCTAACTAAATGTTTGTCTCATGAAAGGTTTAAAATATGAGTTTGTTTATGTACAAATCTAACAATGAAAAATGCGTACATTTGAATCCAGCCACCTTATTACCTCTATTGGAGGAGGCTGCACAATGGGAGATTGCCTCTTGTGGGACTTTAAAAGGCAGGAGCCTTCAAACAATAATGTATCAAAAATATGAATTTATTACAAAACGTTAAAACATGGCAATAATAAAAGAGATGGATGCAAATATGATCAAATGGTAACAAAAAAGGTAAACATATATAGTACAATGATATAGATAACACCACACAGAACTGTCCAGGCAGTGGGCTAAGACAGGAAGGCCCGACACGTTTCAAGGTTGTAAGTAGTCAAACCTCTTCTTCAGGGGCTAATGGTGAGGTGTATAATTATCGTATAATTCTTGAGCCACCATCACATAGCATCCAACTTCAAAAGAAAAATGGGAATGAGTAGTTTGCCGCCAGGGATCAGGTCCATGAGCCAATGCTTCACACCAAGAAACGTACAGATCCAGCCCCAGGACAGAGCACAGAAGGCGTCCTACCACTGAGAGTATGGCACCACTGGTTCAGAATGTAATTTACTATCCTATCATCTACTGGTGCATAAGGGTGGGGGACTCTTTGGTGTAAGAGGAGAGGCGCCACAAAGGAGCTACCTCCTAGAGGGGTGATGTTGAACCCCCAAATAGATCAATCCCAAAAGGAAAACAGTGGGTACATCTGGAGAGAAGGGACAGCTTGGGAAGTGAGCAGCCACATGTATTAAATTGATGGTGTAGGAATCAGCTGCTGTGAGCCCAGTGTAGGACATACTCCCTGAAGACCCAGATATTTAATTTTTTGTAGTTATTCCCGGTTTTATACTGAGTATATCACCCAGAAGGATACTCTGTATTCAGAGTCATTGGATCCTTTTTCCCCAACTCAAGAAGCAGAGCTCCATGTTTTAGCAAAGCCTGTGAGCTATAAAAAGAGTGTATATTTCTATAGATAGTCGAGATATCGAGAGCTTTTGGTTCCATTTGAGGGGTCGGAAGTTTGTTTTCAGCCTTCCAGGTTCTTGCTGAGGTAGCCATATTAACTTTAAAACTCACACATGGAAGCAAACCAGGCGACTAAGAATGCTGCATTACAGCCCCGGACACTTGCTGGGTCTGTGCAACTCACAGATTCCACCCTAGTTCTGGCCCAGTATAGCTGGGATTAATAATTCAACTTTAATGACCCCAGAACGAGAAGAACAAGTGGCCCACAGGGGGCAACTTCTTATGAAACAGGACTTTGGAAAAAGTGATCATTTGTGTCTGCCAGCCACTCTTTTTCCTCCAGCTTGACACATGGACTGTGTCATCAGTCACAAGCAGTTATGGCTGCCTTAGTAAATGAGCGTGGGATAGAGCCAGGGTTCTCCACAGTTGTTTTTATAACATACCACTTCTTGTTTTACCTGTTACCAAAGGTGTTACCAAAAGCTGAACATCCCTTCCAGAGATTACAAAAAGATATATCCAGATGCCCAAGTCAGGATCTTACGAGTATGCCTTTTGTCTGTATGGACATGTTTTCTGGATGTCCAGTGGCAAATGCTACTGCAAAGGCCACGGTAAAAAGTATTATCAGAAGTAGTTTGTAAGTACAGAGTGCAGAATCTACAGAGAGTAACAGGAAATCATTTTTATAGGAGAGTCCTTACTAGAAGTTTTGAGGTTTTATTTTTACACTCCCTACTGTCTACAATGTAGCAGACAAAGTAGAGTAAGAAACTAGAAAAGTTTTGCCTGAATGTTTTCTTATATTTTATCAAGCCCCTAAGGGGGATGTTGGACTCTCTCCCTATGGGATTAGATTTGGGAGTGTGTTACTCACTTGCTTATATTTTGTCTCAGCAGCTGAAGTCCTCCATTCGGATCTCACAGAGAACGTTGCTGATCTTTTAAGGTTTTTTGACAAATTAATTTATGAGTTTTCTCCCCAATTCCAGATCCTAAAAGTTTGGAACTAAAGCTAGGTGACTTGTGGATTGTTAAGAGACATTTATATATAAGGAAATATCTAGATGGTGAACAACATACATATAAAGAAGAAAACAGTGGCGCTATTAAGGATAACGTTGTTCAATTCAAAACATAATAAAAAAATGTCCACTGTAAAAAGTCTAGTGCAAAAAAATGTATTTAAACAGTTAAAACACTGTGTGACTTTTTAAAAGTGATTAAATCAAACAAAATGTCCATATAATAAAAATGGTTGATTGCAAGTGTCTTCTTAATTTCTTCCACCACACCAGAGTGTTCAGTGAACCCACTCCCTTAAGAAACGCACTCACCGACTCCAAATGCCTGCACTTGCGTGCAAAGCTAAATCGCTTTTATACCACACAAATAGGGTATGATCAGCAGCCCGATATCCACCAGTGTATAAGGGGAACACTCCACATGTAAAATAATAAGGTGCTCCAATAGTGTAAAACAGTACGACCAATTTATTAAAACACTATCACTCTTAAAAGTTGCCACTCACGTTTTACAAAATCCATATCAGCAAAAATTGGTGCAATTTCAAAACACAGAAACTCAGCAAATGGATCAAACAGTGTAGGGATACGGCCACGGCAGACCAGAGGTGTGCAGGCATCAGCCCCTCAGTTCTCACCCCCTCCTTGGTAATACGCCAGCCGATCGAATCATCGCTGTCTCGTGAGGTTGCAGCGTCATGCGTCACAGCCACGCCCCCGACATGTTTCGTCACAGATTAACTTATTCATGGGATTGGCTGTGCGGGGTGACAATCATCCCTTTTATACCCTCCCAACAAATGTACAAACGAGAACCTTTCAAGGCACCTGCGCACACATCGTGTCCCCGCGGCCGCAAAATCTCAATGAATCAAGGTAAATGCACAGGATAACAGTGACCCCAATTACAGGCATACTTCTCCCATATGGTTGCATGCAGGATTGTCATACAGGGGATTCGGAACTGCACACACCACAAAGTGTTTTTAACATATCCGGTCCCCTATCGACATCTGACCCCGCTAATGCAAACAATAAACACGCATACTATGCATTATATCTTAAAACCAAATACTTCTATATATAAAATACATTAAATTCTTTCAAGAACATAAAAAAAAAATGAAAATAAAACATAGATTCAGTGTGAATGGCTGGAATACTGAATACAGCACCCTATATTCCTCATACTGTATAAAAACAATAAATGCATATACATAACGACTTTATCTTACAGATGGTCTCCCATAATTAGATGACACACCCCCACCCTCTATTGTATAAGCCCTAAAGGCAACAGGGCATCAACAAATGGGTGTTAGCTATAAGTCAAATAGACTTTCCCCTCCTGTTTACAGCTAATTGAGTCAGTCGACTGCCCAAAATCTTCTAAAAAAACTTATATAATAAACTTTTTAAAGAATATTACCTCCAAACATGCGGATTATGAGCATTCCAACTTCATTGCATGTTTGGAAAGAATATCCAAGGTGTGTGATTAAAATATAAAAATATTACTTAAAAAAAAACAGAATGCTTAGACTACAATGAGCTACAGATATTTCAAATATTTTGACAGAGCCACAGATCATACATCAGAAGATAGGCTGCCTAAAACACTAACCCCTAATAAATTAAAAGTTGTTGATGAAGCAGTTTAGATCTAATTCAACGTTTAGCCCCCTCGGGGCCAAACATTTCAAAAGGAAAATCCATCGAGTCTCCCTTTGGGACAAGTCCCTCACCCTATTTGAGCCTCGCCAGGATGGATGAACTACATCGATTCCACCAAATTGCAGCAATGAGGGATCCTGATGGTGTTTTTCCCTAAAGTGCAATGACACACTGTGAAATTTGTAACCATTCTTAATATTGGTTAAATGTTCCGAAATGCGAACTCTAAGGAGCCTTTTAGTTCTCCCCACATACAGTAAACCGCAGGGGCACCACATCAAGTATACCACATGGGTGGAGTTGCATGTGCTTAACTCCTTAATTTCAAAGGTTTCCCCCTCTCTGTTCATAACACTTGTTACCCCTCTATTGCTAACTTTCACGGTTCTGCAACATATTCATTTTGTGCAACAATAGAATCCCTTCAGATTAATTCTCATAGCATCGTGTCCTGGAGGGTCCAGTATCTTTTTCACTACACGGTCCCCGAAATTCGGTGCTCTCCTGTAAATGAATTTCGGTTGTTCAGGCAAAATATCTCCCAGATGTCTATCTTTGCATAAAATATGCCAGTGTTTTCTATATATGTTTTCAATTTCCCTGTATTGGCAGTGAAAACCTGGAATAAACGCCAGTTGGTGTTGCTTGTTTTCCAACTGGGTTTCCTTCTTCTTAAAACACTGATCCCTTGGGGCATCCGCTACCTCCTGAATTATTTTCAACAGATTATTATTATCATAGCCCTTTTGTACAAAATTTTCCTTAAGAATGTAAGCCTGCATATAGAAATCCTCTATTTGTGTGCAGTTTCGTCGGACTTGCAATATTTGTCCCTTAGGGATGTTTCTTATCCATGCAGGATGATGTCCACTCCTGATGGACAAGTAGCTATTGCGATCCGTTGGTTTAAAGTAAACCTTTGTACTCAACCTATTTAAACATTTTTCTATTGTAACATCCAAAAAATTGACTGTTTTGTCACTGATCCCGTATTCTAATCTGATGTTGTTAGAATTATTATTTTATTCCCCCAGAAATTCAACCACAGATTCCTCCGACCCCTCCCAAATAAACAGGAGGTCATCTATGAACCTGCGGTAGAATTTAAGCTGGGGTCTCATTTTACTAAAGACCTGTCTATCCTCCCATTCTGCCATGAACAGGCTGGCGAGGCTGGGAACATATTTAGCTCCCATCGCCACGCCAACCTGCTGGGAGAAAAATTGACCATTGAACCAAAAATAATTATGGGACAAGCAAAACTCCAGTACATGTCCCAAAAAACGCTTCTGTGTATACGGGATGTCCTCCAGTTTACTTAACGCCCAATTCAGGGCTATGGAGGCATCCTCATGCTGGATGATGGTATACAAAGAGGCTACGTCAGCCGTTACCAAAAACGACGTAGCTGATGTATTTACCTTAACATCATCCAACAGTTGTAGCAGATCCGCAGTATCCTTTAAATAGGCCTTGGTTACCTTGACACTAGGCTGGAGGAACTTATCCAAATACTCACCCAGCCTAGCAGTCACAGATCCAATGCCATTAATAATTGGGCGAGGAGGCGGGCATTGTGTGTTTTTGTGTATCTTTGGCAAAGTGTAGATTACCGGAATTCTACACGCACTCGGGACAAGGTACCTCTTTTCTTTAAGGTTCAGGGAATCCATTGTATAGCCCCATTCCACTAGAGCAATCAATTGGGTTTTGTAGATTTCTGTAGGGTCGGACATTAATCTTTTATAGGTGGATCTGTCACCCACCAATTCAACCATCTGTTTGAGATAAAAAGATTTGTCCATTACAACCACCCCCCCTCCTTTATCGGCGGGCCGTATGATTAAATTTTTCTACCTCAAAGCACCCTCCCAATGTTGAGGGCATGTGGCCTGGTACGGTTCAGGAGGGGGGGGCGCTCTCTCGTCCCCCTCTCTTTTCCTGCAGCCTGCCAGGTTGCGTGCTCGGATAAGGGTCTGGTATGGATTTTTGGGGGGACCCCATGCCATTTTTTAAAAAAATGTTGGCGCTGAGTTCCCCTTAAAATCTATACCAGACCTGAAGGGTCTGGTATGGATTTTGAGGGGGACCCCCACGCCATTTTTTAAAAAATTTTCGCGCGGAGTTCCCCTTAATATCCATACCAGACCTGAAAGGGCCTGGTATGGAATTTAGGGGGACCCCCACACCATTTTTTATTTAATTTTGGCACGGGGTTCCCCTTAATATCCACACCAGACCTGAAGGGCCTGGTATGGAATTTAGGGGGACCCCCACGCATTTTTTTTAAATGTTGGTTCAGGGTTTCCATGTGGGTAAATCCCATGCCGTTTTTATCAATGAACTTTTATGTGTATTGTCGGACTGACAATTTATTAATAGCCGCGAGTAGTTTTAAATTACTTTTTTTCCTTTTGAAATGTCATTTTGCTGTCAGACTGTTCTAAACACGGGAAACATGTGTCCATTTACAGGCATACTAAAGACACCCCCCAGGTACGAAATTTAAAGGAATATTACACTTTTATTGTTTCACTTAAGTATTATTAAAATCACTGCTCCCGAAAAAATGGCCATTTTTAAAACTTCTTTTTGCATTGATACATGTCCCCTGGGGCAGGACCCAGGTCCCCAAACACTTTTTATGACAATACCATGCATATAAGCCTTTAAAATTAGCACTTTTGATTTCCCTATAGACTTTTAAAGGGTGTTCCGCGGCTTTCGAATTTGCCGCGAGCACCCCAAATTGTTCGCTATTCGGCGAACTGGCGAACAGCCAATGTTCGAGTCGAACTCATGTTCGACCCGAACATAAAGCCCATCCCTACTGGTGGCACAGCGAGAAGAGCCACAGCAAAACACCGCAGAAGTTGCTGGTTCAGACCCAGGTCCTGACACTCATCCTGGTGTGCAGCAGTGGTGAGTCAGAATAAGCAAGGATTGGTGGTTTGGTCACAAAATGTAAGGTATTCTGGAATCCACTGAATTGGTGTCCTGGAAGACATCTAATGAGTTGTTCCTGTTTTTACATATACAGTTGTGCTCATAAGTTTACATACCTTGGCAGAATTTATGATTTCATGGCCATTTTTCAGAGAATATGAATGATAACACAAAAACTTTCACTCATGGTTAGTGATAAAAAACACAAGGCCAAGTCGACCTGTCATTGGCTACAGCAGAGTAAAGTGAAGGTTCTATGTGACTATGTAACTATGTAACTATGTAACTATGTTCTGGAGTGGCCATCTCAGTCTCCTGACCTCAATATCATTGAGCCACTCTAGGGAGATCTCAAACGTGCAGTTCATGCAAGACAGCCCAATAATTTACAGGAACTGGAGGCTTTTTGCCAAGAGAAATGGGCAGCTTTACTATATGAGAAGATAAAGAGCCTCATCCATAAATACCACAAAAGACTTCAAGCTGTCATGATCTTAAAGGGGGCATTACATGGTATTAAGAACTGGGGTATGTAAACTTTTGATCAGGGTCCTTTGGGTAGTTTCTGTTGTCATCATGATTTAAAAAGAGTAAAAGCAGTTGACTGATAATAAATGGCTTCAGCCAAACACTAACCATGAGTGAAAGAAAAGTTTTTGCGTTTTCATTCATATTCTCTGAAAAATGGCCAAGAAATCATAAATTCTGCCAGGGTATGTAAACTTATGAGCACAACTGTATGTTTCTACTAACAGTACTTCAAGGTATTTTGAAAAGACCCTGGAATAACAGAGAACATCATCCAGATAAGGTGAACAACATTTATTTCTTATGGGCCGTACACAGGACATTTACTGTCGGAATTCCCAACAACAACCGTTTGAGAGCAGGTTCCCAGTTTTCCGACAAAACATTTTGTTGTCTGAAATTCCGAGCGTGTGTACACAAGTCCGAGGCACAAAATTCCATACATGCTCAGAATTAAGTACGAGACGGAAGCGCTTGGTCTGGTAAAACTAGCGTTCATAATGGAGACAGCATATTTGTCACGCTGCAAATTTTGAAATATTTAAATGTAGCGCATTCTCTTCTTCTTTAGAATGCTAGAATAATGAAGTTGCTTTGCTGCTGATATTTACACACAGTTCTGGCAAACTGATTTCTTTATTATTTCTGGTGATCTCCTGAATAATCTTTTTTTGTTTTTTTTTTTGCCAGATCTCCAGAATAATGTTTATAATTTTTTTTTAGAGTGATCTACTTTTTTTTATCAAGATCTCCTGATTTTTTTTGTTTTTTTATAGTGATCTCCCTATTATTTTTTGTCGTTTTGTGTGTCAAGTTACCACAACACCATTATTATCTTGTTTTTTTTTAACCTCAAAGAGATTGGTTGGTGTTGGTGTCCCTTGTTAATTTGACATTGTATTTTTGAAATGTACCTGCCTACTCACAAACTGTCCTTTTTGAACTAAAACACATAGCCAAGTATTTGTAAAAAAAAAAAATAGTAATTTATTAGGGGTCATAACAAACTAAAGAGGAAGGCAACACTGGATAAATTAATGAAGTTGGTGAAGCCTTTGTTCCCCAGGGCAGACATCAATTATTTGACAGGCAAAATTGGTAACCTTAGGAGTCCATTTAATAGGGAGCCCAATCCGGTCCAGGACTCCGAGAGATCAGGAGCAGCAGCAGATGACATATATGTCCCCAGGCTGTGGTCTTACACAGCCTGCATTTTTTGCCAGACCAGACCGAACCCAGGCCATCACTCTCAACACTTCCTTGCACGCTTCCCTCCAGGCTGTGGCTGTGGTGTTGGAGTTGTGGCAGGAGGTGGAAGAGGAGTATGGTCCAACTCACATGACTTTTGTTTTGAGTTGAGTTGGCCCCTCACCCCCTTATTTAGAGCCTGAAAGATGACCTCCTCACAGATGAGGTGTTGGCCCACCTCCATTTCTTGCATCCTACTGGCTGTCATACACGTAAAGGCCTCCTGGACATTAGGGGTGTTTGTGAGGACCGCAGTAGCCTGCCAAATCAAACCAAAAGCTGACTTCTCCAGGTCCCCCCTCATCCTGGGCCTTTTTGTTGGAAGGTGAAGGGGAGGAACCTATGATTCAGTCAGGCTACTGGGCACGGTCACCTCCTGGCTGCCACTTTCCCCCGCCACCTCCTGGCTGCCACTTTCCACGGCCTCCTCCAGGCTAAGACTTTCCTATGTATGAAAATGGGACATAGTTTTAGTTTTTTGGTCATCAACCACACACAATTTTGAGCTCATGACTGTTGCAAATTGAATGTTAACAAATAGAAAAGACTATCATTCTGACCCCAGCATTTTTCATTCTTGTCCCAATCATTTTTGGCTACTATTGTCTATTGATATGTAAACCACTTTGTTAAATCAGGAATTAGTGATCAATAATAACATCTAGTTAAAATAATTAAATTTTTGACAATAAATATGTTGAACAATGCTATACCTGGCTCAAGCTGGGCTCCTCCACATATTCTTCCTGGGTGGAAGGCCCAGGTTGTACTTCTGAAGCCTCAGCTGAGGGTGGAAGAGTGGAAGGAAGGGTTGAGAGTGATGGCTTGGATTCACTCTGGTCTGACAAAAACCGCAGTCTGTCGTAGTACCAGAGCCTGGGTACATATACGCCATCTGCTGCTGCTCCTGATCTCATGGAATCCTGGAACTTCTTGCGCTCCCTATTAAAAGTGCCCCTCAGGCCACCAATTTTGCACTTCAAATAGGTGATGTCTGCCATGGGAAGCACCAGCTTCATCAATTCCAACAGTTCATCCAGCGCTGCCTACCTCTTTATTTTGTTATTATAAAATGGGTGTTTAACTTGCCACAGACAGGGCAGCTTTCTGTACTTATTATTGAAGTTGGAGAGGAAGTCATGGTCATTAAATGTATCCATTTTCTATGCAAGACACAACACAAAACAGACCCTAATGTCAAGCTAAACTCTCCTAATCTTGTCCCAATATAGGCCTCAATCTATAAGCAGTATAGGCCACTTACCACTGATGCCCCAAGTTAAAATGGTACCTTCGTTTGCACGATCGGCGCTTACGCTATCCCGTCCTCCGTTCACAAACTGTACGTACGACGCACACGTGTTAAGCTTTAACTACACTGCGCATGCCTGAAACTCCGCCCCTGACCTTCTTTCTAGTATATTCCCCGCCCCTTCTCTTTCAGCGCAGTGAGAGAGCACATGGCGGAGAGACAACAGGTGCATGATAATCTCAGCAACGAGGAGGACGACGAAAGCCAGGAGCCACAACTGTCCCGATCCAGGAGGAGATTTAAAGCGTCAAATATGTCCTTTGTAGAGATGGTGGAGATGGTGGAGATCTTGAAGAGGGCCGACTATGATGGGAAGTATGGACCGTACAGCAACCCAAATGTGTGAAAGGCCTCAAATTGAGGGAGCAGGATCAGTACAGAAGGATCAAGAGAGTGCTGCAAAAATGTAAGTATTTTCTCGTGTGTTCCAATTATTATTACTTGCATGCTGCTCCATGTGCTTTTCTTTTAAAATGGCGTGGGGACAGTAATCGTCGTTCACAGTAAACAGCGTTCGGTCACACTAAATATAATTCGACCCTTAATACAATGTTTTTGGCAGATGCAGGTTAACTACATTTGTTCAGGCCTATTTGTATTAAAAGAAGTTTAGTACATTGTTGTCTAGATGGGTTTGTAACTAGAATGAAATGCAAACTTGATTCAGTGTAAGGAGAGGACACTCAGCAGCTGTTTACACATTTGGACGCAGGAGCACTAGTGTGAGACAACAGGACACCCTTTTTAGGGCGTCCCATGCAGGTACTCCAGTGGATACTAGGGGTCTCTCCATCTGTGAAACTTTAATAACAAAAAGGTAAGTATTCCAGCTTTAGAAAGGGCAAAAAACATATTTTCAGCTTGGAACTCTGCCAAAACCGACAATTGTACGACACTTCCAAGCACTGTTTCATATTGCTATTTCTTGACTTAAATATCTGTGTGTTAAGTATACCTTATTTTTTCTTCACATAGGGGAGAAAAGACTCGGTACATCTGAGGACACCAAGAACACCACACCTCCTAAAGAAGGGGAAATCCCCACACACCATGAAGAAGATGTGGAGGGAGAAGTTCAGGAATTGGGCGAAATAGTGACCACAACAGGTTAGTGTCTGAGACCTCAAATTGTGGACAAGGAAAGATTACTCCTGCGCTTGTGAGGATCTGTTTGGGTTTGAGAAAAGTAGTATTGTGAACTATAGCAAAGCTAAAAGAGATGGTGTTGCATGTCCCGCTGCCCAGAAATTGACCCCGGGGTGGTCAGGTATGGCTATATGGAGAGTGATAGATGAAGGGCGCGTGATCAGTTGCTCACATCAAAACGTATAAAATTTATTCATATGAAAATAGAAGCAAATAAAAGCAAATAAAAACAATTAAATAATGCCAATACTACGTATCAATACAAACAGGTAACAAAATATAAAAAACATGGAAATTTAGAATTAAAAATGGGTTAAAAGTATCATGAGCCCATATTGAGGCGGGTGTTTAGAATTGGCTGACGTGTTTCGAGGATAACCTCTTCATCAGAGCCTTTTGAGAACCAGGGCGCAGTCTCTATGGGCCAGTAGGCCAAAATATGTACATCAACATAATGGCTAGTTGGAAAAGATGGCCTGAAATGGGAAATGCGATTTTCTGTGTTCCATACCAGTCCACGTACAAGCGTTCTATGTGATAGTTGATGGTGTGTGTGTTCTCCTTTAAATTTGTAGAGAAGGGATTGTAGGGTGGTGTGGACCTGTCACGGGCTGGATGAGAGAGAGATTTTTTGGCCTGTCTGTGTCCTCCTGGGAGAGTGCTGTCCTGTATTGTAGAGGATGGAGGGGGGTGAAGATCTCTTGAGAGGTTACTGCAGCCAAGTATGTCCACAGCTGTCTCTCTGCCTCAGATAGAGGAGGATAGCCTTAATTGTTTTTATTTGCTTTTATTTGCTTCTATTTTCATATGAATAAATTTTATACGTTTTGATGTGAGCAACTGATCAAGCGCCCTTCATCCATCACTCTCCATATAGTGTCTGAGACCTCAGCTTCAGGTAATAGATGTATGCATGCATATTAATAAAACATGGTGTGTTTTTTTATTTTTAGGTGATGCGGTGGATGTTGTGGAAGAAGAAACTCATTTTACCAGTGCAAGTGCACAGATCCTCATCGGGGAGATCATGATGTGCAATCGGGAATTAGAGAAGATAAAGGAAAACATCAATGATATTGAAAAGGGACTCAACAGCATCATTGATGTTTTAGGCAGAATATAAAAACACCCAAAAATGTTTACTTTTTGTCATATTTTTTTATTTTCAAAAAGTTTTAAAGTAATTTGAAAGCCAAATTTTGAAGATGCACACAGTGTGTCAATATGTGATATCTGCCATCATGGGATATCAATGTACACCTTTTGTGGGTGCAACCCCTTCCTCGCAACTAAAGTAGATGAGAGGAAGGGGTTGCACCCCCGAAACACGTCCATTGATCCCCCATGATGGGAGCTAGCACATGTTGACATTAGGCATGGGATCAGGAGGGAAATGTAAATTTTGACTCCCAATTTGTGCGCATCTTCAAAATTTGGCTTTCACAGGGGTGACATCACCCCATCTGATGAAGGCAAAATCAACACAGTTATGACATACTAATGTAACATATTGCCTTCAATTTATCCAAGTTGAACTTTGTAAGTTCCTGAGTTGTGTATGTTATGGTTTCAAACATGTCTGTGTAACCCAAAAAAGGATATTTCTACTGTCAAACATAAAAATGTTATACACCAAAGATGTTGGTTTGTTAAAAAACCCTTTTCTAACGCACATGTGAATGTGCTTTGAGTAAAATGTTTTATACTCAACAATGTGTGGCTTCTTCTTTCAATGCTCAATACCAGTTTTTGTAGTAAGTTGGTGTAGTTTACAGTGACAATGGGGGATATTTAATAAAGGCAAATCCACTTGGCACTACAAGTGCACTTGTAGTGCCAAGTGGATTTGCCTTTAGTAAATAACCCCCTCAGTGCTCTAAAATTTGCCCCAATCACACCACTTTAGGGACTCAAAGCAATGAATTCATGGAGCTGAAAAGGATGATTATTTTTATCATTAATGCATTACATACATTAACAACAAAAACAATGTGTGTGTGTAGCAGACCCACAACATAATAATAGTTAGCTGAAGAAGAGATTGTTACCTCATGTATCAAAGAAATAACGTTTGCACTATTGAAGAAAATGGCCAAAAATAAATAAATTGGAGAACCTAGGAGACAGCTTAAAGAAACACAAGCAGTAAATTAAATGAAATATTAGTTCAGTTTATAAAAAAAAAATATATTTTTAAAAATGTTTCACACATTGGCTGGCATATCAATGGCCCCCCTACCCGCAAAGTACTCGACATAACTTTGTCTAACTTCGCGGGCGCTTTGGGGAGGCAAGCCAGGATTGCCAGGTTCAAGTGCCGTCAGAGTTGTATTTTGAAATCCGGCCTCAGCCCCAACTGAGGCCACATAGTTTGTTGCATTTTTTCAGAGGTAATTGTGGAGAATGCAGCAGGCAAGTACAATATGGTTCAGTTTATATTCCGCCATGTGGATTGGTGTCAGGAATAGGTGGAACCGGCTGGCCATTATTCCAAACACATCCTCCACGACTCTTTTGGCTCTGGCCAGCCGGTAGTTAAAAACCCTCTGCTCCAGGGTCAGGAAGACCAGCCACATTGTCTTCCGCAGGTGGCAAGCCCAAGCTGCCATTCTGGAGCCGTCTGTAAAACTCCATCTGGGCGATGACTCCATCCGACATCCGGCCATTCTTCCCCATGTCCACATACAAAAACTTGTATTTCGCCGACACCACCTCCAACATCACAATACTATTAAATCCCTTATAGTTGTAATAGTATGACCCCGAGTTGGGGGGTGGGACACTGTGAACGTGCTTCCCATCTATTGCCCCTCCGCAGTTAGGGAAGTCCCACTGCTAAGCAAACTGGAATGCCACAGTCTGCCATTCCTGTGGGTTTGAAGGCGACTGTGGAGTCAAACCAGAAAAAAAAAAATAGTATGGTACTTTTGCACATAAACATTGGAAGCAGATTAGACACAAACATTCTTGGCCAACATAAGTATAACATTTATTGAAATGAGTATTTAAAGACAAAAGTCTAAGGTCCACTTATCAGATTCCTCCCCCCTTTGATGGCCCATTGTAAAAATGTTATGGGGGGACAGGTAACCCTCTCCACTTCATTGAGAGCTGAATGCATAAATAATGTGTGTTACTTTGGCCAGCCCCTCCTTACTTACACAATTGGCAGCCCACTGGACAGGTAAGAAGTGTCATAATATAAAAATATGAATACACACGGTACAAATCTAAGCACATTTTTACATTCTGCAATTACCTATCAAGATAATAGTAGAACAAAACTTTAAGCAGTACCATTTGAAAGTATTCAGGCAGGCTCTTGCACTACATGCTATGGTGAATTCATCCATAAATATGAACACAAAATAGGTAGGTATAGTATGTATGGGTTTGACAAAGTCAGCAGATAGAGGATTGGTATCGGCTGACTTTGCGGTTGGGGGGGGTCCAAATTAGTTTTGCCCCCCCCCCCCCCAAAAAAGCCTCTTGCACTCTGCCTGAATTTAAGGACAAAAATAACATTTGTACATATTTTAGGGGGTGTTTAGGGTAAGCACTACAATGGAGCTGACAAAAAACATTGTTAAGTGACTAAGCTAGGTGTGTATGGGCCCAGGATAGCATACTGGGGAGGTTAGTGAAGGCAAATATGCATGAAGGACAAAAAAGGAACTTTAAAAGCTTCCAGCATGCATGAGGACAAAAAGTACATTCACAGCATATTACAATCTTGGTAATTAGGAAATGATGAAATAAATACAATACATTAGCAAACATTAAATACATAGAATGTGATGTTAAAGGATAAAACTTACTTTAATATAGTTCTTCTGCAGGACCTGAATGATGGCAGAACAGGTCTCTTGAATAATGATTCCCAGAGCCTGGGGGGAGATGCCTGTCAAGAACTTGATGTCCTACAGACTTCTCCCCATCACCAAGTACCGCAAGGTGGTGACGAGCCTCTGCTCAGGAGTGATGGTTTGCCGCAAGCAGGTGTCCTGCTTCATAATATAAGGGGACAACAAAGCCAACAGACGGTGAAAAACAGGGTCCGTCATCTGGAAATAATTCCTGAAATCATCAGGATTATTCTCCTGGATCTCCCACAAGAAAGGCATGTGCGAGAATTGGTCACGCTGGAGCAACCAATTCTTCGTCCATGAACTCCTCCTCACCCTGTTCATGGACTGGACTTGGGTCAAAGAAAGAACTCCAACACCAAGCCCCTGCAAAGCACAAACTCTATGAGTATGTACCAGCAACATGGCTAGAAAACGGTCGGTTGGTCAGAACGAACTAACAGAACACACTGAAAATCAGAAAGAACCTGAGAAGAACGATCTGAAAATCAGAAACGAGCAGACAAGAACACACTGGTAAACAGATATGAACTGACAAAACACACTGAAGAACAGATACGAACCCACAAGCACAAACTGAAGAACAGATATGAACTGAACAGCACGAGGCTGAAAAGCACGAATCGTCTCTCACCAAACTTCTACTAACACGAGATTAGCAGAAGGATCCCAAAGGGTGGCGCAATGGCTATTGAACTTCCTTTTTATAGTGCCGTTGTACGTCAGCGCGTTCTTGCCGATTGGAATTTCCGACAACATTTGTGTGACCGTGTGTATGCAAGACAGTTTGAGCCAACATCCGTCGGAAAAAAATCCACAGTTTTGTTGTCGGAATGTCCGATCGTGTGTACATAGCTTTAGTCCCTCCAGTGTCTCATCCATGCACCTTTGCTTATGGAGAATTCATCAAGGCAAAAGGAATCCTCACTTGTTCATGTAGGGCTCATAATGTCTTACACAAACTATGGGGGAGGGGGAGTAATAAGATTTGGACATTCATATGTGTCCTCTTTCCAACAGCTGCTATATGTAGCCTTTTGACTTCTGGAACAGGGCTTTTGGTAGAGATATATAATGCCCCGAATACATGGTCGGATTTTCGACGGAAAAGGTGCGATCGGAGCATGTTGTCGGACATTCCAACCGTGTGTGGGCTCCATCTGACTTTTTCCATTGGATTTTCTGACACACAAAGTTTGAGAGCAGGCTATAAAATTTTCCGACAACAAAATCCGATTGCGTCAATTCCGACCGTGTGTGGCCAGTTCGGACGCACAAAGTGCCACGCATGCTCAGAAGAAATTCCGAGACGGAACAGCTCGGTCTGGTAAAATTAGCATTCGGAATGGATACAGCACTTTCGTCACGCTGCAATGTTTTAAATTGTTTAATACAGCGCACACTCTTCTTCTTTATAATGTGAGAAGAATGAAGTAGTTTTGCTGCTCATATTCACACAGACTTCTCACCAACGTATTTCTTTATTATTTATCGGGATTCCCTCAATATATATTGATTTGTCACATCTGACCAAATTTCTATTTTGTTGTTTTATTTTTGTTTTGTATTTTTTTCAAGGCTGTTTTTATTTTTTTGGGGTTTGTATTTTTTTCAAGGCTGTTTTTATTTTGTGTTTTTTTGTGTTTTACTCCAGAATATTTTTGTGTGTGTTTTGTGTGTCAAGTTACCACAACACACCACAACACCATAATTATCTTGTATTATTTAATCTCAAGGAGATTCTTTGGTGTTGGTGTCTCTTGTTTTCACATTGTATATTCAAAATGTACCTGCCTCCTCACAAACAAACTGTTCTTTTTGAAGGAAAACACACATAGGCAAGTATAATTGAAACAAAAAAATTCCTTTATTAAGGGCTCACAACCAAACAAAGAGGGAGGCAACGCTGGATAAACATCATAAATTGGCGCAGCCTTGGACCCCCAGGGCAGACATCAATTATTTTCCAGCAAAATTGGTGGCCTGAGGATTCCATATCTAAGGGAGTGCAGTTTGGTCCAGAAGTCCCAGAGATCCGGAAAGCAGCAGATGACATCTGTGTCCCCAGGCTGTGGTCATACAAGAGACTGCATCTTTGGCCAGACCAGACTGAACCCAGGCCATCACTCTCTGGTCTTCCTTCCACGCTTCCTTCCACGCTGTGGCTCTGGTGTTGGAGATGTGGCAGCAGGAGAAGGAGGAGGGGGATGGGCCAACTCACTCAGGTGGGTATTGGGTGTGATTTCGCCACTCACCCCCTTAGTTAGGACTTTATACAGAAGGTCCTCACACAGCTTGCGTTGACCCTCCTGCATGCCCTGCAGTTTGGTGGCAGCCATGCAGGCAAAAGCCTCTTCAGGAGTGGGGGTGGCTCTGAGGGATGCAGAAGCTTCCTGAATGAGCCTGAGCGCTGTATCCTGAACGTGACTCCTCTTCCTCGGTCTTTTGTATGGAAGGCGGAGGGGAGGAACCTGCGATTCGGTCAGGCTCCGACTGGCCCAGGCTTCTCCTGGCTGCCACATAGCCCCGCCTCCTCCTGGCTGCCACATTCCACAGCCTCCTCCTAGCTGCCACTAACCCCCGCCTCCTCCTGGCTGCCACATTCCACAGCCTCCTCCTGGCTGAGGTCTTCCTGTGTATGAAAAAGGGACATTGTTTTAGTTTTTATTCATAAACCACACACAATTTTCACCTCATGATTGTTGCAAATTGAATGTTAACAAATATAACAGGCTATCCTTCTGAGCCCAGCATTTTTCAGTCTTGTCCCAATTATTTTTCAAAACTACTGTCTATTGATATGTAAAACACTTTCTTAAATCAGCAATTAGTGATCAATAATAACATCTAGTAAACATCATTTATTTATTGACCAGAAATCTGGAAAACAATGCTATACCTGACTCCATCTGGGCTCCTCCACTTCTTCCTGGTTGGAAGTCCCAGGTTGGACATCGGAAGTCTCAGCTGGGGTGGAAGGAAGAGTGGAAGGAAGGGTTAAGAGGGATTCCCTGATTCCAGTCTGGTCTGACAGAAATCGCAGTCTCTCATAGTACCACAGCCTGGGGACATAAATGTCATCTGCTGCAGCTCCTGATCTCTGGGAATCCGTGACCTTCTTGCGCTCCCTAAGATAAGTGCTCCTCAGGCCACCAATTTTGGCTTTTAAATAGGGGATGGTTGCTGTGGGGACCACTGGCGTCACCAACTCCAGCAGTTTCTCCAGCGCTGTCTGCCTCTTTTGTTTATGATTATAATGCGGGTGTTTGACCTGCCACAGACAGGGCAGCTCCCTGTATTTGTTTATGAACAGGGGGAGGAAGTTGTGGTCATTGAAGCCATCCATTTTATCTGCAAGACACAACACGAGACAAACCCTAATGTCAGGAAAAACTCTCCTAATCTTGTTACAATATAGGCCTCAATCTAGAAGCAGTATAGGCCCAAGTTTAGATCTTACCTTCATTATCACGATCAGCGCTTCTGATACGCCTTCCTCCGCTCACAGATCGTACGTACTACGCACGCGTGTTACGCTTTATACACACTGCACATGCGTGTAACTCCACCCGCCCCTGACGTTCTTTCCTGTCTATTCCCCTCCCCTTTTCATTCGGCGCAGTGGGGGGAAGAGCACATGGCAGAGACACAGCAGGTGCGTGCTAATTACAGCAACGAGGAGGAGGGGGAGGAAAGCCCGGAGCCAGAAACGTCTGGATCCAGAAGGAGAAGATTTAAGGCATCGAATATGTCCTTTGGGGAGATGTTGGAGATGGTCGACATCCTGAAGAAGGCCGACTATGACAGGAAGTATGGACCTTACCTCAACCCCAATGTCAGAAAGGCCAAGATCATGGTGAAAGTGGTAAAAAGTCTGCACCGGAATTTCAGGGTACGACGATCGAAAGATCAGCTCAGGAAGCGGTGGTCGGACCTCAAATTAAGAGAGCATGAGCAGTACAGAAAGATCCGAAGAGTGCTGCAAATAAGTAAGTAGTTGTGCTGTGTTCCTATTCTTTATTTTTATTACGTTCGTGCTGCTCCATGTGCTTTTCTTAACTGTTGTCCAGTTTAAAATGGCAACTTTCATGTTCATGGGCACATTATTCGTTCGTATCAAACATTGTTCGTTCGGCCTAGAAAACACCATAGTTTTGGCCATATGCATTTGGCCACATTTTTTAGGGCCGACTTGTCTAAAACTAATTTGGTTGTGTAGCTGGGTTTGTAACTAGAATGAAATGCAAACTAGATTCTGTGTAAGGAGAGGACACTCAGCAGCAGTTTTCACATCTGGACGCTGGAGCACTAGTGTGGGACACAAGAACACCCTTTTTATTAGGGGGCCCACACAGGTGCTCTAGTGTATACTATAGGGGTGTCTCCATCTGTGAAGCTTGTACAAGACAGGTAAAGTATTCAAGCTTGACAAAGGACAAGAAAAATGCTACATCTTGGAACTCTGCCCACAAAAAAATTGTACCCCATTTCCAAACAATGTTTCATATTAATAGTTCTGCCATCAAATATCTGTGTGCTAAGTATACCATTTTTTTTACATGGGGAGAAAAGACTTGGAGGACACCCCTCATCCGAGGAGACCAGAGACCCCCCACCTCTGGAAGAAGGGGAAATCCACCCAAGACAAGCAGAGCAGGAGGAGGAAGACGTGGTGGAAATTGGCACCACAACAGGTGAGTGTCTGCGATCACAGACTCAGGTAAGAGATATATTTATAATACATGTTTTTTTTTGGTTTCTATCTTTTTAGGTGATCGTGATGTTGTGGATCCAGATCCTTTCACCTCGGAAAGTGCACAGATCCTGATCGGGGGAAATCATGGGGTGTAATAGGGACTTGGAAAACATTAAGAAAAACATCAATGATGTTCTTCAAAAAAATAAGAACATCATTGATGTTTTAGGGAGAATTTAAAACCCCTCCAAATCCCTTTGTTTTTTGGTGTGCTACAATTTTTTTACTTTTTTTGACAAATTGGAGAAAAGCCAAATTTTGAAGATGCACACAGTGTGTCTACATGTGCTATCTGCCATCACGGGAGATCAATGGACACGTTTTGGGGGTGCAACTCCTTCCTCAATAATAAAGTAGCTGAGAGGAAGGGGGTGCACCCCCAAAACACGTCCCTTGATCCCCCATGATGGCAGCTAGCACATGTTGACATTCGGCTATTTGTGTGCATCTTCAAAATTTGGCTTTTCCTGGGGTGACTTCATCCCATCTGAACGCAATATCAAACACAATTTGTAAATAATGTCTGATATTGCCTTCAAGTTCTACCAAATGTGAACATGGTAAGTTCAAGATTTGTGTATTTCTTGTTGGTTTTAAACATGCCTGTTTTATCTTAAATGGACATTTCTACTTTTTCTAATGTGACCCCAAAAATTGTTATATAACAAACATGTTGGTTTGTTTTAAAAACCTTTTCTAAATGCACATGTGATTGTGCTGGTATTAAAAAGATTGTTAATCAAGAATGTGTGGATTATTGTCTCAACGCTACAACACTTTTGTGCTGCTCTAATTGGTGTTTTCTGTGACAATGGGTGTTATTTCCTAAGGGCAAATCCACTTTGCACTACAAGTGCAGTTTCAAATGCAAAAATCTTTGCCTTTAGTAAATAACACCCAACAGTGCTTTGTAAGGTTACACAATCACACCATTTTCAGGACTCACCACATTTCTGTCAGGGTCAGCTAAAACAAACACAAGCAGTAAATGTCACCAAAGATTTGATTTTTTTTTTTTTTTTTTATTTGAAAAAGGTTTTAGACATTGTCTGGCATTTTGATAGCCCCCCTACCCGCAAAGAATTCAAGGTATCTTAGCCGGACATCATGGGCACTCAGGGGGGGCAAGCCAGGATGGCCACTTTCAAGCGCTGTCAGGGTTGGTTCAATTTGAATTCCAGCCTCAGGCCCAACTGAGCCAGCATAGTTGGCAGAATGTTGCCGTAAAAAGTTGTGTAGAACACAGTACGCCAGGATAATGTGATTCAGTTTGTACTCCGCCATATGTATCGGTGTAAGAAATAGGCGGAACCGGCTGGCCATGATTCCAAGCCGGTAATTAAAAACCCTCTGGTCCGGGGTGAGGGTCCTCATCGGGAATGGCCGCATAAGATGATCCCCCAGCGCAAATGCTTCATCCGCAACGAAGACGAATGGGAGTCCTTCCACATTGTCTTCTGGAGGTGGCAAGTCCAAGCTGCCATTCTGGAGACGCCTGTAGAACTCGGTCTGGGCGATGACTCCACCATCGGACATCTGGCAATTCTTCCCCACGTCCACATACAGAAACTCGTAAGTAGCCGACACCACCGCCAACATCACAATACTATTGAACCCCTTGTAGTTGTAATAGTACGACCCCGAGTTGGGTGGTGGGACGATGTGAACGTGTTTCCCATCAATTGCCCCTCCGCAGTTGGGAAAGTCCCACCGCTGGGCAAAGTGGGAGGCCACAGTCTGCCATTCCTGTGTCGTGGAAGGAAACTATGGAGTCAAAACAAAAAAAAATAGTCATTTTGCACATAAACAGGGAAAGCAGATTACACACAAACATTCTTGGCCAACATCAAGATAACATTTTTTGAAGGGAGTTTTTAAAGGCCAAAGTATAAGGTACAACTATCAGATTCCTCCTCCCCCCCCCCTCATGGGCCATTTCTAACATTATAGGGGGGAGCTCTTGGACAGGTAACCCTTTCCACTTCATTGAGAGATGAATGCCTAAATAATGGGTCTTACTTTGGCCAGCCCCTCCTTAGTTACACTATTGGCAGCCCACTGGACAGGTAAGAAGTATCATAATACGAATATATAAATACACACTGTACACATTTTAGCACATTTGGACATTCTGCTATTACCTTTCAAGATAATAATAGGATACAAAAACTTTAAACAGTACCATTTGAAAGTATACAGGCAGGCCCTTGCACTACATGCTTTGTGGAATTCATCCATAAATCTGACCACAAAAGAGATAGGTATAGTGTGTATGGGTTTGGCAAAGTCAGCAGATAGATGATTGAGGATAGATAGAGAATTGTTATCAGCTGACTTAGCAGTTGGGGGGGAGGGAGGGTTCCAAATGATTTGGGGACCCCCAAAATAGCCCCTGGCACTCTGCCTGAATTTAAAGCACAAATCACATTTCAAAACATTTTAGGGGGTATTTAGGGTAAAGCACTACTATGGAGCTGACAAAATACATTGTTAAGTGACTACATGAGGTGACTATAGGGGCCAGGAGACCATGCTGGGGAGGTAAGTGAAGGCAAATATATATGAAGGACAAAAAAAAAATTACATAAAAATCCAGCATGCATGAGTACAAAGGAGACATTCACAGCATATTCCAATCAGGGTAATTAGGGAATGAGGAAATATATACAATATATTAGCAAACATTAAATACAATAAAATGTGATATTAAAGGATAAAAAATCTTACCTTAATATACTCCTTCTGCAGGACCTGAATGATGGCAGAACAGGTCTCTGGGATAATAATTCCCAGAGCCTGGGGGGAGATGCCTGTCGAGAACTTCAAGTCCTGCAGACTTCTCCCCGTCGCCAAGTACCACAGGGTGGCGACTAACCTCTGCTCCGGAGTGATGGCTTGCCTCATGCTGGTATCCTGCCTGCTGATATAGGGGGTCAGCAAAGCCAACAAACGGTGAAATACGGGGTCCGTCATCTGGAGAAAGTTCCTGAAATCATCAGGATTATTCTCACGGATCTCACGGAGCAAAGGCATATGAGAGAACTGGTCACGCTGGAGCAAACAATTCTTGGTCCATGAACTCCTCCCCACCCTGTTCATGGACTGGGCTTGTGTCAAGGTAAGGACCCCAACACCAAGCCCCCCCGCACAGCACGAACTCTATGAGGAGTACGTATACGCAACATGGCTAGAAAACGGTCGGCTGCTCGGAACGAAGTAACAGAACGCACTGAAGAACAGCAAGGCCTTTGAAGAGCGACCTGAAAAACAGTAACAAACGAACAAGAACACAATGACTGAGTCACGCGTAGCTTGCTGCACGCACTGAAGAGCAGATACAAACCCACAAGCACAAACTGAAAAGCAGAAAACAATCTGAAAACCACGAGTTGAAAAGCGTGAATCGTCTCTCACCAAACTTTTACTAACACGAGATTAACAAAAGGAGCCCAAAGGGTGCCGCGCTTGGTTCTGAACTGGCCTTTTCCAGTCTCGTCGTACGTGGTGTACGTCACCGCGTTCTTAGCGAGCGGAAATTCCGACAACTTTGTGCGACCGTGTGTACGCAAAACAAGTTTGAGCCAACATCCGTCGGAAAAAAACCATGGATTTTGTTGTCGGAATGTCCGATCAATGTCCGATCGTGTGTACGGGGCATAAGACTTTTGAACTGGTGTCTAATCTATCAAGTTTATTTGAAGTTTTAGATTAAGAAATCATTTAATTTTCCCTTTTTTTTTTTTTTTGCACAGAAGTATGATTCTTCATATAACTTGTCCTAGCAAGTGTCGGTTGTTCTCCTTCTGTGAAATGCATTAAAAAATGCTGGTGGATTTTTGAACCTGTGAGCCTTGGGAGCTTGTCTGCATTAACAATGCTTCTCTTTGTGTTCTGACTCGCTTGTAGTTTTAATTTCATCCGGTTAGATTACTTCTCTAACTAGGTAGATCATACCAAGCACGGTCCTTGGTAAAATGTGCATTTGGTTGAGGTCTGGACATGAATCCTTATCTGCTTTGCATTCCTTCTTTGCAACTTCACAAGTACTTAGAGTGTTTCTAGACCCTCCGACAGCTGATTGCGTAGTAATGGCTTAAATAGCACTGGTCTCTCCCCAGGTCAGTTTCTCCCATTCTTCCTTTTTATGTAGCGTAATGTTTTTGCCACGAGTATATACAGTGCCTTGAAAAAGTATTCATACCCCTTGAAAGTTTCCACATTTTGTCATGTTACAACCAAAAACGTAAATGTATTTTATTTGAATTTTTATGTGATAGACCAACACAAAGTAGCACATAATTGTGAAGTGGAAGGAAAATGATAAATGGTTTTCAATTTTTTTTTTTACAAATAAATACCTGAAAAATGTGGCTTGCATTTATATTCAGTCCACCTGTGTGTAATTTAATCTTAGTATAAATACAGCTGTTCTGTGAAGCCCTCAGAGGTTTATTAGAGAATCATAGTGAATAAACAGCATCATGAAGTCCAAGGAACACACCAGACAGGTCAGGAATAAAGTTGTGGAGAAGTTTAAAGAAGGGTTAGCTTATAAAAAAAAATATCCCAAGCTTTGAACATCTCACGGAGCACTGTTTAATCCATCATTCGAAAATGGAAAGAGTATGGCACAACTGCAAACCTACCAAGACATGGCCATCCACCTAAACTGACAGGCTGGGCAAAGAGAGCATTAAAGTGGATGTAAACCCAATGTCATCCTTTCTAAACTACTGCCATAGTGGTTATCTGTAAGGATAATCATGCCTCCTGCATGTATTCTTACCTGTCAAATGTCTCCCCTCTGTCTGTTATTAGACCTGAAAAACTGCATATTCTGTGGGTGGGTCTGTTGTCTGGAGCTCGGTGGGTGGAGTCGTGATGTCAGTAGACTCCCCGCCCACCTCTACACTCCCCTTGTCAATATGCATTTTCTCTGTGTATTTCTTACACCAAACTTCTGCTATGATCTCTAACATCCAGTGAAAAGGCAGGAAAGTAACCACATGACTTCAGCATGCAAATCATGGTGAGGTGTGGAACAGTCAATCCTTGCAGAGCTGCTGAAGAAAGGAGTGGGGGAGGGAATTTAAAAATACTGCATGTCTCTAGGCTAATGCACGAGATGTAAATCACCTGTGACTCACAGCAAGGGGGAGGATTTGACAAAGTTTTTCTCAGTTTGTCAAGAATTGTCTCACTGAACAATAAAAGGGGATTGCTCAGAGATGGATTAACTCTGTGTGGCAAGACTGGGCTCAAATGATAGCAAATCTTATACTGTGTATGATATGATATATGATATATTAAAAAAAAAAAAAAAAAAAAACATTTTTGGGTTTACATCCACTTTAATCAGAGAAGCAGCCAAGAGGGCCATGGTAACTCTGGAGGAGCTGCAGAGATCCACAGCTCAGGTGGGAGAATCTGTCCACAGGACAACTATTAGTCGTGCACTCCACAAATTTGGCCTTTATGGAAGAGTGGCAAGAAGAAAGCCATTGTTGAAAAAAAGCCATAAGAAGTCTCGTTTGCAGTTTGCAAGAAGCCATGTGGAGGACAAGGCAAACATGTGGAAGAAGGTGTTCTGGTCAGATGAGACCAAAATTGAACTTTTTGGCCTAAAAGCAAAATGCTATGTGTGGTGGAAAACTAACACTGCACATCACCCTGAACACACTATCCCCACCGTGAAACATGGTGGTGGCAGTATCATGTTGTGAGGATGGTTTTCTTCAGCAGGGACAGGGAAGCTGGTCAGAGTTGATAGGAAGAGGGATGGAGCCAAATACAGGGCAATCTTAGATGAAAACCTCTTATGCCACGTACACACGATCGGACATTCCGACAACAAAATACTGGATTTATTTCCGACGGATGTTGACTCAAACTTGTCTTGCATACACACGATCGCACAAATGTTGTCGGAAATTCCGAATGCTGTGACGTACAACAGGTACAATGAGCCGAGAAAAATGATGTTCAATAGCCAGTGCGGCTCTTCTGCTTGATTCCGAGCATGCGTGGAATTTTGTGTGTCGGAATTGTGTACACATGATCGGAATTTCCGACAACGGATTTTGTTGTTGGAAAATTTGAGAGCCAGCTCGCAAATTTTTGTTGTCGTAATTTCCGACAACAAATGTCCGATGGAGCCTACACACGGTCGGAATTTCCAACAACAAGCTCACATCGAACAATTGTATAGAAAAAAGGAAACTCTCAAAGACTGATGCGAAAGGATTGCCATCATCCCTAAATATATAGAAAAAATTGACCTCAATAGTGGGATTTTAAAGGCAATTGAAAAAACTTTTTAGAAAAAAATCTTTATAGAAGAATAGATAAAAAAGTTAAATTTATTTGTACAAGGTTAAAAGTTGATAATAATGAAAGACATACACAAAATAGATAACAAAGGTAACATAATCAATGGTAATATTTAACAATTGTGGCAAAAACAGTCCGACGCGTTTCGAAAATATGAATAAGTATGCTCTTCATCAGGGACAATTTGCCATTTCTAAAATTGACAAAACACAGTGTCAGTAAACAAGAAATTTCTTGACCAAAAAATGACATATGACCTGCAGGGCTGACAGGTTTATTTGGCCCCCAAAGGATTATGCCAAAACTTACATGTCAAAAAGAGTTACCACACAACATCCGACATCCACACAGTCTGCATTGGCCTTTTCACATGCAAAGGAGCCCCCAGATATTATAATCTAATTAAGGTGCCAAAGAGGGAGTATAATTTGCAGCTTGGAGGAGCCCAAGATAGCAAAGGGGAGAATCTAAAAAGGGGAAAAATATACACCAATGATAAGACTGTCATTTAGAAAAGTATAAATAAATAATAATAATTTAATATAGGTTATTGGATCTATAATCAAAAAGATGGGGACATACCCACTACACACCCCTACAAATAAGGGGGGAAGGAGGTCGGTCAATCGGACTAAAAAATCCATATAACATAGGTATGGAGGGAGGGACTAAGGGGTCATCATCTGCAAAAACTGAGCAAAGGGGATGGTACCAATATTAATAGTAATAATAAACATTGATTCAATGGAAGTCAATTAAAATCTGAAGCTCAAAAAGTAGGAAGAGGGACCGCACAATAAGCAGGGCAAAAAACCCACTGCTAAAACAGAAGGATTGCAAAACCCAAAACAGCCCATTCAATGGTTCAGTCACGTCACGACCCACACGCCGTGCGGCGTTTCTCATTCCCCATTAGACTCCTTGGCTAACTGGACTATATAAGGAGAACGCCGGGAACCCTTGAGGCGCCATCCCTTCTCACAACAACACTTTGACTGTTGGATGCTGTGACAGGCAGGGTGGAGGATTAATCTCTCTCCCCCCTGCAGTGATTTTTCTTATTCTCGGGGAGCTCTGGAGATCTCTATGCCAATGGTAAGCACAATATTTGCTCTCTGTCATGGCTTTGGATCCTATTACTCTATTGAATGGGATGTTTTGGGTTTTGCAATCCTTCTGTTTTAGCAGTGGGTTTTTTGCCCTGCTTATTGTGCGGTCCCTCTTCCCACTTTTTGAGCTTCAGATTTTAATTGACTTCCATTGAATCAATGTTTATTGTTACTATTAATATTGATACCACCCCCTTTGCTCAGTTTTTGCAGATGATGACCCCTTAGTCCCTCAGAGTGGCTTAATAGCATCCCCTTTGGAGCATCCGTGCATCGTAAGTTGTGGGGAATCATTATTCTCTGTATTACTTTATATTTTGCGATTTTTGACCTCCCTCCATACCTATGTTATATGGATTTTTTAGTCCGATTGACCGACCTCCTTCCCCCCTTATTTGTAGGGGTGTGTAGTGGGTATGTCCCCATCTTTTTGATTATAGAACCAATAACCTATATTAAATTATTATTATTTATTTATACTTTTCTAAATGACAGTCTTATCATTGGTGTATATTTTTCCCCTTTTTAGATTCTCCCCTTTGCTATCTTGGGCTCCTCCAAGCTGCAAATTATACTCCCTCTTTGGCACCTTAATTAGATTATAATATCTGGGGCCTCCTTTGCATGTGAAAAGGCCAATACAGACTGTGTGGATGTCGGATGTTGTGCGGTAACTCTTTTTGACACGTAAGTTTTGGCATACTCCTTTGGGGGGCCAAATAAACCTGTCAGCCCTGCAGGTCATAATTTTTTGGTCAAGAAATTTCTTGTTTACCTACACTGTATTTTGTCAATTTTAGAAACGACAAATTATCCCTGATGAAGAGCATAATTATTCATATTTTCGAAACGCGTCGGACTGTTTTTGCCACATTTGTTAAATATTACCATTGATTATGTTACCTTTGTTATCACTTTTGTGTATGTCTTTCATTATTATCAACTTTTAACCTTGTACAAATAAATTCAACTTTTTTGTCTATTCTTCTAAAAAGTTTTTTCAGTTGCCTTTAAAATCCCACTATTGAGGTCTATTTTTTCCACATCGAACAATTGTTGTCAGAAATTCCGACCGTGTGTACACGGCATTAGTGTCTGCAAAAGACTTGAAACTGGGGTGGAGATTCACCTTCCAACAGGACAACAATCTTAAACATACACCCAGAGCTACAATGGAATGATTTAGATCAAAGCATATTGATGTGTTAGAATGGCTCAGTCAAAGTCCAGACCTAAATCCAATTGAGAATCTGTGGCAAGACTTCAAAATTGCTGTTCACAAAGGCTCTCCATCTAATCTGACAGAGCTTGAGCTATTTTGCAAAGAAGAATGGGCAAAAATGTCACTTTCTAGATGTGCAAAGCTGGTAGAAACATACCCCAAAAGACTTACAGCTGTAAGTGCAGGGGTAGGAATACTTTTTCAAGGCACTGTATATTTAATTTCAACTTACAATCTTTAGTTAATGAAGACAGTGCTAGAAGCTACAAGTATTGGCTTTACATTTTTTTTATAGGGCTCTTCACACAGGTGATGAAAATACTATAGGTGCTTACGGCGATACTCGGGAAACGCTAGGGACAAATTTCTTAAGATTTGGCAACCTTGGTTGGCCCAGTTTCCAGTGACGAGTCCACCGTCCCGCTTTTTGGGCCTATAGGAAATTCTGCCGAGCCCAACAGTTGATGGCCTTGGCCCTTGGATTCCATGGGGCGGAGCTTATTTTCTTCTTAGTGACTCCTTTTTACTTGGTTTTCTACTTCTGCTAAACCGAATAGGAGGCAGGTGCGGAGAGGTCGAGTGAGTGGTGCAGGCTAAAGGAGCAGCTCAGCTGCGGGTCCACATGGACGTGCCACCCGCATGCTTTGTAGAGATGGCACCTGGAGCCGGGTGCTGTCATCCAGCCGCTGCCGCCACCTAGAGGCCTCTACTGTCCCGCTCCCCGCACCTGCTGCCACCAGACCGGGACGCTCCGTGATGAGGCCATGATATCAGTGATTGATCACATGCAAATTAGACGGCCGCGAGGCCCCTGTGAGTGCGAGGCCTTAGACAACCACCTAATTTGCCTAATTAGAGCCACCTTTGGCTTTCTGGCCTTTGGGTGGGGTTACAGCCCTCTTGCACTTTAGGAGGCTTATAGGATAGCCCCCCCCTTTTTTTCCCCTTATAGATATATTTTCTTTATTTTTTTAGTCCTTGAGAGGGCTCACAGACTTTATCTTTATAAACGAACTTAGGACAATCTCAGGTATTGCATGGTATTTGTTACACGATAATTTCTGAAATACTGTTTGCTTAGCATTCTCTCTAGGCTTTGATCATTGAGAGCTACATGGTTAGTTATTATCCTAATAGACTGTAAAGGCGCTGAGGCATCCTCACCTGGTTACCTTTCATCTTTCTTTGTATTTACTAGTTATACCATATACGAGGCCTATTAGTCTGTGGTATGCATGTTATCATTCTAAATGACAGTCTTATCATTGGTGTATATTTTTCCCCTTTTTAGATTCTCCCCTTTGCTATCTTGGGCTCCTCCAAGCTGCAAATTATACTCCCTCTTTGGCACCTTAATTAGATTATAATATCTGGGGCCTCCTTTGCATGTGAAAAGGCCAATACAGACTGTGTGGATGTCGGATGTTGTGCGGTAACTCTTTTTGACACGTAAGTTTTGGCATACTCCTTTGGGGGGCCAAATAAACCTGTCAGCCCTGCAGGTCATAATTTTTTGGTCAAGAAATTTCTTGTTTACCTACACTGTATTTTGTCAATTTTAGAAACGACAAATTATCCCTGATGAAGAGCATAATTATTCATATTTTCGAAACGCGTCGGACTGTTTTTGCCACATTTGTTAAATATTACCATTGATTATGTTACCTTTGTTATCACTTTTGTGTATGTCTTTCATTATTATCAACTTTTAACCTTGTACAAATAAATTCAACTTTTTTGTCTATTCTTCTAAAAAGTTTTTTCAGTTGCCTTTAAAATCCCACTATTGAGGTCTATTTTTTCCACATCGAACAATTGTTGTCAGAAATTCCGACCGTGTGTACACGGCATTAGTGTCTGCAAAAGACTTGAAACTGGGGTGGAGATTCACCTTCCAACAGGACAACAATCTTAAACATACACCCAGAGCTACAATGGAATGATTTAGATCAAAGCATATTGATGTGTTAGAATGGCTCAGTCAAAGTCCAGACCTAAATCCAATTGAGAATCTGTGGCAAGACTTCAAAATTGCTGTTCACAAAGGCTCTCCATCTAATCTGACAGAGCTTGAGCTATTTTGCAAAGAAGAATGGGCAAAAATGTCACTTTCTAGATGTGCAAAGCTGGTAGAAACATACCCCAAAAGACTTACAGCTGTAAGTGCAGGGGTAGGAATACTTTTTCAAGGCACTGTATATTTAATTTCAACTTACAATCTTTAGTTAATGAAGACAGTGCTAGAAGCTACAAGTATTGGCTTTACATTTTTTTTATAGGGCTCTTCACACAGGTGATGAAAATACTATAGGTGCTTACGGCGATACTCGGGAAACGCTAGGGACAAATTTCTTAAGATTTGGCAACCTTGGTTGGCCCAGTTTCCAGTGACGAGTCCACCGTCCCGCTTTTTGGGCCTATAGGAAATTCTGCCGAGCCCAACAGTTGATGGCCTTGGCCCTTGGATTCCATGGGGCGGAGCTTATTTTCTTCTTAGTGACTCCTTTTTACTTGGTTTTCTACTTCTGCTAAACCGAATAGGAGGCAGGTGCGGAGAGGTCGAGTGAGTGGTGCAGGCTAAAGGAGCAGCTCAGCTGCGGGTCCACATGGACGTGCCACCCGCATGCTTTGTAGAGATGGCACCTGGAGCCGGGTGCTGTCATCCAGCCGCTGCCGCCACCTAGAGGCCTCTACTGTCCCGCTCCCCGCACCTGCTGCCACCAGACCGGGACGCTCCGTGATGAGGCCATGATATCAGTGATTGATCACATGCAAATTAGACGGCCGCGAGGCCCCTGTGAGTGCGAGGCCTTAGACAACCACCTAATTTGCCTAATTAGAGCCACCTTTGGCTTTCTGGCCTTTGGGTGGGGTTACAGCCCTCTTGCACTTTAGGAGGCTTATAGGATAGCCCCCCCCTTTTTTTCCCCTTATAGATATATTTTCTTTATTTTTTTAGTCCTTGAGAGGGCTCACAGACTTTATCTTTATAAACGAACTTAGGACAATCTCAGGTATTGCATGGTATTTGTTACACGATAATTTCTGAAATACTGTTTGCTTAGCATTCTCTCTAGGCTTTGATCATTGAGAGCTACATGGTTAGTTATTATCCTAATAGACTGTAAAGGCGCTGAGGCATCCTCACCTGGTTACCTTTCATCTTTCTTTGTATTTACTAGTTATACCATATACGAGGCCTATTAGTCTGTGGTATGCATGTTATCATTCTCAAATCAATTTCTGCCACTGGCCTTGGCGTTTGTTCACTGTTTTGTGAGTTTGTCAATAAAAATATTGCGAAAGAAAATACTGCGTTTGGATCGCTCTTCAGAGTATTTGACAGGTGTGCCTAATTACCAGCTACTCTAACACAATGAACTTGGCTCTAGTGCACAGAAACTGCATGCTTTACATGTGGTTGTAGAGCAGACCCATTTACTACAGCTTCTATAAATGGAGGGGGTGGAGCTATCAATCATCTGGCCGTTCTCCATTCAGAGATCCCATTTCATTCATAGAAGCTGTTGTACATCTTCTATGAATGGAGAAGCTGGGTGGAAAGATTGGCCATAGTCGGGCTCTCTTAATGAGAGCCTATGACAGCCGCTTAGTTGTATTTACCCCTGCTGCACCTGAAGATTTTGGCAGCGGGGGAGTAGAGGGTTGAAGGCGGCATGAGCAGAGGAGAATTTCCACTGACAGAAGAGGAATCAGCACAAGGGACACACCCTATTGACTGTAAGTTATGCTACGCACTCATGGCTGATTCCATGTACATGTGACTATACATAAAAACAAGGTTTCTAAAATATTAAACACGCATTGATAGGATTATATCAAACTGATCTACTTTATGCATGCAAACAACAACAAAAAAAAAACAACAAAAATTAAGACATTGATAAATCTATACGTTCCCTTTTAGCTTTTGTTTATTTCAATAGTTGTCTTTTTGTCTTGGTTGGTCTTTCATTCCATTCTTGTAATTTCAAATGCACTTTTTATGCATGCACAACACATAGAAGGAATCACGTTATACATAGCCCTTGGTGGATACTCTTTCCAAGTGCTATTCAGCAGAATGGTTCAGTGTTCTTATTGTTGCAGGCCATGTGTGATCGTGACAAGGTATTCAAGTATGACTGCACTCTTATGTATTCCTTCAGGGCTGTACACCTCCAGTCACTGATATTTGTGCTATTGTAACATTGTGAGATTTTCAAGTGTGTGCTGTGTATTACCTTGGAAAATTAAGTTGAACGGTTTTGTAGTAGTAGGATGTTGGAAAAATTTAATTTAACAACACTAGTAGCTTTTTCGTGTACAATGTATTTTATTCAAGTTTTCAATACAGAAAAAAACATTTGTAAACTAGCACGTGTACAAATCATGGTTACAAAGCATAACTTAGTTAGAAGGACCACATCATCAAAAGTTACATTCCAAAAACCTACCTGGCACATTTACGAAAACAGATACATACAGTATACGTTGAGAAGCATAAACCAAATAGCCCCTATACCAGGAAGTCAAGATACTGACAGGCAAATGAAAAAAGAAAAATGTTGGCATTATATTAGGAAATAGAAAGCAAAATAGTTTCAGGCTATAAACAGTGGGGACGGAAAGTATTCAGACCTCCTTAAATTTTTCACTCTTTGTTATATTGTAGCCATTTGCTAAAATCATTTAAGTTCATTTTTTTCCACATTAATGTACACACAGCACCCCATATTGACAGAAAAACACAGGATTGTTGACATTTTTGCAGATTTATTAATAAAGAAAAACTGAAATATCACATGGTCCTAAGTATTCAGACCCTTTGCTCAGTATTTAGTAGAAGCACCCTTTTGATCTAATACAGCCATGAGTCTTTTTGGGAAAGATGAAATATGTTTTCACACCTGGATTTGGGGATCCTCTGCCATTCCTCCTTGCAGACCCTCTCCAGTTCTGTCAAGTTGGATGGTAAACGTTGGTGGACAGCCATTTTTAGGTCTTTCCAGAGATGCTCAATTGGGTTTAAGTCAGGGCTTTGGCTGGGCCATTTCAGAACAATCACTGAGTTGTTGTGAAGCCACTCCTTCGTTATTTTAGCTGTGCGCTTAGGGTCATTGTCTTGTTGGAAGGTAAACCTTCGGCCCAGTTTAAGGTCCTGAGCACTCTGGAGAAGGTTTTTCGTCCAGGATATCCCTGTACTTGGCCGCATTCATCTTTCCCAGTCATCCTGTCCCTGCAGCTGAAAAACACCCCCACAGCATGATGCTGCCACCACCATGCTTCACTGTTGGGACTGTATTGGACAGGTGATGAGCAGTGCCTGGTTTTCTCCACACATACCGCTTAGAATTAAGGCCAAATAATCAAACACAGCTGGACTCAAATGAAGAACCATCTCAAGGTTGATCAGAAGAAATGGACAGCACCTGAGTTAAATATATGAGTGTCACAGCAAAGGGTCTGAATACTTAGGACCATGTGATATTTCAATTTTTCTTTTTTAATAAATCAACAAACAACAAAAATGTCAACAATTCTGTGTTTTTCTGTCAATATGGGTGCTGTGTGGGGGGGTCTAAATACTTTTCGTCCCCACTGTATATTATCGGTGTGAATGAATGTTGTTGTTTACTAAATTTTAAAGGAAAAACAAAAAAAACCTAAAGATTAGATGCAAAGCAATAGGGTAGAGGAACAACAAGAGATAGATATGAAAAAAGTGAGACAAGGGGTGGGGAGTGAGCAGGGGACACTACACAAATGGTTTGTATCTGCCTTCAGTGATGTTGAGTTCACCTTTTTAGAGCCAAATATGCAGCTTAACAAAGTCAAAATTAGGGCAGAGTACCTGATCCCCATACTTGGGTCAGTAACTCAATGAGTTGAAGCAATGGCAGCCTACATATGTTTCCTAGTACGGGTTGTAGTTATACACTATATTACCTATAGGCCTGGCTTGCAGTCTCCGCTCTAATTCATCCCAAAGGTGTTCTCAATCCCAATCGGGTTGAGGTCAGGACTGTGTGCTGGCCAGTCAAGTTTCTCTACCCCAAACTTGCTCATCCATGTCTTTATGGACCTTGCTTTGTGCACTAGTCCAAATCATTTTGTGTGTGTGTGTGTGGGGGGGGGATTATGGTGTGGGGTTGTTTTTCAGGGGTTGGGCTTGGCCCCTTAGTTCCAGTGAAGTCAACTCTTAAGGTGTCAGCATACCAAGACATTTTGGACAATTTCATGCTCCCAACTTTGTGGGAACAGTTTTGGGGTGGCCCTTTCCTGTTCCAACTGCGCACCAGTCCTGACCTCAACCTGATAGAACACCAGGCCTTCTTGTCCAACATCAGTGCCTGACCTCACAAATGCGCTTCTGGAAGAATGGTCAAACATTTGCATAGACACACTCCTAAACCTTGTGGACAGCCTTCCCAGAAGTGTTGAAGCTTTATAGTTGCAAAGGGTGGACCAACTCAATATTGAACCCTACGGACTAATAGGGCATACACACGGTCGGACTTTGTTCGGACATTCCGACAACAAAATCCTAGGATTTTTTCCGACGGATGTTGGCTCAAACTTGTTTTGTCTACACACGGTCGCACAAAGTTGTCGGAAAATCCGATCGTTCTAAACGCGGTGATGTAAAACTCATACGTCGGGACTATAAACGGGGCAGTGGCCAATAGCTTTCATCTCTTTATTTATTCTGAGCATGCGTGGCACTTTGTCCATCGGATTTGTGTACACACGATCGGAATTTCCGACAACGGATTTTGTTGTCGGAAAATTTTATCTCCTGCTCTCCAACTTTGTGTGTCGGAAAATCTGATGGAAAATGTCCGATGGAGCCCACACACGGTCGGAATTTCCGACAACACACTCCGATCGGACATTTTCCATCGGAAAATCCGACCGTGTGTACGGGGCATTAGACTGGGATGCTATTAAAGTGCATGTGCTTGTAAAGGCGGTCGTCCCAATACTTTTGGTAATATAGTGTATGTAACTCAGACTTTACACAAATTTATTGTTAATACCCCACCCCCCTACACACACAGTCAGTACACAGTTGTTAGTTTTCAAGGTTCCAAGTAGAAGTGCAGTATTCAATTATTTACGCTTAAAATGACAATTATACAGGCAAATCTGCATAAGCTACCAATAAGGTCCTTTATCTCAGCACTGTCCCTTCAGTTCACATCCGTTATATCAACTGTGACAATGCAGGGTTTGTTTCTATAAATGGCTATCAAGAATAGTGGCATAGCTGACATAATGTAATACACACTGGTATAATGCAGATTTGATTTTACACATGGTTTGGGGCATGTTATGCATTGCAGATATTTTTATGTCACTTGAGTATATGTAACATATCCTGTAAAATATATAGCTCCATGTGGAGACCTGTGTCACATGGCTTAATGACAAATTGTTCAATGACTCAGTTTGGAACTGTCAGTGACAGTAACATACATTTGGTCATGATGCTCAAGTTACACAAGAAATGTGCTTGTTATAAAAGGAAATTGTGTATTACCAAGATTAATTTTCAATGTGAAATGAAAAGAGTGTCAGAGTTTGTCATCTGCGTTGTGCTTTTATATAGTAATGGTCTTTATTCTCTTTGTATTTAATAGTAGAGGCCATATGATTTGAATTGTACTCTATTCCCCTTATGTTAAAGAGTTACTAAACCCACAACAGTAAAATCAGTCTGTATATGCAGTAAAGCATGCTGGTTATACTCACTGTTGAATCTAAGGGGTTAATCCGCATGTGTAAAAAGGCTGTTTAATCCTGTCTTCTCTGATCCTCCCCTTCTTTTACTGTTCCCAATCCTCCTGCTGATAGAACAGAGCCTTGGGGGCACTTTGCATATGCTCAGTTTGGTGTGTATTGCTAGAGAGTTTTTTTTTTTCTTGGGAAGATGTATGTGATCATCACAGGGCAAATCAAGGCTGCCGATTATGGGGAGCCCATTCGGGGTGGTAGTAGCACTGCTGTCAGTCAGCAATCTAACAGATCTAGCTGTTAGAATATCAAACAGGTTCTTGTATATATATATATATATTATATATAATATTGAAGTAACCATCTATATCAGTCTACTGGGGTTCTCCATCATGTGGACTGCTATAGAATTGGAGGCTTTCCGACATTTCTCCATGGGTAATGTATAAAAAGGTAATGTATGGAAATCATCTTCTTTGAGAAGCAAAAGCTCACACGCCATTGTGTTTTGGAGTAGCTGATTTGCATGATTACATGTCAGAAAATAAGTATACTAACTTGACAGGAGATTTATTGTTTCACTCATTAAAGAGCAATTTGGAAACACATTTGTGCGCATGTTATTTTTTTTTTTTAGTGACTGTTCTTTGTTACTTAGAACAACCAGTCGATTCTCCCCTTCATTTTCTAAACTGCACTGGAAAACATGGAGGTCACACATTTCTTACAGGTCATTTTACAAAACTATGACCCAAAGATCTCAGATTAACTCATCTATCACAGCTGAAATAAATTGCAGTAAATTGGATTTCAAATAAAACATGCCTTAGTCCCCCCTCAAATAACCCTTTTCTCTGTAGGGTCATGAAAATGAGGAAAAAAGGTTTAACCTCTGTATACAGAAAGACTTCTTTGCAGGAAAAGCTGTAAAATGACAAAAAACTTTCACAGGAGCTAGTTTTAGCTAAACCTATTGATTGTTTTAAAAAAAAGGACTAATTGCTTTTCTAAATGCATGGAATAGAATTATTATACTATTATTATACATGATTTATATAGCTCCAACAGTTTACGCAGTACTTTACAATGTAGAGGAGGAACAGTACAATTACAATACAGTTCAATACAGAAGGAATAGGAGGGCTCTGCTCATGGAGCTTACAATCTAAAGGAGGGGGGTTGGGCGCTATTTCTAGATAATACCACTTTAGATTGTTGAACCATGGAATATCTGATTGCCCTAGGGGGATCAGGAAATAATGTTTTTCATTATTCCATTAAATTAGATCATGCTTAATAAGGCCGGTGTTCTGTCAGAATCGGCGACCTGTCAGATTAGGTAACGGAAGTGACGTTCCGTCAGCTGCTCATGCATCCACTGCTACCAGGTTTGCTAATCTGACAGAACACCTGCAGTCAGAAGAAGGCAGCAGACATCTTAGTACATACAGCTACGTCTTGAATTTCACAGTAATTTTAGCAATAAAGTGAGCGTATATAAATAAATATAGTATATTGGCATCTTTGATGCTGTTTGGATGTTTAATTTTGAAATGCTAAAGGTTTAGCACTGAGCAGTGTGGGGTGTACTAATATGGCCTTCGACACCTTACTACTGCTGGCATCCAACTTCGTTCAAAATGTAACATAAAAACAACATCATAGATGTCAATATACTATATTTATTTATATATGCTCACTTTATTGCTAAAATTACTCTGAAATTCAAGACGTAGCTGGGTGTAGTAAGATGTCCGCTGCCGCCTTCTTCTGACTGCAGGTGTTCTGTCAGATTCGCAAACCTGGTAGTGGTGGAACGCATGCGCAGCTTAAGGAACGTCACTTCCATTACCTAATCTGACAGCTTGCCGATTCTGACGGAACACTGGCCATACACAGAGCAAATGTCTTTCCTGCAACCACGGGTTGCAGGAAATAAATTCGCTTTATTCCGCCATCTACACAGACAGTGCTGATGTGGGAATCCCTCTTGCTGGGCCATTGTCTTCCCCCGGCAGGGGAGGGTGGGAGGAGCTGTCCCCGCTGGAAGAAGACAGTGATTATCGCTAGCCCAAGAGAATCCGGCAGGCTGGTTGTTCCCAATTTGAGCAGTCGATAAACTTGGTACATTCAACCTGTCCGTTAACGGTTCGAATTTCGGCCTGTTATTGCTGAACTGGCTGAGATTTAAACCGTGTTTGGCCGGCCTAAGGGTTTTTGGCCTTTTTCTGGATCACTAACTCTATATTATTCTATCCATGTATTTCAACCCCCTAAATTAATTTTCATACATTTTCCTCATCTGAACTCCATGCCTAACCTGTGCCTCCAAAAGGCAAAATAATTTATGATTTAATGATCGGTAATTGTCCCTTTTAAAGGAAGGAAGAGGTAATTCTGAATGATTGTGGCAAGGACAGAGTCAGTTTCAAGCATTACTTTAATCGGTAAGCCTCAAGTCAGTGCATAGGAACATCAATGGTGCAGTTCGCTTTCATGTGTGATTAACCACTTTAAAGGTGTTACGTGGTGTGCTTCCAATTGCCATGTTAAACAGAGACATTTTTCATGAAATAAATATCTTAAAGCTATTTCTGTTCAGGTGTTAGACACTTAACATTTCACAGCTACATAGATTTAAATTAGTGGCACAGTTGCAAATTTATGTTGATTGGCACTATTATAATTAATATATAGCTCAATATATTCTCTGGGAATCTTCAAAATATTTAATTAGGGAAAACATTGTATCTGTGGGTTATTTGAACCTGGGGGATTTCTCTGGAACCATTCTACATTTTGCATTGCACCCAAGGTGTGAATATTTATGACTGTCACAAAGGAGTTTTTTCTTTTTTAAATCAAGCTTTCAGAAATTACCATGAGAACAGACTTGGCAGAATTTCCTTACAGCAGGCATTTGTGTATGTATGAGTCATTTTGATGCTAGCGGTTCCAGTGCTCTCAATATGGTGTTAAGACCGTCATTTTAATTACATTTGTAATGCTTGTTATAGGAGATTATACCAAAACAAATTTTGTGTTGTAAAAGGACATAGCTATACAGCAAATACCACCTGTTTAACTAAGGGCAAATTAAACATTATGAACTCCGAATAAAATGATACTAGGTGGTATTACAACAAGGATTTATCACAGGAATAGCTTGTCCATTTACAGCAGATGAACAGGGGAATCCTACAAGCTACAGCTTGATTCCGTTTTTGCTTTTTGCTTGATCAAATACACTTTCATCACATTTAATGATCAAGAATATTTTTTGGTGGGAAGGATACTCTTATTTGACAGGATAGCAGATATTTGCAGCTTTCATGTAATCCTAGCTTGCATGATTACTTAGCAAACATTAACCATAATAACTTCAAGCTTTTGACACAGAGATCCAAGCAGTAAGTAATGGTAAAGGCTAAAGATACAAATAAAAGAGGCTTCTGTTTATTCCAGCAGAAAAGATATGACCTCTGAACAAGGCTATTTCAGGAGTCTGTTGGTACCTGAATGCTAGGATCACCTCTTCTACACACATTTTCTTGTTTTACTGGTGCTAAGAATATTTTGTCAATGTGTAATATAGATTTGAGATGCACATTCAGTGCATAGGGCATATTAAACCTCCCATAGGGGGCAGTGTCGGCTGGTGCTCGCAAGCCCACCAGCCCCCACACTTACCCCATCCAGGTCCCGGGCAGCTGTCCCAGCTTCTCCTGCGGGCCAGCCCAATCGCTTCTCCTCCTGATTGGCCGGGAGGAGAAGCAGGAAGAAAATAGCGAATGTATATTAGCTATTGTCACAAGTGGGTTGGGCTTGGGGTGCAGTGCTCTGTGCCTCGAACCCACCCTTTTTGAAGCCAATTAAAGCATGGGTAGGCAACCCCAGCACTCCAGCTGTGATGAAACTACAAATCCAATTCATGCCTTTGCCTCTAGGAGTCATGTCTGTGATTGTCAGGGTCTTGCAATGTCTCATGGGTCTTGTAGTTTTTATTAGAGCCTCTGGCACTAATCAGGTGCTTTACAAGAAAAAAACCCGTAGAACTCTGTGTCTGTCCCTCTGCATGGAGATTAGGGGCCAGGCGCACAGAGATTAGGGGGTCGGCACTCATGCACCCCTTATGGACAGGCCACCGCTGATGGGGTATGTGTGCTGCTGTGCATTTACTGGTTTCACCATAGAACAATAAGTGGTACCTAAATAATTTCCTAACTGGAACATCATCATTCAAGTAATTGGAACTACTTTGTTGAGGTCTCAACCAAAGAGTGAATGAAAATCGCATGGATGCTGTGCCAATGTGGGCCTGAGAATACATTTCTTATGTTTCTATATGTTTCTTCTTAAAGTGGAAGTAAACTTCCATATCTGAATTTTACCTATAGGTAAGCCTATAATAAGGCTTACCTATAGGTAGTGTAAATATCTCCTAAACAGGCATCGGAAGTTGCAGGGAACTCATCTGGGCTCACTCCCTAGCCGCCTCTGTGTGTCCATAGACACACAGAGTGACTCAGCCCCGCGCCCTCCTCACTGGCAGTGGCAGCCAATGTCTGTAAACCTATGAGGAGGGAGAGAGCTGCTGCTCTTGTGCACATCGCTGGATCGAGATTGGGCTCAGGTAAAGATAAGGGGGGGGGGTGCTACACTCAGAAAGTTTTTTTTTTTTACCTTAATGCTGCTAGATCAAGCTTGGGCTCAGGTAAGTAGTACAAGGTGGGGCTGGGGGGACTGCATTTCTTTTACCTTAATGCAGAGAATGCATTAAAGCGGAGTTCCTCCCAAAGATGGAACTTCCGCTTTAAGGTAGGTGACCCCCTGACATGCCACATTTGGCATGTCATTTTTTTGGGGGGGAGCTGGGACCCTCAGCTCCCACTTCCTCCCGGTGCACCATGGCACCAGAAGGGAGATCACCTCTCCCCCCTCCCTCTTGGCAATCATCTGGGACACGTCACAGGTCCCAGATGATTGCCTGTCCAGTCACGGCGTGCGGCGCGGCTCACACATGCGCAGTGGGCGTCCTGCAGTAAAGCCACAGCCAGGCACCCACACTTATAATGATGGTGCCGCAGAGAGGTGGGGGAGACGAGCGGGGCTTCACTCCCCCGCATCGCTGGACCCTGGGACAGGTAAGTGTCCGATTATTAAAAGTCAGCAGCTGCAGTATTTGTAGCTGCTGACTTTTAATTTTTTTTTTAATAGAATTCCGCTTTAAGGTAAAAAATCAACAGTCTTTAGAACCGGTTTAAGACTTTAGCAGTTCTGATGACATGTTGTTAAACACTGCACATAGCCACAAAATTAGATATACTGTATATACTACAAAACTGTAGATATAGTGCTTTGAGGCTTCTTTCCTAAATTAGTTGGTCTTTGTATAGCAGCCAATATGAGTGGAGTGGTACAAGGATGGGGGGTTGGGGAATGTGACCATATTTCGTGTTACACCCTAGGTAAAGGGTAACATAAAAGATAGCTACAAAGGTGGACTATGCTGTTAATGAGCTACAGAACACTATAGGAACTCCATTAGTGTGAAGATTTTAACTGCCCAAGGGCAATAAACAAAAGTGAGAGCCACATTCAACTTTATCAGTGTCTTTACTTGGTCCTGCTATATAACATCTGGAGTCAACAAATCCACAGTGGCCAGCCATATTTCCACTGCAGACATGTACATTTGGTTTTATGATTCTTTATTCTCTGAACGTAGGTTGCTTTTAAAAATTATGCATTGATTTGCAGAGTACATAGAAATAGACATATCATTCTATGCCTCCTAGGACTTTAATTTCTAACATATAATTCCAATATGCATACTGATCATGAATCTTTCCCTTTATTTTGTTTACCATTTTATTTTGTGCTTTCTTTCATGTATTTTTTTGGTTTTGTAGACCTATGAATCAATCAAAATGTTTTAGACTTACTGATTATTCATCATACTCCTTTAATGACCAGTATTGCAGCCATGCAGCTCAATTAGCTCCATTAGGTCCCAGTGGGACTGCACTTTTCGAGGAAAGCTTGAAGCTGAATTTCTTCCTAAACTTAGTGCAGTTTCCTTTAAAATGAATAATTAAGGAGTCTTTCTGTGTGAATTATAATCTACCGAATGCAGTGCGGGAGGAAATTAAAAGACTTGGAGTGTGTAGATAAATATTAATTTTTGATTCTCTGAACCTTGCAATCAAAGATCTAGTGTGCAGAGAAGTCTGGGTTCATTGGCTAAAATATGCTTAATATGGGGATGTTATATTTGGATGTTATACTGCCAGACAGTAATGATCTATCAGTATTATTCCTCAGAGATAACTCCAATAATCTTCAGGACGAAACATGTACCTGAATACATCATCATAGTCAAGAGCTTGTAGCATAAGAAAATACAAAAACGACAAAGACATGTGATGAATTATGAAAAAAGATTGTGAGATTCAATAATTTCAGACATTTTAAAGGACATATCCTTAAAGGAAATTAACTTGAAAAGGTAATTTGGATAAGCAAGTGCAGTAAAGGAAATATACTATGATCATAGCTACGAATTGTTGAGGCCTTTTTTTTTGCTTTCCCCAATAGTGCTGTCTCTGAACATTACTATGCAGTGACTATGTGGACTATTTAGTATACACTAAAAATTCTGATCCATACTGTCAGGCTTGTCATTTTAGGATATCTTGTGGTTGTTGGTACCCCAGTATAAGCCAAAGTTTAGATATTTGGACAGATATGAGGATAAAAAGGCAGAGTTTATTCTTCTCCAAAGTCCTTTAAGAATAATTCAGATAAGCTTTCCCTTTGTGACTATTTTCGTAGAGTTTCTGACTCTGTATACTAACCTTTTCTGTTTTCTATTTGGTTGCCTTCACCTAAGCCTGTTATAAAACAGTAAAGAAATGGGGAATTTATTAGTTCTGTGAAAGCAACTTTCATGTGAGCTTTCAGCCAGCCTGCAAAATAAATGTGCAGCTAAAAAAAGAAGAAACTCTCTACTCATGGGCTCATAAGGTTGGCCCCACTCAGACACCCATTGATCACTTGCTCCTTAAAACGTAGCTCAGATGCTTGAAGCTAGTTATCCATTTCTGAGTAATGCGGCTCCAGCCACAGAAGCTGACCCAAACTTACTTTATTTAGGGACAGATTTTCTCAAATAAAACTGCAGCGCTTATCAGTAGCAAAAACTGTAAACATGTATTAAATCCAAAAAAATATTTTAGGTGAAATCCTTAAAAACCTTATACAAGTGACAACAAATAAGTGGAAGGGTGAGAAAGAGTTACCAAGACCGAGACATTAAAAAATAATTGACAGACAAATGTATCTTTGTTTTAGGATCTTGTATGTCGCAATGGCCATAACTTAAGTGGGTTCCGGTAGGAACTGGTTGTGAAACTATGTCTTCAGATAAAATCAACCATCAGCATCCCATGACCTATGAACTAGTTTAAACCAGATGTCACGCTGTATGTCTTGACCCCCCCATATGTGTCATATGACTCCTTTTGTTCCAGTTTGCATAAAAACTCAGATCACGCTGCCAATAGATTGAGCATTCTTTGAAAAGGCTATTTTGTCTTGTCTTCATTTGAATGTTTCCGGGGCTCCGAGAGGTTTCACTGATCGTTCTAGGAATTGAGCAGAATTAACCCTTACATCACTTGTGGCAGCGGTGGGAAGCAGTGATAATCTGAGGTAAGTGAATTGTGTCTATTTTGTTGATGCTGTTCTTCTTGCCTTGGCTCTGACAATACCGCATCCTTATGTAATGCAAAATTGTAGAGAGGTTAACTGTAAACTGTCGTGCTTTTGGGAAGCACATTAAAGTAATAGTTTTTGGGAGACTGATTTGAAAATAGTAAAAATAGAGGCTCCTAAGGGAGGAGCCGGATTAACAATCAGGGGGACACTACCAACCTTTTGCTTCTCTTTCTATTGCTGTATAGAGTATAAGAATATTGTTTAGAGCTTATATTTTTGTTGTACATTGCAAGAGGGTCTTGTAAAGGTGAGACAATGACCCTCGGAAAGTTTGTTTAAGTTGCTTGTAACCAAACTAAGAAACGGTAAGGGAGGAAGTAAAGAGGGCTTCCTGATGACGCAACCAACATTTACAAAAAGCATAGAGGCTGCTGGGAGATTTTGATGTCACTTATTGCCTAGTGAGAGTGAGGCTTGGAACACACGTGGCGTGAGAGCGAGGCTTGGAACACACACGGCGTAGGAAACACACAGGGGAATGCACACAACGGTATTCCGGACCCCGCATACACGGCTGGAACAGCTTGGTGCTGGCTTATGGACACAGAAATATGTGAGTGAAATAGTCTTTTTAATAAATACGTTTAGACATACTATACCATGATGGCCATTAATTTTCCATGAGAACTGATAGTCTGAAGAGGGTGCAGATTGATCGATTGTGTGGAGTGGTTATCCAACTAATGAACCAAAGGTGCACATTCACCTATTTCTGGTGAGTGGCCAATCTATAAGTGGTGGTGGAATCACAAAAGGGTGATACTTAGTTGCACAATTAAGAGATGAATCCATAGGAACTGGCTAATCACTTACTGAGGCAACTTATCTGGGACTTATCAGCTACTTGGAATCACTCACTGCACTGAATGCATTGAACTTTTTACTAAAAATATATTGAATGGGTATTGATGTTACAACAGCAGTTTCCTAAGTTATATATATAAATGTTTGTGTTATCTACACATGTTCACATTGATATTGCATGTATGGGTTTGAACCCTATGGTTTAGGACAATGTTTTTTCATTTGGGCACATGAGCATGTATAATTTATTTTTTGAAGGGTACAATTCTTAGTGTTTGACACTGAATAAATAGTTATTCAAATAGGGAACAGTTAGGACAATTTAATATATACACTGTTAAGGTCTATGGTAACAGATAAATAGTGGTGGTACACAAAATTTATTTAAATAGTTGGCGCAGTCCTTAAACACATTTTTTTCCTATACACCTTACCCGAGAGTGGGGAGGGCCTTTTTTTGACTGCAGCAGACACAAACGATTGGCATAATATATATATTTTTGATTCCTTGCGCCGGTACCCTGTATGTTACCAAACTAAGAATGGGTAAGGGAGGAAGTAAAGAATATCCCCTACCTAATCCCGGAGAGACATGTAAAGACTATGTGGCCAGAGTATGTGGAACTGATTATTTTTTGATAAATCCTTTCATAGACGATCTGGCTGGCCGGACTGAAAGTATGTGCAGTAGCTCACCCTTCCAGCACACAGACGCAAATAACCAATTCAATATGGATATGGTCAGGGGACTCTGTTTGGGGGATAAGAAAGTTTTCCCATGGTACATAGGAGACCCCGAGTGGGACATGAAGGAAGCAGGGGAAAACTGGCTAATTGTAGCTCCTCACTGGTATGACACAGAACCTGAGGATAGGAAGGGGAATAGTAGAAAGAGAATAAAATGGATCAGGAAAAGTGAGAATAAAAAACTTTTTCCTTGCCTTTTACTTCAGAACAACTGCACCTGGTAAAGGCTAAGGTGAAACGACCCCCCATACGATCTAATATTAACATTCCTGTTCCTGACCTCTCGCCTACCAACCCGTTCCTCCCAACGACAGCTAGTGCACCTCCACCTCCCCCACCACCTGCTTACACACCCCTGTATCCCAGCATACCTGAAAAGTTTCAGGGGATGACGAGAAAATAATCCAAATAGCAGCCCTTGCTATAGTTAACCCAACACACCCGCCCGCAGCACTGCCACCACCATCCTTTCCTCAACAACGGTTAATTATACAGGCACAGGCAAGTGGTGGCTCAGGCTCCGGAGACTCTGATGTAGAAAGCGAGGCAGGCTAAAAACAATTGTTAAAAAGAAGATGTTAGAAACCCTTATGCAAAGAGTAGAAAATATCTCAGATCAAGCTACTGATTTACAACAGAAACAGAGTGGCTTAGAGAGTAATCTAACCCCAGAGAGAAAGGGTGAAATTAGACAGGGAGCAGCAAAGATTGCAGCAAAGCAAAAACTAACTAAAAGGAAACAGGTACTCCCCACCACTCAAATAGGACAAGGGGAAGCCACCTCTTCAGCAGACACGATCCTTGATAGTGAGGAACAGAAGGAAGAGGGCGGGTTGGAAGAATCTGATACAGATGAGTCTGCACCTGCTAAAAGATGTCTTGCCATGCCATATCTTATCATGGGAGACCATGGCAGCTAGTGCCTACAATCTTAACTTAGAGGCAGGTCGTACTACTATGTGGACCCAATTAGAGGTAGAAATGAAGAAGGTTTTCAAAGAACGATCCTCCCTCCCCATGGCCATAGCTTGTAAACAGAAACCAAAGGAAGAAATCATAGATTTTATTAAAAGGTTCATGAAAGTGTGGAAGGAAGAAGCAGGTTTAGGAACAGAGGATACAGTGGGATCCCTGTTTATCCAGACTTACATCTCTAGTTTGAGGAATGATGTAGGTCTGGTAGTAAGGCAATTAATCTCAGATTGGCCCGGATTGACGGTGAAACTGTTCACTACGAAAATAATGGAGAAATATGCAGCAGGTTGTTTTGACTTTAAAAGGGGTCACCACAATGCATTACCAAGAAAGTTTACAGCACTGTAACCCCTTGGATGCTAGACCCCAGGACGATACGGGTGAATTTAGACAGTGGAGCCGTGGGGGGAGAGGTAGAAGCAGGGACCGGGGATCACAGGGCGCTTTCAACAATCACCCTGGACCCCAAAGGCAGAACCACTGTTTTAATTGTAGACAGGAAGGACATTGGAAGAACCAATGCCCTTAACCCCCCAATCAGGGAACGCAACCTCCCCCAGCCCAACCTGCCATTCAGCTCGCCCCCACAACACAGCAAACATCACAAGTTAGATACCCTCTAGCCTGGAACCAACAACAACATTATCAAGCATAGGGATGCCCAGAAGGCGGTGTCCCGGCATTCCCACTTCTCCTCACCGACATCATACTGAATCCCCTATTATCCCTTTGGAGGTAAACGGAATACCTTATATTCTAGATACAGGTGCGGCAAAATCCACTATATCTGAGGAAATGTATAGAGGTGAGAGAATGGATGCTGAACCTTCTATGGGAATTAATGGGATACCAACCAAAACTTACAAAATGCCACCACTCCCCATTACTGACTTTGTCACTGGAACTGTACTCTTATATCATTCATTCAGGATAATACCTTCATGTCCGATAAATCTTAGAGTCTTAGAAATTGAAATTTTCTTGACTCGAAGAGGGGGAGTAGCCATAGAATCACCACTGTTCTTTCAAACTGAAGTCCCTCCCCCATTTCCACAGGACCATCCCGTCTAAAGACAGCCTTGATGTAGGATACATTTCATGCACCCCTTACAAGGCCAGACTAAAACAAGGAGGATCCCCAGTTTACCACAAGCAGTACCATCTTTCCAAACCTATCATTTACCTATTCCTGAAGGCATTTTAAGACCCATCATATCGTCTTATAACACCCCCATAAACCCTGTCAAAAAGAGTGATGGATCATACAGGTTTGTGCAAGATCTCTGAGTCATAAATAACCTTGTGATTCCAATTGCTCCTATTGTACCTGATGTGCCATCTCTCATTACCTGTATACCTGCCTCGGCAGTGTGTTTTTCAGTTATTGATTTAAGTAATACTTTTTTCTCTGTCCCTGTTGATGAAGAGACACAACTACTACTAGACCCATAGCCTTTTTTTCTAGCGTAGTCCCAGTTTCAGTACAAGGCATGCCGGGGTGTCTGAGGGCTTTGGCCTCTTGTGCCATGGCTGTAGAAATGGCTACATCATTTACATTAGGCCACTCAACAGAACTACACACCATACACCAGATTGTGTATCTGCTAAAAAATCGTAATACCCAACACATGTCTGCATAAGGACTAAGTGGGTATGAAGCCATCCTCATGAGCAACCCCTCCCTGCAGATAAGGTACAGCGCCCCCACGGCAGGTCCTGCCCTGCTTGGAATAAAAGGTGAAAGACAAATTATTCCCCTGCCATGCTTGTATAGACATTGTACATCAGGACACATCACCTAGAGCTGATCTACTTTCAAGTCCCATAGTCCCATAGAAGGAGCACACACTGTGTTTGTGGATGGGTCTTGCTTTCACCCTATTATACAGGTTATGCAGTGGTAAAACTACCTGACAGTGATAGAGGCACAACCCATCCCAATGCCCCCCCTTACACCCCCAACTTTGCCCTGGGAACAGGTTTTGAAGGACCTACAGGCTATGGCTTCACCAGAAGATCTGGCCTATTGGCATAAACAGGGTCTGACAATCAGTCCTGAGACTGGACTCATTGCCAAAGAGGGAAAACCAGGCATACCAAAAGCAAGTGCACCTCTTATTCATCTCACAGTACCATGGCATAGGACATAAAGGATGGAAATACAGAGCTGAAATGTTAACACAAGACTTCCACATTCTACATTTATTTCCCCTATGTAAATCTTTTGTGTCCAGATGCATTGAATATATCAGAAATAACCCAAACACACCAAACAAGCCCAAACACAAGCATTTGCAGTACCCTACATCACCTTTTACACATCTACAAATTGATTTCACTTATATTCCAAAATTGGACAAAAGACAGGAATATCTGTTAGTGATAGTGGACATGTTCTCCAGCTGGGTAGAAGTTTTTGTATGTACCCGGAAAGATGCAAGGACAGTTGTAAAAATTCTGACACAAGAAATAATACCCAGGTGGGGATGTCCATTGCAAATAAATTCAGATAACGGCCCAGCCTTTGTCTCCAAGGTATGTCAGGAACTAGTTAAGACTTTGCAAATAGAGTGGAAATTCCACATTACATATTACCCACAGAGTTCAGGTATAGTGGAAAGAATGAACCAAAGAGTTAAAGACAAAATAAGGAAGGCTATGGGTGGCACATTTGCTAAATGGAAAACTGTGCTCCCTGCGGTTTTAGCAGATATAAGAATGACACCTTCCAAGACCAATCACTTGTCCCCTTTTGAGACCCTAATGGGTCAGCCTTTACCCATGCCATGTATTAAGAAACCCTTGGTAATAGAGCGGGGAGATCTGAGTTTGATACAGGAAGAATATTGTAGCAACTTGATTATGAAGCTTTATGTCTTCAGATAATAAAAACAAACAATAGCCCATGGGACTTTAAATGATGTGATCATAATGGTCAAGACACGTAAGCAAGGTATATAGAGTATATAACATCTCAAAATTGATTTGAAAATGTATAATTGTCATCATAAAAATTAGACATGAACATCGCATAAACTCATAAAATCAGTATGGTACAAATGACTTCCAGACGTAACCATAGTAATATGCAATAGTGGTAGTGCAAGGTATACATATACAACTTTAATGAGCTCTACTCGCCTCTTCAGGAGTTGCTGTGTATATAAGATGTCTGTAAGGATAAAGTATAAATGAGAAATAGCATAGAGTATAGGTTGTGGTTGTACAAAAAGCGGGGGGTCTGATCGAGAAGCCCCATACTTACTTGACGGTTAATTGGTTCCAAGGACTGACCCTCAACCGGAGACAGCGGAGGGTGTTCCAACCAGGAGCTGAAGGGGCGGGACCAGCAGCAGCCAAACGGAAGCCAGGTGGAGGGAGAGCATGGCAAAGAAGTTGGATAAGGAGAGATGTGTCCCTTAGTGTCACCCATTGACCATACAATACTTGACCAGTGTAACAATATATATATATATATATATATATATATATATATATATGTGTGTGTATAAGTCCATTGGTAGCTAATGTAGCAGTAAACTGGGAGTATAAAATTATAAGGAATAATTACATATTGTGTAAGGAGGTCCGGAAGGACATGGGCAGAGATACAGCAAGGGGAAAGGAAGAGTAAGAAAGACAAAAAGTGTGGGGAAATCAGAGGGGTAAAAAGATCATAGCAGATCATCCAGGTGAAAAAGTGAAGAAAGGATGTGAAGAGTGTGGGTACATGGCCCACACAGGTAGTGTATAGAGGTAGAGAAGTGTACAAGTATAACAATGTGTCCAAAATTGACAAATGTCATGGTGCCTACCAGTGTGGAATATCCTCACGCCTGTGAGATGAAAGAGCGAATGGAAAGGAAAGTTTGCTACGCCAGTACCCCCGCCTATATACCTCGTTTACTTGTCTTGACCATTATGGTCACCTCATTTAAAGTCCCACGGGCTATTGTTTGTTTTTATTGTATGTACTATGGGGATGGAGGTGTATCATAAAAAGAGGCAGTTATCAGGCCGTTTCTTTTTTGCATGTCTTCAGATAAAATCAACCGTCAGTATCCCATGACCTATGAACTAGTTTAAACCAGATGTCACGCTGTATGTCTTGACCCCCCCCATATGTGTCATGTGACTCCTTTTGTTCCAGTTTGTGTAAAAACTCAGCTCACGCTCCAATAAACTGAGCATTCTTTGAAACGGCTATTTTGTCTTGTCTTCATTTGAATGTTCATGGGGCTCTGAGAAGTTTCATTGATCGTCCTAGGAATTGAGCAGAATAAACCCTTACATAAGTGAGTTCAGTAAATGAATAAACAAAGTCCAAAGAAGTGAAAAAAGGATGGTGATATTCCCAAAAATGTCTCCAAGAGAGGTAGAAGGACACGTGCATAGAGAGAAGCGACTCCCCAAATCATCCAGTGGAAAAGACTGTCCGTGAGGGTGGCTGACTTTGATTGACAGCAGCAGAAGCGAATGGCACCGCTGCTGTGTCTCAGCCAATCAGGAAGGAGAGTCTCGGATGGCCAAGACCCTCGTGGACATCGCTGTACAGGGATTGGCGCTTGGGTAAGTATTGGGGGGGGGCTGAGGGGGGCTGCCGCACACAGAAGGCTTTTTATTTTAATGCATAGAATGCATTAAGATAAAAAACCTTCTGACTTTACAACTCCTTTAAAAACAAGTGTCTCTGTATATACAAGCTGCAGCAGGGACCAAAACATTGGCAATACAGTAATCCTGGCCGGCGGCCGCTGTACGTGGTGACATCACACTATGAGTATCTATATTTTGTACTCCCCCTAATATCATGAGTGGAACCGTGGAGAGGAGGGATCCGAGACTGCCATTATCTATGTGAATGGTGTTGGGAGACACTTCTTGAGGCGCAATTTGGCTTTCCATTCATTTGGAGGCTAACTTCTTTTGGTAAGCAAAAGAGGTAAGTTCTTTTGGTAAGCAGCCACCCTCACTGTGTTTTCCACTGGATGATTTGGAGAGTCGCTTCTCTCTATGCACGTGTCCTTCAAGTTCTACATCAAGTTCTACATCTCTTGGAGACATTTTTGGGAATATCACCATCCTATTTTTACTTCTATGGACTTTGTTTATTCATTTACTGAACTCACTTATATGTCACTTGTATAAGGTATTTAATGATTTCACCTATAAAAAAATTTTGGGCTTAATACATGTTCACAATGTTTGCTACACTTTTTTGATAAGCGCTGCACTTTTATTTGAGAATATATTGTTGAGGTTATTATCTACAGGCATACCCCACTTTTAAGTACACAATGGGGTTTATTTACTAAAGCTGGAAAGTGCAAAACCAGGCTCACTTCTGCATAGAAACCAATGAGCTTCTAACCTCAGCTTGTTCAATTAAGCTTTGGTAATAATACCTGGAAGCTCATTGGTTTCTATGCAGAAGTGAGCCTGATTTTGCACTTTCCAGCTTTAGTAAATATACCCCATTGCATACTTAAAAGTAGGGTATGCCTGTACTGCCAGCAGCTGTCACTTTTATATATATTTTGTCTAGCGTGGAATTTTACACAATTTTCAAATAGCTGATTTTGGAGTGTTGAGGAACAGCCCCCATCCTCATAAGTGGAAAAATGTTCCAATAAATGTCGGTGGATTATCTGTGTAGCATGTTCTTTGTGTGCATGTATGGTATGGCAATAACCTGCAATACTATGGGGGTTATTTACTAAAGGAAAATCCACTTTGCACTGCAAGTGCACTTGAAAGTGCACTTTGAAGTAAAGTCGCTGTAGATCCGAGGGGGGCATGCAAGAAAAATAAAAAACAGCCTTTTAGCTTGCACATGATTGGATGATAAAATCAGAAGAGCTTCCACTCATTTCAGATCTACCCCTTAGATTTAGAGCGACTGCACTTCCAAGTGCACTTTCAGGTGCACTTGCAATGCACAGTGGATTTCGTAAATAACCCCCAATGTGTTCATTAAATTACATGATATGTGAAAAAAGATTTTCTTCAGGGGCGCTGTAACATGTGATATATTTATATAGTTTTTATTATATTAACACTGTTTGTGAGTTTGCCAAAGTGTGAGTTCAAATTCCAAGAAACTTTTGCTAGCTAGTAAAGGCTTTTAAGCATCGTGTATGGTTCACTCAATGTGTGATAGGTTAATATAACTTCCAACATGACAAGCTGCAATAATTAAAAATGTTTCTTATCCTTTATTTATTTCAGTTTTTCTTGTGTAAGGAGCTAGTAATTATGTTTGAAATTGCATTACTACTTAAACTCTGGAGACATCCCTTCTTTTCACAGAGAATAATGTTATTGTCATGGGTAACAGGGGACTGCTGGCCATATCTAGGAGTTTTGGGAATTCTTTGAGTGAAGGAACTTGTTGACAGGAGCAAAGTAGAAATCCAAGGCAAAGCAGGAACAATAGTCTGAGCATTGTGCATAAAGGAGAACTAGCTTAAGGTCAGACAAACTGTAGAAAACCACATAAGCAGCTGGTGGTAAATTGTTGTCATCTGAGTGCAGAGACTGGAAACACCTGGTCTTTACCAAAGCAGTTGCAGGGTACAGATGGACTTGCGCAGCAGGAAAACCCCCATTATACAATCTATTAGATAGCCTGGCTGGACAACTGCAAACATAAGACACATAGGCGTGCGCAGGGGGTGTGCCAGGTGTGCCTGGGCACACCCTAATCACTGCGTGCAGTGCAGATTCCCCCCTACTGCCCGTACTTCCTCTCGTGTTTGGCACCCCCTCTCGCCCTGCAGTGCTGCTGGCTTCACTCCTCTCCTCTCCCCCCAGCTGCTGTGGGGGATATTTCAGGATGGAGAGCAGGGGAAGGGGCTAGTAAATATGAATTTTACCGACCCCTTCCTCTTCTAAATGAACACACCCACTCACTGTGTTCATTCATAACCTATGCATAGTAAACTGTGTTTAATAGGCTTCCGTTTGTGAATGAACAGGAAGCCGCTCGGCACAGAGCACGTCCCGTTCATTCACTGCCCCGTGCAGGTGAGGCTGCAGAGAAAGGCATGTTTGTTTGAGCTTTGGGGTGCACACCCTAATGCAATAGGCTGCGCACACCTATGATAAGACAATAATAGACACAATACTGTACACAGTAGACAGACAGGAGTCAATGGAATCAAAAACCAGGAGAAACAAGAAGCATACAGACTGGATCAGAAGCAAAGCCAGTTTACGTCAGATAACAGGATCAGAAAGAATCCAGTACAGTCATATCAGGTTAAAAAGAACAAAATAGCCTGACTCACTCCCAGGGTCATTGCTGCTGTATAGGTTACCAGCTTCTTTTTTCCTTTTATTTCACTCTACCTGTTTATCTTGTTTTCCTGTATGAATAAAAACTTGCATAGCAATATTAGGTCATCTCATCCTGTTCAGTGCAAGTATTGTTTTCCTTTCATGTTCTACATATATCTCTCTTTACAAAGTGGCAGACCATCTGTCTGGCACAATACATATGATACTGCATGATGATCATATAATTATATATATATATATATATATATATATATATATATATATATATATATATATAAAATATTGCATATGGGTACTCTGCTTTCTCCCACACTCCAAAGACATGCTGGTAGGTTAATTGGCTCTTGTCAAACATGGCTCCAGTATGTGTATGTATTAATGGGAGTTAGGGACCTTAGATTGTAAGGGCTTTGAGGGCAGAGACTGATGTGAATGTCCAATATACTATATATTTAAAGTGCTGCGTAAACTGACGGCACAATATAAGTACCTGTAATAAATAAATAAATAAATGTGATTATCATGTACTGAAAAAATAAATAAAGTGAGTACTAAATAGAAAAATAACATGAAATAACTGCTGCTAGCAAAAAAAGGCAATATATCCAATCCTCCAAAGCAATAAACATAAAATATGCGGCACTGTGATGATTATAAACACGAGTTACATAAACATAAAAAACATAAAAAAGTCCTTCTGTGGTAAACAAAAAAGTCCAATGTTCCCACTCAGTAAGTTCAAAAGAAGGTGTCCGACCACCATAAGGATTGAAGACTTACCAGAATTTGTGGCTACACAATTAAGTGCAGCAAACACACTTTGATAATGCCACTCATGTGGAGTATGATGAACCTGCTCCTTTTATCCTTATCTCTGGAACTCCAGATAGGCCGGAAAAAGAAAGAAAACGAATATGGTATAATATTGTTACCACTCTGATAAATTACACCCAGGTGAGTAAGACTCTATGCATAAATTATAAGTTCAACTGCCGATCACCAGCCTCCACCAGCTTTCACCCCAATGCAGTGCGCACTCACAGAATAAAAGATCATAAGAAGCATCAAAGGTGAAAACAGGAATGTCCACAGGTTTCAGTACAAGGATTTTTTCTCATATTATCTCACTTCATAGGGTAGAGCTCCAATCATATGTCCCAAAATACCAAAGGCCATAAACAAAAGATTTGCCTCATAGTGAACTATTTATTAAAAGGACATACAATGAACAGGTAAAATTGCATAAAAACAATATATCATGCTGTTAGACTCACATATAACACCGCCACACGAAGTAAGGATAAAAGGAGAGGATTCATTATACTCCACATGAGTGGCATTATCAAAGCATGTTTGCTGCACTTAATTGTGTAGCCACAAATTCTGGTAAGCCTTCAATCCTTATGGTGGTCGGACATCTTCTTTTGCACTTACTGAGTGGGAACATTGGACTTTTTGTTTAACACAGAAGGACTTTTTTATGATTATCATGTAGTCTTCTGTTCAGCCAGAAAGAGGTGCTCTACTCTCCTTTTCACTCTATAAGTGTCATGAATCGCCAGTAATACATTCATGCCCTGTCTGTCAGCTTACTTCTGGCCTGTGTATCAGTCTTGGGCCTGCACTCTCACACCTGCATGGTTAAGTACCGTATTTATCGGCATATAACACGCGCCAACGTATAATACGCACCCCAAGTTTAGGAGGGAATTTTAAGGAAAAAATTGTTTTACGGAAAAAAACTTACATTTAAATGCCCATCAATGCAGCCTTGCACAGCGTCCATCTGCATGCTTGTCCAGTGTCATTTGCAGCCTTGCAGTCATTTGCAGCCTTGCAGCCTTGGTGTCATTTGCAGCCTTGCAGCCTTGGTGTCATTTGCAGCCTTATCAGTGTCCATTTGCAGCCTTGCAGCTTTGTCAGTGCCCATCTGCAACTTTGTCTGTGTCCATTTGCAGCCTTGCCCAGGCTGCAGTTAAACTGCAGTGACTTGTCAGTGTCACTGCAGTTTGAAAATGGCGCCGTCGGCGCCGAGATACATAGCCGTGACTTGCGGTGGCTCTCAGCCACTTTTGGCTCCACTCGTAGTCCCGCCCGGGATGGGCGTGACTGTGAGCGGAGCGAGCGCCGCCCATATACAGATAGCCGAGTGTACTCGGCTAGGTTCGGTTAGCTCCGCTCACAGTCACGCCCAGTCCCTGTGTCCATCATAGGGCGGGACTGGGAGTGACTGTGAGCAGAGCTAGCGGAGTACACTCGGCTATCTGTATATGGGCGGCGCTCGCTCCGCTCACAGTCACGCCCATCCCGGGCGGGACTACGAGTGGAGCCGAAAGTGGCCGAAAGCCGCCGTAAGTCACGGCTATGTATCTCGGCGCCGGCGGCGCCATTTCCAAACTCCGCTATCTATGTATATCGGCGGCCGGCGATCGCTCTGCTCACAGTCAGCAGGGGATCGCAGGGGATCGCAGGGGATCGGCGTATAACATGCATCCGCGATTTTCCCCTGATTTTAAGGGAAAAAAGTGCGTGTTATACGCCGATAAATACGGTAATCTTCCCTCAGCGTGGCTCCACCCTAGCCTCTACAGAATACACTATTTAACACTGTGCTGTCCAAGCCTGCCTTGCCTGAGCAATATTGTGTGTTTGGTTTCCTGTCTCCTGCTTGCCGTGTGTACCGATCTTGGCTTGTTCTTTGAATATCTCTGCCTGCTTGTTACCCTGACCTTTGGCGCGTTCTCAAGAATAAAGAGAGGCTTCCACTATGTCAGGAAAAAAGTGTGGTGGTCCCATCCCTACTTAAGCAGACCATGAAAAAATACCCCCTAGATGGGACTTTGAAAGACCACCAACACTGAATTTATTTTAAAAAGTTTATTACAAATATTGACAAAATAGACAGGTGAACAAGTATAAAAAGACGTGTGCCGTCTAAATGTGCATAAAACAATACAGAGCAAAACACAAAAATCAAACGAGATAAAAAATGACACTGATACTCTCTGCTGGGTGAATACCCTAATACCCGTTTCCGTTTTTTTACACCTTCGTCAGGGGTACAGGTTGGGGAATGGTGACATATATTAGCTCTAAAATAAAAAGAAACAACAGAACAACAGAAAGGACCGCAGACAAAAGCATAGACAGTGTGTAAACATTGCTCAAAATATGTGTCAAACAGGAGCATGAAGAATCAAATGTCAGGGAAGGCACAGGACGCCGTTCAAAAAACATTGTTGGCTTGAGGAAAGTTCCTGCATTGGTGTAATACCAGATATGTGACAGCGAATGGATTTCGTCTGTGAACTGGTGAGGAAAAAGGGGGGGGGGGATCAAAATAAAATTACCATATAGATATGTAGGCCCCCCAACCAGTAAAGGACCAAACCAATGTATACCCACAGAGGATAGAACAGGACCAAGGCCAACATTAAACCACCCGAGTAAAGGTATAAATGCAAATATGAGGTATTAAAATAGAAAAAATATATATTTACCGGTAAGTGCTTTAAAGGGCAGTGAAGACAGGTCACCTCCGCCCCCTCCCCCTGTTGGCGTCCAGCAGCGCACACACGCTGTGTTCCACTCACAGTGACGCAATTGTGATAATCTGTGCGTGTCATTAGTTCATGCGCTGGCGTTCGGCGCCATAAATAAACACACACTGTGATCCCCACAGATGCAGGCACAGCTACACAGGGGCAATGCTGTATACATGGATACCGCTTTCATAGGTAAGTAAATCTTTTTCATTTGTGGACCCCATCAACTTTCTATTGGCTATTTTGAGGTAGTTATTTCCTTACCCTTGTGTTGTAGGGCACACCGAGTCAGGGACTATTGGTTAGTACTTGCTAACCTAGTAGCTCTATGTGAGGCTCTGGTCTGCCCCCATCTTCACTGCCCTTTAAAGCACTTACCGGTAAATATACATTTTTTCTATTTTAATACCTCATATTTGCATTTATACCTTTACTCAGGTGGTTTTATGTTGCCCTTGGTCCTGTTCTATCCTCTGTGGTTATACATTGGCTTGGTCTGTTACTGGTTGGGGGTCCTACATATCTATATGGTAATTTTTATTTTGACCCCCCCTTTTTCCTCACCAGTTCACAGCCGAAATCCATTGGCTGTCACATATCTGGTATTACACCGATGTGGGAACTTATTTCCTCAAGCCAACAATGTTTTTTGAACGGCGTCCTGTGCCTTCCCTGACATTTGATTCTTCATGCTCCTGATATGGAATCGCTTCAATTGTTATGTGAGGCATCTGATGATTTGTGTTGACACATATTTTGAGCAATGTTTACACACTGTCTATGCTTTTGTCTGCGGTCCTCTCTGATGTGTTTCTTTTTATTTTAGAGCTAATATATGTGACTATTCTCCAACCTGTACCCCTGACGAAGGTGTAAAAAACCGGAAACGCATCGGGTATTAGGATATTCACCCAGAGGAGAGTATCAGTGTCATTTTTTATCTCATTTGGTTTTTGTGTTTTGTTGTATGCACATTTAGACAGCACACGTCTTTTTATACTTGTTCACCTGTCTATTTTGTCAGTATCTGTAATAAACTTTTTTACATACATTCAGTGTTGGTGGTCTTTCAAAGTCCCATCTAGGGGGTATTTTTTCATGGTCTTTGGCGCGTTCTCTGTCTATCCTTGTCTACTAGTTGCCCCGACTTTTGGCTTATCTCCTGACTATCCCTTGTTGTCCTGGACTGCTGCTTCCTCTCTATCCTCCTGTAGCCTACCATGAGCGTGAGCTGGGAGACCCTGGGGGCCACAACCTGGAGCCAGGTGCAGCACAGTCCGTCCTCACCACTAGAGGCTCTGGCGAACACCTGCTGGCTCTTAGACTCTGCACCCTGGGGAATCTTATGCTCTAACTCCCAGTGGGATCTGTGTTTGTGCTCCAGTGGACCTGCTCCAGAGTTCCATCCGTAGCAGTCAGCCTTAGGGTCCACTACCTTAGCGGTGCACTCCTGACCCCAATGGTGTGCATCTGTCACCTGGCCTCAGGTGACCTGACAATTAGCATGATTACTTGGCAGCTGCAACTAGAATGAGCTATCACAGCAGTGGCTCATCCCTTTTGAGTCTGTTGAGGTTTCTATCTTACATGCTTTTGCAGAAGTCAGAACAGAAAGTGATGAGAAATTTCTCCAAATTCGGCACAGACAAAACCACATTCATTATAGAGTGAATATAGTAGTGTAGCGGCTGCTGCATCAGGATTACGGTGCCAAGCTGACCAGGACTCTCATTAAACAGGGAAATGGCTGTCAGTTCTGCAAGAGTGATTTCATCCCTCCCTCCTTTTCTTCTCACAGACATGACACAGGAGAGATAGCCTACTCTGCCCTTTCCCCTAATTATTCATTGGCAGAATAAACTCAGCCAATCAAGGGAAGACTGTAGGAGGAGAAAGGAACTGTGGGATATGAAGTCCCAGCACAAAGCAGCCTGACTGACTTTTAAGATGACAGGACTGCAAATCCCAGGCTGCACTGCAGAGAGTCAAGAGAATTGTGGGAGAGACAATAAAAGTACAGGGTGGACTAGGCCCAAGTCTTTTTGTTTCCTGGATCCCCTCATGTGGACACCATCCCATCACTGCGAGAGGGGGATTGCGGCCTACCACAAGGTGTACCATGTTCCAACCCGGATGAGAGGGGCCTGGCTCTGTTTGCTGTTCATCTGACATTCATCCAGAACCACTCTGGTCTCCTGCCAACCTGTTTACTGAGCTTCACATTGGGAGATTGATACGGTGGATCCACTGCACGAGTGTCACTACATAAGCTACTGTCCGGAAGGCATCAAATCAGCCTGGTCGTTGGTGAGAGGGCAGTCGCCTACCTTTATGCCACATACACACGACCGGACTTTCCGTAGGAATGAACTCTGGCGGTCTTTCCGATGGAGTTCTGTCAGAGTTCCGCTGAAACTGTCTTGCGTACATACGATCACACCAAAGTCTGACCGTCTAGAACACCACATACAACAGGACTATAAAACGGAAGTTCAATAGCCATTGCGCCACCCTTTGGGCTCCTTCTGCTAATTTTGTGTTTATCTCATGTTATTAGAAGTTTGGTGAGAGACAGTTTGCGCTTTTCAGACTCGTGTTTTTTCAGATCGTTTAACTGCTGTTCAGTTTGTGCTTGTGGGGTTTGTATCTGCTTTTCAACACGTGTAGTCAATTTGTATTTGTTTATTCAGTGCGTTCTTGTCCGCTCATTGCTGATTTTCAGCTCGCTCTTCTCAGGCCTTGCTGTTCTTCAGTGCGTTCTGACCAGCCGACCATTTTGAAGCCATGTTGCGGGTACGTACTCTTTGTAGAGTTCGTGCTATGCTGGGGCTTGGTGTTGGGGTTCATTCTTTGACCCAAATCCAGTCCATGAACAGGGTACGGAGGAGTTCATGAACCAAGAATTGGTTACTCCAGCGTGACCAATTCTCTCACATGCTTTTGCTTCGTGAGATCCAGGAGAATAATCCTGATGATTTCAGGAACTTTCTTAGGCTGACGGACTCCGTTTTTCACCGTCTGTTGGCTTTGCTGACCCCTTATATCAGCAGGTAGGATACCTGCATGAGGCAAGCCATCACTCCGGAGCAGAGGCTAGTCGCCACATTGCAGTACTTCCTAGCGACTGGGAGAAGCCTGCAGGACCTCAAGTTCTCGACAGGCATCTCCCCCCTGGCTCTGGGGATCATTATCCCAGAGACCTGTTCTGCCATCATCCTGCAGAAGGACTATATTAAGGTAAGGTTTCTCCTTTAACATCACATTCTATGTATTTCATGTTTGCTAATGTATTGTATTTCTTTCATCAATCCCTAATGACCATGATTGTAATATGCTGTGAATGTCCCCTTTGTCCTCATGCATGCTGTAATCTTTTAATGCTCCTTTTTTTGTCCATTATGCATATTTGCCTTCACTGACCTCCCCAGCATGCTATCCTGGGCCCATACACACCTAGTCTAGTCACTTAAAATTGTATTTTGTCAGCTCCATTGTAGCCAACACAGCACTAGAACCTTTAAGCCGACCCGGCAGTACTATGCGGTAGGATTACTTTAGGATACATCCTCTAACTGAATCACCAGGTCCCTCTCCAGACCAGCACTCTGCATGATCCTTCCATGACGGGTCCTCCCCTGGGATCTTCTCAGTTGTCCAGCTTCTTCCCGTAGGACAGACAGCCCAGGACCATTCCCTTGCCGCTGTGGTAGGCCCAGACAGGCTTCTGGGCCCACCCACACGCTGCAGCAACGTGGGCCTCCCGGTCGGAGGACCACGAGGTAGTACTCCTAGCACATACCTGTCGGCCAGGAGGGCCAGCAGGTGGAACGAAAGACGAACCCTAAAACATGGCGTCTGTCCCATAAATACCCTCTCCCAGAATGCAACTCGGAGGACCACCTCCACCGAGTTATCTCCGGGATAGAGGAGCACTCAAACGCTTCAACGTGTTGCCTTTCCAACACCGACCCATGGTGACAACGACACCCACAGGCACAGTGTGAAACTACATGCAACTCTGTTCCAACCAAGCTGGAACAGAGGCAAATATGAACAGATAACCCACTAAATTTACCTATAAGCAGTAGATTGAAAATCTACCAGCGCTACATACCTTATGTATAAAAAAATGTGAACAAATATCTGCACTAACTGGGATAAATATACATATAATAAGCATCCAGCATAGTTTGTTGATTCATCAAACACAAATTCAAAAGATCAAAAATGCAGCGCTAAATAAAACAGAATCTTAAAAATGAATATTATAGTCCATAAAAGCCAATCAAGAGTAGAGATGAGATGAAGCCTCCACCAAACTTCCGTGTGCAAGGGAAGAGCACGCCACACCCAAGTGCTGTCAATCTGCTTACCAGAAGGGTATGAAAAACAAGCGATGTATTTATATAATGCAAAGGCTCAACAGTGAATCCAAATAGCACACTCCATCATGGACAGACAGATTATAGGAAAGGTCAGGTTGTCACATATCACCAGGAACTCAAGATTCGCATGGGACGATAAATGAATAATGTGATCATCAGCTGGATTATTATTATTATTATTATTATTATTCAGGATTTATATAGCGCCAACAGTTTACGCAGCGCTTTACAATATAAAAGGGAGACAATACAGTTATAATATAATACAATACAATACAATAGGATTAAGAGGGCCCTGCTCAGAAGAGCTTACAATCTAATAGGGTGGGGCAGGTGGTACAAAAGGTTGTAACTGTGGGGAATGAGCTGGTGGAAGTGGTAGGAGATTAGTTGGAGACGTGATAGGCTTTCCTGAAGAGATGAGTTTTCAGGGATTGCCTGAAGGTAGCAAGAGTAGGGGATAGCCGGATAGATGGAGGTAGCGAGTTCCAGAGGATGGGAGAGGCTCTGGAGAAATCCTGGAGACGAGCATGGGAGGAGGAGATGAGAGAGCTTGAAAGCAGGAGGTCTTGAGAAGAGCGGAGAGGACGATTTGGGTGATATTTGGATAACCCAATAAGAAGAAAGTAACAATAGTGAAGCTCGTATAGGTAAAACACACGTTTTTATTGTCTACTTACAGGTGTCAATTGAACATCATCACAGAATAGAAAATAATCCGATGTACGTCCAAAGTTTGGCAGCAGATATCGTTGTTATGGCAGCAGCTAGCTGCCATAACCCCGGTATCCCCGATTCACCGCAAGATCACTTTTATCGGTGGCGGGAGAAGGGCCCCCCCTCCCGCTGTGATCCGGTGCCCTCCGCTGCTTACCGGAGCTGTCGGTATCGGCGGAGGCGATCGCGTCTGTCTCCCTTCTGTGCCTGGAGACGAGTGAGGCTAAGATGGCGCCCACTCGTCTCCATGACACTGCTGGGCGGAAGTGACGTCAAAACGTCTTAAAGGCACATTTTTTTCAATGTCATTTTTTTCAATGACTTTTTTTTATTGCATTTTAGTGTAAATATGAGATCTGAGGTCTTTTTGACCCCAGATCTCATATTTAAGAGGTCCTTTCATGCTTTTTTCTATTACAAGGGATGTTTGCATTCCATGTAATAGGAATAAAAGTGACACAACTTTTAGTATTGGTAATATCTACAAGTAATCAATAGTTTTGAAGAAGGTATTTACAGATTATCTGTCACTGAATGTATTGATGCTGTCTATTTGCATATTTGTTTGAGCACTATAAAAATCACTTCAACCAAATCCTGGTTGCTTGTCCGTATCTGACTGACCAATACCATTTTGAGTTCTTGCTGCCTAAGTAATTAAAAAAAAAACATTAATAATTGAACTGTGTCGGTCTGTTATTACTGTGGTATGAGATTGCAGGCCACACCCATCCCACTACGCTTTTCCCCAGATCCAACCAAATTAAATAAACAGCAAACAGAACTTGGCCAAAAAAATGACCGCGGCACTTTATTGTTTTCTTACCACATTAATATACTTCAATACTCTTTTATGATCAACAAAATTACATCATAAATTCAAATAAACATCAGTTCATTCTGCTCAGTTTTTAGAACTTGAGCAGCTGTACCACACATTTTACATAGAAAATAACCAGTCCCCCTTAGAATACCAGGGTGACCCAACCACATAATAGTGCTCGAGACTGGGGCGGGAGGGAGGGAGCTTTTTTCCTCCAGTCTTGACTGCCGGGAAAGAGGGCAAGCACCAATCCCACTGTCCTTAAATAGCCTTTCCCGATCTTCCAGAAAATTCCCGGGATTCTCATTGGTTCCCACTGGAAAATGTATCCCTGCATTCTTAAAGGGGACAGCATCCTTAGGTACCCAAATAACTAACTGCAACAAAACCTGAAATTATTAATTACATAGGGAAGGAGCGGCCACAATCTCAAGAAAGTGGGCACATATTGTGCCTCCTTTTTACATGAGATTGCAGACCACACCCATCCCACCACATTTTTTCCCCAGATACGACCAAATTAAATAAATAAACAGCAAACAGAACTTGGCAAAAAAAATGGCCGCGGCACTTTATTGTTTTTTTAACACATTAATATCCTTCAATACTCTTTATTATCTACCAAATGACATCATAAATTCAAATAAACATCAGTTCATTCTTCTCAGTTTTTAGAACTCGAGCAGCAGTACCACACATTTTACATAGAAAATAACCAATCCCCACAATCTGGACTTGAAAACTCAAGGCCGGCCCCACCCCACCGCCGCGGCCATCTCAATACTGTTTTGAAGGCCTAAATTGAAAATATCCACACCCACATCTGGAAGATGGACCCCATCTTGCCTGTATAAACCTGGTACACCACCTTCCAGATCTATGTGCCAATAAGATAGGCCACCAATCGTGGGTATTAACTTTTTCCAGAGCTCTGTTAATTATTTTCTGCATCTTCTCCATGGTCCTCCTCTGAGTTGAGGACAGCCAAATGAGATGAGGGACAACCTCGGAGAAGACAATCGTACCTGGGGAAGTGACCGAAAAAACAATGAAGGGCTCGTTTTATCATAAACAATAAACCAAGTGTCCTAATATTCCCCAAATTGTTACCCCCGAGAATCACTAAGATAGTAGGTGGGGGCCAAAATTGATATAACATAAAATAACACTTTAATACTAAAATAAAACTGACACCACTGAAGGCCTCTTCCTGCTGCATGGACAAATTCATAGTGTAACTTCTCTCCTACGTGCCCAATATATAAACAAATGACCCAGAATCCACACTGTGTGTGCTGTAAACCTGAAGAATTCAAACAAAAAGGATAGGCCTGATATACAATTTAAAACACTTAGATTTCCACCTCCCCATCTCCATAATGGCCTTTTCCTGCAAACCCCTCTGGGCCGCCTTTGAAGCTGTGCCAATTCTAAAGGAGTGGGAGGAAAATTTAAGGTTGCCCAAGTCCATGTGTTCCAGGCATTTCCGCAAAACCACGTCAAACTGGTACTTGGTAAGTGGCACTAAATTAGAGTGAATGAGTAAATGTCCCGCCCAGGAGGGCCTAACCCCCAGGAATTGCTGAACAGCCACCACCTGGCATACTAGCCCGTTTGCATGTGCCTGCAACGATATCCTTCTACCTCTCCCATATTGGTCTGTTTTAGGCCGGGTTCACACCTATGCAAATTGAATTCGCATAGCAGGAGAATGTGACTGGCTCCCTATGGAGCCGGTTCACATATCTCCGTTGCAGCTGCGGAGTGCACTGCACAGAAACGCTGTGCGTCTTTGGCTCCATTTCAGGGCGGAATTCAGGCATAGAATCAGCCCTGATTCATCCCTAAAATGGGGAACAGGGATGCACAGTGCTCCTGTGCGATCCGCAGCAGGTTACAGTGTGAACTAAGACTTTTGCAGCAAAATATGTACCCTTGAGTGGTCAATTACCGCTTGACTATGAAAAATTCCCAAACTATCCAGCTTACTACTTAGCACTAACCCTGAGATTCGGAAAGCCCCAAAAAATGCCAGCACAAATGTGGTTCTAAAAAGCAACACCTCGTAAGGTGAAAAACAAAACAACTTTTGCCACCTCACAAAGGATGTCAAGGGAGATTGGCCTTCTGCTATCTGCTACAAAAGTCATCCTCTTGTAACCCTTAAGTGCCTGTTTCACGGAAAAATACGGCGTACAGGAGGTAGTCCTCTTAACCTGAAGAAAAAAGGAGATGCCAGCTAATGTTCTCATGACATAACTGCTCGAAAAACGCTGCTGCATTAGAAAAAATAGGAACGCCAAAATAGCTGCTTCCGATGGAACAGCAAACTTGAAACTCTCCCCACTTGTAAAGGACAACCACAACCTCCAAGTCTCTGCATAACTTGACCAGGCCCTGGGGGCTACCGAGCCCCTGATGGCTTCCGTCACCACAATCATATCACCTTCCACAGATGATCCGGACAAGAGAGACCCTCCTCGTCTGCCACTGGAAGTAGCTGACTAAACATCTGTGGAAGGTCCATCTGCAACAGAGATAATGCATCGGCTATGTTATTCAGAATCCCTGGAGTATATTTGGCTTTAAGCCAAATGTTAAATTTTAAACACAAAAACACAATCTGCCTTAAAACCTTGATAACCAACAACTAACCTGATGAGAGGCAATTCACTGCAAACATGACTCCTTTATTGTCAGTCACCACCAAAATACGCCTATTCGCAAACTCAGCACCCCACAACTCAAGGGAGCAACTCTAAAAGTACCACGTTCTTCGGTGCTGTTGGTGTTGTGTGGCATGGCCTGAATCATGGATTAGCAGTCAGGCCATGCCGCACAACACCAATGGGTTTTCCATACAACACCAAAACCTTTGGATCCAGTCGCATCAGCGAAAAAACTAAAATCCAGGGCAAAAACAAAATCCATCTGAAAGAAGGATCTCCCATTGTAAATTTCTAGGAACTTATTCCAAACCAATAAATCCTCCTTGAGAGCACTGGTCAGTCTAATATGAGCAAAAGGTGACTTCAGGCCTGCTATGGAAAGATAGAGTTGCCGGGAAAAAATCCGACCCACTGGCATAATCCTGCAAGCAAATGCTAGGACACCTAGGATCGATTGCATCTCTTTCAAAAGTATTTTTCTTTTTCGTAATACCAGTGCCAACAAAGATTTAAATTTCACCAGCTTTGCCTCCGGCAAGCGAAATTCCATACTGTAGGTATCAATTTGGATGCCTAAAAATTCCAATGACATGTTAGGCAAACACGTTTTTCCCTCAGCCAGCGGAATACCAAACTCCCGGGCCATGCCATGAAAAGGCTTGCAACAAATCAAAACAAAGAGTATCTCCTGGCGGTCCTATAAACAAGAAATTGTCCAGATAGTAAACCACTCTATCTGGACCTAAATGACCACAAAGAACCCAGTGAAGGAAGATGGAAAATGCCTCAAAATATGAGCAGGACAAAAAGCATCCCATAGGGGGGCACTTGTCAAAAAAATAGCAATTGTCAAAATAAAAACCAAATGAATTGAAAGCTGCCGGGAAAATAGGCAGTAGTCGAAAATCTGATTTTATATTGGCTTTTGCCAATAACGCCCCAGTACCAAAAGACCTAATTTTGATGATTGCCTCCTCAAAAGTCACGTATAAAACCGAACATAACTCCCCGTCGATATCATCATTCAAAGACCCTCCCTTTGGGAAAGACAAATGATGAATGATGCAAAAGGATCCAGGCTCCCGCTTAGGCATTACACCTAATGGAGAAATGCGAAAATTCCTAAAAGGCGGACTTTCAAAAGGTCCCTCTACTCTTCCCTCTTCAACCTCTTTGAACACTTTCTCCCTCATCACCTGGGGATACACCCCAACTGATTTTAAATTACCCACTACTGAACAACCTTCTCCTGAAAAGGAGGGCAACGGGAAACCATTGGTAAAATTTGGTCAAAGAGAAAACATGCCTTCTCTTTGTTTGGGTACCTTACCAGCCACGGTGCATTTTTTTTCCAGCCTCACTGGAGTGCAGGCTTTTTTGAAAAATTAACTTCATCCCCTGACTGCTTCCCGCATTCACATTCTTCCTGAAACACTTAGCCACCGGGTGCAGACCAGCACAATAGGAACATTCATGCCTGTACCTACACACGGCATTCCAACCACATTGGCTTCCGTTAAAGGCAAAATAACAGCCTTTTCTATATGTTGGGTTCAATGGATTAACTGTGGTTTGCTTATCATGGGAAGGTTCCCCCAGGGGGCTTTGAAATAGCAATATAGGCAATTCAGAAAGGATTTTTATAAAATATTTTATTGGAAATATGTAAGATCAATAACATGTTGCCGTATCAACCGTGGTTTGCTTAGTAATGACTTGCTTCTTTGGTAAAATCAAATTAAGCCACAACCCCACATCTTTCATCCCCCATTTGAGTGACGAGTGGATGGACAATTTTTGCCTAAACAACTCATCGTAATAGTACCAACCTAACCCACCAAACTTTTTATAGGCTTCCAAAAAATGGTCCAATGCGGGTTAACTGGGAGTGTCAATAATTGCACCAGTGCTTTTAAAGGGCCCCAACGATAGCCAGCAGAAGAACATCTCAAATGACTGCTGCTCTGTACTATTTACTAAATAAGCCCCCTTTGTTCCACTGCCCCCTATGCTACCATCCTCCTTTTTGTGGACGGTGCATACCCAGTTGGTCTAGGGCTAGCATATAAATGCTTATAGTTCCAGCACTTACTAGATTAAACCTTACTACTGCTCACCGCTGCATTTGAAGTGGCCTTGCTACTGTTTATGCTGATCTGGATGCCAAATGTTATATTATTCCTAATCCCTACTATTAACTAGTTTGTATACTAAATTGTGTTATTACCATTGTTAATCACTTTATATGCTTGCCTATTTAACAACCATATTGGGTGACAATATATTAAGTTTGTCTTTACTACCTGGTTTGGTGCCTGTTTTCTTTGATATAGCACTACTATTAAGTAGACATGTGCACACTGAAATATTTTGTTTTGGAATTTTGTTTTCGTCCAAAAAATAAATGTATTTAGTTACTCCCGAAATTCGTTTTTGTTTTCTTCATTTTTCGTTAAAAATTGCATTCGTCCGAAAATCCAAATTGAGGTCGAATCTGTCATTGAAGGCTTATGGTGTCTGTCGAATGTTCAAAGAAGATTCGACGGAGCAGCTAAACTGTACGATGCCGTATAGTTTACCTGCTCCGTCGAATCTTCTTAGAACTTTCAACAGACACCATAAGCCAAAGTACGTGTGTACTTAGTTCTAGCTATTTTACTGCTCCTCCTCTTTGGTTACAATCAGCCAATAACATTCATCATCATCATCATCATCATTTTTATTTATCTTTTCTCCCCTACGTCGAATCTTTTCTCCCCTACGTCGAATCTTTTCTCCCCTATGTTGAATCTTTTCTCCCCTATGTTGAATCTTTTCTCCCTATGTCGAATCTTTTCTCTCTATGTAGAATAATCTTGGACTAATAGAGTTAAGGTTAGGCACAGTCGACCACAGGTTTGATGGACACAGATTGTTATTGTCATCATCATGTCGAATCTCCTATCTATATCGAACTGTTGTAACAACGAAAACGAAAATAAAGCATTTGTTTATGTCGGATCTTTCGTTTTTCAGATTCTGCACTTTCGTTATCGTTTGTTAAAACGATAATGAAAATACCTGAAATTCAGACGAAAATGCATTCGGACGAAAATGAATGCACATGTCTACTATTAAGTACTAAGTGTAATTTTCAGTGAATTCCTGAGATATTGTATATTTGTACACTCAATCTTGTGTGTCAGAGGGGCTGAGGTTCTTGAGAAGGTCAAGTCAAAAGTTTCCATCAGGGGTAGCGCTACAGATATACTGTATCATCCTCATGGCAGGGCATTCTCTAAATATGTGACATTTTCCTCATTATCTGTTCTGCTTTAAGAACTCAGAGAAGGTGAATGAAGTGTACTCTGGTAACCTAAAAATGTTTTTATGGCTCATTATGACCCAGTCTGAGTTATTGTACATCTATTCCTTGCCATATCCCTGAGATTTTCACCTGACTCTTTGTCACAAGATAGTCTTGACAAGTAAGGGCATTCACCTGCTAGAAATATCAATATCTAGGATAAGTACTTACTGCTCCTCTGAGTCCAGGCCAAGCTATTTCATCTGCTGTATTCTACCTCTGATCCCAACATTTATTATATTATAGGCTGTTAAAAATCAATCTCTGTCTGTCATCGGCAGTTAATATTTATAGAGTTTCTGGTATCTGTGTGATGGTACATGGAACAGCTGATAAATATATTCCCTTGATTTTGCCATAAACTGAGATAGATAAATACATAAAGTGTTGATTAGTAAAGGGGTGGTGACACATTTGCTACAAGTAAAATATGATCATAAATTTCAAACTGATATATTAAAGAGGAAGCAAAGACAGCAGCATAAAGATATAATAGAAAGCAAAGAAACCTCTGTGTCATGCATAGAAAACCTGAGTTTTTTAAAATAAATTGTGGAAGTACTTATAACCAGCTCATACAATTCTGCTGTCCTATTTCCAGTTTGAAAAGATGTAGCCTAAGAGGAGGGAATTGTACAGAGGCTCTAGTTGATAATATGATGAAAAATCTATAGTAGGCATTATTAGGTGTTAAGCTGTGGGTCAGCCTCTACAGATAGGTGAATAGTAGAAAGAGGCTGATATAACTTTTGGGTTCCACTTCCAATACCTTCTCCAGTGCCTTCAAGCCTAGGAGGTCTCAGAAATGGATGAATCTTTGCCATTTTATTGTAGTTCCAGCAATACAGCCAATAAGAACAATTACCCAGGTTTGGGCCACAACATAGTGAATAATATAGTGAGGGAAAAAAGTATTTGATCCCCTGCTGATTTGGTACATTTGCCCACTGACAACGAAATCATCAGTCTATAATTTTAATGGTAGGTTTATTTTAACAGCGAGAGACAGAATAACAACAAAAATACCCAGAAAAACACATTTCAAAAGAGTTATAAATTAATTTGCATTTTAATAATGAGTGAAATAAGAATTTGATCCCCTATCAATCAGCAAGATTTCTGGCTCCCATGTGTCTTCTATACAAGTAACGAGCTGAGATTAGGATGTGCTCCTAATCTCAGTTTGTTACCTGCAGGGGCGTTGCTAGGTGGCAAAAAGACCAGGGGCTCCAGCCCGAAGTCAGAGCCCGGCACCGGGGAAGGGGGGGTGTTACCTACTTGACACGCACTGACCTATCTGACATACACTAACCTACCTGACACGCACTGACCTACCTTACATACACTGGCCTGTACACCTACACAAGGCTGGAATGGGCTAAAAGACCATCGCCAAGCTGCTTGGTTGGCTGACAACAGTTTGTGCGATTATTCGTAAATGGAAGAAACACAAAAATAACATTCAATTTCCCTTGGTCTGGGGCTCCATGCAAGATCTCACTTCGTGGAGTTTCAATGATCATGAGAACGGTGAGGAATCAGCCCAGAACTACACAGGAGAATCTCGTCAATTAACTCAAGGTAGCTGGGACCATAGTCACCAAGAAAACAATTGGTAACACGATACTCCATGAAGGACTGAAATCCTGTAGCACCCGCAAGGTCCCCCTGCTCAAGAAAGCACATGTACAGGCCTGTCTGAAGTTTGCAAATGAACATCTGAATAATTCAGAGGAGAACTGGGTAAAAGTGCTGGAACACCATCCCCACCGTCAAACATGGAGGTGGAAACATTATGCTTTGGGGGTGTTTTTTTTTGTCCGCTTGTCTTGAACAGTCTGCACTACTATTGCAGTGAAGCTCATGAATATAGCTCTCCTGTCTGGCAGGAGTGCCTGGATCACAAAAGCTACTGCACAAAATTGCAAGTCCTATGACAGGTAAAACACTTCCCCTGTATCATTTTCAACTTGCCTTATTAGGTATATTCTTGCAGCTGAGGTATAATATGATATTGGTGGTCGGAAAGTCTTAAGTTAATGTAAAAAACCTAGTAAAAGCAAAGTCTGTTGAATCAAGGTCATTTAAAAGCTCTAATTTCCTTAGTGCCCCCTGGATAAAATCCAGAAAATGAGCATCTTAGATAGTTTTCTTTGAAAGTGTAATAGAGTAATGTACTGTATGCCTGACTGGAGTGGTTTCTCAAGTGCTCCGGGTCTTTTAAGTGCTCTCCATTAAGGTTAAGTGTACATGACACTGGATTCAAAAGTGCATACTGTACTGGGTTCACTTTCAGGGACACATGAGGTGAGCACCCTTCTATAGCTAATGTATACTTAGCTTAAAGGTGTTGTTAACATATTATGTTATAGACACTTCCTAATACAGAGATATCGGGGGTAGGGAAAGGCCGCAGTTGGCTGCTTCTGTCAGTCCATATCTCAACCCACCATGCGGAAGGAAAGGGAGGGGGGGACTATTACGGTACTTGATATTACTAATATTCAGTAAGAAAGTATAAAGAGGGAGATAGTAATATGATAAAATACACTTTTAATAGAAAACATTATTAAAATTGGTTACAGTGTCACATACAGTTGTAATTCAAAGCATAAGCACTATACACAACCATATGAATTACATCCAATAATGATGGTGGATACAGATATAGCTTGAATTCTCGACCGGTCCTCAGGAGAGCAATATCTATAGTGCAACATATAATAAATTATAATCAATACACACAAATCAGCAAATGCATGAGAAAGTTATTGTTGCAGCAAAATCATTAAATAATGTATTAAATAATTACATACAACTTATATACAATAAGGATGAGCTCACCCGTTCAGGAATTCTCTGTGGGTATGTACAGCCCCCCGTAATTCCCCCCGCGGTGAACACAGGGGATAGCAAACAGCCTCTGGTAAATAAATTTAGATGATTGAATTAAAAGAATCACTTGGCTACGAGGTCAAGCGAAAGAATGGAAAAAGGGGGTGCCAATCATGTAGCTCTAAGACTTGAAAACCCGTGTGCGGAAGGGAACAAAGGTGAAAGAAAGTGCAAGGAAATGGCAGGAGGAAAGGGAAAAGAGGGGGGAGGAGGACAGTGAGGAAAGGGGAATAGGAAAGAGGGGTAGGGGAGAGGGGAAGGGGAGGGGGAGGAATGGAGGGAGAAAAGGGGGGGGAAAAGGAAAACCGGGGGGGAGGGACAGGGAGGAAAAGGGAAAGGGGAGGGGAGTGGGAAAGGGGGAAAGGGGAAAGGGGGGGAAGGGGAAAAAGGGAAGGTAGAGGGAAAGAGGAGGGGACATAGGAAGTAAAAGGAGGGGAGGGGGGGGGAGAGGGGAAAGGGGAGGAAAAAAGGGGGGGGGGAAAGGGGGAGAGGGGGGGGAAAGGGGAAAGAGGGAGGGGAGAGAAGGGGGGGGGAGGGGAAAGGGAAAGTTTAGGGGACCAGTGAGGAATGAATGAAGAAGAAAACCACTAATTCCATCTATATAGGAAGGGTCAGGACTGAGAAAGGTTGCACACAAGTATTGAGAGCTGGCACTCACCACTGGAACATTAATCTGTTGAAGGGCATAAAGGCCGGGAACACAGTGGACAACATAACGGAAGCTCATGTGGCTAGAGAAATAGAATCGCCAGCAGCTGTTGAATTAGCATTGAGGACCCCCCGGGGCTGGACCATTGGCAAATGCAAAGGAAAGTCGCAGCAGCAACTGCAAAAGTGTATAATAGAATTACCATCCATAAGGTTATGATGGTACTTTTATCTGGTGATTAAACTCTTTCAATTTAGGCGTTTTTCCCTCACTTCCTAATACAGTTATAACTGTCCAGGCACCATAATTGTTTTTCCTTAGCTTCAGAAATGATCTTTATTACTTTTTCACAAGGTTACAAATTTCTGTCATGCGACCATGCATCCTCTTCTCCCTGATAGTGGGGTTACAGGACACTTTGCTGACACACAGTGTGCCTGTATTCCATAGTCTGTTCAGCCCAAGACATAATGCAGGTTGTAAGTAGGGAAGAGGGCAGAGAGGCAGACTGTGATTGGGAGGGGTTGTGTGCCAGAGGCAGGTTGTGATTGGTTAGGGAGCATGGTGGATGAACAAACTACCCAATACAGGCATACTGAGTGTCTGCACAGTGATCTGTATCTCTGAATGGTGAACCAAAGGGTGAAAACTGACCACACAAGCACAGATCAGCTTCTGTGCTTTGTGTGGATAGTTTGGAACAAGGAAGAAATGGGACTGGCAACCAGGTACTTCTGATGGAAAAATTACATGAAAATGATAAAGACTATGATTTATAAAGCACACACATGTGAACACACATAGAAAAAAGTTATACTGCGGCAGGTTGACTCTCCTGGGAGAATGGCCATCATTGTAAGTCGGCCGTTTTAAGAGCTCTAGGGGGCGGGCACGACGCCTGGATCTGATGCGCGCGGCCGCAATGTCCGCCGACCCCCCCCCGCGATCCACAGAGAGCCAGAATGGGGATCTGTCAATGTAAACAGACAGATCCCCGTTCTGACAGGGGAGGAGAGACAGATCTACTGTTCCTAGTGATTAGGAACAGTGATCTCTCTCCTCCAGTCAGTCCCATCCCCCCTCAGTTAGAAACGCCTCCCAGGGAACACATTTAACCCCTTGATTGCCCCCTACTGGTAATTCCTTTCCTGCCAGTGACATTTACACAGTAATTAGTGCATTTTTATAGCACTGATCGCTATATAAATGTCAATGGTCCCAAAATTGTGTAAAAAGTGTCCGATCTGTCTGCTGCAATGTCGCAGTCCAGATAAAAATTGCAGATCGCTGCCATTACTAGTAAAAAATAAATAAATAATAAAAACGTCATGAATCTATCCCCTATTTTGTAGACGCTATAAATTTTGCGTAAACCAATCAAAATACGCTTATTGCTATTTTTTTACCAAAAATATGTAGAAGAATACATATTGGCCCAAGCTAATTGTAGCGCACGACCCCCATAGGAGCTGCAGTTTGTTGTTCTATCCGTAAATCACATTCACCACATAGTACATCACAGCCCATAGAAATAGAAACAGTCCATATTGCAATTTTTCTCTTGCTTTTATTTGTATAACATGAACTGGGATAGGGAGAAAGGGATTTCTGAGATGCTCTTTTGCTGCTTCATAATCTTTCCTTCGCCTTCTTATGCAAAGACTTAGAACAATGCGGATAATGAAAAGTCACTCTGAATAACTTTTCTTTGGGAAGATGAGAGTAGTCTGGTCTTTGAGAACAAAGAAAAAGAATAGCAAAGAGCCACTCTGAATAACTCTTTGCATATAGACTTTGGTAGATTTACTAGAGAATACATAGGCTGTTGTAGTAAAGAGTCACTCTGGATAACCTCTTCACCCGTAGACCTTTTTAAAGGACAATCTATATCTCTTGCATTCTATGCATTAAGATAAAAAGCCTTCTGTGTCCCCCTCTCTGTCCAGCGATGTCCACAAGTGTCTCAGCCATCCAAGAGTCTCCTTGGCTAAGACAATCAAAGTCTTCTTATGCAGAGTGACTGGTCTTATATCCACTCCCTCCTGTAGTTTTCTATAGGCAGACTGTATTGGGTGGTCTGCTGGGTTTCTCTCACAGCTCTGCTCTCTGCACTGGCTATATACAGCACAGTGAAAATGTCACCATTGCTTTAACAAGGATCTGGGTTTGTAAAGGCAATTGGTGCTCACAAAAGAACAGATAACTTCTTGTTCTGGGTCACACAGTGTCCAATCCATGACCCACATTTTTTTCTGTGTTGCATCATAAATGTTGGAGTGCAAATGACATCATGAAGCAGTGCTTGGTGATCTCTCTGTTAATTGCTCTGTCTGTTTGTGAGTAATTGTGAGTAATAGAGTATCACCGTTCATGCAGCCCGGTGCAACTGTTCTGGGACGGATCAGAGTGGTTCTGATTGGTTAGCGCAGAAACTCTATCAATCACAGAGGTAAGTGCAGCAGGGACCTAGGGGTGTGGAGGGCATAGGGTGTTAGTTCACCCTTTAATTTTTTCTGAAAAAAGGTGAATTATAACCCTTTTATCCTGCGCAGTACCACAGAAATGTCTGACATATGGAATATGTATACCTCATGCAAACTGGGCATCAAAAACGCCACTTTTAAAAGTGTTTGTTTCTGCTTATGAACACCTCTCCATGTTAGTCTATGCGCCCATGCACACAAAGGCATTATAGGTGTTAAGACGTAGAAAAAAAACATCACTTACGCATTCAGGAGAGGAGTGTTTCAGTATAAACAAATGCCTGACATGCCTAAAGGTGTATAAATGCTAGGCCCATTTAGAGCGTGAGCATTCATTCATTTCAATGGGCAGAGAAAAATGTATATCATAGCCAAATGAATGAATGAACACCCAAATGTTTAACATGATGTTTTGCAAATGTGTTTGCAAAATACAGCGTTAAGTGTGTTTTTTATACCTGTAAAATTTTAAAAAAACAGTGCAGTGCCCAAACAAATAATTTCTAACAAATGTCAATAAATCCAGCTGCTGCACTCACTTAATGTGTGTTCCTCACATGTATAAATACATCACCCGTAGTGTGATGCGCTGCTGTACTTGTGATAATTGTGCAAAAAAAAGGTGCATTCTCACTGTGATATAAAGAGCAATCTTTATAGTGGTGTGCAAATTAGGGACACAGAAAATAAATCTAAAATGAAAATACAGCCTTAAAGCATAATTGATTATAAATGACAACGTGAGTCCAAAAAGATAAACGCTGTTTATAATATCAGATGTTCAAAAAATAGTCCACTGACTTCTGTGAAAATAGTTTCTTCACCTATAGCATTGAATGCTTAAATAGCAAGAAAAACTCTAATGCCCCGTACACACGGTCGGACTTTGTTCGGACATTCCGACAACAAAATCCTAGGATTTTTTCCGACGGATGTTGGCTCAAACTTGTCTTGCATACACACGGTCACACAAAGTTGTCGGAAAATCCGATCGTTCTGAACGCGGTGACGTAAAACACGTACGTCGGGACTATAAACGGGGCAGTGGCCAAAAGCTTTCATCTCTTTATTTATTCTGAGCATGCGTGGCACTTTGTCCGTCGGATTTGTGTACACACGATAGGAATTTCCGACAACGGATTTTGTTGTCGGAAAATTTTATCTCCTGCTCTCCAACTTTGTGTGTCGGAAAATCCGATGGAAAATGTCCAATGGAGCCCACACACGGTCGGAATTTCCGACAACACGCTCTGATCGGACATTTTCCATTGGAAAATCCGACCGTGTGTACGGGGCATTACGGGTGCTGTGTAGCCCAAATCCCAGGGCTGTAAAACTTACCAGAACCGGTGGACTCTAGTGCCGGTAGCATAGAGTCAATCGAGCAGTGTGCCACCACGGGCAGATGTAGAGATGACCCAAAGCAGATGGATGGCATGCCCCTGTTGAAGGTCTATTGATCGAAACGTGTAGGGCGGCTTTTTACCCTCTACATTGCCACTCTGTTTTTATATATGTGATCACTTTTTATGTACAGTGGTTTTTTAGCAATAAACAACCTTGATTTGCACTATGTGGAGGCATTTCCCTTCTTTCCACATATTTCCTGGATATGAGAAAAAGTTTGAACTTTGAATCCATTCCTGCTTCGGCCGTTGTAATCCAGCCGTGTTGTCCGTGTCCGGAAGCCATCCATCTGCTTTGGGTCATCTCTACATCTGCCTGTGGTGGCACACTGCTCGATTGACTCTATGCTACCGGCACTAGAGTCCACCGGTTCTGGTAAGCGGACCCACATTCACCTGCTGTTTTGATGATCCCAGATTGGATATTTAGAATGTTGGAGGAGTCTTGCTCCTGATCCACCTCATCTCATCACTATTTTTTAGACTCTTTACATTTTCGAGTATGCCCTTTTAGTGGGGTACTCGCACACACTTGGAGAGACATTTATACATTATTTCACATGGTGTTTATGCTTTCCTTTATTAGCGCTACAATCCATCTGTTTTAAATTCCCAGTATGACTGAGGCATAACATACATAGGCAGTGTATACAAGGCAACAATTGATACCATAAAATTACATGATCAATGCACATCCTATGCATGTGGAAGATACAAGGTGCAGATAGGAAGGTTTATAATACCTTTAAGTCACCCCTCCATTTGCCCTATCTCGAAGAATATGACATCCTGCCCACTTTGTTCTCTGCTCTTGGACTTAGTCATAGTGCTTTTCATAGCAATTATTGGATCTTTCTATGAACCTAAATGTTTTGCTAGTGCTAATTTTAGTAAGTGTTATAGTATATATTCTAAATTAAGCATGTTGCAAAGTGAAGGACTGCTTCGGGTATAATGAAATAGTGACTGTTAATAGTTAACTGTGCATGTTGCTCTTATCACCTAAAATCCACTGAACACTGAACCTGAAAAGCTTTTACAATCAAATAAGAACTGGATTATTTTTGATGAATGCTTACTACTGAATGATGAATACTTGAATGCACAGAGAACCTTAATTAGTGTGATTAAAGCAATTAACATAAAGAAGCGAAACAGGTTCAAAACAACAAGTAAACAAGGACCTTTTTTTCCCATCTTTGACCATCCAAGCAGATGCCGTTTAGCTCACCAGTAGGGCTCCTCATCAGTTATAGGGATTACATGGCATGCTGCCACACAATTGTCCATGTATTTCATGTTTTCAGGCTACATAACCAGAATCTGCGCTCTGTTTCTACAGTGAATGCAAAGTGCTTGTCCCACTTATCATCTAAATACTTACAAAATGGAGCACAACATGCTGAAACAACAGGCATACATACCCTTTTTCCTGCATATAAATATGTTATTTAAAGTTTTCTATACAACAGGTGAATTTTTGTTCCATGAGCGTAACATTTTATGCAATATGCAGTAATCCTTTGTAGGAAACAAATGACTGAGAAAAAGTCTCTAAGAGCAATTCAAATTTGTTCTATTATTTGCACAGATCCTCTGCAAGAATTCTGTTTGACTGTAAAATGTTTCTCAAAAAAGTTGTATTTGTCTGAGTCACAGAAATTATGCTTAATATGGCACAGATAATGTGCAAAGATCCCTAAAGGCTGTGGTTTAACCACCGTGAGATGAGAGGTGCATGTGAGGCCCCCTTGAAGTTTTCTGGGTATTGGCGACTGACAAGTGAGGTTAGCTACTCCAATAAAGACTGAACATGATATGTCCTCCCTGGTGTGCAGAATTGTTCTATGACCCCTGTCAGGAACTGCTTAGAAGAAGCAGTTAGGTGGATGGTCTCTGCAAGTATACTGAACCATGTGTGATGTTTGGAGAGTGCTTACAGTTGCAAGCATGATTCTTTCCTGCTTCCGATACACTTGGAAATACATTGTAGAGGGCTGTGTATAGAGCCATATCAAAAAATACCATTTGAACTAGAGCATCATTAGAAACTGTGTACTACGAGAGACTGCAAAGCTTACTGGCACTCTGTTATTTCATGTGTGATAATGTTATCAGGTGCTTAACGCAGAGCCAGGCCACAAGAACATTTTGAAAAATCCCTATTGTTTTCCAGTTGCTTAGGTTAACAATGTTACAACTTAATGAGAACAGCAAAATGTCTTGCATTTGACCATGAATGATGATTAGCTGCCCATGTATTACCACCTTATATACGGTTGGGAATGCAGGATTTCTGCATAACCAGAAAAGACTGTGACCTAGGGCAGCACAACTCTCAGAGATGGTACACAACCACCCTCATACCATGTTGTTTCCTTGTATATTAAAAGGTTCCAGAATGTTACCCTGTGTAGCACTACCCCCACAGGAGCCGCTGAATAGGATAAGTTCTCTGATCTTTGCCACAACTTCACAAGTACTTTAACCCCTCTGACACACTAGGTTAATCAAGCAGATTGGTAGAAGTAAATCTCAAAATATTGAAACACTATCCAACTGAAAATGGTTAAAGCATAAAACAAGGCAAATAATAATAGTTGTGCAGATCACTGTATGGTTGAATCAGTAATCAGAGGCAAATATATGACAACACTTTGTACCAAGATCAGCATAAACTGTAGCAAATCACTCTTAATGCTACCATTAACAGCAAATTAATTAGATTTAATTGCATTCAGGTGACTATATCCCCAGAGTACATCATGGGTGACAATGCTAGGCTTAGTCTTATTGTGTGTTAGATGGATAAAAGTTAGAGACTAGAAAAATGCTCAGTATGAGAGGTGCAGTCCTTTATGATGTTTTTTTGATGGATATAGTTGGGGACCTTTAATAATGTTGATGCACTTAACAACAGTCTTGATGGTCCAGCATACAGTTTAAGTCCAACCTATATGCAATGCATGCACAGTATGGGGAGGGTGCTGTCGTGGTGTTGCTGAAATATGGACTCTAGAGGTCTTAATGTCCTGCTGTCAGTGATTTAGCCTCAGCTTAAAGGGTTTGTAAACCCTCATTTAAAAAAAAATAAAAATAACAAACATTCTGTGTTTTGCCATGGCTAATTGTGGTGACTTTATTGCAATAATATAAAGTTAGATTTTTAGACCATATGTTGTTACAAGCTAAGGCTCTCCCCATTGATATGCAAATGTACCAGTTGGACTGGTCTCAGAGGAAGCTCTTTACAGGATATGAGGTAGAGGAGCTTAGGGGGAGGGGATTAGGTTTTGAAACAAGCATGTGGTGAGACAAAGAGGAGAGTGGTTTTGGAAGACAAAGAGACAAGACATGTGTGTTGGAAGCTCGAGGACTTCAGAGACGTTTTGAGGACTGGGCAAGGAATCATGAAATGACTCCATCAATGGAAGTTGAGTAACTGTTTAGTTTACTTATTGCATGTTGTACATGCTTATTTTGCTAGAAAGGATAATTGAAAATAATAAATTTTTGATGCCTGGATCTACCACTATGGCTGTTATTTAGTCAACTTAAATTCCAAAGTATATTTTAATATCTCAACCTTTCGCCTTGTAGTATTACCACAAGGCGCAGTCCATGCGGCCAGATAAACGCATACACAAAAAGAGAAAATAGGATTCTCCAAGAAGGCCACTACTGCAGGACACTTACAGTTAATTTCAATAAATTTTATTTGTAGGAAAAACACACCATAATATTAGCAAAAAGATCTAAGTATATACCCTTCAGAACAATTATTAAAAAGACAACGTTGTCATTAAAAGAGGAATTGCAGCTGCGCAAATAAAATTTGTGAAAATGGGGGAAAAAAATACACTGAAGTCCCAATGAAATGTGTAGAAAGCTGCTAACACTCAAACAAACAAAGTCAAGCGCGAATGGTGAAAAAAATTGTGCAAATAAAATTATATGGTGCAAGTACCAATACGTGTACTCAGAACACAATAAGAATATTAAGTGAATGCACAATGTAACAATCATAAAGGAATGTGCATGGCACAATGAGTGCAAGAATCCAATGGTGGATAAAACTACAATAGATAATGCAAGGTAAAGTCCACAAAAACTGAAAGTAGACAGGATGAACTTCTTCTTGTTAAGGTGACACCAAAACAGTGGGAAAGAAAACAGGTTGTCTGTAGTCACTCTAAACAACTCTTCAGGGAAAAGTAGATGGATACTCTTACCAGCTGAGATGGACACACATGTCCTACGAATGTGGGTCAGTAAGGCTTGAGATCTGAATGGTCTGGATCAGGTGCTGTACACAGAGGATGGTCGGATGGATCAGGTGCGGGGTCCCCAATTCTCTGTCGATGAACTTCACAGACACTATATGATCGAGATAGGTGTACCTCAGAACAGCTCCTCATATACTCCAATGGACAAAACATAAGGGAAAAAGAAGGAGGGCTCCAGATAGTGCAGGTCAAACAGATATATTATTATTATAATAATTTATTGGAATATGTCATACATCAAAAATGACAAATATAAAAGTGATCACGAAATATAAAAAATGTATAAAAAGCAATGTGGGGTGCAGTAAATGCTAGTAAATGCAAATAAAATTTATTGAAATTAACCGTAAGTGTCCTGCAGTAGTGGCCTTCTTGGAGAATCCTCTTTTCTCTCTTTGTATACAGAAAGGATAATTGACTTGTGCATGTTATAGGCATATTTTGTAAGCTATGAATTGTGTTTTGTTCAGTTGTATGTGCGGCTTTTCTGTTTAGTAAAAGCATTGATACACTACAGAAGTCTAAGCTTCCTTGGCTTTTACCAGAACTTTTAATAGATAGACGCAAGCAAAACACATTCCTATATTTGTCTGCTCTGTGCAATGCTTTTGCACAGAGCAGCACCGATCCTTTTCATCTAGGGTCCCCCCCTTCCAAGCGCCTCCTTTTCATCCTTTTCCATGGGGGCACCTGTGCGGGCTCACTCCCAAGTTCTGCTGCTGCATCCATTGACACAGACAGCGGGACTAGGCCCTGCCCTCCGCTCCTGTGTCACAGCTTTTGATTGACTATCAATCTGTCTAGTGAGGAGAGCGACAGCGGCTGCAGCCGCTGCACTCGTGCCAGTGGTGTATTTAGGTTTTGTGCTGCCCTGGGCTTGACTAAACTCATGCACCCTCTAATTTAAATCTGACCCACCCCTTCCTGTCAAGACCACACTCCTTCCTTTTTAAGACCCACGCTATCATCTTCATGGGAAGAGGACAGAGGGATGCCGTGGAAGGAGGACAGAGGGATGTCGTGGAAGGAGGACAGAGGGACGGCATGGGAGGAGGACAGAGGGATGCCATGGGAGGAGGACAGAGGGACGCCGTGGGAAGAGGACAGAGGGGTGCCGTTGGAGAAGGACAGAGGGACGCTGCGGGGAGGGGACAGAGGGACGTTGTGGGAGAATGACAGAGGGATGCCGTGGGAGAAGGACAGAAGGATGCCGTGGGAGAAGGACAGAAGGATGCCATGGGAAGAGGACAGAGGGGCACCGTGGGAGGGGGACAGAGGGACCCCATGGGAAGGGGACAGAGGAACGCTGAAAAGAAGGGACAGAGGGATGCTGCGGTGGAGGGGACAGAGGGATGCCACAGTGAGGGGGACAGAGGGACGCCATGGGAGAAGGACAGAGGGATGCCGTGGGAGAAGGACAGAGGGACGCCATGGGAAAAGGACAGAGGGGCGCCGTGGAAAAAGGACAGAGGGGCACCATGAAAGGAGGACAGAGGGACACTGCGGTGAGGGGGACAGAGGGATGCCGCTGTGAGGGGGACAGAGGGACCCGGTGGTTAGGGGGACAGAGGGACACCACGGTGAGGGGAAGGGGATGGGGAGACATAGGGACGCTGCAAGGAGGGGATGCTGCATCTCTTAATTTGGGGGGAGAGGGCGGTAAGAGGATATGTGCTGGGGGATGCTTTGGGAGGGGAGAGGACATGTGCTACTGGGGGGAATCAGATCCCCCACTAGCACATATCTTCTCCCCTCCCAAATTACCCCCCAGGTCATACTGTATACCCTTCCCCCTCTCCTCCCATCACTCCATGTGTGCACCTGTTATGTGCCCCCCTTCCCGGTTACCGTGTACACCTCTGACTGCACACAGTACACATACCAGCAGCATGGCTCTCTTACTGAAGTTGTGTTCCTCCTCTGTGGCTCCTCCTGGCTGTGTACACAGGAACATTGGAGCCGAGAAGGAGTAGGAGAAGCTGAGGAGTGTGTGTGGCTGTGAGTGGGGAGAGAAGGGTCGGCTGCTCCGGAATGCCGATTGCTGCTTGCGGGACCCCGGGTGGCAGATGTTCCAGCTGCCCGCGCTAGTGCATCCCTGTCTGGCCAGTTACCGGAGCTCAGTGCCGAAACTTGTGGCACTGAGCTCCGGGATTTAGCTGTGCGGCCCTGTGTGCAGAAGGAGCGGAAAGGGTTTATTTTCATTCAGGTGGCAGCTTTTTTGCCGCCCCCGCAAAGTGCCGCCCTAGGCCTGGGCCTTGTCGGCCTAGGCCAAAATACAACACTGGCTTGTGCACATCTCTAGATCAGATCAGGCTCAGGTAAGAAAAAGGGGGAAGCTGCAGTACAGAAAGTTTTTAACCTAATGCATAGAATACATTAAGGTGAAAAACCTTAATGCCGCATATAGGCGATCGGAATTTCTGACAACCAAACCGTGGATTTATTTCCGACGGATGTTGGCTGAAACTTGTCTTGCATACAAATAGTTGCACAAATGTTTTTGGAAATTGAACGAGGTGACGTACAACACGTACGACGGGACTAGAAAAAGGAAGTTCAATAGCCAGTGCGCAACCCTTTGGGCTCCTTTTGCTAATCTCGTGTTAGTTGAAGTTTGGTGAGAGATGATTCGCGCTTTCAGCCTCGTGCTTTTCTGATCGTTACTGCTCTTCAGTTTGTGCTTGTGGGTTCATATCTGGTTTTCAGTGCGTGTAGTCAGTTTGCATCAGGTTTTCAGTGCGTGCTATTTCTAGTACGTATCTGATTTCCAGTGTGTTCTTGTCCGCTCGTTTCTGATTTTCAATGCGTTCTGTTAGTTTGTTCTGACCAGCCGACCATTTTGAAGCCATGTTGCGGTCACGTACTCATCATAGAGTTCGTGGTATGCGGGGGCTTGGTGTTGGGGTTCTTACTTTGACCCAAGCCCAGTCCATGAACAGGGCGAGGAGGAGTTCATGGACGAAGAATTGGTTGCTCCAGCGTGACCAATTCACGCACATGCCTTTGTTGCGGGAGATCCGTGAGAATAGACCTGATGATTTCAGGAATCATCTCCGGATGACGGACCCGTTTTTCACCGTCTGTTGGCTTTGCTGTCCCCTTATATTACCAAGTAGGACACCTGCATGCGGCAAGCCATCACTCCTAAACAAAGGCTAGTCGCCACCTTGCGGTACTTAGCGACGGGGAGAGGTCTGCAAGGCATCAAGTTCTCGACAGGCATCTCCCCCCAGGCTCTGGGAATCATTATTCCAGAGACCTGTTCTGCCATCATTCATGTCCTGCAAAAGGATTATATTAGGGTAAGCTTTCTCCTTTAACATCACATTCTATGTATTTAATGTTTTCTAATGTATTTATTTCATTATTCCCTAATTACCATGATTGTAATATGCTGTGAATGTCCCCTTTGTCCTCATGCATGCTTGAATTTTTTTATGGTCCTTTTTGGTCCTTCATGCATATTTGCCTTCACTAACCCCCCAGCATGCTATCCTGGGCCCAAACACACCTAGCCTAGTCACTTAACAATGTATTTTGTCAGCTCCATAGTAGTGTTTTACCCCAAACACCCCCTAAAATGTGTACAAATGTTATTGTTGTCCTTAAATTCAAGCAGAGTGCAAGAGGCTTTTTTTTTGGGGGGGCCCAAACTCATTTGGAACTCTCCCTCCCCCCAACCACTAAGTCAACCGATACCAATACTCTATCTGCTGACTTTGCTAAACCCATACACACTATACCTACCTCTTTTGTGGTCATATTTATGGACGAATTCACCAAAGCATGTTGTCAGGGAGCCACCGGCGCCAGACCTGGGCGTTTGCATGCGCCTATGCGCCGGCGCGCTCCTGTGGGAGCTCCTCAGCAGAATCCTGATGTTTCCAGGCATCAGCGCGGCACTCGGGCGCACGCGGGTGTGCTGCGCTTGTGCGCGCGCGCGGGTGCGCGGCGCTTGTGCGCGCAGGTGCGCCTGTGCATGCACTGGCACTCGCGCGTTCGCGTTACGCAGTTTTGGCGCCAAAGGGCTCATAAAAGTTCCCCTGTGCCTCTGGCACATTGCTGCTTCGTCTCAGCTCTGTGATCTCTGTAACCTGCATCTGATTGATTGTTTGATTCCTGATTGACCCGGCTTGTCTGACCATCCATCCCGCTCCTATCCAAACCGGCCTGCCTGACTATTCTACTGTTCCTGCCTGATACCGTTGCCGATCTCTGCCTGCCTACCTACTCTGCCTCTGCCTTCCATTATTGCCTGTCTCACCTACCTGCTGACCCGGACTGTCTGACCTTGCTTGTGCCTGCTGTTTGTTTCTCGCTGTTGCACCTTCAGCTTCAGCTCCAGTGATCTCTGCATCTCCAGTGTCCCAGCCTGTTGCCTCCAGTCTCCACCAGATCTGCAGTCCAGCCATCCCGGTGGGATCTCTTCTTCATCTCAGCATCAGAGACTTACTTCAACAGGCACTCCTACCCCACTGTGCTCAGGAGACCACTGTCCCCACTCCAGTGGCTCCTGAACCAGCGTTGTATGAGAGGTCTTCTCCTACAAGTCAGGCTCTACTACCAGGTACCTAACACATGGAGTGAAAGGTCCTGCCTGATTACTTTCAAATGGTACTGTTTATAGTTTTGTTCTCCTATAATCTTGATAGGTAATTGCAGAATGTAAAAATGTGCTTCAATTTGGACAGTGTGTATTCATATTTTTGTATTATGACACTTCTTACCTGTCCAGTGGTCTGCCAACAGTGTAAGTAAGGAGGGGCTGGCCAGTTACACACATTATTTATGCATTCAGCTCTCAATGAAGTGGAGAGGGTTACCTGTCCAAAACATCTCCCCCCCCTAAAATTTTGAAATGGGCCATCAGAGGGGGTGAGGAATCTGATAAGTGGACCTTATCTTTTTGTCTTTAAATACTCCTTAAAATAAATGTTTTATACTTATGTTGGCCAAGTATGTTTGTGTCTAATCTGCTTGCAATATTATGTGCAAAAATACATTTTTTTTTCTTGTTTCACTCCACAGTTTCCTTCAACGCCACAGGGATGGCAGACTGTGGCTTCCCAATTTGTCCAGCGGTGGGACTTTCCCAACTGCGGAGCGGCAATTGATGGGAAACACGTCCACATCGTGCTACCCCCCTACTCGGGGTCATACTATTATAATTACAAGGGGTTTAATAGTATTGTGATGTTGGCGGTGGTGTCTCTATGTGGACGTGGGGAAGAATGGCTGGATGTCGGATGGTGGAGTTATCACCCAGACGAGTTCTACGGATGGCTCCAGAGTGGTGGCTTGGGATTGCCACCTGAAGAAGACAACGTGGCTGGTCTTCCATTCATCTTTGTCGCTGATGAAGCATTTGGGCTGGGTGATCACCTGATGTGGCCACTCCCTATGAGGACCCTCACCCCGGACCAGAGGGTTTTTAACTACCAGCTGGCGAGAGACAGAATAGTGGAGGAGAATGCTTTCGGCATAATGGCCAGCCGGTTACACCTGTTCCTGACGCCAATCAACATGGTGGAATATAAACTAAACCATATAATACTTGCATGCTGCATTCTACACAACTTTCTCAGGAGAAATGCTACAAACTATGTGGCCTCAGGTGGGCCTGAGGCCGGATTTCCAGAACAAACAACAACCCTGATGGCGCTTGAAGCTGGCCGTCCTGGCTTGCCCCCCAAAGTTCCCGCGAGGTCTGTCAAAAATATCTGGAATACTTTGCGGGTAGGGGAGCCATTGATATGCCAGCAAATGTTTGATAAACCTTTTTAAAATAAAATTTTTTGGTTAAAATGAAAAAATATTTAATTTGATGTCCTGCTTGTGTTTCTTTTAGCTGTCTCCTAGGTTCTCCAATAGTGCAAACGTAATTTAGTTGATACATGAGGTGACAATCTCTTCTTCAGCTATTATGTTGTGGCTCTGCTACACACACACAGTGTTTTTGTTGTTAATGTATGTAATGCATTAATAATAAAAAAACACATCCTTTTTAGCACCATGAAGTAATTGTTTTGAGTCCCCAAACTGGCCCGATTGGGGCAAATTTTAGAGCACTGTGGGGGTTATTTACTAAAGGCAAATCCACTTTCTACTGCAAGTGCACTTGAAAGTGCACTGAAATAGCACTGAAAGTGCACTTGTAGTGCAAAGTGGATTTGCCTTTAGTAAATAACCCCCATTGTCACTGTAAACACCAACTTACCCCAAAAACTGGTATTGAGTATTGAAAGAAGAAGCCACACTTTGTTGAGTAGAAAACATTTTACTCAAAGCACATTCACATGTGCGTTAGAAAAGGGTTTTTGAACAAACCAACATATTTGTTGTATAACATTTTTAGGTTTGACAGTACAAATAGCCTTTTTTGAGTTTAACAGACATGTTTAAAACCATAAACATACATGTAACGAGCCCCTTTGCTCGCTCGGTTCCACTCTCCCGACACTCCTCTGCAGCTATTGAATCAGACTGCAGATCGCAACATCTGATTGCTCGGTCATCCAATGCTCCAGGATTAGAACTACAGCTCTGTGCCATTCTAGTCCAATTGTGATAGCTCAGAACAAACACCAGGCAGGCTGTATGTAAGTTCAAACAGGAATCTCACTTTATTGCAATATACAGGCTTTTATACACTAAAAGTGGAGGTGCAGACCTCCTGCTCATATTACTCTAACAATACAGCTGTAACCTAATTAACCCAATTAACATGAGCTAATTAACTAATCCCTTTAGACAGCCTAGATGACTCAGACATGACTTTTAGGCCAGACTGGCCGTCTTGTAGTTCAGAAAATCCAATCAACATTATCACAATCAACATAGCCTCTTCTTCACACAATAGCAGAGTTAATTAACGCAAATAACAATGGGGATCTAATGACTCTTAGATCCCATAGTAGACTTATTTACAATACACATTTTAGCAGACAATAGACAGACAGGTGTTGGAATTTACATCAGCATCTCCTAACAGTATCTGTCCCAGCATTATGAATCAGCCACTATTCCAATATGGCAAATCCAGGGTCCCCAGAGTCTGTGTGTCCTGGGGGACCAGGACCCGAATCCACAGTAATACCACCTCAAGGATCCCCAGGCATACAGCTCACAAAGAGCACCGTTCCCCCAAATGCAAGGGCCCCCGATTGATCGGCAAGAGGCTAGCATACAGTCCCCTCCAAAAGTCTCTTTCCCGGCTAGGTCTGTCACAATACACAACTCAGGAACTTACAAAGTTCAACTTTGACAAAGTGAAAGCAATATCAGACATTAGTATGTCCAAACTGTGTTGATATTGCCTTCATCAAATGGGGTGATGGCACCCCTGTTAAAGCCAAAATTTGAAGATGCACACAAATTGGGAGTCAAAATGTGGATTTCCCTCCTGATCCCATGCCTAATGTCAACATGTGCTAGCTTCCATCATGGAGGATCAATGGACGTGTTTCGGGGTGCAACCCCTTCCTCTTATCTACTTTAGTTGCAAGGAAGGGGTTGCACCCCCAAAATTCATACATTGATATCCTGTGATGGCAGATAGCACATGTTGACACAGTGGGGGTTATTTACGAAAGACAAATCCACTTTGCACTACAAGTGCACTGCAAATGCACTTGGAAGTGCAGTCGCTGTAAATCAGAGGGGGACATGCAAGGAAAATAAAAAAACAGCATTTTAGCTTGCACATGATTGGATGATAAAATCAGCAGAGCTTCCCCTAATTTCAGATCTTCCCCTCAGATTTACAGCCACTGCACTTCCAAGTGCACTTGGAATGCACTTGTAGTGCAAAGTGGATTTGCCTTTCGTAAATAACCCACGCTGTGAGCTCAGCGAAGCTGGCCCCCCTACAATCAGCACAAATAAAAGTTCAAGTGTGTTTCTTTAGTGCTACGTTTGTGCTGTTTTGTGCCGTAAAAATTTACATTTGTGCTGCTTTTATTTTTAAGATATTAGCAATTGTTTTTTCAGACTATGACATCACCTAGCCCCCCTAAAACGCCCAAATGACACAAAACTGGTCTCGTTGGTTAGTGCTATGTTTGTGCTGTTTTGTGCTGCTAAAAATTCTGTTCTATCTTTTATCGTTTTTGCGTTATTAATGATTTATTAAAGGTCACCAAAGGTCACTTAGCCCTCCTACAACGCCCAAGTTACACAAAACTGGTCTAGTTGGTTAGTGCTACGTTTGTGCTGTTTTGTGCTGCTAAAATTTCCGTTCTATCTTTTATCGTGTTCGCATTATTAATGATTTATTAAAGGTCACCAAAGGTCAGTCAGCCCCCCTACAACGCCCAAATGACACGAAATTGGTCTCGTTGGTTAGTGCTACGTTTGTGCTGGTTTGTGCTGCTAAAATTTTTATTTGTGCTGTTATGGTTTTTAAGTTATAACAGTTTATTTTTTTTCTCAAACCCCACTCACTTTGCCCACCCTACAATCAGCACAAATAAAAACTCAAGTGTGTTTCTTTAGTGCTACGTTTGTGCTGTTTTGTGCTCCTAAAATTTCTGTTCTATCCTTTATCGTTTTTGCGTTATTAATGATTTATTAAAGGTCACCAAAGGTCGCTCAGCCCCCCTACAGCACCCAAATGACACGAAACTGGTCTCGTTGGTTAGTGCTACGTTTGTGCTGGTTTGTGATGCTAAAATTTTTATTTGTGCTGTTATGGTTTTTAAGTTATAACAGTTTATTTTTTTTTCAAACCCCACTCACTTTCCCCCCCCTACAATCAGCACAAATAAAAACTCAAGTGTGTTTCTTTAGTACTATGTTTGGGCTGTGTACATTTTAGTTCTATCTTTTATCGTTTTTGCGTTATTATTCATTTTTATTATTATATATAAGGTCACCAAAGGTCACTGAGCCCCCCTACAACACCCAGAAGACACAAAATTGGGCTGGTTGGTTAGTGCCTCATTTGTGCTGTTTTGTGCTGCTAACATTTGTATTTGTGCTGTTATGGTTTTTTAGCAGCTTGTTTATATTTGATAACACCCCACCCATTTTGCACCCCATGTTATTAAATCTTAAAAACAAACATACTATTTGTTAATGCTACCTTTGTGCTTTTTTATGTCATAAAAATAAAAATGTGTGCTGTTTTTATTTTTAAGATAATAGCAATTTGTTTTTTCTAGACGATGACATCACCCCCCCTCCTGCCACGTACCTGGTTAGTGAGCTCCTGGTTAGACAGCAGCCATGGGAGCACAGCGAGGTATGAGTGCCTGTGATCAGTCCAGTAGACTGCATTGTGGCAGCAGTCAGCAGGTGGATGTAGCAGCAGAACCGGCTGGTGGCAGATGAGCTGGCACTAGCTGTGTGAAGTTGGCACCCCATGTTTGTAAAACCTGAATAAAAATATACTATTCGTTTGTGCCACGTTTGTGCTGATTTGTGCCGCAAAAATGAGCGTTTTGTGCCGGTTCAGTTTCTGAGATATTAGATATTCAATTGAATGTAAGCCCCACCCACTTTGCACCCCATGTTGCTGAATTTTAAAAACAAATACGCCATTCGTTTGTGCCACATTTGTGCTGGTTTGTGCCGCAAAAATAAACGTTTGTGCCGCTTTGGTTTCGGAGATATTGTGCGTTATAGTTGCTTAAAGCCCGTCCACTTTGCAACCCATGTTGTTGAATTTTAAAAACAAACAAGCCATCCGTTTTTGCCGCATTTGTGTTGGTTTGTGCCGCAAAAATACATTTTTGTGCCGCTTTGGTTTCGGAGATATTGTGCGTTATATGTTGCCAAACCACACTGACTTTACACCTCTTTATTAAATCTTACATACAGAACTTACAGAACCTATACTCAGCTTGGGTTTCCTTAATGTAATGCTCCTCCCACTGTAATGGGCACTGCACTTCACACTGTAGCCTGGAAAAGGCATGACCATTGTAAAACAGATGTTCCATCCTTAGCCAATAACTGCCAGTCCAACCCCATACTCCATCCCACCCGTACCATTAAATAGCATTAATGGAGACCACACCATAAATGGAGTAAAAAAATGGCTGTAGGAGCCTCTTTCTTAACAAATAAACTTAAATGAACATAAACCGTAAAAAACATTTATCAAACCAAAAACCCATCAGTCACTAATCGCGTTGGTCTTTGCAGGAACCCCAAACTATCGTATGTTCAAGAATGCACAGCGGTACCTTTTACTATACTAGGCCTCCAGCCGACATACTGGCTCAGAGATAACCCACTAACTGCAGTGCACCCATTAACCAATTCCAGCTAAACCATGTTACCTGGAATACACCAGAGGGACCTATACCACCGATGGGTCCCGAATCCTTCCTTATCCGAGGTTTCTTCATTCGCCAGCAAAGACCAACCTCCGCCACAGCGCATAATGGGAAGACCTTACCCTTGTGTGCCCCTCCACACCCTCAAAGCTCTCTGAATACCATCCTGCAACCCCAGGGCCCACAGATCAATTACCACCACATTGAGGTGTACCCCGTCACCCCAAAGGTATCCCCAAGTATCCGTTTCCAGTTCCAAATGCCAGATAACCAGGCCCCCATTACTACAAATCTGCCTATCTCGCTGTTGACCTTCCTGCGGGCCTTATTGAGCCGCTCCACCGACCTAGCCAAATGCCAAGTCGTCTGAGCAATGATGTCAGACCACATGACTAGCATATCTGGGAAGGCCATGCGGTGCCGCAGGAAATCAAACTTGACATCACAAATGATGTCCAACATGGACCTCAGTCCTAAATCATTGCCACCGATGCGTAGCACCAGAACGTTCGGCGGTCTATGCAGTAGTGCAAAGCGATGCACTTCCGGCACCATTCTGCTCCACAGCATGCCCGGTACCCCCAACCAGCGGACACAAGCTTCCTGCCTAGAAATGCCTAGTTGCCTACCATTGGGCCTAACATCTGCTCGCCTGGCCCCCCAAAACACATAGGTGTGGCCCAGTATCCAGACAAGGCCCATCACACCACCTGGAAGAGAAGAAACAACACCACAAATAACACCAAACAAGCACGCAAACACAGGCTTACCAACACAGAACACTCACAAAATGACCTACCCCCCCAATCAGACAACAGATAAGGATGAACATATAGAACATATAGCTGGAACCTTTTCGATTCCCACCTACCAATACGCTTGGCCGCTTCGTCATCCAACCCACACCTGGTGGCTTCCGTGGCCGCCCCGATTCAGAATGAGTGCAAGATGAATTCTTTCACCTCCAGAATGCCCAATGCCCCTAAACATTTACGGAAAATGGATATGAATTGAAATCTGGACAAGGGAGACCCATCTTCATGTAACAAATCCGGGCACACTGTGAAAAACTCTCTGACAGCACCCACCGGACACAAGGGCAAAGCCGGCACAGCAAAAATCTGAACCCTTCTGCCCCTGCCAGCCTGATCCATTTTGGACCATCGCAAAAGCAGGGATACCCTGTCCTCCCCACACGTGACCTCCCGATCCAACATACCTCCATGGACCCTCTTGGAAGGGCTGACTAGTTTGCTAATCTGAAAAGCTACAAAAAAAGCCAGAGAGAAGGCCGTTTTAAACAAAGAGACCTCGTAGGCTGGGCAGGGAAACCAACTGGGCTAAAACATTTAGCAGAATATCAAAAGAAACAGGGTGCCTGGAATCCTTGCGCTTCTGAGACCTACGATACCCCTTTAGAGCCCGTCAGACCCAAAAATCTTTTGTGAAATCATGACAGCCCTGCAATTTGAAGAAAAATGCTAATCCTGCCAATTTGCACTCCACGACTGACACCAACACCCCCTCATCAAGGTTCCGTGAGACAAAGTAAAGGACCAGCAACCTCACCTTCGGGCCCTCTTGCTCCACCACAGCCTGCTGCAGCAAAGACAACCACTCTTGCCATAATTTATTATAGGCTGCCCACGTCATGTCACGCACTGACCGTCTGATCCATCCGGAGACGACCCCAAGGCAATACTCCACAGCCATTCGGGACATGGAACCCTGCGTTGCTCCACTGCTGGTGCCAACTCCTGGAACCTGTCCCACTGAAAGCGAGACAATGCATGAGCTAAGCCGTTCTCAACTCCTGGGAGGTGAACAGCATAAAGAAAAATATTTAACTGTAGACAACATAACACTAGGTGCTGAAGAAGTCGGACCACGGGTGGTGACGAGGTTGTGACATGGTTGATGACCTGTACCACCCCAAGATTGTCACTGTGAAAACGCACTTTAAGGTCCTTCTTAGGCACGACCCCCCAGGGGCGAGATCACCAAATTCGCTAAAGGCTGCGAGGGGAAAGGGCCACCCATGCGGCCCAACGCAAGTTCCTTCCGCCATTTCTCAGAAACCACTGCTGGATGTTGCAAGGCCGAACGCAAGTTCTGGGACACTGGTGGAACAGAGGCCAGGGAACAAGGTATGCGAAAGCCTTCGGAGAAACCCACCCCTAACAACCAAGCAGCCTCCCGATCCAGATATCTATCGAGGAAAGGCTGCATCCTTTCTACCCTCACTAACGTCATCCCTTTTGTTAGCAGACTCGCCCGCACGGCCCTTCCCCTGTTTGAAGCAGCAGGACAAGGGATGCAAACCTCTGCAGCTGGAGCACTCGTGCTGGTAATGGCAAGCCCCCCCAAACTTGCAGAGCCCTCATTATACTGCTAGCAGACACCCCTTTTCTTTGCGGCCAGTTGTCCGGGGGTAGATGTGCCACTGCCCCCCCTGGAAAAAACTGATTAGGGGCCCGCGCTAGTCATACCTCAACCATGCGGATTCCCTGTAGACCCTGTAGGCCTCCCTGATGACGTCAAGATAACAGAAGAGCGCCGAACAGTGTTCCGGATTCTTCTCCCCAATTACACTTGCCATAATGGCAAAAGCCTGCAGCCAATTAGGGAAAGTCCGTGGGATAAGCCTATACAGCCGTTTTTCTTCATCCTCCTTTTTGCTCTCCTCTGGCTTGACCCTATCCTGATAAAATTTTTCCAGGGGTAGCAGAGAGAATATCCCCACATACTCACCCTTCCAAATTTTTTCACGGAATTCCGGCTTCAGGTGCGCACCCAAAGGCCCCTCAAAACAAATGTAAAACTCACATTTCGCAGAGTCAGCCAATCTGACTGAATCCTGTTTGGTAACGGCCTCCCCTGATGCCTTGTCCCTCAACGCCAACTTGTGCCCCGCCGCAGACTGGCCTGGCTCCACGATTGCCACTGTGGTGGGCACCACCGCCGCAGGGGGATCAACCCTGGACACAAAAGCCAGCCTCGTCACCTCTGACCCACCCACCGGCGGGATCCACGCTGACGATGGCATGGCTTGGGCACTCGTTTCTGGTTCAAATAGCTGGACCAGCTCCCTCAAACCCAAAAGGAACCCCTGCAACCCCTCATCTGACCTAGATGTGGCGTGTTCACGGCCCACACTAGAAGGTGCAGAAAGCGTGGGCAAATCAGACTGCAGAGCTGCCAACTCCGTGTGGGAGAGGGCCCTCCCCCTAGACACACATTATCACCAACAGCAGAAAACACAGACATGTTAGAAGAAGTAGTAGACTTACCAGGCTGCCTAGGAAGGATTCCACCAGCCGCAGGTTCCGACTCCATTGATTCAGGGCGTCTATGCGACTCCTCCCCCTCTGAAGCGGACAACTTGCCCTCCGATCTCTCATTATCTCCACGTCTCCTCTCTCCGCCAGCACCCCAGGAGAAGTGGCGCTGAATGCCGAGGATCCGTGCGGCTGCTGGCCCCACCTGCTTGCACGGCTCCATCCACCGATTTTCGGGTCACCTTACCGGAGAGCCCAGAGCCCTGGGCGCTCACTGCTGGTCTCACACCGCTGCTCCTCCGCACCTCCTACATCACCTGGTGCTGGCTGGTCCTGGGAGAGCCCCTGGCCACGGAGGTAAAGGGCCTGGGGGCCGTAGCAGCACGATTCCCCTGCTGAGGCTCTGCCCCTGCTGATTCATCGCCAGGGGAGGAGCCCGCCTGTTCCTGATGCCAGGCAGGCTGGGGAGGGACACAGACACCCCCAGAAGCACTGCCCCCGACGAAGGGGATTCCTTCCAGGAGCACCACCTGCGGGCGCAGCCGAATGCTTTGCAGGTAGTCTTGAAGGGGCCCGCATGGGACTCCCAATGTGGCTCAGAGCTCTGGGGGAGGAGACCAGAGAGAAGCGCTCCAGGGGCCAAGACCTCTGAGCTCGTATGGACTCCTGCACCCCTGTCCCTGACCCAGAGGCTCGATCTTGCAGGACAGATGAGAGCTGCTCCTGCAGCCACTCCGCTCCTCTGGACGCCGCCTCCGCCCTGAGCTGGGAAAGCAGCCTGTACATGTCTGGCATCTCGTCCAGCAATCGCAGGGGATCTAAGTTGCTACCCGCGCTGTGAGATGCTCTGGACGCGGGGTTTCAGCAACTATAACAAAACCAAAGTGGCACAAAAGTTTAGCAACTATAACAAAACCAGCAGAAACGCGGCACAAACGAATGGCATGTTTGTTTTTTAAATTCAGCAACATGGGGTGCAAAGTGGGTGGGGTTTCAACAAATATAACGCACAATATCTCCGAAATCAAAGCAGCACAAACGTATAATTTTGCGGCACAAACCAGCACAAATGCGGCACAAACGAATGGCGTGTTTTTTTTTTTATTCAGCACCATGGGGTGCAAAGTGGGCGGGGCTTACATTCAATTGAATGTTTAACATCTCAGAAACCAAACCGGCACAAACGCTCATTTTTGCGGCACAAATCAGCACAAACGCTGCACAAATGAATAGTATATTATTATTCAGGTTTTACAAACATGGCAACTTCACACAGCTATAACACACAATATGTCCGAAACCAAAGCGGCACAAAAGTTTATTTTTGCAGCACAAACCAGCAGAAACGTGGCACAAACGAATGGTGTGTTTGTTTTTAAAATTCAGCAACATGGGGTGCAAAGTGGGCAGGGTTTCAGCAAATATAACGCACAATATCTCCGAAACCAAAGCAGCACAAACACTCATTTTTGCGGCACAAATGCGGCACAAACGAATATATTTTTATTCAGGTTTTACAAACATGTAGTGCCAACTTCACACAGCTAGTGCCAGCTCATCTGCCACCAGCCGGTTCTGCTGCCACATCCACCTGCTGCCACCACGCAGTCTACTGGACTGATCACAGGCACTCATACCTCGCTGTGCTCCCATGGCTGCTTTCTAACCAGGAGCTCGCTAACCAGGTACGTGACAGGAGGGGGGGGGTGTCATCGTCTGGAAAAAACAAATTGCTATTATCTTAAAAATAAAAGCAGCACAAATTTTTATTTTTATGACACAAAAAAGCACAAAGGTAGCACTAAAAAATAGTATGTTTGTTTTTAAGATTTAATAACATGGGGTGCAAAGTGGGTGGGGTGTTATCAAATATAAACAAGCTGTAATAACCAAAAAACCATAACAGCACAAATACAAATTTTAGCAGCACAAACCAGCACAAATGAGGCACTAATCAACCAGCCCAATTTTGTGTCTTTTGGGTGTTGTAGGGGGGCTCAGTGACCTTTGGTGACCTTTTGGAAAATTATTAATAACGCAAAAACAATAAAAGATAGAATGAAAATCTAAACAGGACCAACGTAGCACTAAAGAAACACACTTTAGTTTTCATTTGTGCTGATTGTAGGGGTGGGGCAAAGTGGGTGGGGTTTAAAAAAACAGTCAAACTTAAAAACCATAACAGCACAAATAAAAATTTAAGCAGCACAAACCAGCACAAACGTAGCACTAAAGAAACACACTTGAGTTTTTATTTGTGATGATTGTAGGGGGGGCAAAGTGAGTGGGGTTTGAAAAAAAATAAACTGTTATAACTTAAAAACCATAATAGCACAAATAAAAATTTTAGCATCACAAACCAACACAAACATATCACTAACCAACGAGACCAGTTTCGTGTCATTTGGGCATTGTAGAGGGGCTGACTGACCTTTGGTGACCTTTAATAAATCATTAATAACGTGAAAACGATAAAAGATAGAAAGGAAATTTTAGCAGTGCAAAACAGCACAAATGTAGCACTAACCAACGAGACCAGTTTTGTGTCATTTGGGCGTTGTAGGGGGGCTAGGTGATGTCATAGTCTGAAAAAAAACAATTGCTAATATCTTAAAAATAAAAGCAGCACAAATGTAAATTTTTACAGCACAAAACAGCACAAACGTAGCACTAAAGAAACACACTTGAGTTTTTATTTGTCTTTCTAAAAAAATATATAAAATGTATGAACATAATAAAAATACAAACAAACTAGAAGAATTTTGGGGTGTTTTAGGTTCTGCCTAAAACATCAATGATGTTTTTGAGTCTTTTTTCCACATCATTGATGATCTCCCCGATGAGGACATGTGCACTTGCACTTATGAAATGAGATTCTTCTTCCACAACATCCACATCACCTAAAATAAAAAAAAACACACCATGTATTATAAATATGCAGGCATACATCTATTACCTGAAGCTGTGGTCTCAGACACTCACCTGTTGTGGTCACTATTTCGCCCACTTCACCCACTTCATAAACCTCTCCTTCCTCCACATCCTCAGGTTGTGGTGTTGTAAGTTCCCCTTCCTTCGGAGGTTGGGGGTCCCTGGTGACCTCAGACGTCCAAGTCTTTTCTCCCCTATGTGAATTAAAAAATAGGTATACTTAGCACACAGATATTTGAGGCCAGAAATAGGAATATGAAACATTGTTGAAGTGTCGTACAATTGTCTGTTTTTGCAGAGTTCAAAGCTGAAAACATTTTTTTTGCCTTTAGAAAGCTGGAATAATTACCTTCTTGTGCAAGTTTCACAGATGGAGAGACCCCTAGTATCCACTGGAGCACCTGTGTGGGACACCCTAAAAAGTTTGTTCTGGTGTCCCACACTAGTGCTCCTGCGTCCAGATGTATAAACAGCTGCTGAGTGTCCTCTCCTTACACTGAATCAAGTTTGCATTTCATTCTAGTTACAAACCCATCTAGACAACAATGTTATAAACTTCTTTTAATACAAATAGGCATGAACAAATGTAGTTAACCTGCATCTGCCAAAAACGTCATATTAGTGGGCGAACGAACGATGTTTGCTATGAACGATTACTGTGCCCACAAACATGAAACTTGCCATTTTAAACTGTACAACAGTAAAGAAAAGCACATGGAGCAGCACGAACGTAATAATAATAACAGGAACACACGACAAAATACTTTTTTGCAGCACTCTCTTGATTCTTCTGTACTGATCGTGCTCCCTCAATTTGAGGTCTGACCATTGTTTCCTCAGTTGATCCTTGGATCGCCGTACCCCAAAATTCTTCTGCAGACTTTTCACAACTTTAGCCATGATCTTGGCCTTTCTCACATTTGGGTTTGTGTAAGGTCCATGCTTCCCGTCATAGTCGGCCCTCTTCAAGATGTCCACCATCTCCACCATCTCTACAAAGGACATATTAGAGGCCTTAAATCTCCTGGATCAGGACGTTTGTGGCTCCGGGCTTTCGTCATCCTCCTCATTGCTGCTCTCCTCTGCATGCACTTGCACTTTCTTCGCCATGTGCTCTCCCACTGCGCTGAAAGAGAAGGGGTGGGGAATAGACTAGAAAGAAGGTC